>NC_142439.1:37895000-38520000 GCF_059453495.1 Arachis ipaensis
TCCACCTGGCTCCAGGGATACATATGTCCTCTAAGATCTTATCCAGGCCAATGTCTACTCTCATCATCCTCCTGTTGAAGGAGTCTGGATCATCCTTTAGCTGAGGTAGCTTTAATATCTCTCTGATCTTGTCAGGGGTGGTATGAACAATCTTTCCCCTGACCATGGTCCGAAATTCGTAGCAGGCTGTTCCAGATAGTCTTTGCTTGTCAGTCTGCCACATATTAGCATAGAACTCCTGGACCATGTTCCTTCCTACTTTCGTTTCAAGATTAGCTAGGACTTCCCAGTTCCTGATTCGAATTTGCTCCTGGATCTCCGGATATTCATCTTCTTTCAGATCGAATCTAACTTCCGGGGTCACTGATCTCAGACCCATTACTTTAAGATAATGGTCTGAATGTTCTTTAGATAAGAACTTCCCTTGATTCCAAAGTGGTTTTGGAACGCTCTCTTTCTTGCCTCTTGGAGTGGATTGTTTTCCTTTGAGAGCCATAATCTTAGTAGTGATCTCGGATAAACACACCAAACTTAGAGGTTTGCTTGTCCTCAAGCAAAAGAAAAGAAAGGAGAGGGATAGACGGAGATTGAGTAGCACTTGTGGATGAAGGAGGGGGGGCCGAACCCAATTTAAAGGGGTGGGGGGTGTTTTTTTCGAAAAATTGGAGGAGATAAGATAAAAGGATTGAGTTGAAAAAGATAAGATAGAAGATTAATTTTGAAAAGATATGATAGATTTTTGAAAAAGATAACTCTGAATTTTGAAAAAGATAATATGGATATTTGAAAAAGATATGGATTAGTTGAAAAGATTTTTGAGTGAAAAAGATAGATTTGTTTTCAGAAAAGATTTTGAAAAGAGTTGGATTGAATTTGGAAAGATGGATTTTTTAGAAATTAAGGATTTTAGAAATCAGGGTTCTTGATATGTTCATGTAAAAATCATGCATTGAAGCATAAAATTTGAAATTAAAATGGAAATACGTGTGGGATTACTGGATTTGGCTCCTCCCTGTCCTCCTGGCGTTTGAACGCCCAAACACTGCCTGTTTTGGGCGTTCAGCGCCCAAATGCTGATCTCCTGGGCGTTCAGCGCCCAGTTGCTTCCATTCCTGGCGTTCAACGCCCAGTGGGTGGCCATTTCTGGCGTTGAACGCCCAATTGCTGCCATTACTGGCGTTTTCTTGCCATTGAGCTTCCAATCTCTGTTTTGTGTGCAAATTCCTTCTGTAACCCTGTAAACTTATGCAATTGATCCTTTACCTTAGTGTCAGTAAACTTTATATAAAAAAATAAAAAAAGAAAAATAGGGCAAAATGCTTAGAGGATTAATGCCCCATGGCTGGGTTGCCTCCCAGCAAGCGCTTCTTTATTGTCTTTAGCTGGACCTTGCTGAGCTTTTAATCTAGCTTCAGCCTTGAGCAGTCTTGCTCAATGTTGCCTTCAAGATAATGCTTGATTCTTTGTCCATTGACAATGAACTTCTTATCAGAATCAATATCTTGAAGCTCCACGTAACCATATGGTGACACACTTGTAATCACGTATGGTCCCCTCCACCGGGATTTCAGTTTCCCGGGGAATAGCCTGAGTCTAGAGTTAAACAACAGGACCTTCTGTCCTGGTTCAAAGATTCTAGATGACAGCTTTCTGTCATGCCATTTTTTTATTTTTCTTTATAAAGCTTGGCATTTTCGAAAGCTGTGAATCTGAATTCCTCTAGCTCATTTAGCTGGAGCAATCGTTTTTCTCCTGCTAATTTGGCATCTAAGTTTAGGAATCTGGTTGCCCAGTAGGCCTTATGTTCCAGTTCCACGGGCAAGTGGCATGCCTTACCATACACGAGTTGGTATGGAGAGGTCCCTATGGGGGTCTTGAATGCTGTTCTGTAAGCCCACAGAGCATCATCCAAGCTCCTTGCCCAATCCTTTCTACGGGTATTTACTGTCCATTCCAGGATTCTCTTTAAATCTCTGTTAGAGACTTCAGCTTGCCCGTTGGTTTGTGGATGATATGGAGTGGCCACTTTGTGGCGAATTCCACACCGAACCATGGCAGAGTAAAGCTATTTATTGCAGAAGTGAGTGCCCCCATCACTGATTAACACTCTAGGGACACCAAACCTGCTAAAGATATGTTTCTGGAGGAACTTCAGCACTGTTTTAGTATCATTGGTGGGTGTGGCAATAGCCTCAACCCATTTTGATACATAGTCAACTGCCACCAGAATATAAGTGTTTGAGTATGATGGTGGGAAAGGTCCCATGAAGTCAATTCCCCATACATCAAACAACTCTATTTCCAAGATTCCTTGTTGAGGCATGGCGTAACCATGAGGCAGATTACCAGCTCTTTGGCAACTGTCACAATTACGTACAAACTCTCGGGAATCTTTATAGAGTGTGGGCCAATAGAAGCCACATTGGAGGACCTTGGTGGCTGTTCGCTCACCTCCGAAATGGCCTCCATATTGAGATCCATGGCAATGCCATAGGATTCTCTGTGCTTCCTCTCTGGGGACACACCTACGGATAATTCCGTCTGCACATCTCTTAAAGAGATAGGGTTCATCCCACAAGTAGTACTTTGCATCAGTAATTAGTTTCTTCTTTTGTATTCTATTGTACTCCTTGGGTATGAACCTTGCAGCTTTATGGTTTGCAATATCGGCAAACCATGGTGCTTCCTGAATGGCAAATAGATGCTCATCAGGGAACGTCTCAGAGATCTCAAGAAAGGGGAGGGACGTCCCTTCCACTGGCTCTATCCGGGACAGATGATCAGCTACTTGGTTCTCTGTCCCTTTTCTGTCTCTTATTTCTATATCAAACTCTTGCAGAAGCAATACCCATCTGATGAGCCTGGGTTTTGAATCCTGCTTTGTGAGTAGATATTTAAGAGCAGCATGGTCAGTATACACAATCACTTTTGATCCTACTAAGTATGATCTGAACTTGTCAATGGCGTAAACCACTGCAAGTAGTTCTTTTTCTGTGGTTGTGTAATTTTTCTGGGCATCATTTAGAACGCGATTGGCATAATAAATGACATGCAGAAGCTTGTCATGCCTCTGTCCCAATACTGCACCAATGGCATGATTACTGGCATCACACATTAACTCAAATGGCAATGTCCAGTCTAGTGCAGAAATGACTGGTGCTGTGACCAGCTTAGCTTTCAGCGTTTCAAACGCCTGCAGGCATGCTGTGTCAAACACAAATGGCGTGTCAGCAACTAGCAGATTGCTTAGAGGTTTTGCGATTTTTGAAAAATCCTTTATAAACCTCCTATAGAATCCTGCATGCCCCAGAAAGCTTCTGATTGCCTTAACATTGGCAGGTGGTGGTAATTTTTCAATTACCTCTATTTTTGCTTGATCCACCTCTATTCCCTTGTTTGAGATTTTATGCCCAAGAACAATTCCTTCAGTCACCATGAAGTGACACTTTTCCCAGTTTAAAACTAGGTTAGTTTCTTGGCATCTTTTCAGAACAAGTTTTAGGTGATCAAGACAGGAGCTGAATGAGTCTCCATATACTGAGAAGTCATCCATGAAGACTTCCAGAAATTTTTCCACCATATCAGAGAAAATAGAGAGCATGCATCTCTGGAAGGTTGCAGGTGCATTGCATAGCCCAAAGGGCATCCTTCTATAAGCAAACACTCCGGATGGACATGTGAATGCTGTTTTCTCTTGATCCTGGGGATCTACTGCAATCTGGTTATAGCTTGAGTAGCCATCCAAAAAGCAGTAATAATCATGACCTGCTAGTCTCTCTAGCATCTGGTCTATGAATGGTAAAGGAAAATGATCCTTTCTGGTGGCTGTATTGAGCCTTCTGTAGTCAATACACATGCGCCACCCTGTAACTGTTCTTGTAGGAACCAGTTCATTTTTTTCATTATGAATCATTGTCATGCCTCCCTTTTTTGGGACGACTTGAACAGGGCTCACCCAGGGGCTATCAGAAATGGGATAAATAATCCCAGCCTCTAGTAATTTGGTGACCTCTTTCTGCACCACTTCCTTCATGGCTGGATTTAGCCGCCTCTGTGGTTGAACCACTGGTTTGGCATTGTCCTCTAATAGGATTTTGTGCATGCATCTAGCTGGGCTTATGCCCTTAAGGTCACCTATGGACCACCCAAGAGCTGTCTTGTGTGTCCTTAGCACTTGAATAAGTGCTTCCTCTTCCTGTGAATTTAAAGCAGAGCTTATGATCACTGGAAAAGTGTCACCTTCTCCCAGAAATGCATATTTCAAGGAAGGTGGTAGTGGCTTGAGCTCGGGTTTAGGAGGTTTTTCCTCTTTCAGAAGAAAGTTCAGAGGCTCTTTCATGTCCTCTCTCCAAATCAGGTTGAACATCTTTAAAGATGTCTTCCAACTCTGATTCGAGACTCTCAGCCATGTTGATCTCTTCTACTAAAGAGTCAATGAGATCAACTTTCATGCAGTCTGTTGATGTGTCTGGATGCTGCATGGCTTTGACAGCGTTCAACTTGAACTCATCATCATTGACTCTCAGGGTTATTTCCCCCTGTTGGACATCAATGAGGGATCGTCCAGTTGCTAGGAAGGGTCTTCCTAGAATGAGAGGAGCACTCTTGTGCTCCTCCATTTCCAGCACAACAAAGTCAGTAGGAAAGGCGAATGGCACAACTCTGACAATCATGTCCTCAATCACGCCTGATGGGTATTTAGTGGAACCATCAGCAAGTTGGAGACATATCCGGGTTGGTTTAACTTCTTCAGTTAAGCCAAGCTTCCTGATAGTGGATGCAGGTATCAGGTTGATGCTTGCCCCAAGATCACATAAAGCTGTCTTGGTGCAATCACCTTCTAATATGCATGGTATCAGAAAACTCCCAGGGTCTTTAAGCTTTTCAGGAAAGCTTTTCAGAATGACTGCACTGCATTCTTCAGTGAGGAGAACTCTTTCTGTTTCTCTCCACTCCTTTTTATGACTCAAGATCTCTTTCATGAACTTGGCATAAGAAGGTATTTGCTCAAGTGCCTCTGCAAATGGAATCTTTATTTCAAGAGTCCTTAGATAATCTGCAAAGCGAGCAAATTGCTTATCCTGCTCCTCTTTCCGGAGTTTTTGAGGATAAGGTATCTTAGCTTTATATTCCTCAACCTTAGTGGTTAAAGAAGCCTTTTTAGAGGGGTTGTTATCAGCACTTGTGTGTGTCTGATCCCTCACTGGCAATTGAGTACCAGAGTCAGAAGCTGGAGTGACGTTAGACGCCAACTCACTGTCTGTTCCTGGCGCCTGAACGCCAGCATTGTACCCATTTTGGGCGTTCAACGCTGGATTCTGCCCCCATTTGGGCGTTCAACGCCAGATTCTTGCCCATTTCTGGCGTTGAACGCCAATCCTGCCTTGCTTCTGGCGCTGAACGCCAGTTTTGGGCATGGTCTGGGCGTTCAGCGCCAGCCTTCCACCCATTTTCTGGCGTTTTAGTGCCAGAATTATTTTTCCCTGGGCTCTTACTGTCCTCAGGTGAATCTTTGGTGGGTTGCTCATTTCTTGAATTTTTGATGCCTTGAGGTGGGGTATTTAATGTTTTCCCACTTCTTAATTGAACTGCTTGGCATTCTTCTGCTATTTGCCTTGATAGCTGCTGCTTTGTTTGCTTAAACTGTTCGTCCATATGTATATTAGCTATCCTTGTCTCCTGTAGCCTGTCCTTGAATTCAGCTAGCTGCTTTGTTAGAAAATCCAATTGCTGATTGAATTCAGCAGCTTGTTTTACAGTACTGAATTCAGCAGTTACTGTTTTAACCTCTTCATTCATGGAAGGGTTGCTGCTTAGATACAGATGCTGATTCCTGGCAACTGTATCAATGAGCTCTTGAGCCTCTTCAATTGTCTTTCTCATATGGATAGATCCACCAGCTGAGTAATCTAGAGACATCTGAGCTCCTTTTGCAAGTCCATAGTAGAAGATGTCTAACTGAACCCACTCTGAAAACATTTCAGAGGGGCATTTTCGTAGCATCTCTCTGTATCTCTCCCAGGCATCATAAAGAGATTCATTATCTCCTTGCTTGAAGCCTTGGATGTCCAGCCTTAGCTGTGTCATCCTTTTTGGAGGGAAATATTGATTCAGGAATTTTTCTGTCAGCTGTTTCCATGTCCTTATGCTGGCCTTAGGTTGGTTATTCAACCACCTCTTAGCTTGATCTTTTACAGCAAATGGAAACAGTAATAGTCTGTAGACATCCTGATCTATTTCTTTATCATGTACTGTGTCAGCAATTTGTAAAAACTGTGCCAGAAACTCTGTAGGTTCTTCCTGTGGAAGACCGGAATACTGGCAACTTTGCTGCACCATGATAATGAGCTGAGGATTCAACTCAAAGCTACTAACTCCAATGGAGGGTATGCATATGCTACTCCCATATGAAGCAGTAGAGGGGTTAGAATATGACCCCAGAGTCCTCCTAGACTGTTCATTTCCACTTATGTCCATGATGGATATATGAATAAAACTTGGACTGATTTATCTTTTTATTTATTTTATTTTATAAGAAGTAAATACTTAAATAAAATAAAATAACTAAAAAGAATTTGAATTTTGAAATTAAAAAAAAAAAATTTTTCGTAAAAGAAAATAAAAATTAATTAGTTAAAAAAAAAGAAATTTTTGAAAAAGAGGGAAGATATTTTCGAAAATTAGAGAGAGAGAGTGAGTTAGGTAGTTTTGAAAAAGTTAAGAAACAAACAAAAAGTTAGTTGGTTAGTTGAAACAAATTTTGAAAAGATAAGAAGTTAGGAAGTTAGAAGAGATATTTTGAAAAGATAATTTTGAATTTAGTGAGGAGAGAGAAAAACAATAAGATAGTACAAGATTTAAAATTTTTAGATCTAATGCTCCTTGTTTTTGAAAATTTTGGAGGGAAAACACCAAGGAACACCAAACTTAAAAATTTTAAGATCAAGACACAAGGAAAACTCAAGAACACTTTGAAGACTCACAAGAACACAAGAACATGAAGAAAGAACACCAAACTTAAAATTTTTAGAAAACCAAACCAAAATTTTCGAAAACCAAAGGGAAATCAACAAGAAAACACCAAACTTAAAGTTTGGCACAAGATTTAATAGAAAAAATATTATTTATGAAAAAGAAGGTTTTGAAAAGAATATAAAAGACTCTAACCCAATTACCAAGAACACAGATTAACGCTCTAGCCAAATGAGTTATGAAAATTTTCGAAAATTTTAAGAAAGGTTATTTTTGAAAACACCAAACTTAAAGTTTGGCACAGGATTTAACAGAAAAATTATTTTTGAAAAAGGTTCTTTTTTAAAAAAATATGATAGCCAATTATCATGAACATAAACACCACGTTCTAACTAATTGAGCTATAATTTTAAAGTGTTTTAACAAGGGATAAATAATAAAAGTCTCTAAACAAAAAAAAGAATTTTTTCCTAATCTAAGCAACAAAATAATCCGTCAGTTGTTCAAACACGAACAATCCCCGGCAACGGCGCCAAAAACTTGGTGCACGAATTGTGAATCACACTTTTCACAACTCGTACCACTAACCAGCAAGTGCACTGGGTCGTCCAAGTAATACCTTACGTGAGTAAGGGTCGAATCCCACAGAGATTGTTGGATTGAAGCAATCTATGGTTATTTTGTAAATCTTAGTCAGGAAGTCAATTATGTTTATCAGTTGAATTGTGAATAACCAAGAGATCATAAATTAAAGGTTACTTGTTGTGCAGTAATGGAGAATATGTTGGAGTTTTGGAGATGCTTTGTCTTCTGAATCTCTGCTTTCCTCTGTCTTCTGATTCACGCGCGCACGTCCTCCTATGGCAAGCTGTGTGTTGGTGGATCACCGTTGTCAATGGCTACCTTCCATCCTTCCAGCGAAAACTACGCTCACGCGCTCTGTCACAGCACGGCTAATCACTGGTTGGTTCTCGATCCGGTTGGAATAGGATTTACTATCCTTTTGCATCTGTCACTAATGCCCAGCCTTCAGGAGTTTGAAGCTCGTCACAGTCATTCAATCCTTGAATCCTACTCGGAATACCACAGACAAGGTTTAGACTTTCCGGATTCTCATGAATGCCGCCATCAGTTCTAGCTTATACCACGGAGATTCTGATTAAGGAATCTAAGAGATATTCATTCAATCGGATATAGAATGGAGGTGGTTGTCAGGCACACGTTCGTGGGTTGAGGAAGGTGATGAATGTCACGGGTCATCACCTTCATCACAGTTAAGCGCGAATGAACATCTTAGCTAGGAACAAGCGTGTTTGAATGGAAAACAGAAATACTTGCATTAATTCATCGAGACACAGCAGAGCTCCTCACCCCCAACAATGGGGTTTAGAGACTCATGCCGTCAGAGAATACAAAGTTTAGATCTAAAAATGTCATGAGATACAAAATAAGTCTCTAAAAGTTGTTTAAATACTAAACTAGTAGCCTAGGGTTACAAAATATGAGTGGACTATGATGGATGATGCAGAGATCCACTTCTGGGGCCCACTTGGTGTGTGCTGGGGCTGAGATTTAAGTGAGTCACGTGCAGAGGCCATTTGTGGAGTTGAACGCCAGTTTTTATGCCAGTTTGGGCGTTCAACTCCAGTTTTTTATCCTTTTCTGGCGCTGGACGCCAGAATTGGGCAGAGAACTGGCGTTGAACGCCAGTTTACGTCGTCTATCCTTGTGCAAAGTATGGACTATTATATATTGCTGGAAAGCCCTGGATGTCTACTTTCCAACGCACTTGGAAGCATGCCATTTCGAGTTCTGTAGCTCCAGAAAATCTACTTTGAGTGCAGGGAGGTCAGAATCCAACAGCATCAGCAGTCCTTTTTCAGCCTGAATCAGATTTTTGCTCAGCTCCTTCAATTTCAGCCAGAAAAATACCTAAAATTACAGAAAAATACACAACTCATAGTAAAGTCCAGAAATATGAATTTTTCCTAAAAACTAATAAAAATAGACTAAAAACTAACTAAAACATACTCTAAACTATATGAAATTATCCCCAAAAAGCGTATAAAATATCCGCTCATCACTTAGTCAATATGATAAAAATTTTCAAGAATTCCATTTCTAGAGCACCACTCCAAATGGTTGAAAATATTTTTTTAGAACTTGCTTGATAATACACTTTGTGGATCATGTTTTGAGCTAAGAACACCAGCATGAGAGTTTTGAGCCTAATTGTGTGGTTACATCATATAACCACTTATTTTCATTCTTGTGTGCATTATTCTCTTCCTATGATTGTAATCTTTTGATTTGTTTGATTCTTTATGTCCATTATTTTGTGTATATATGCATTTATATGATTGAGGTCATTGTTTCAATTAGCTCACTTACCCAAATAGCCTACCTTTTATCTTCCATTGTTAGCCAATTTTGAGCCTATTCTTAACCCATTTGTTCTTAATATCAGCACATTACAAGCCTAAGTGAAAGACAATAAATGTCTCTTGTTTGGATCTTTGATTAGTTTAGGCTAGTGAGAGTGTTCATTACTTGATTTTGGGAAAGTTGGGTATATTGGGTAGAGATAAAAGTGTGTTTTCATATTTGTGTTGAAAATCTTGGGAATTGGGTACATACTCATGTATTAATCATGTGTAAACCATATGCATTGATGTTCTTGTATATATTTTATGTTTCAAAAAAATAAAAAATAATAAAATAATAAAAATAATATATATAATAGAAATAGAAAAAGAAAAAAAAGAATTGCAATAAAAAGGGGACAAAAATGCCCCAAAGTTCAAAGCTTAATAATGATCAATGCATATGTGTGGTGATCAAAAAAGAATACATGAGTGTGTGTAAAAGTGAAGAATGGGTAGTTGGGATTGTTTAGAATTGTATAGGTTGTCATAGGTTAGGTGGAAAGTTTAAGTTAATCAAAGATTCAAAATTCTAGCTCTCTTGACCATATGCACCCTACCTTGACCTTAGCCCCATTACAACCTATGGGAAAGTCCTCATGATATTTGTATTCATGCATAGAATAATTGTTGATTGTTAGATAAAAAATAAATCTTGGAAAGCATGACTAGGGGAGAATTGAGTGAATCAACCCCCATACACTTGAATGCCTAGAGCGGATACACATCCGGCGAGGGTTCGATCGCTCAATTACATGTTTCCACCCATGATCATCTTTTCTTGCAAGTTTGTGAAATCTCTTAATGATTCAACTCAATTGTTGGTTTGCTTTTATTGCTATTGCCTTAGCCCTTGTGCTTGCATGCGTATTCTTGGAGATTGATTTATTTTGACTAAGCCATTGCATTCATGTAAATAGGTTGCATATAGATAGATTGCATTTAGTTAGTTGCATTGAATAAATGTTGATACCTCTTTGTTTCTTTCTTGATTTTAGCATGAGGACATGCTTAGTTTAAGTGTGGGGAGATTTGATAAACCCCGATTTCGTGATTTATCACCTTTTCCCACATTTATTCTATGAAATAGTATGATTTTGTAATTCTCCCTTGAATTGTGCTTAAGTTTGAAAACATGCTTTTTAGGCCCCTTAAATTGGTGATTTTAACTCACTTTAATTCCATTCGATGCCTTGATGTGTTTGTTTAGTGATTTCAGGTTCATAAAGGTAAGTATTGGATGGAAGAAATGAAGAGAAAAGCATACAAAGTGGTGAATGCATGAAGAAACAAGAATTGGGAATGCATCGATGGGCACGTGGTACGTGAAATTGTGATTATTCATTCCCTAGCTATAGCGCCAAAAACTTAGTATGGGAGAATGTGATTTCAAAACTTCTTCACAATTCTGTGTAACTGACCAGCAAGTGCACTGGGTCGCCCAAGTAATAAACCTTACGTGAGTAAGGGTCGATCCCACGGAGATTGTCGGCTTGAAGCAAGCTATGGTCATCCTTGTAAATCTCAGTCAGGCGGATTCAAATGGTTATAAGGTTTTGATAATTAAAATATAAATAAAACAGAAAATAAAATAGAGATACTTATGTAATTCATTGGTGGGAATTTCAGATAAGCGTCTGGAGATGCTTTGTTGCTTCTGACCTTCTGCTTTCCTACTGCCTTCTTCCAACCATGCGTTACCTCCTTCCATGGCAAGTTGTATGATCCTCTCGGATGAAAACAAATCCATATGCGCTGTCACCGCACGGCTAATCATCTGTCGGTTCCCGCTAGCGTCGGAATAGGACCATTGTCCTTTTGCACACTGTCACTGTGCCCAACATTTGCAAGTTTGAAGCTCGTCTCAGTCATCCCTTCCCTGATCCTACTCGGAATACCACAGACAAGGTTTAGACTTTTCGGATCTCATGAATGCTGCCAATGGTTCTAACCTATACCACGAAGACTCTGATCTCACGGAATAGAATGCTCTGTTGTCAGGAGAGGCAATCATGCGTCGTGAACCAGGAGGCCAAGAGATACACACTCAAGATATTGCAGATAGAACGGAAGTGGTTGTCAGGCACGCGTTCATAAGTGAGAATGATGATGAGTGTCACGGGTCATCACATTCATCAGGTTGAAGTGCGAGCAAATATCTTAGAGAAGAAGTAGGCGTGAGTTGAATAGAAAAACAATAGTACTTGTATTAATTTATGAAGAACAACAGAGCTCCACACCTTAATATATGGGGTGTAGAAACTCCACCGTGGAAAATACATAAGTGAAAGGTCTAGGCATGGCCGAATGGCCAGCCTCCAAACGTGAACATACAAGTTCAAAAATGATAAAAGATAAAAGTCTCCAAAATAAATCTCTAAAAGTAGTTTTTATACTAAACTAGTAACTAGGGTTTACAAAAAATAAGTAACTAAGTGGAGTTAGTGCAGAAATCCACTTCCAGGGCCCACTTGGTGTGTGCTTGGGCTGAGCATTGAGCTTTACACGTGCATAGGCTGTTCCTGGAGTTAAACGCCAGCTTTGGTGCCAGTTTGGGCATTTAACTCCAATTCTGGTGCCATTTTGGGCGTTTTACGCCAAGATATTTTTGGCTGACTCTGAACGCCAGTTTGGGCCATCAAATCTCGGGAAGCCCAGGATGTCTACTTTCCAACGCAATTGAGAGCGCGCCAATTGGGCTTCTGTAGCTCAAGAAAATCCATTTCAAATGCAGCAGGGTCAGAATCCAACTGCATCTGCAGTCCTTTTTCAGCCTCTGTATCAGATTTTTGCTCAAGTCCCTTAATGTCAGCCAGAAAATACCTGAAATCACAGAAAAACACACAAACTCATAGTAAAGTCCAGAAATGTGATTTTTGAATAAAAACTAATAAAAATATAATAAAAAGTAACTAAAACATACTAAAAACTATGTAAAAACAATGCCAAAAAGGATATAAATTATCCGCTATCACAACACCAAACTTAAATTGTTGCTTGTCCCCAAGCAACTAAAAACAAAATAGGATAAAAAGAAGAGAATATACAGTGAATTCCAAACTTATCAATGAATTTAGTTCCAATTAAATGAGCGGGACTTGTAGCCTTTTTGCTTCTGAACAGTTTTAACATCTCACTTTATCCTTTGAAGTTTAGAATGATTGGCATCTATAGGAACTCAAAATTCAGATAGTGTTATTAATTCTCCTAGTTCAGTATGTTGATTCTTGAACACAGCTACGTTATGAGTCTTGGCCGTGACCCTAAGCATTTTGTTTTCCAGTATTACCAACGGATACATAAATGCCACAGACACATAACTGGGTGAACCTTTTCAGATTGTGACCCAGCTTTGCTAGAGTCCCCAGTTAGAGGTGCCCAGAGCTCTTAAGCACACTCTTTTTGCTTTAGACCACGACTTTAATCGCACAGTCTCAAGCTTTTCACTTGACACCTTCACGCCACAAGCACATGGTTAGGGACAGCTTGGTTTAGCCGCTTAGGCTAGGATTTTATTCCTTTGGGCCCTCCTATCCATTGATGCTCAAAGCCTCGGATCCTTTTCTACCCTTGCCTTTTGATTTAAAGGGTTACTGGCTTTTTCTGCTTGCTCTTTCTTTTTCTTTCTTTTTTTTCTTTATTTTTTTCGCTATTTTTGTCGCAAGGTTTATATTCATTGCTTTTTCTTGCTTCAAGAATCAATTTTATGATTCTTCAGATTATCAAATAACATTTCTCCTTTTTCATTATTCTTTCAAGAGCCAACAATTTTAACATTCATAAACAACAAATTCAAAAATATGCACTGTTCAAGCATTCATTCAGAAAACAAAAAGTATTTCCACCTCATCAAAATAATTAAAGTAATTTCAAGATAGAATTCGAAATCATGTACTTCTTATTCTTTTGTAATTAAAAATATTTTTCATTTAAGAAAGGTGATGGATTCATAGTTCATTCATAGCTTTAAGACATAGACACTAGACACTAATGATCATGTAATAAAGACACAAAACATAAAGCATAATTTTCGAAAAACAAAAAAATAAAAACAAGGAAATTAAAGAACGGGTCCACCTTAGTGATGGCGGCTAGTTCTTCCTCTTGAAGATATTATGGAGTACTTGAGCTCCTCTATGTCCCTTCCTTGCCTTTGTTGCTCCTCCCTCATGGCTCTTTGGTCCTCTCTGATTTCATTGAGGATAATGGAGTGCTCTTGGTGCTCCATCCTTAGTTGCCCCATGTTAGAACTCAGTTCTCCTAAGGAGGTGTTAATTTGTTCCCAATAGTTTCGTGGAGGAAAGTGCATCCCTTGAAGCATCTCAGGGATTTCTTGAGGAGGAATTTCCTCATGCTCTTGTTGAGGTTCATGAGTAGGCTCTCTTGTTTGCTCCATCCTCTTTCTAGTGATGGGCTTTTGAGATTAATCTCTCCATCTCCCATGACTCGGAGGTGGAAGCAATTGCCTTCCCTTTCCTCTTTCTAGAGGTTTCTCCGGCCTTAGGTGCCATTAGTGGTTATGGAAAACAAAAAGCTTTAGCTTTTCCCACACCAAACTTAGAAGGTTTGCTCATCCTCGAGCAAAAGAAGAAAGAAAGGAGTAGAAAAAGAAGAAATGGAAGAGATGGAGGTGATGAGAGGGTTCGGCCAAGGGGGTGTATTGTGTATGATGTGTGAAATTGAAGGTGGTAAGGAGGGGTATTTATAGGGTAAGGGAGAGAGGGAATTCGGCCATGTGTGGATGGGTTTAGGTTTGGGAGGGAAATGGTTTGAATTTGAATGGTAAGGTAGGTGGGGTTTAATGATGGATGGATGTGAGTGGTGAAGAGGTTGTGGGGAAGAGGGTAGGATTTGGTCAATGGTGTTTGGGGAAGAGTGTTATGGAAAGGTGTGAAGAGGAGAGAAGAAGAGGTGGGGTAGGTGGGGATCCTGTGGGGTCCACAGATCCTGAGGTGTCAAGAAAATTGAGTCCCTGCACCATTCTGGCGCTCAAACGCCCATTCTGTACCAATTCTAGCGTTTAACACCAGCTCTGCTACCTTTCCTAGCATTAAATGCCACTCTGCTGCCCATTCCTGGCGTTAAACGCCAGCCAGATGTCTATTTCTGGCGTTTAACGCCAGCTAGATGCCAGACAACCCTTTCTGGCATTAAACACCCAGAGTGCTGCCCATTCTGGCGTTTAATGCCTAGAATGCTGCCAGGCTGGGCGTTAAACGCCCATTCTGCTATCCTTACTGGCGTTTGAACGACAGTAAGTCTGTCCTCCAGGGTGTGCTATTTTTAATGCTGTTTTTCACTCTGTTTTTGATTTTTTTTTTTTTTTGTGACTTCACATGATCATCAACCTAAAGAAAACATAAAATATCAACGAAAAATAATTAAATATAACTAAATATCATTGGGTTGCCTCCCAACAAGCGCTTCTTTAATGTCAATAGCTTGACAGTGAGCTCTTAGAGAGCTTCACAGGGACTCAAAGCTTGATGTTGGCCTCCCAACACCAAACTTAGAAGTTGAGTGTGGGGGCTCTGTTTGACTCTGTATTGAGAGAAGCTTTTCATGCTTCTTCTCCATGGTTACAGAAGAAGATCCTTGAGCCTTAAACACAAGGTAGTCCTCATTCAATTGAAGGACTAGCTCTCCTCTGTCCACATCAATCACAGCTCTTGCTATGGCTAGGAAGGGTCTTCCAAGGATGATGGTTTCATCCTCTTCCTTCCCAATATCTAGGATTATGAAATCAGCAGGGATGTACAGGCCTTCAACCTTTACTAAGACATCCTCTACAAGTCCATAAGCCTGTTTCCTTGAATTGTCTGCCATCTCTAGTGAGATTCTTGCAGCTTGCACCTCAAAGATCCCTAGTTTCTCCATTACAGAGAGGGGCATGAGGTTTATCCCTGACCCCAGGTCACACAGAGCCTTCTCAAAGGTTATGGTGCCTATGGTACAAGGTATTAAGAACTTTCCAGGATCCTGTTTCTTCTGAGGTAATTTTAGTTGAACCAGATCATTTAGTTCATTGATGAGCAATGGGGGTTCATCCTCCCAAGTCTCATTACCAAATAACTTGGCATTCAGCTTCATGATTGCTCCTAGATATTAAGCAACTTGCTCTTCATCAATATCTTCATCCTTTTCAGAGGAAGAATACTCATCAGAGCTCATGAATGACAACAGTAAATTTAGTGGAATCTCTATGGTCTCTATATGAGCCTCAGATTCCTTTGGTTTCTCAATGGGGAACTTCTTAGTGGCTAGTGGACGTCCATTGAGGTCTTCCTCATTGGAAATCACTGCCTTTTCTTCCTCTCCAGGTTCGGCCATGTTGGTTATAGTTATGGCCTTGCACTCTCTTTTTGGGTTTTCTACTGTATTGCTTGGGAGAGTACTAGGAGGGAGTTCAGTAACTCTTTTACTTAGCTGACCCACTTGTGCCTCTAAATTTCTAATGGAGGACCTAGCTTCAGTCATAAAACTAAGAGTTGTCTTAGATAGATCAGAGACTACAGTTGCTAAGTCAGAGTGGCTCTGCTTAGAATTCTCTATCTGTTGCTGAGAAGATGATGGAAAAGGTTTGCTATTACCAAACCTATTTATTCCACCATTATTATTATTGAAGCCTTGATTAGGCTTCTGTTGATCCTTTCATGAGAGATTAGGATGATTTCTCCATGAAGGATTATAGGTGTTTTCATAGGGTTCTCCCATGTAATTCACCTCTTCCATTGCAGGATTCTGAACAGCAGGCAGAAGTCAGCTAATTAAGAAATAACTTATAAAATACGTTGTGAGTGTAGTTCTTAATCAGCTAAGGTCCGCCTTGTCAATTTAGAAAAGTTGTCACAAATTTTAGAAATAAAAATACTGGGAGTATGAGTCACAGATCGTCTCCCAACGAGTTGCAGAAAAGGGTGCTAATTTATTAATCAGTAATTTTCAAGAAAGTTTGAGTTGGATAACGTGCAATTTAAAATAACTGTAAATTAAAGCAATAAACTAAGAATTATTATTAATATTAAAAGGCCTTGACTGGGGGAATGATTAAGTGGAAGTTCTATCCTTGTTGGAATCTTCTCTAGTGTAGTGTAAAGAGGTTGTTGTTTTCACTTAGTTAACCCTTACTAAATAAAAGAAAGTCAAGTGATTGAACTAACTCTTATCCGCAAATCCTAGTCCTCTCCCTTGGGAAGGTCTAGCATTAGTAGATACAGAATTAGCCAACAACATCCAATTTGACTAAGCACTTGAGCATTCCAACTCAAGTGTCTCCTTTTAATCAACCCCCATGTCAAGTAGAAAATCTACTCCATTGACATGGATTTAATACTCATAAAAATATAAGATGACATAATAAATTAAATAAAATAAAATAAAGAATTAAAATTAATTAAAAGTAAAAGTAACTCTATATATTAATAAATTTAAAATGCAACATACTTATCTGAATAGGGTCAATGATCAACTGAAAAGAGTAAAGGAATAAGGAAACAAACTAAAGTAGTAACTTTAACAGATGTAATGACTCTTTAACATCCAAAATCCAAAGCAAAAGCATAAACTATCAATATAAAGCTAATCTAGATTCAGATCTAAAACTAAAAGTAATCCTAATATCAATGTATCTGAATATGTGTGGATGCGTATTGAGTCTCTGCATGTTCCTTAGCTTTAGTCTGTGTTTCTGGGCCGAAAACTGGGTCAAAACGCGGGCCGAAATCGCCCCCAGCGTATTCTGTTATTTCTGCAGATCGCGCAGGTCACGCGTACGCGTCGTCCACGCGTTCGCGTCATTTAGGAATTTTCCTTGTCACGCGTACGCATCGTCCACGCGTTCGCATCGCTACGATTTCTTCATTTCGCGCGCTCGCGTGAGCCATGCGCTCGCGTCAGTGTTCGCTGGTCATCTCCTTAGTTTCTTGTGTTTCTTCCATTTTTGCAAGCTTCCTCTCCATTCTCTGAGCCATTCTTGCCCTATGAAGCCTGAAACACTTAACACATGGATCACGGCATCGAATGGTATAAAGGAGAGTTAAAATGTACTAATTAAAGGTTTCTAGGAAGCAAGTTTTCAACCATAGAAATCAACTAGGAAGGAATTGTAAAATCATGCAATCCATATGAATAAGTAGGTAATGGCTTGATAAAAACCACTCAATTAAACACAATATAAATCATGAAATAGTGGTTTATCAACCTCCCGACACTTAAACATTAGCATGTCCTCATGCTTAGCTTAAGGAGATAAAATAAATGAGTAGAGAAATATAAGACTCATGTAATGCAATGCAACCTATATATATGATGCAACTATATGATTCTTGTCTTCTTGATTAAAAGTAAATAAGCTCTTCAAGAAAAAACATAAATTGGATTTCACTAATTCAAATTATACAATAAAAGACAAGTAAAATTGTAAGAAGACAGCTCATGAAAGCAGGGAACATAGAATTAAGCATTGAACCCTCACTGATAGTGTATATGCACTCTAGTCTCTCAAGTGTATAGGGTAATCACTCTATTCTTCTCTAATCATGCTTTCTAAACTTTGTTCTTCACCTAACCAATCAACAATATTCAATGTACCAATGCAAACATCATGAGGTCTTTTCAAGGTTGTAATGGGACTAAGGTAAGGGTAAGGGTATGCATATGGCTAAGTGAGCTATAAATTGAATCCTTGACTAACCCAAGCTCTTACCTAACATACATACTCTTATATGCTTTAAATTCATGCCTAGCTACCCGTAATTCCCCACTTTCACATTCCATACTCATGTATTAACTTTTTCTCTTAACTTGTATCACATATGCATTGATTTTTCATTAACTTAACATTGGGATAATTTTGTCCCCTTATTTAATTACTTAATTATTATTATTATTATTATTATTATTATTATTATTATTATTATTATTATTATTATTATTATTATTATTATTATTATTATTATTATTATTATTATTATTATTATTATTATTATTATTATTATTATTATTATTATTATTATTATTATTATTATTATTATTATTATTATTATTATTATTATTATTATTATTATTATTATTATTATTATTATTATTATTATTATTATTATTATTATTATTATTATTATTATTATTATTATTATTATTATTATTATTATTATTATTATTATTATTATTATTATTATTATTATTATTATTATTATTATTATTATTATTATTATTATTATTATTATTATTATTATTATTATTATTATTATTATTATTATTATTATTATTATTATTATTATTATTATTATTATTATTATTATTATTATTATTATTATTATTATTATTATTATTATTATTATTATTATTATTATTATTATTATTATTATTATTATTATTATTATTATTATTATTATTATTATTATTATTATTATTATTATTATTATTATTATTATTATTATTATTATTATTATTATTATTATTATTATTATTATTATTATTATTATTATTATTATTATTATTATTATTATTATTATTATTATTATTATTATTATTATTATTATTATTATTATTATTATTATTATTATTATTATTATTATTATTATTATTATTATTATTATTATTATTATTATTATTATTATTATTATTATTATTATTATTATTATTATTATTATTATTATTATTATTATTATTATTATTATTATTATTATTATTATTATTATTATTATATTTTTTAACTAGGAAAATAAACATAGCTTATCAATGCACATGGATTTTTTTTTAATTTTTCTAATTTTACATGAGTAGGTACCCAAATTCCCATTTTTTTATCATGACACATTCCCTTATTAACCCATGTTCCCACAATCTTCCCATACTCAATTGAAACACAATTTCTTTCTTAAGCTAACCAAAGATTCAATTTAGGGTAATTAATTTGTTTTTCTGCTTAAGGCTAGTAATGTGGTAAAATACAGAACAAATGGGATTTAAAAGGCTCAAAGTGGATAACAAAGGTAAATGGAAGGGTAGGCTATTTGGGGTAAGTGAGTTAAAACAATTAATGGCCTCAATCATATGCATGCATATAACACATTAAATATTGGACATATAGGATGGAACAAAATAAAGATTACAATCATAGAGAAGTGAACACACAAGAATAAAATATTTATGGTTAAATAATGTAACCATGTAATTAGGCTCAAAATCTTACGGGTTGTGTGTTCTTAGCCATTTAAACTATGTTCCAAATACATCTTCCTAAACAATTTTAACACAAAAGTTTTTATTTAAATTCGTGAAATTTTTCAAAAATAGGGTCTTAAAAAGAAACTTATTATTTTCTAACCGTTAGAACATGCATGCAATTAACCTATTACTATGCAATTTATCCTATCCTAAACAAAAGAAAAATTAACTAAATATCCTATTTTATTGCTGTTTTAAGGAAAAGAAAATTACCTCCGGAAGTCAGGTACTGACCGACCTCCCCACACTTAAGGCTTTGCACCGTCCTCGGTGCCATCTGTCAGGAACAAAGGGGGGCTGGTAGCAGCATCTCCACCATCGGGACCGTCATGGCTCTCTGTGCTGGTAAATAAAGTGGAGTCCGGGGTGTCTGGGTCTTCTTTAGGTGGGTGATTACCAACAAGTAGCTCCTTGAGGTATGTAAATCTGCGCTTGTTACGGTGCTCTCTTTGCTTTCCTTTTTGGTCAAGCCGATCTAGCCTCTCAAGGATCTTATGGAGCAGTTGCTTTGTTGAAGGTGCTTGTGGTGTGGAAGAAAAAGGGATATCTTCTGCTGGTTCTGTGCTCCGGTTGATAGTGGCTGCTGGAGGTCTGATATACTTTCCGTTAGGGACGTATTGATCATCTTGTGGAATCATGACCTTGGTGTCCCCAGCTCTATAAGAGACTCCGGCTGCTGAGATTAGATCTGAAACCAAGGCAGGGAAAGGTAAGTTGCCCGCAATCTGTACGTGTCCCATAACATGCCGAATGTGTCTTGGTAAATTGAGGTGCTGGTCTGTAAGGATATACCAGAGTAGAACAGCCATGTCTGCAGTGAAGGAGGACTTGTGAGTGCTTGAAAAGACGTAATGGGACATAATTTGTGCCGATACTCGAGCCTCTAAGGTAAGTGCTGAAGCCGATATGCCCTTAGGTCGAGATCGATGGTATCTGTAGATCCATCTGCTGCCAGGTTGTGCTATAACTCTGAGAACGGCGTCCCAGTCAAATTGGTATGTCTGGCACTTGAGTGAAGCTTCTTAAAATGCGTCCAATCCTTCGGGAGCCAGGGGAAGATCTAAAGCTTGTTGAATGCCCTCTTCAGTTATGGGGACTTGCTTCTGATGGACATAGACAGACTGCATGGTTGGCATGTGAAAATTGGAGTAGAATTCAACTTCCCATGATAGATTAACCTGCCGTGGCTGTCTCTGTAGGAATTTTCACTGTCGTCGCTCAATGCGAGGCTCAACAAATTCAGCAATGTTGGTCGGGAGGATAAGAAGATACTCATTATTATAATTCCTTTTAGCCAGGATGGGGAACATCTGCTCACAGTAGCGGTTAGTGAACCGCGCAGTGTCCTTTGCTGGAAAGGCTTTCTCTTTTTCATCGACCTTGATGATCCTCTTGATTCATTTTGTTGAGGGTTTCACCGCTGTTGAAGATGGCTCTGCCACTAATGTTCTTTTTGTTCCTCTCCTTGCTAGTGGTTTGGGAGTAGCTTTCTCTTTACCTTTCTTGGTGGCCATCCTGAAAAAGGGAAGAGAAAGTAATATGTAAAGCTAAGGGTTCGAGCAAGGGGGCGAATATTGTGGGTGATAATCAATGCACGGTAAAGAAGGATGTCGTTAACACATGGTCTAGACTACATGTGAAAAGTTCATCAAAGGTAATATAGCAAGAGCATGTGATGGCAATTAAATGCAGGATGTTTATTGGCATGCCGGCAAAGGCATGAGTAGCATAGATTAAGCATTTAATGTCCAAGTTAGATTACCAACCCTTTCAAACTAATAACCTGTTTGTATTAAAAATTATATTTAATTAATAAAATATAAAAGGGGTTTTGTGAAAAAAAACAGGCATTAGAGTAGTAGAATAGAGTAAAATAATGCACAACGCCATACGGGCTTTTTCACAAACACATAGCATGCATGGTAAACATGTTATTGAAAGTAGTAAATTGAACATGCAAGCAACCCTTTAAGAAATAATATTAATTGTCAAATAATTCCTTAATAATCCACAAGCAATTATAGAAGAAAATAATCACCTAATTAAACTTCTAACACCAATTAAAGGAATAAAAAGACATAGAAAAGAAAGGAAAAGAAGATATAGATAATGAAAGTGAAAAGAAAAAGAAAAAGAAAACATAAACATAAATAAAAGTAATAATGGAAAAATAAAAAGAAAGAAGGAAAAGAACCTTGAGAATGGATGTGAAAAATAAGGGAGGAGAAAGTAAAAAGTGAGAAAGAATAGAGAAGGAAGAAGGGGGAAGAAAGAAATAAGAAGGGAAAAGAAAAATTAGGATTTGGGGAAGAAAAGATATGATATTTGGCTGATCTGGATAATCTGTGCGTCGCATGTGACGCGGACGTGTGAGTCACGCGGTCGCGTGGTGTGCAATGTTTTTCAAGTGACGTGGACGCGTGGGTCACGCGGTCGCGTGACTTGATTCGTGCTAGTGGCGCGAGAGCAGCCTCGCGTTCGCGCAACTCTCTGTCTCAAACTCATTTTGCCAAAATTTAGGGAGAATGGCCATATTTTGGAAACAACGCTGACGTGTGAGGCATGTGGTCGCGTGATAGGGCTAGTGCTTCCAGCATCATTCCAGCCCAGCTCCATCATAACTCTCTGCTATACACCTCTTTACGTCGATTTCTAGGGGCTCCCGGTCGCGTGGGTGACGCGGACGCGTGGGGAGGCTATTTTTCAAAATGACGCGGCCGCGTCAGCGACGCGGTTGAGAGGGCATGTTTGTGCCTAAGGCACGCCTCCAGCCATGCTTTTGCGTGACTTTCTGTTCAATTCTCTTTTCTTCCTAACGCAACTATGACGCGGACGCGTCAGCGATGCTTACGCGTCGCGTGCATTTTTTTTTTTTTTGCAGTATGCAAATGCAAATGCAGGCTATATGCAGCTATATGCAGAGATTATGAGAAGAGTCATCAACAAAAATTAAATAGAATAAAGTAAAATAAAACTAAGACTGAAACGGAACGATCATACCATGGTAGGTTGTCTCCCACCTAGCACTTTGCTTTTACGTCCTTAAGTTGGACGCTCTTCAGGCTCATTTTGCTGCTGTTGGTGGGTCTTCCAAGAGGAAGACCTTTAGTTCTTTGTGATCCTTCATCTTCTCACCATGATAAAACTTTAGGCGATGTCCATTGACCTTCAGAAATTTGGAGCTAGAAGGATGACGCAGGTGAAAAACTCCGTATGGCTCTGCCTTTTCTACTCTGTAGGGACCTTCCTATCTTGATCTCAGTTTACCTGGCATAAGCCTCAGTCTGGAGTTATAAAGAAGAACTAACTTCCCTGGTCTGAATTCTCTCCTTTTTATGTGCTTGTCATGGACAGCCTTCATCTTTTCTTTGTATCGCCTGGAGTTGTCTTATGCTTCTAGGCGAAGGTTCTCAAGTTCTGCTAGTTGCAGCTTTCTTTCAGCATCAGCTTCCTCAAAGTTCATGTTGCACTCCCTCACAGCCCAGAAAGCCTTATGTTCTACCTCCACTGGAAGGTGGCAAGCCTTTCCGTATACTAAGCGGAAGGGGCTCATCCCAATGGGTGTTTTGTACGCTGTTCTACATGCCCAGAGTGCATCTTGTAGCCTGGCACTCCAGTCCTTCCTATGAGGTTTTACTATCTTCTCCAAAATGCGTTTAATCTCTCTGTTAGAGACTTCGGCTTGCCCATTGGTCTGGGGATGGTAAGCTGTTGCTACTTTGTGAATTATCCCATGCTTCTTGAGTAATCCTGTCAGTCTCCTGTTACAAAAGTGGGTGCCTTGATCGCTCACAATTGCTCGTGGTGATCCAAAGCGACAAATAATATGGTTTCTAACAAAGGAAACGACGGTGTTAGCATCATCAGTACGGATGGGAATTGCTTCCACCCATTTAGAAACATAATCTACGGCTAACAGTATATAAAAGTAACCATTAGAATTTGGAAATGGACCCATGAAGTCAATACCCCAAACATCAAAAATTTCACAGAAAAGCATAATCTGTTGAGGCATCTCATCCCTCTTGGATATATTACCAAACCTTTGGCAAGGGGAACAAGATTTACAAAATTCAGCAGCGTCTTTAAAAAGAGTAGGCCACCAAAATTCACAGTCTAGAATTTTTCTAGCTGTTCTTTGAGGGCCAAAATGTCTGATAAACCACTATTTTATGGTTTATCTTATGCTTAATTGAGTGGTTTTTATCAACTCTTTACCCACTTATTCATACTATTTGCATGGTTTTACATTTTCCTTCCTAATTATGTGCTTTGATTGAAAACATGCTTCTTTGGCCTTAAGTTTCCTATGTTTAATCCTCTCCTATTACCATTAGATGCCTTTATATATGTGTTAAGTGATTTCAGAGATTACAGGGCAGGAATGGCTCAGAGGATGGAAAGGAAGCATGCAAAAGTGGAAGGAATAAAAGAAGTTGGAGAAACTGCTAAGCTGTCCAGCCTGACCTCTTTGCACTCAAACGGCTATAACTTTAGCTATAGAGGTCCAAACGACGCGGTTTCAGTTGCGTTACAAAGCTAACATCTGGGGCTTCAATTTGATATATAATATGCCATAGTTTCTCTGACGCTAGGTGACGTGACCGCGTGATCCATGAGGACGCATCGTAGTGACGAAAAAACCAGCGTGGCAGATTTTCTCTCCGGCAATTTTTGGGCTGTTTCTGACCCAGTTTTCGGCCCAGAAAGTACAGATTAGAGGCTATAAAGTGGGGGAATGCATCCATTTATAATGAAGGCTTTCAATATTCACAATTTTAGGATTTAGATGTAGTTTTTAGAGAGAGAGGTTCTCTCCTCTCTCTTAGGATTAGGATTTAGGATTTCTCTTAGTTTTAGGAGTGACTCTCGATCCCAGGTTCAATGTTTCTTTTATTTACTTTTCCAATTTAATTTATGAATATCCATGTTAAGATTTGAATATTTTATTTAATATAATTCGAGGTATTTCAGACTTATGATTGCTCTCTTTAATTTATTAATGCTCTCTGTTTATCCAAATTATTTTCATTCAAGTAGACTTTCTTCCCTTTTGGCTTTGGTTAAATAATTGGTGACTCTTGAGTTATCAAACTCATTGTTGATTGAAAATTGAAATTCTTCAAGAATTAATTCGAGTTCCAATAACTCTAACTTTTCCCAAGGAAAGACTAGGATATGAGGAATAAAAATTAATTCATCCACTTAACTTACCTTCATAGTTAGAGGTTAACAAAGTGGGAGAAAAATCCAATTCTCATTACAGTTGATTAGGATAACCAGGATAGGACTTCCAGTTATAATACCTTGCCAAGAGTTTATTTTATTATTATTATTTTATTTTTCTTATCATTCAACATACTGCTTCCTTACTTTCTAAAACCCCTAATTTACAAGACTCATAACCAATAATAAGAACATACCTCCCTGCAATTCCTTGAGAAGACGACCCAAGGTTTAAATACTCGGTTATCAATTTTAAAGGGGTTTGTTACTTGTGACAACCAAAATGTTTGTACGAAGGGATTTCTGTTGGTTTAGAGACTATATCTACAACGCAACTGTTTTTATAAAATTCTTTACTAGCAAAAAATCCTAACGTCAAAATGGCGCCGTTGCCGGGGAATTGCAAACGTGTGCCTTATTATTGGTTATTGTAAATATTTACTTTTTACTTGTTTATTTATTTTTATTTTTGTTTTTATTTTTACTTTTTTCATAAATTAAGAGGTTATTGGTTTTTATTTAAATATAAAAAATTTTTCAAAAAATTTTTTTCTTAGTGTTCATCTTGATCTTCAAGTTGTTCTTCGTGTTCATCTTGACCTTCAAGTTGTTCTTAGTTGTTTTCTTCATTTTTTATCTAAAAATTTTTAAGTTTGTTGTCATTTTATTATTTTTCTCTTTCCTTATTAAATTCAAAAAAATTCAAAATTTAAAAATTAAATTTCAAAAATTCAAATTTAAAAATTTTTAAAATTCAATTTTAAAAATTTTTTCAATTTTCAAATCTCAAAATTCAAAATTTAATTTTCAAATTCAAAATTTAAATAACCTTTTAATTTAAAATTATTTTTATTTTCATTTTTAATTTTTATTTGATACTATGAACTCTCACCCCCTTGCCTATGAGTCTGGTTACAATTATGTTGTAGGAAGAAGAAATTACAATGAGAACAGGCATCAAGGTTGGAACAATCAAAGATGGGAGGAGCCACAAGGATTTGATCAACCCTCATGGCAACAACCACCTCCAATGGACTATCAACAACCACCACCATATGCCTATGAACCCTTTTTCTCAACATGGCTTTGGACCACTATACTCACAAGCCCCTTACCACCAAACACCTCCATATGACCCTAACCCACATCCACCATACCAACCACCTTATGAGCCAAATAAACCATATACAGAACCACCACCTTTCCAACACAACTACTCTCATGAACCACCACCTCAATATTCATCATCTCCATATCATTATCAAGATGAACCACCTTCCTATTATGAACCCTCTCTCCCAACCAATGAATCCTCATATCCACCCCGACCTCCAATGGATGACAGACTTCGTGTTATTCTTCAAAGGCAAGAAAGGATGAATAAGAGTGTGCTAAATTTTGTGGCTGCCTTAGGCGAGTTCGTAAATATAATAGCTTCCCAATATCTGAGCACTCAAAGAACTCCCATGGCTACATGTGGAGAATCAAAAGAAGAGCAAAGCATGAAGGAGACACTAGAAACTTCGGTGGACAATGAGGAACATGGCTTTGTATTGGAACAAGTGGAGGAAGCCATAATAGTTGCAGAGGAAGAAGTGGTTGAAGACTTAGGAGATACTGAACCTCCATGGAAAAGTCAAGACATAGAACCTCCTTCCAAGACGGTTGCATTTGATGTTGAGGAGGGTGTACAACCTCCAAAGCATATCATAGTTGAAGACTTGGAAGAGGTTGATCAAGAGATGGAGATTATAGAAAAAGAAGCACAGCCTCCCATGCCCTTGGTAAGTAATGAAGAAGAGATTGAATTGGAAGAAAGCTACCAAGAGGAAGAGGTTGAAATTAAAGAAGTTTGCAAAGAGGTGGAAGTTGTCAAAGAAGAGCACAGGGGAGTGGAGCTTGATATCACTTTGCCGAAGTTATTGGAGACCCCTCTACCTAAGTTGCCATCATCATTCACAACATTCAAGTGGGTAAAATTCATATCCCTTAGCTTTCTAATTCCACTTGAATATGGGCTACTGGAGATGGATGGTCAACTTAGAGCTCTTTGTGGCATAAAGAGTAAGAGGAAGATGGTCAGTGGTAAGAATTGTCCTGCAAGGTTCATTATGGTTGGAAGCTTTAAGTTTAAACGCAAAGGTTGGTGTAAAGCTCAACTGAATAGGTCTAGGAAGTTGGTTGGCCACTTTAGTGAGAATTCAGATTGCTTGCCACCCGGATGGAATCATGATGATCAACAAGAAGACGGGTGCAATAGCAAGGTTTGGGATCCTAGAATCTGTTCTGACATCCAACACCCCGGGAGCCTAAGAATCTGTTTGAAGCTTCTTAAGGGCTTTACATGCCTAGTTTGGGACCCCGGAGGTTACTGGAGATACAAACATTGGTGGAGATTCCTGGATGAGTTCAAGCACAAGCCACCATAACAGGAAGCTCACCAAATGTCCAACTTAAGGACTCTAACTAAAAGTGCTAGGTGGGAGACAACCCACCATGGTATGATCGTTCTTTTTTCACTTTTATTTAGTTTTATTTGTTTTCGAGTTTTATTTTATTTTATTATATTAAACCTGGAGTTTTGCATCACATTCATATTAACACTGCATTCTGCACTTTTTCAGATTTATAAAAAAATAAAAAATAAAAATAAAAAAAACACGCACTCGACGCGGTAGCGTCGCTGACGCGTCCACGTCACCAGTGCGTTTGGAAGAAAAGAAAAATGAACAGAGAGTTACGCAAGAGCAAGGCTAGAGGCGTGCCAATGGCACAAATTGTCCCACGTGACCGCGTCATATGGGAATAATGGCCTCCCACGCGACCGCGTGCCCCACGCGGCCGCGTGACCAGGATTTCGATGTCAAAGTGGTGCACACCCAAAAGTTGTGCTAGAGTGGTGCTGGACTGGCGCTGGATGTGCAGTCCCTCTCACGCGACCGTGTCGTATCCCAATTATTGACCACTCACGCGATCGCATGCCCCATGCGATCGCGTCACCCAAAATTTGGCACTAATTTGATTTTGAACAGAGAGTTGTGCGAGTGCGAGGCTACCCTCGCGCCATTAGCCTAAAACGGGTCACGCGACCGCGTCATTCAGTTTAAGCGCAAGTCGCGCGATCGCGTGCCTTACGCGACCGCGTCGCTTGTGCCGCACAGCCTCTCTAATTTTGCTAATTATCATATCTTTTTCTCCCCAAATACTATTTTCTCTTTGCCCTCCTTATTTCTTCTCCCTCCCTTCCTCCCTTCTTCCTTCTTTCTCACTTTTTACTCTCTCTCACCCCCATTAACAAGGTTTTTCTTTCTCCTTCCCTCCTTACTTTTCTATTATTCTTCTTATTTTTATATGTTATCTTCTTTTCTTTTCTTTTTACCTTCATTGTTCATATTTTCTTTTTCTTTTTTTCTCCTTTTTACTTGGTGTTATCAATTTATGTGAGTCATTATTATTATATGCTTGTGGATTGTTGTAAGTTTGTTTGACAATTATATATTGCTTTTTAAGGGATTACTTGCGTGTTCAAATTCTTATTTTCAAGAGCTTCTTCTACATGCATGCTATGTGTTTGTGAAAAAGCCCATATGGCATTATGAACTTCTCTACATTTTTCTACTCTAATATTCAATGCTTGCTTTTCACAAATTCCCTTACTATTTTATTTATTGAATTTAATTGTCAATACAAATGCGATGGTTAGTTACGAGTGATAACATATTTAAATTGGACATTGAATGCTTGATCTATGCTACTCATGCCTTTGCCTGCATGCCAATAAACCTCTTGCATTTCATTGTCCTACATGCACTTGCTATATTTCCATTGATGAACTTTTCATATGTAATCCGGACCATGTGTTAACGTCATTCTTCTTTATTGTGCATTGATTATCACTTACATCACCCTCTTCCTTGCTCTACCCCTTTAAATTTAATTTACTTTCTCTTCCCTTTTTCAGGATGGCCACCAAGAAAGGAAAAGAGAAAGCTACCCCCAAACAACCAGCAAGAAGAGGTACAAAAAGAGCATTAGTGGCAGAACCTCAACCGCGGTAAAGCCCTCAACAAAGAAGATTAAGAGGATCATAAAGGTTGATGATAAAGAAAAAGCCTTCCTAGCAAAGGACACTGCGCGATTCCCCAATCGCTACTGTGAGCATATGTTCCCCATCCTGGCTGAAAGGAGTTACAACAACGAATACCTTCATCTCCTCCCGCCCAATATTGCTACCTTTTATTGAGCCACAAATTATCCGAAGACAATGGGATTTTCTACAGAGACAGCCAAGGCAGGTCAATCTTTCTTAGGTAGTCGAGTTCTACTCCAACTTCCACCTGCCAACCCTGCAGTCTGTCTATGTCCGTCAGAAACAAGTCCCCATTACAGAAGAGGCCATTCAAAAATTTCTAAGTCTTCCCCCTATTCCAGAAGGATTGGATGCCTTTCAAGAAGCCGCACTCAAGCGACAGCTGTACCAATTTGACTGGGACGCCGTTCTCAGAGTCATCGCACTACCTGGCAGCAGATGGATCTACGGATACCATCGTACCCGCCCTAAGGGAATTTCGGCTTCAGCACTTACCTTGGAGGCTCACGTATGGGCACAGATCATGTCCCATTACGTCTTTCCGAGCACTCACGAGTCCTCCTTCACTGCGGACATGGCCGTTCTACTATGGTGCATCCTTACAGACCAACCTCTGAATCTACCAAGACATATTCGGAATGCCATGGGACACGTACAAATTGCGAGCAACTTACCTTTTCCCGTCCTGGTCTCAGATCTTGTCTCAGCAGCCGGAGTCTCCTACAGAGCTGGGGACACCAAAGCCATGCTTCCACGGGATGATCAGTTTGTCCCCAACGGGAAGTACCTTAGACTTCCAGCAGCCACTACATGCCAGCCCACTGAAACAGTTGAAGATATTCCCTCTTCAACACCACAAGCACCTACAACGGCCCAACTGCTCCAACAGATACTTGAAAAGTTGGACGGCAGGAACAGAAAGCTAAGATAAGAGAGCGCCGTAACAAGCGCCGATTCACATACCTCAAGGAGCTAATCATGGGAAAATTCAAGGACTCAGACACCCCGGACTCCACTTCTTTTACCAGCACAGGGAGTCATGATGGTCCTGACTGTGGAGATACTGCTACCAGCCCACCTTTGTTCTTGACAGATGGCACCGAGAACGGTGCAAAGCCTTAAGTGTGGGGAGGTCGGTCAATACCTGACTTCCGGAGGTAATTTATCTTCCCTAGCACCAATAAATTAGGATATTTAGTTAGATTTTTCTTTTGTAGAATAGGATAAATTGCATAGTAATAGGTTAGTTGCATGCATGTTCTGCTTGATTGAAAAGACAATAAGTTTCTTCTAAGATCCTATCTTTGGAACAAAATTTCACTAATTTTAATTAAAACTTTTATGTTAAATTTGCTTGAAGTTATATTTGGAACATGATTTTTGAGCTAAAGAATACACAACCTGTGAGATTTGAGCCTTTATGAATGGTTACATTATTTAATCATACTTATTTTATTCTTGAGTGTTTACTTCTCTATGATTGTAATCTATATTTTGTTCCAATCTATATGTCCATTATTTAGTGTATTTACATGCTTGCATATGATTGAGGCCATTGTTTGATTTTAGCTCACTTATCCTAAATAAGCCTATCCTTTAAATCACCCTTGTCAGCCACTTTGAGCCTTTTAATCCCCATTTGTTCTGTATTTTACCACATCACTAGCCTTAAGCAGAAAAATAATTAAATATCCCAATTGAATCTTTGGTTAGCTTAAGATAGGGATTGTGCAACAATTAAGTGTGGGGAAACTGTGGGAACTTGGGTTAATAAGGGAATGTATCATGTTTCTAATTTTGAATATTGGAAAATTTGGGTACCTACTCATGTAAAACAGAAAATTAAAAAAAAAAATTCCATATGCATTGATATGTTATTCTAGTTTTTATGTCTCTCTAAAAAAATAAATAAAAAAAGAAAGAAAAAAAAAGAGAAAAAAATATATAATATAAATAAATAAATAAGGGGACAAAATTACCCCAATGTTAAGTTAATAAAAGATCAATGCATATATGATAAAATTAAAGAAAAATTAATACATGAGCATGTAATGCAAAAGTGAAGACTATGGGTAGCTAGGCATGATTCTAGAGTTATATAGAGTATATGTATGTTAGGTGAAAGCTTAGGTTAATTAAAGATTCAATTTATAAAGCTCATTCAGCCATATACATATACCCTTACCCTTACCTTAGCCCCATTACAACCTTGAAAAGACCTCATGATGTTTGCATTGGTATATTAAATATTGTTGATTGGTTAGGTGAAGAACAAATTTTAGAAAGCATGACTAGAGAAGAGTAGAGTGATTGACCCTAGACACTTGAGAGTTAGAGTGATATACACTACCAGTAAGGGTTCAGTGCTCAATTCTATGTTCCCTGCTTTCATGAGCTATCTTCTTACAAATTTACTTGCTTTTTATTGTATGATTTGAATTAGTGAAATCTGATTTATGTTTGTCTTGAAGAGCTTATTTACTTTAAACCAAGTATATAGAAACATCTTAGCATGTAGTTGCATTCATATAGATAGGTTGCATTTCATACATTCTACCATTTCTCTTCACTTTTATAGCTTCTCTTGAGCTTAGCATGAGGACATGCTAATGTTTAAGTGTGGGGAGGTTGATAAACCACTATTTTATGGTTTATCTTATGCTTAATTGAGTGGTTTTTATCAACTCTTTACCCACTTATTCATACTATTTGCATGGTTTTATATTTGCCTTCCTAATTATGTGCTTTGATTGAAAACATGCTTCTTTGGCCTTAAGTTTCCTATGTGTAATCCTCTCCTATTACCATTAGATGCCTTGATATGTGTGTTAAGTGATTTCAGAGATTACAGGGCAGGAATGGCTCAGAGGATGGAAAGGAAGCATACAAAAGTGGAAGGAATAAAAGAAGTTGGAGAAACTGCTAAGCTGTCCAGTCTGACCTCTTCGCACTCAAATGGCTATAAATTTAGCTACAGAGGTCCAAACGACGCGGTTCCAGTTGCGTTGGAAAGCTAACATCCGGGGCTTCAATTTGATATATAATATGCTATAGTTTCCCTGATGCTAGGCGATGCGACTGCGTGATCCATGCGGACGCGTCACAGTGACGAAAAAACCAGCGTGGCAGATTTCCTCTCCAGCGATTTTTGGGCTGTTTCTGACCCAGTTTTCGGCCCAAAAAGCACAGATTAGAGGCTATAAAGTGAGGGGATGCATCCATTCATAATGAAGGCTTTCAATATTCACAATTTTAGGATTTAGATGTAGTTTTTAGAGAGAGAGGTCCTCTCCTCTCTCTTAGGATTAGGATTTAGGATTTCTCTTAGTTTTAGGAATGACTCTCGATCCTAGGTTCAATGTTCCTTTTATTTACTTTTCCAATTTAATTTATGAATATCCATGTTAAGATTTGAATATTTTATTTAATATAATTCGAGGTATTTCAGACTTATGATTGCTCTCTTTAATTTATTAATGCTCTCTGTTTATCCAAATTATTTTCATTCAAGTAGACTTTCTTCCCTTTTGGCTTTGGTTAAATAATTGGTGACTCTTGAGTTATCAAACTCATTGTTGATTGAAAATTAGAAATCTTCAAGAATTAATTCGAGTTCCAATAACTCTAACTTTTTCCAAGGAAAGACTAGGATCTGAGGAATAAAAATTAATTCATCCACTTAACTTACCTTCATAGTTAGAGGTTAACAAAGTGGGAGAAAAATCTAATTCTCATTACAGTTGATAAGGATAACCAGGATAGGACTTCCAGTTATAATACCTTGCCAAGAGTTTATTTTATTATTATTATTTTATTTTTCTTATCATTCAACATACTGCTTCCTTACTTTCTAAAACCCCTAATTTACAAGACTCATAACCAATAATAAGAACATACCTCCCTGCAATTCCTTGAGAAGACGACCCGAGGTTTAAATACTCGGTTATCAATTTTAAAGGGGTTTGTTACTTGTGACAACCAAAACGTTTGTACGAAGGGATTTCTGTTGGTTTAGAGACTAAATCTACAACGCGACTGTTTTTATAAAATTCTTTACTAGCAAAAAATCCTAACGTCAATGTCCTCCACTCTCAGATGAGTGGCAGGCCTCTAAAATAGACTGGAATTCTGATTGAGGCACACACCGTCTAATTACCTGGTCAGCACCATACCTCCATAAATATGGATCATCCCATATATAATATTTGGACTCGCTTTTTAGCTTGTCTCTTTGATGCTTAGTAAAATTTGGAGGAAAAGTGTGGCTAACTAGATAATTAGCTACAGGTGCATACCAAGGAACTACTTCAGATACTGCATGTAAGCTATCAAATGGGAAATTATCATTTATAGGAGTGGAGTCATCCTTAATATGCTCAAGGCGACTCAAGTGGTCTGCCACTAAATTTTGGTTACCACTCCTATCCTTAATTTCTAAATCAAATTCTTGCAGCAGCAGTATCCAATGTATTAGCCTTGGTTTGGACTCCTTTTTAGCTAGTAAATATTTTAGAGCTGCATGATCTGAGTACACTACTACCTTAGTACCAAGTAAATAGGCTCGGAATTTATCCATAGCAAAAACAATAGCAAGAAGCTCTTTTTCAGAAGTAGTGTAATTAGATTGAGTAGCATCTAAAGTCTTAGACGCATAAGCAATTACAAAATGATCCTTACCTTCGTGCTGAGCTAGCGCCGCTCCCACTGCATGGTTGGAAGCATCACACATAATTTCAAATGGCTGGCTCCAGTCTGGTCCTCTCACAATTGGAGCTTGAGTCAGGGTGATCTTCAGCTTATCAAACGCTTGCATACAATCCATACTGAACTCGAACTCAATATCTTTCTGCAGCAATCTGGATAAAGGCAATGCTACCTTACTGAAGTCCTTAATGAATCTCCTGTAAAAACCTGCATGGCAAAGGAACGAACGGACTTCCCTCACGGAGGAGGGGTAAGGTAAACTAGAAATAACATCCACCTTTGCTGGATCTAAAGAAATGCCAGTATTAGACACAACATGTCCTAGTACGATTCCTTGTTTTACCATAAAGTGACATTTTTCAAAATTTAATACAAGGTTTGAACTAACACATCTGTCTAACACTCTAGATAAACTATCCAAGCAAAGGCTAAATGAATTACCATATTGATAAACCACTATTTTATGGTTTATCTTGTGCTCAATTGAGTGATTTTTATCAACTCTTTATCCACTTATTCATACTATTCGCATGGTTTTACGTTTTTCTTCCTAATTTTGTGCTATGATTGAAAACATGTTTCCTGGGCCTTTAAATTGCTAATATTAATCCTCTCTTATTACCATTAGATGCCTTGATATGTGTGTTAAGTGATTTCAGACTTTATAGGGCAAGAATGGCTTAGAGGATGGAAAGGAAGCATGCAAAAATGGAAGGAATACAAGAAGTTGAAGAAATTGCTAAGCTGTCCAGCCTGACCTCTTCGCACTCAAACGGTCATAACTTGAGCTACAGAGGTCTAAATGAGATGGTTCCAGTTGTGTTGGAAAGCTAACGTCCGGGGCTTCGCAACGATATATAATTTGCTATAACTTCCTTGAAGCCAGGCGACGCGAACGCGTGGATCACGCGGACGCGTGACCTGGCAAAAAAGCAATCCACGCAAACGCGTGGACGACGCCTCCGCGTCACTTTGCCACGACCTGAACGTAACAGAAATCCCTGGGGGCAATTTCTGGGCTATTTCTGACCCAGTTTTCAGTTCAGAAAACACAGATTAGAGGCTATAAAGTGGGAGAATGCATCCATTCATTGATATGTCTTCCAGAATTCACTTTTCATAATTTAGATGTAGTTTTTAGAGGGAGAGGTTCTCTCCTCTCTCTTAGGATTTAGGATTAGGATTCCTCTTAAAGGAATTAGGATTTCAACTTTATTATTTCAACTTACAATTTCTTCCGAGTTCCAGGTTCAATGTTCCTTTTACTTATTTTCTCAATTTAGTTTATGAACTCTTTATATTTAGATTGATTTTCTATTTAATATAATTTGAGGTATTTCAGAATTATGATTGCTTTCCTTTATTTATATAAATAATTTAGATTTTTTCCTTTTGGCTTTGGTTGATTAATTGGTAACTCTTGAGTTGTCAAACTCATCGTGATTGATAATTGTTATCTTTGCTGATTGATTTAAATTCCTATAACTCTTGTCTTTCCTTAGAAGTTGACTAGGACTTTAGGTATTAAATTGATTTATCCACTTGACTTACCTTCATAGTTAGAGGTTGACTTAGTGGGGAGGAAAATATAATTCTCATCACCATTGATAAGGATAACTAGGATAGGACTTCTAATTTTCATACCGTGCCAAGAGTTTTATTAGCTATTGATTTATTAATTTCTGCAATCTATTTTTCTCATTCAAACCTTTTTCAAAAAACCCAAAAATACTGTTTTCCATAACCAATAATAAATCGTACTTCCCTACAATTCCTTGAGAAGACGACCCGACGTTTAAATACTTCGGTTATAAAATTTTATTGGGTTTTGTTACTTGTGACAACCAAACTTTTGTAAGAAAGGAATTCTTGTCGGTCTAGAAGCTATACTTACAACGCGAATTTATTGTGAAAACTCTAGATCGCGCGAGAGTTCCGTTCTTCACATATACGCTAAACTCATCCATAAAAACCTCCATACAGTTCTCAATAAGATCAGAGAAAAGACTCATCATGCACCTTTGGAAAGAAGCTGGTGCATTGCATAAGCCAAAGGGCATTCTCTTATAAGCATAAGTCCCAAAAGGACATGTAAAAGTAGTTTTTTCCTGATCTTCAGGAGTTATATGAATTTGAAAGTAGCCTGTATAATCATCTAAAAAGCAGTAATGGAATTTACCTGACAGGCGAATCAAGTATCTGATCAATGAATGGCAAGGGGTAATGATCCTTGCGAGTGGCTTGGTTGAGATGCCTATAGTCAATGCAAACTCTCCATGAATTCTGCACTCTAGTTGTCAGGAGCTCTCCATGCTCATTTCTTATTGTTGTGACTCCAGACTTCTCGAGCACCACTTGTACTGGACTGACCCATTCACTGTCTAAGATGGGGTAAATGATATCTGCTTCAAGTAATCTTGTTACATCTTTCTTGACAACTTCTAAGATGGTGGGATTCAATCTTCTTTGAGGCTGACGGACAGTCTTTGCTCCCTCTTCTAAGAATATTCTGTGCTCACAAACTTGGGGACTGATGCCTACTATATTTGCCAAGCTCCATCCAATTGCTTTCTTATGTTTTCTCAGCACACTAAGCAGTTGTTCTTCTTGTTGGAAAGTGAGTTCCCTTGCAATGATAACTGGAAACTTCTGCTTATCCTCAAGGTAATCATACTTGAGGTGTGGAGGAAGGGGCTTTAATTCTGATTTAGGCTCTTGGCTAGGCTCTGGATCATTCGGAGCTAGTGATAATGGCAAAGTGTCCTCATTGTGTTCAGAAGGTGTCCCCACACTTGGACCTTGCTCTATGTGCTTCTCTTCTATTTCTTCTTGGTGAACTTCAGCTACAGTTTCATCAATGATGTCGCACTGGAAGATAGAATGATCTTCCGGAGGGTGCTTCATAGCTTCATTTAAACTGAAACTCACTATTCTACCATCTATCTCAAAGGAGTAAGTTCTTGAGAATGCATCCAGCTTGAACTTTGAAGTCTTCAGGAATGGTCTTCCAAGCAGGATTGATGATGGTCTTCCTGAGTCATTAGGAGGCATTTCCAGGATATAGAAGTCAATAGGAATCTTCAGCAATTCCAACTACTGTAATAATGCTTTTATCTGCTAACACAAAATGAGCTGCCGACCTTTTTAAGGGAGGGAGCCTCAAAGTATCATATATAGACAATGGCATTATACTAACACACGCTCCTAAATCACACATGCAGTCAGAAAAAATTACACCTCTTATGGTACAGTTAACCATACATGGACCTGGATCACTACATTTTTCAGGTATACCTCCCATTAAAGCAGATATAGAACTACCTAAAGGAATAGTTTCTAATTCATTAATCTTATCCTTATGTATGCATAAATCTTTTAGAAACTTTGCATATTTAGGTACCTGCTGAATGACATCAAAAAAGGAAACAGTTACCTCAACCTTTTTGAATATTTCTACCATTTTGGGGTCAAGTTCCATCTGCTTTCTCGGCTTCCTTGCAAGTTGTGGGAATGGGATAGGAAGGAAGTTACTTGTAGCCTCTGCATCCTTTGGTGTTTCATTCTGTGGTTGAGCTGCTTCTTCTTCAACTATGTTTTGTATGTCCTCTTCCTCTTCAGCATCTTCCACTTCCACCACATCCTCAGCTGGGACGTGTTCTGGTGAGCTTGGCTCCTCCTGGTTCCTCTCCTGAAATGTGGTTCCAGACCTTAAAGTGATGGCATTGATGCCACCTTTGGGATTAGGTAGGGGTTGAGAAGGAATTTCACTGGAGCTTGAAGGTTGATTGGTGGAATTAGGTGATGAATCTAACCGGGAGACGAGAGCTTGTAAAGTGGTTGTCAGACCATTTAAAGTAGAGTTCAGCTGCGTCTTCATGTCTTGTTGTCCTTGTGCAAGAGAACAGAGCATCTCGTCATTTGATGAGAAATTGGAATAAGTGATCTGAGGAACTTGTTGTTGGTTGTGCTGGGGTCCTTGGGACTGTCTTAGGTGAGGTGCTCTGTAAGGTTGGTTCTGATTCTGCTGTCTGTTGTTGTTATTGTTATTCCACCTCTGGTTTCCATTGTTATCTTTGTCTCTTCTGTTATAGTTGTCCCTCCAACTATGGTTAGAATTATCTCTCCAACCTTGGTTGGAGTTGTCCTGCCATCCGTGGTTATACTTGCCACCTTGGTTGTAGTTTTCACCTTGTTAATTGTATCCTTGATTCGGACGGTCCTAGAAGTTGTGAGTGGCTACCACAATATTGTCTTCCTGTTGGAGCTGCGGACATTTGTCAGTATAATGACTATAATCAGTACAGATCCCGCATACTCTTTGTGGAACCAATTGTTGGCTGTGTTGTGGTGGGAGAGGCTGAGCTTGTTGTGCTTGTTGTTGATTTAACTGCATCTGTTTCAGTAGGTTGGTCATTTCACATATACTCTGGGTAAGAGCAGTAATTTCAATGCCATAGGAAACATCTACAACAGCTTTTGAATGGCTGCACCTTTGCCTGTGATTCCTAGTGGACTCAGCTAAGTCACTGATCAGTTGCCAGGCTTCATCTTCGGTCTTGTACTTTTTCATAGAACCATTACTAGCACCATTCAGTGTAGTCTTATCCTTGGGTTCATACCTTGAGTGAAGTAGCTGATCAACACTAGTCTGTCAATCATGTGATGGGGGTATGCGTCTAGAAGGTTCTTAAAATGCTCCCAGTACTCATAGAGAGTATCCGAGTCACCTTGAACAATGCAGGAGATTTCTTTTCTCAGTCTATCTGTGACTTCAGATGGAAAATATTTTTCCAAAAATTCTCTCCTGAGCGTATCCCAGTTAGTAACAGTCGCTTCAGGTTGAGCGTAGTACCATTCCCTCGCCTTTCCCTCAAGAGAAAACGGGAAGGCGGTTAACAGAATAGAAGTTTTATCTGCACCATGACGCCTAACAGTAGAACATGCTGTCTGGAAATCCCTAAGGTGCTTGATAGGCTCCTGAGCAGGTAAGCCATGAAACACGGGCATCAAGTTGATTAGTGCAGTTTTCAGTTCAAAATCTGCAGCCAGATTTGGATGACGCACTTGATACGGTTGCATTGTAAAATATGGGGCTCCAGCTTCCTGGAGAGTAATCCTCCTAGGTTCTACCATGTTACCTGCACGTGAATCAACTGGATCAGTATAGAATACGTTGTGAGTATAGTTCTTAATCAGCTAAGGTCTGCCTTGTCAATTTAGAAAAGTTGTCACAAATTTTAGAAATAAAAATACTGGGAGTATGAGTCCCAAGTCGTCTCCCAACGAGTTGCAGAAAAGGGTGCTAATTTATTAATCACTAATTTTAAAGAAAGTTTGAGCTGGATAATGAGCAATTTAAAATAACTATAAATTAAAGAAATAAACTAAGAATTATTATTAATATTAAAAGGCCTTGACTGGGGGAATGATTAATTGGAAGTTCTATCCTTGTTGGAATCTTCTCTAGTGTAGTGTAAAGAGGTTGTTGTTTTCACTTAGTTAACCCTTACTAAATAAAGAAAAGTCAAGTAATTGAGCTAACTCTTATCCGCAAATCCTAGTCCTCTCCCTTGAGAAGGTCTAGCGTTAGTAGATACAGAATTAGCCAACAACATCCAATTTGACTAAGCACTTGAGCATTCCAACTCAAGTGTCTCCTTTTAACCAACCCCCATGTCAAGTAGAAAATCTACTCCATTGACATGGATTTAATACTCATAAAAATATAAGAAGACATAATAAATTAAATAAAATAAAATAGAGAATTAAAATTAATTAAAAGTAAGAGTAACTCTATATATTAATAAATTCAAAATGCAACATACTTATTTGAATAGGGTCAATGATCAACTAAAAAGAGTAAAGGAATAAGGAAACAAACTAAAGTAGTAACTTCAACGGAGGTAATGACTCTTCAACATCCAAAATCCAAAGCAAAAGCATAAACTATCAATGTAAAGCTAATCTAGATTCAGATCTAAAACTAAAAGTAATCCTAATATCAATGTATCTGAATATGTGTGGATGCGTATTGAGTCTCTGCATGTTCTCTAGCTTTAATCTGTGTTTCTGGGCCGAAAACTGGGTCAAAACACAGCCCAAAATTGCCCCAGCATTCTGTTATTTCTGCAGATCACGCAAGTCACGCGTACGCGTCGTCCAATCGTTCGCGTCATTTAGCGATTTTCCTTGTCACGTGTACGCGTCGTCCACGCGTTCGCGTCATTCGTGCAGACTCCAATCCATGCGTACGCGTCAGGCACACGTTTGCGTCGCTGCGATTTCTTCATTTCACGCGCTCGCGTGAGCCATGCGCTCGCATCAGTGTTCGCTGGTCATCTCCTTAGTTTCTTGTGTTCATTCCATTTTTGCAAGCTTCCTCTCCATTCTCTGAGCCATTCCTGCCCTGTGAAGCCTGAAACACTTAACACACGAATCACGGCATCGAATGGTATAAAGGAGAGTTAAAATGTACTAATTAAAAGTTTCTAGGAAGCAAGTTTTCAACCATAGAACTCAACTAGGAAGGAATTATAAAATCATGCAATTCATATGAATAAGTAGGTAATGGCTTGATAAAAACTACTCAATTAAACACAATATAAATCATAAAATGGTTTATCAGATTCTCAGGGTCATAGGCTTCTTCTTCAGAGGAAGCTTCCTTAGTACTGCATGTTGCAGCTTGCATTCCAGACAGACTCTGAGAAATCATATTGATTTGCTGAGTTAATATTTTATTCTAAGCCAATATTTCATTCAGAGTATCAATTTTAAGAACTCCTTTCTTCTGAGTTGTCCCATTATTTACAGGATTACTTTCAGAAGTGTACATGAACTGGTTATTTGCAACCATTTCAATGAGTTCTTGGGCTTCTGCAGGCGTCTTCTTCAGATGAAGAGATCTTCCAGCAGAGTGGTCCAATGACATCTTGGACAATTCAGACAGACCATCATAGAATATACATATGATGCTCCATTCTGAAAACATGTCAGAAGGACACCTTCTGATCAATTGCTTGTATCTTTCCCAAGCTTTATATAGGGATTCACCTTCCTTCTGTCTGAAGGTTTGGACTTCCACTCTAAGCTTGCTCAACTTTTGAGGTGAAAAGAACTTGGCCAAGAAATCATTGACCAACTTTTTCCAAGAGTTCAGGTTATCTTTAGGTTGTGAGTCCAACCATGTCCTAGCTCTGTCTCTTACAGCAAACGGGAAAAGCATAAGTCTGTAGACCTCAGGATTAACCTCATTGGTCTTAACAGTGTCACAGATTTGCAAGAATTCAGCTAAGAACTGATGAGGATCTTCCAATGGAAGTCCATGAAACTTGCAATTCTGCTACATCAAAGAAACTAATTGAGGCTTAAGCTCAAATTTGTTTGCTCCAATTGCAGGAATTGAGATGCTCCTTCCACAGAAGTCAGAAGAGGGTGCAATAAAGTCACCAAGCATCTTCCTTGCATCTCCACCATTGTTGTTGGGTTCGGCCATCTCTTCTTCTTTTTCAAAAAGTTATGTCAGGTCCTCTCCAGAGTTTTGTGTCTTAGCTTCTCTTAGCTTCCTCTTTAGAGTCCTTTCAGGTTCCGGATCAGCTTCAATAAGAATGTTCTTATCCTTGCTCCTGCTCATATGAAAAAGAAGAGAACAGAGAAGAATAGGAATCCTCTATGTCACAGTATAGAGATTCCTTTATGTGAGTAGAATAATAGAAGAGTAGAATGAAGAAGAGAGAAGATGAAGAATTTGAACACAGAAAGGGAGGAAGGGTTCGAATTATAAGAACAAGAGAAGTGTTAGTAAACAAATAAATAAATAGAAAGAGATGAGAGAGAGAGAATTCGAATTTTAAATTAAAATAAAAGGAAAATATTTTTGTTTTATTTTAATTAACGGTTAGTATTCGAAAATTAAGAGAAGAAATAAAATAAGATTTGAAAACTAAATGAATTAATTAAATACAAAGAGATTTTTGAAAATTCGTTAGTGATTTTCGAAAATTGGAGAGAGAAAAGCAGTTAGGTTGTTTTGAAAAAGATATGATTGAACTAGAAAACTTTTAAAATCAAACAAAAATTTAAGTAGTTAATTGAAAAAGATTTAAAAATCAATTTTGAAAAGATAAGAAGTTAGAAAAAGATTTTGAAATTAAGTTTTGAAAAAGATATGATTGAAATTTATTTTGAAAAATATTTGAAAAGAAAATTAAAAAGATTTGATTTTTGAAATTAAAGTTAATTACTTGACTAATAAAAAACTAAGAGATATGATTTTAGAATTTAAAGATTGATCCTTTCTTAATAGGCAAGTAGCAACTTGAAAATTTTTTAATCTAAACATTAATTGTTAGCATTAATTCGAAAATATGAAATAAAAATAAGAAAAAGATTTTGAAAATTAATTTTTGAAAATTTTCGAAAAAAAAATGAAAAAGATTTGATTTTTGAAAAAGTTTTGAAAAAGATAGAATTTTTAATTTGAAATTTTGACTTGACTCATAAGAAAAAATTAAATTTTAAAACCTTTTGACTAAATCAATCAAAATTTCGAAAGTTATGAGAAGAATAAGGGAAAGATATATTTTTTTTTTTTTGAATTTTAATGAGGAGAGAGAAAAACAACTAAATGATGCAAAACATAAAAATTATTAATCAAAACAAGAAAAATATGCAAGAACACTTTGAATGTCAAGATGAACACCAAGAACACTTTGAAGATCATGATGAACATCAAGAACATATTTTTGAAAAATGTTTTTAAGAAAAGAGAAACATGCAAGACACCAAACTTAGAAATTTTTAAACTTTAGACACTAATAGTTCAAGAATGCATATGAAAAACAAGAAAAGACACAAAACAAGAAAAATTTAAAGATCAAACAAAGAAATTCATCAAGAACAACTTGAAGATCATGAAGAACAAAACTCAATGCATGAATTTTTGAAAATTTTTTTAAGAAAAGTTAGAACATAGAATTTACACCAAACTTAAAATTTGACACTAGACTCAAACAAGAAACACAAAATTTTTTTTAGTTTTTATGATTTTATTTTTTTTTTCAAAAATTAATTTGGAAAAAGAAAATAAAAAGATACAAAATTTTTAATAAGAATTCCAGGAATCATGCAATGTTAGTCTAAAGCTTCGGTCCAAAAATTTAGACATGGCTTAATAGCCAGCCAAGCTTTATGTAAAAGCTTCGGTCCAAAAGATTAGACATGGCCAATGGCCAGCCAAGCTTTAGCAGAGCATTACATACAACAGCCATATTGATGGGAATCAAAAAGCTCTTGCAATGATAAGTGGAAGCCTCGATCCAAAAGAATTTAGACATGGCTTGACAACCAGCCAGACTTCAATAGATCATGATGAAACTTTAGAAATCATTCTTAAAAATTCTGAAAAACAAAATAAAATATTTTTTTTTGAATTTTTTTCGAGAATAAAAATAAAATAAAATTATCTAATCTGAGCAACAAGATGAACCGTCAGTTGTCCAAACTCGAACAATCCCCGGCAACGGCGCCAAAAACTTGGTACGCAAAATTGTGATTATTCATTACCTGGCTATAGCGCCAAAAACTTAGTGTGGGAGAACGTGATTTCAAGACTTCTTCACAATTCCGTGTAACTGACCAGCAATTGCACTGGGTCATCAAAGTAATAAACCTTACGTGAGTAAGAGTCGATCCCACGGAGATTGTCGGCTTGAAGCAAGCTATGGTCATCCTTGTAAATCTCAGTCAGGCGGATTCAAATGGTTATAAGGTTTTGATAATTAAAATATAAATAAAACAAAAAATAAAATAGAGATACTTATGTAATTCATTGGTGGGAATTTCAGATAAGCGTTTGAAGATGCTTTGTTGCTTCTGAACTTCTGCTTTCCTACTGCCTTCTTCCAACCATGCGTTACCTCCTTCCATTGTAAGCTGTATGATTCTCTCGGATGAAAACAAATCCATATGTGCTGTCACCGCACGGCTAATCATATGTCGGTGTGTGCTTGGGCTAAGCATTGAGCTTTACACGTGCATAGGCTGTTCCTGGAGTTAAACGCCAGCTTTGGTGCCAGTTTGGGCGTTTAACTCCAATTCTGGTGCCAGTTTGGGGGTTTTACGCTAAGATGTTTTAGGCTGACTTTGAACGCCAGTTTGGGCCATCAAATATCGGGCAAAGTATAAACTATTATATATTTCTGGAAAGCCCAGGATGTCTACTTTTCAACGCAATTGAGAGCGCACCAATTGGGCTTCTGTAGCTCAAGAAAATCCATTTCGAATGCAGTAGGGTCAGAATCCAACAGCATCTGCAGTCCTTTTTTAGCCTCTGAATCAGATTTTTGCTCAAGTCCCTCAATTTCAGCCAGAAAATACCTGAAATCACAGAAAAATACACAAACTCTTAGTAAAGTCCAGAAATGTGATTTTTGAATAAAAACTAATAAAAATATAATAAAAAGTAACTAAAACATACTAAAAACTATGTAAAAACAATGCCAAAAAAGGTATAAATTATCCGCTCATCAACGCGCACGCGCAGAAGTAATTTCACGTAAGAGACATGCACGCGTACATGCCACGTATGCACGGGTGAAGAAATAGCCAATCGACGCGCACGCGCACATGGCGCGTACGCGCCGATACTAGCACGTGACTCACTTAAAGTCAAAATACTGGGGGCGATTTCTGAGCTGCCCAGGCCCAAATCCAACTTGTTTCTGAGTGTATTTCATGTAGAATTGAAGTCCAAGCAAAGGGGGAGCAATTAGTTAGTCAACATGAACCTTTAGTTAGTTTTCTAGAGAGAGAAGCTCCCTCTTCTCTCTAGAATTAGGTTAGGATTAGGTTAAATTGTCTAGGATCTTGAATTAATTACTTGATTTCATCTTGTTTCTTTTACAATTTCTCAATTCTACGTCTTGATTTCCTTAGTTGCAATGTTAATTTCTCATTTTGCTCTCTTGTATGTTGATGAACATTGTTAGATCTAATTTTCTTTTGATGCAATTTCATGTTTCTATGTTTCTTTTATGTTGATCTTGCTTGCTATTATTGATTTCTCGCTTATGATAGTTATGGGTTTCCTTAATTTTAGCATTTTGTGATGTTTATTTTTTTTGCACATTAGGTGTTTGATATAATGCTTCCTATAGTTTTTGAGTAGTTCTCTTGACCCTTGGCCTAGGCTAAGGGGATTGAGTGATCTTGAGTCCTTGGGCTTCATTGAATTGGTAATTCTAGAACCCTTGGAGATCAATTTGATAACCATTTACTCTAGCCTACTACTAAGTTAATTATTAGCTAGGTTGGGACTTATGGATTGATGTTGATCAAGCCATTTGACGTACTCCAAGCCTAGGAGTAGACATTACGTACTTAAGGCTTTAGTGAGTAGACCTAATGAGCTCGGTTCCTCATAATTATCAATAATTGAATTGTTGACAAGGATAGTGATCTCAATTACCTAAGTCTTAGCCAAGAGTCCTTTATCTTGCTTCCTTTAATTACTTGCTTGATTTACGCGTTTTGTCATTTAAATTCTTGCTCATTTAATTTCTTGCCCTCTTATTAATCAAACGCCCCTTGCATTCTCATAGCCAATAATTGACCACTTCATTGCAATCTTCGTGAGACGACCCGGAGTTTAAATACTTCGGTTAATTCTTATTTGGGGTTTGTTACTTGTGACAACCAAAATTTTTTATTGGGAGGATTGTTTGTTGGTGTAGAACTATACTTGCAACGAGAATTCATTTTGTGTGAAATTCTATACCGACACGACAATTTTCTCGTTATCAAGGGCGTCTTTTAGGTCGAAGCAGTCTTGAGTCTTGTGTTTGTATCTTCTGTGATAGTCGTAGTATAGGCTTTTGTTCCGTTCTTTCAACTGTAGGGCTTTCAGGAAGATACCTCGCTCTGCTATAGGGTGATAAATCTCTGTGATTGAGGTCGGTAGGGATGTAGTTCGTGAACTTCCCCACCCTAAGCAGCCGGTTGGGGACGGTGGATTTGAAGTACCCCTTGGGTTATCTTTGGGCGGTGGGTTACCTCGAGGTGTCGTGTTGCCGTGCAGCCATTAATTCGCAGTCACGACTTGTCTTATCTCTTCATCATTTATGTACTCCCTTGCAATGTTCTAGATTTCATGCATAGTCCAAACTGGTTTAGTAGTGAGGTGCTTACGGAAATCTTCATTCATGAGCCCATTGGTCAGGCAAAGACTAGCCACAGAGTTCGTGATCCCGTCGACCGTTAGGCACTCGTCGTTGAACTTGTTGAGGTATTTCCTTATGGGTTTGTCTTGTCATTGCGTGACTCCGAGCAGACTAATCGGATGCTTTGCCTTTGTGATCCTGGTGGTGAATTGCGCCATGAATTTCCTAGAGACATTGTCAAAACTGGCTAATGAGTCGTTCGGAAGAGCATTGAACCACTTGATTGTGGGGTCGGCTATGGTTACCGGAAAAGCTCGATATCAAACTGGGTCGGAAGCTCCTTCTAAGTTCATCCTACCCTCGAAGGCCGTGAGGTGCTCTTGTGGGTCCTTTATCCCATCGTACTTCATGTCGGTCGGCTTGTCGAACCCTTTCGATAGTTTGGTGTTGAGGATTCTCTCAGTGAACGGGGTGGCTCCCATTATCACAAGTTCACTCCATCCTCATTTAGAATCTCTTCGGTGCATTTGTCGTCGTTGCACCGGCATTTGTGCTCCCGGGAAACGCTACAATTATGGCGTTTGCCGTGGTGTCAGTCGGGTGATATCTGTAACACCCTATCACACAGAGCTTTACACCTATGACGTAAATCAGAAGTGGCAAGGCACTACGACCTCTAAAAGTAATATATATATATATATATATATATATATATATATATATATATATATATATATATATATATATATATATATATATATATATAATTGAAGAAAGTTGTAACTAGGAGTCTTGAAAAATGAGCTAAGCAAAAACGTAATAGAAACCCACGTCACACTCGTATGGATAACGTTATACGGATATAAAGATTGAGAGAAAGGATAAGCTTATACATATATATAGAACAGAATTTCAAAAGATACGGATATCAAGCCCCAGACTTGACCTGGGAAGCTAAGGCCTGCCGAAGAATATACATACTAGGGGTATTCAAAACCGATTTGGACCGATCTAAACCGATCAATCAAACCGAATAAACCAAAAACCGAACAAACCAAAAACCGAAAATAAAAAAAATAAAAATAAATTTTGTTGTTTTTATTGTGGTTCGGTTCGGTTTTCGGTTCTGACAATGAAAACCCTAACCGAACCGAACCGAACCGGCATATGAAAAAACCCTAAAAAAACCAACCCACCCACCCCCAAAAGACCCCAAACGTGACTCCTGTGTCCTCAGTCCTCACTCGTGACCTAAGTCACCTAACGCCCTCACCCCCAAACGTAAACCTAGCTTCTCTCCCTCTCTTCTCTCAGTCTCGTTCTATGCTGCTCTCAGGCTCTTCTCGAAGCCTTTTATTCTTCCCAATTCCCACTACCACCAACACCGAAGCCTTCCTCCCAGCGAGCACCGACCCAACAGCGTTCTTTCCAGTAACGCCAATGAGCACTGACCCAGCAACATTCTTCCTAGCAGCGCCAAGCCGCCGACCACCGAAGCCTTCTTCCCACCGAGCCACCCAGCATAGCACCAGCCAGCAGCGTTTTAACTTAACCCATAATACAGGACAGCACAGAACCAACCACCGAGCCACCCAGCCGCCGATTCAACTGAGATATGGAGCCCGAGCCTCTGAGTCAGGTATGTATTTAAGTAATTTGACTAATTTCTGTTCAATAAATCAATAATCATTGATGGATTGCTGCTGGTTGTTGTTAACTTGTTAATCAATAAATCAATAATTTCAGTTTCATTGTTCTATATATTTGTTGTTTGATTGTTGATTATTGTTCATTGCTGATTGTTGTTCATTATTTTGTTGTTATTTTTTGAAATTGCTAGTAATTACTATTGTTGTTCATCGTTCATGGTTGATTGTTATTCATTGTTCATTGTTGATTGTTGGTTGTTGTTTATTGTTCATTACTGATTTTTTAATTATTTGTTCATTACTGATTCTTTGAAATTGTTAGCAATTAGGTTGATGAAGGTAGCTATTTTGAAAAATAGGTCAATGTTGTTCTTTTTTCCCCTTATAATATTTGAAAAAAAAAACTACTTTCTGTTTCAGGTTGGGGAGATTATTAGCAAATTTGAGAAGAAGGGATTTTACTTGAAAGGTAACTTCTTTTTTTTTTGTTACTACTTAACATATGTGCTAACAATTTAGCTTAGAAACTCCAAAAATTGCTAGTAATTACAAAGCCTTTCTTTAATGGATTGGTCTAATATATTATCTCTGGTTCTATTGTTGCCATGGTCTGAAAAGGTAAAGGTGTTGTTGCAACTGGCCGAAAGTTGATTGGAGCAACAAACCCCTTGGCATCTGAGCCTGGAACTATTCATGGTGGTCTTGCATCGAATGTGCTTTCTATAGATCTTGCCATTCATGGTAACTATTTACTTAAACTTATCTCAATCTAACAGCATAGTTTCGAATGTGCTTTCCATAGATCTTGATCGTAAGTCTGTTAAGTAAATTTTAGGTTGACAAGTAAAATGGTTAATGTTATAATCTTGTTTTTGAAATAATTCTTCAAATTAATCATAAAATCAAGTTCACTTTAAAAAAAGGTTGTAGTGGTCTATGTGTGTAGACCCTTTCTGATTGGAGTATTAGACATGTCAATGGTAGAATTTTAACATTGTTTGATAAGGTAGTCCCTAGAATGGATCCTAAGAGATGATGGTGAAGATTCACCTGTGACATGATCAAGTGCTTTTTTCAATTATTATTGTTTTTATTATGTAACTGTCTTTTCATTTCAGGTAGGTTTGCTTAAAGAAGTTTCATTGTTTTGTTGGGGAGGACACCAAGACGTGGCTATCTGTTGCTAGAAATTTGTTTTTATTTTTGTTGTGTTGACTATTGAACCTTTAAACTTCTTTAATTGTCGTATTTTAATTTCTTTTGTCGTTGAATTTTATTGAATCAAGACTTTTGTTAGTTATGGTGTACTTGTATTCTATAATTTCAATGTTATCACTTTGTGAAATAGTATGTGGTTATTGTTTGAATTGATTGTAAAATCGAACAAACTGAACCAAACCAAACCAATTTCAATTGGTTTGGTTTGGTTCGGATAGTCTCGATAAAAAAACCGAACCAAACCGATTGGATCGGATGACTTTTCTTTAAAAGACCGAACCAAATCGCACCGCAAACACCCCTAATACATACATACTATATATATATATATATATATATATATATATATATATATATATATATATATATTCCCAAAAACAGAAAATCGACAACCTGTTTCTCCCAGTGAACCTCTAAGAGGGACAAACACAACATATACAAGGTGGAAAATCTATATACATATATAAACATAAACAAATTACAACACTAACTCCCAAGAGTTCTTCGCTTCCACAGAGTCTCTAGAATGCTTAGTGTGGTGCCTCGCGTCCTGCATCTGAAAACAACAGTATATGTATAGGGTGAGAACCGGGAGTTCTCAGCATGGTAATGGTGCCCACATAAATAATATATAAGATCCCGATAAAGCCAGAGGCAATCCTAGAACTCCAACACTCAAATTTAAAACTTAGAGTTATAATTTAAAATCATGAACAAGGTAGGTTATCTAAGGCATTTAGGTTCTAATCCAATCCTAACTTAACCCCTCAATTCTCACTTTCCTCCAATCCTCCAAAATACCGGTGGAACTGCCATCATCACTCCTCCGCCAGACAAGGAACCTCTCAGTTGCACAGACATACAATGCAAACAAAGAAAACACAGATAGAATACAGTTACGGCCAGTAGAACATATAGCAAATAAGCATAGATATTCAAATAGGCAAACCCAAGTAATGCAAACTCAAACAAGACAAACAAATGCATATGATGTATGCCTTTTCTACTGGCCGTGAGCTCACATGTCAATTATACTGCCAAAACTCGAGACATTCCAGTAGCTAACCCGGATGCTGTCTCTCATCTGTGCATCTCCAGGAGGCATAACATCGGGGGATTAGTGCCCTACCACCTTCCCCTAGTGAGGCAGTGCCATACCGATCGAGGGATTAATGCTCTACCACCTTGCAGACAGAGAGAGAGAGAGAGAGAGAATATGAGAGAAAATGTTGGGAGATTAGTACCATACCACCTTCCTCACATCCCATACAACACAATCACAAGGAATGTGGGGGAATAAATCGAGGGATTAGTGCCCTACCACCTTCCCCACATCCAACACATCACAATCACAGAGAATTCGGGGGAAAAAGATCGAGGGATTAGCGCCCTACCGCCTTCCCCACATCCAACTCATTAATATCATCATTTCCATTAATTATGTCTCATTTGTTTCTCATAAATTCATACATTTTTGCACTTTCTCAAATATTTCATATCAAACCATTTCATCATTCAAATTATATATCACCTTATTCACCCTTCTCAATTCAATTCCTCCACTTCACAACCCTCCTCCATGGGTTCACTCTATTTTCTAAACTTAAAGACTAGGTATCGGACCATAGAGGGTAGCTACAGAGGTTTAGAAAGCTAGAGGATTGAATTTAACATTTAAAAATCTCATTTTTGGCTAAAACAGGGGGCTTGTGTACTCGAGACTATGTTCGCATACGCGGAGTTTCAAAACAGGGGGAGTGCTCGCGTCGCGTGTGTACTCTCGCGTACGCGAATTTTCAAAGTTGGGTTTCGTGTACACGGGCCTTACCCCGCGTACGCGAGATTGCAAAACAGTGAGCATAGCTCGCATCACGCGTGCAAGTCGCATACGCGACACTCCCTTTTGTTCCAAAAGCTATTAAGTTATTAAAAATCAGTTTTATACACCTAACTTTCGACGTTCATAAATTTATTTACAAAACTTCGATTTTTACAAACTTTAAATTGTTTTGAAACTCTTGAGATTATCTTTAATTTGAAATAAATTTCATTCAAATCCAAAATTCGAGTCTTAAGTTATGATCCACCGAAATTCGTTAAAAATCTATTTTTATCAAAAGAGTTCAAAACCAAAGTTCACACATTAAAACAAGTTTAAATACACTTAAAACAATTCCCTAACTATTTCATTCCTTCCACAACCTCCCAATACTCAATTTTATTAATTTTCTCCCCACAATAAATAGCCAACAACAACACAATTCATTAATAATTCATAGCATCACATCTCCACATTCATTGCTCAAACTCATAATTCTCATCATCATACACGTTCTGCATCACAACCTCACCAACCATCATCAAGACTCACATTACATCATTATTATCAATAATTTTTCATATAATTAACACACGCACGCACGCACGCACGCATTAACTCCATCACACACACACACACACACACACACACATTAACTCCATCATACATATCATGCATCAACTTTATATATACACTTTACCCACACTACTCATCACACTCATAGGTAATATAATCCATCAAGTTCAACAATTCAATACATTCAAGCTTAACCTATGGTCATCTAACCTAAGTTTTCACGCAACATTATATATTATCTACGAGAAACCCAAATCATACCTTGGCTAATTTCTCCCTAATGTCGAAGCACCTTAATTATGTCTGTTTCAACAACGCTCAAGGTCCCAAATGTACACCAATCAGAAAACCCAACCTCTAAGCTCAAACTCAAGCTTCTAACTTCATCAATTTGGTTCTAATTCACATATATACAATCTAATTCCACAAAAACATTACTAAAATCAATATGGGGTTTGCTAATTTAACAATTTCACAAGGGTTAGAGATTTCTCACCTTATCCACGAGTCAAACAGGCAAAAATCCAGTGATTACCTGCTGCTAGAGTTCACCTACAAAATCATTCAATTTTTCAATACCAAAAACCTAAGATTTCGAAACTGGAAAGGGGAGAACTAGGCATGAAATCTCAAATTTCTTACCAAATTGTTCGATAGATTTTGTAGAGAATTCCTAGACGAATGCGTGACCGTTGAAGGCTTGTCAATCAGAGCTCCAAATTGAAAGTTACGTGGAAATAAAATTTGGAAGAGGTTAGAGATTTCTCTTCTTGTGCTCCTTCCCTTCAGTGTGATTTAATGTGATTTGGGGAAGAATATGCATGTTTTCGGTTTTTATATAATGGGCCTTGGGCCCGGTCCAACCAGTTTGGCCGTTTGCCCGATTTTGGGCCAAAACTTTTAAAATTAGTGTTAAAATTCATATTTTAATTATTTCTACTTCATTACATTATAAGATTTAATTTTTTAATTTCTTTAAATAATAATTAATTTATTAGCTAATTATTTATTAATTACCTGGGGTTTACAATCTCTCTTTCGCGACAAGCTCCTGGAGGTTGCTTAGCTCACATACTTCAGCTGGTATCACTCTTTGGAAGACACTCGGCCTTCTAAAGTTTGTAGCCTTTGATAGAGTTCTTGAATTATTCGAATCGCCTTTTCTCCCAGGTCGTCGGTTGCTCTGGCCTTGCCAGATTGGTGGTCATCTTCTCGCAGTTGTTGCCTGCCGAGGGTTGGCTGGACTTGTACGTCGCTAATTTTCCTCCTGCAGGTTGGTGGGCGAATGTCATTATGTGGTTCGTGCATTGGGTTTGGTGGGTTTGGCTCATGGTGATGGCTTGAAGACTGCCCTTCGAATTACTCTATCATGCTGCCAAGACTTGGCGAATCCCACAGATGACACCAATGTACAAAACGTCACTGGTACGGGTTTTGAATAGGATCGGAGACTCGCCGGTCTTTGATGGTGACAAAATTGGACTTCTAGAGCGACCAATGGTGGTACTTGCAAAGACACTCTGACGCTCAAGTCAGAATAGATCTGAGAGGTGCAGGTGAGGGTTAGGAATGTGTAACGTACTTGAGGGAGTCCTTGACCCCTTTTATATAGTTTGAAGTTGTTATCTTATCTTATCTTGTTGGCTAAAATAAGAAAAGTATTTGAATTTGAATATTGATTAGGAGTTCGTAATTATCTAACCAGTCTGGGTCGCAGTAATAACTCAGACCCGGATAATCAAATCGTGGCTGCTCTGATAAAAAAAAAACCCAAAAATTAGATTCAGAACATAAATAAATTGGCAAAATTATTCATGACATATGTATGTGAACACACACTCCAACTAATACACACAAATTTTAATAACTTGCATACATAACCAAAACCATTGCTTTCCTCAATCAAGTTCTTCAACTTTTTAAAGATGTTGAATCTAAACTTGGTTGCTTCCACTATAATGTTGATAATCATCACACATGGTACATTAATCTAATTTAATTTGGACTAGCTTCGAATGTCAAAATTTGCAACGAAAAATCTTTTAAGTTCGAACTTCCTTCATTTCCAACTCACAGATAATAAGTAAAAAATGATTTTGAAGACGGATTGCTCTCGAACCCAATTACATAATAACACTCATTATTGGGTTGGATCTCTTACTATTCTTTTGAAAAGTGATCTTTACATAAAATGTATAAATAAAAAAATAATTAAATAATAAAGGATAAATACAATTTTGCTTTTTTTATTAAAAAAAATTTCTGACAAAATAATCTTCAAACAGAAATAAAGTCTTCATCCTCCAATATATCTTATTATTAGTTAGAAGTTAAAAGTTGGAAGTTAGAAGTTAAAATTTTTTTTTGGTTTAGAATATATTTTAGTCTAACAACAGGTTAAAAATTAATTTGTTATAATCTTATAAATCTGAATCTTATTTAAAAGTTGAATTCAAACTTCCAATAATTATTTATACGAACAAATAAGTCGACTATTCAACTCATCCAAATCAGTTAATAAGTGATTATTAGGTTTTACACCCGCCACCAGCATGTACATATACACATATGGTGAGCAACTAATTTTATTTATCATTTTTGTCTATTAATTTATTTATGTTTGTTATACGGTGCTGCTTATAATAAACTAGGACCTAGCTAAGTCACATCACTCACATGGTTTTATTAATTCGTAACGGTATTGTTAAAACAAATGCTTTGTATATAATTTTTAAAGCAGTCGTAAGTGATTAATAAAGTTTATTATTTTTGTTTAATATTTAGTTAATATTTTAAATACTAAAATTTAATTTTTAAATTTTTATTTTAAATTTTAATAATATTTTTTATTTTTTATAATATCTTTTAATTCAGTAAATCAAATATTAATTTGTTACGAATTAAAATTTTATTTAAAAGTTGATACTGCTGGTCAATAAATTATTACTTACCACTAATAAATTATTACATATATATGATTCTTACTTAAATAAATAAATTATTCAATTAACTCAAATTAATTTTTAAATTCTAATAAAAAATTAAAATATCGACTAAATATTAATTAAAAAGTATTGAGCCTCTAATGTGTATCTAATTTTTATTCATCATCATATAGGTGCATTTCTTGGACTGCCTCGAATTATTTATATGAAAGGTATGATTTATGTAATTGTACAAAGAGAGTTGTTGGAAAGACATAATGAACTGTAACATCAACACACACAGACGCGTATATATAATATGGGGTTATATACATTAAACCCTCCCCCCCCCCCCCCCTCTCCCCCTCTCTCTCTCTCTCTCTATATATATATATATATATATATATATATATATAATAAACGTGTTAAATTCAAAAACGTCATGGTCAAACACTGGATCCATTCCTTTCTGACTTAATAATAATAATAATAATCCAGCTTTCACGAGTTGTAGTAGTTATATACTTTTGTTTCATTTGATGATGTTTAATTGGACTAATAAATTTGTTTCTTTATGCATGGTTTTCCTCTATTTCCTGACCCTGCCGCTTGACTTTCATACCCGCATGTATATTAAAAAGACCATATGGCATATTATATGTATGTATGTATGTCTAATAGAGTACATGGTAATAAGTTGGTAGCTCTTGTTGTTTTGTGAGCAAAGTGCTACTAAATCTCCAGCCCCATATTGCAATTAGAACATTCTCTATTCGTATTGTAGAGGGAAAAACAAAGCTAAGATACTACTTAAGTTATAAGACACGTATTTCGTAGTAGAATTTAATTTTTATATAATATCCTAACAAATACTAGAAGACTATAATTCTTTGGGTTTCTCTCCGGTACAAATTTAAATCTGTACAGATATACAGATATTCCTTTTAGTTAAACTGCTTTATGACACGTGGTTTTTTGTCTCTTTTGAGAGAGCAGCTTGATAGATCATATTCAGCTTGAGGGAGCCACGCAAATAGGTGAGCCATTAGTAAGTTTGGATCATCATTAATAGGCTTTTTTTTATCTTTGGAGAATGCTTTGGTTTTTGAAGTTTTTTATTATATTTGTTGTTATTAGTATATGAAAACTGTTCTATAGAGGTTATTAGTTTACTAGAATAGTATTAGATGAAAATTAATATTAAACCAGAAAGGAAAAAAAAACTTAATATTAAACCTAAGAAGAGCCAGAGTATGTGATCCTATTCTCCAACCACATTTTTATTATTTTTAATCTTCAGAAATTAGTTTTTACATTTTTATTTTTATAATTATAAATTTGGTAAAATAATTAAAAACATTAGAATAAAAATTTATTTCAAAACATAAATAAAAATTTTAGAATCTATTTAACAGTTGTATAAAATAAATAAATTTCAATTACATAAAATATGATAAAAAAATTTATGTTATTATAAATGACAAAAAAATTCTTAAACTATAAAGTATTTACTGTTATATAGGAATACTCTAATTAAAATTTTAAATAAGTAAGCGGTATAGCAAAGGTAAAAAAAATTTCAAACCGTTATAATTTGAATTCGTTGTGTATTGTTGTGATGCTAAAGTTATTATGTAACTGATAGTTAGTATTTATTCTGATTGATTGTTTTTAGTGAAAAAGTATTTTTTTTTTCAAAAATAAAGTATTTTTATAAAATTTTAAATATGTTTAGATATTTAAAAAATATATTTTTATTAAAAAATTAATAATTTAATTTTTTAACTCAATAATACTTTTCTTTTTTAAAAAAGTAAAAGCAAAAACTTTTTTAATATTTAATTTTTTTAAAAAAAATCTATCCTAATGTGCAATTGCTTTTTTCTGTTTATCAAAAAGGAAAAAAAATTACATTTTCCAAAAACCAAGATGCCCCTCATATTTTTGTTTAATGAAATTAAGTTCTTAGATAAAAAAATTAGTAAAAATTGTTTTTAGCATAGTTATTAAATTCAGTTTCATCTTGTTAGTCGAATTGGTAAATTCAATTTGACTTAGTTGATTGAATTAAAAATTCGGTCACCAATCCATATTAGGTCATTAAAAATAATAACAATAATATCTTTCATTGCAACTTAATCTTTCAACATCAACAATAACAATAATAACAACAACATTACTATTCGAATACAAAAGAAAAATATTCTTTTAAATTTGGGATCATTTTTACGTTATCTATAGATTAATTTGATTAGTATTTAACTATCAACTAGAAAGAGACCCATGCGATGCGCGGGACGGTAAATTAATAATAGTATATAATAAATATTAAAAATTGTTATGTTTTGTAAAAATAAATTAAATATGTATAAATTGAAGTTAAATTAAAAAAGGTGTTTTATTTTAAATAATTTGTAGTACAAAAGATTTGGATGTTAGAATTGTACAAAGTGACATTTTTATTTGGTGGTTTGATTTTTGTATTTGTTTTAGTTGATGGACTAAGTCATCTTATGTGGCGCTAGTCCTCTTTTTTTTTTTTGTTAGAGTTGCTGCTTTCTTCTTTTTGTAGTAGGTTCTTGTGAAGATATGTTCTTTATGAATTGTTGAGTTTGATGCACTTTCTATTATGTTATTTGGTTCCATCTTTGTATGTATGTTCTTCTTTCGAAGATGTGTCTTGAATTTGTATGGTTTTCTTTCTCCTTAATCTCTTGATGGGGTAGTGTTTCAATGTCATTATTTTTCTAAAATGTCATTAGATTTGAAGCAGTTGTGCCCAATAAGTTTTTTGTGTCGCCATCAATTAGTACAAAAGTTGTTGTAACACTTTGATCTGAAACCTTTAATTGAATTCTGAACCTAAAATAAGTATTGGGTTAGCAACTAATAATTTGATAGATGAGATTATGAAAAGTATATAGAGTTACCTTATTATTAGATATTGTGGTGTTTGATTACATGTGCCACAAATGTAGTTGTTTCTTTTTTTTATATGCTTTCTTCTGACACTTTTTATATTTAACATAGTTCCATCCTAATTTGTCATCAATTTCATTTATAGTTGCTAAAATTGTGAAGATCTTTTCCCATTCTAATATTCAATTTATATTATTATTAGGTATATAGTATTTGAGTAAGTATGAATGTATGATGCATTTTGTGATTTTTTTGTCATACCTGATCATCAGATTCTCACTGCATGGCCATTGGATCTTAGATAGTTATTCGATTTTTAATCGTTCTGCTCCGAAAGAATGATGCTCTATTGAGTAAGTTTGAGATGTACAGTTTGAAAATAATTTTTTTGTGCTAAATTTAATGTTATGTGAAGGAACATACATTGATAAGAGACTTATATATGTAGTTTAAATGGTATAGAATTTAAATACTTATAACGTAAAATTTATTATGATTAATAATATTATTATGATATTTGTAATATAAATGTTTATTACTTTTAGTGAGTTATTTATAAAAATTAATAAATTAATTGTTGCGGTTATAAATTTATTGTATTGTTTATAACGGTAAAGATATAATAAATATAGGAATATGAATTTAATGTATTTGTAGGTTACAAATTTATTGGATTCTATTTTTTAGTTTTTTATTTGTATATTTTATTTTTTTGCTGATTTAGAAATAATAGTTGATTTGACAAGAATTGAGTGGTTGATTCTAAAGTTGTGCCAAGTAAGCAATATTGCTGACATGACATTAGTAGGAGGAAAGAAATATCTCAAAAGTAATATGGTGCATGCTTATGTATCTACTTTTATATATTAAGAATAGATGAGGCTCTAATACTTTTACACATTCAATTAGTATTAAATAAGCGTTTTAATAACTTAAAAAACTAATTTTATATCAACTTGACAATGAACATATAATGTTTCTGTCAAAAAAAGAGTCTTTAATTTATAGTTAGAAACAATCTTCTACCATTAAAAGTGAAATAAATATATTAGTAATAAATTAGTCATAATATTAATCCAAACTTATCTATAACTATATATTATTGTTGATAAAATTTAAGAGAAAATTTTATCCTCTTTCTCTAAAAGATACTAAAATAATATTTTTTTTTATTTATAAAATGTACATTTTCCTTTTTCATAATTTTTAAAAAGCGTTCTCTTTAACTAATTTTAAATTGTTTGTGTTAATTATTGTCACAATATCTAAATTGTGCATATTACTAGTATTTAGTATTTATTAATTAAATAAAATCAATAACAAAGTATTGATTTAAAATGAGTTGTCTTCATATTTAATTTTTTATATTCTAAAGTAACTATTTTCAGGATTAAAGTTTTGTAATTGTAATAGAGATTAGAATTTTGAATTTGATTTAAATTTTAATTTTTTAATTAATTTACATACGACTAAAAAATATTATAAGGGAGTTGAATTGTGCTTTTTGGTCTAAGAATCAAAGACAATGTACATTATAAATACATAACTTTCCAATTTTTTCACTCATGTAATTATTTTACTTAATTACAAATTAAAAAAAAATCAAGTCAATTTCACCACAATCAAACTCAAGGACTATTTATATATAAACATTGCATAATTAGACTCTTCTTATAAAATTTTTCTTTGTTTGTATTTTTTTTTTAGTCATTTTAATACATGTATCAAGTATATAAATTAAATACTATTATAATTTAGAAACAATTTTAAGTATTATATATATATATAATTTGAATAATATATATGACATATTATAAATATATGAATAAATAAATTTGCAAGTAATTAAAATGGATAGAGAATTATGGATAGAAAAATTGTAAGTTGAATTAGAATATGAGCAATGTTACATAGTCGCTAGCGAATATTATTATTTTTTGTTAACAATAATTTATATCTATATTTACAGACGTTTTGTAAACAAAAGCATATAATTTGTATTTATATTTACTAGAGTTTTATACACATAAATCAATACAATTTGTACCTATATTTTTTAGAATTTGCATACATAAATTAATAAAATTAATTTTTTAAAAATAATTTAATATTTATGCTGGCTAAATAATGACCAAAACTACTAAAAGTTGCTAATTCTCAAAAATTCTCATAGAATATTAATTTACAAATGAATTAAAGAAAGTCATGTAATTCTTTTTCATTTTTGGATTATACAAAAAAAAAGCTCTCTTTGATATATATTATATAGAATTAGTTATTAATTTTCTCCATCAATTAAAAAACACATATGGCATAATTTTTGTAAAAAATAATTATATCAATTAAAATTAAATTCATATTTTAGCTAATTAATATTTTTTTATCTTAACTAATTAATTTTATTATTGGTATTAAAAATTTAAAATTCTTTTTTTATTTTTCTTGCAGGAGCCATTAAGGAGAAAAAAAAATCAAGAGAGTCAAGAACCAATTCATATACAAAAAAAAAAAAAAGTCCAATGCAACATAAATAACTTTTCCTTTATTATGCCTAACCAAGCCAAGCCACCAACTTTTTAAGTCACCTAAGTCACCGCAGCTGGCCAAATTGCTTCCCCAACATAAAGACAAAATAATACACTTGTTGCAAGAAGAGTTATGTTAGGGGAATATCTGTAAACTTAAAATCTGTACACTATAATTCACCTAATTCTTTTAGTATGAAAAGAGAATGATCAATATGATAAGAACAAAAAATTCCCCGCAAGAATGACAGCTATAAAGTTACGTTTAAGAAGGAGGTTGCGATTAGGACTAAAAAATAGAAATTAAAAAATAAAGATTAAATTAAGTTTTTGTATTTTATTTAATTTAAAATATATTGAATTAAAATATGTCTTAGTATTATATTAAAATTTTAGTTTTTGTCTTAAAAATTTTAATTTATATGTCTCTACTTTTTAAAAATATTGAAGGTAACGATTGTTTTCGAAAACAAAACATAAACATAAATAAATTATACACATCTATTGTTTGGTTATTAAAATACAAAATTGAAAAAAAACACAATTATATATGAGTATCATAAAATACATATAATATGTTCTTTCCAAAAATATGGGACACAAATTTTTTACTTGAAACACATATTAAACTATATTTTTAGACTATTTGATTCTTAATATTTTTTAAAAGAGTAAAGTGACAAATAAACCTCTAAAAATTTATATTTCGAATAGATTAGTTCTTAAAAAAAATACTAATAAAATTTTTTAAAATAGTAAAAATAGACATATTATCTTTAAATTATCCCCTATGAATATGATAGAAGATCTTAATTTAAACTAATTTATTCATGTTTATTATCTTAAAAAAGTTTATTCGTACATTTTCTCTTTAGGTGCTAATATGTCCAAAATGTACATTCTCAAAAATTTATTTGCCACTTTACTCTTTTTAAAATTTTTCTTATGCCATTAATCTCATCTTTCTCTCTTTTTCTCAGCAATTGTCTAACCTTTTCTTATGCCATTAATCTCATCTTTCTCTCTTTTTCTCAGCAATTGTCTAACCTTCCTCCTCCAGAAACAAAGAGAGAAAGAAACAAAGACTTTTTCTCTCTTCACCTTTGTTATTGCCTCACATCCCTCCTCCAAAACTAATTTCTCTCTCTCAACCATCACCATCTTGCAAAGAAGGTCCTATGCCACCAATGATGTTTATAATTTCAAATTTATTCCATCTCTTTATTCTTTTCTTATTTGATTTGTAGATCTGCTTCATTTCTTTATTCTTTTCTCTTCTAATGTGTAAATCTGTCTTTTCTTTACTCATTTTTTTATTTTATTTTATTTTTTCTTCCATGTATATATATGTGAAATCTTGTTTTACTGTTTGAGTAGATTATGAGGATGTAATTATAAATTAGTTTTGATTCTGTAATTTTTTTTCTGGAAAAAAAATAGGTTGATGGAAGAAGACAAAGATAAAATTAACGAATTTTTTATATGTTAAGGATAAAATAGAATTTTTAAAATAATTTGTGCTCTGGTCATTATAATTGCTAAATACAATTTTTTTTAATAGTCTCTTTGTATATGTGTATTTGTATCAGTGTTCATGTCTTTATGTTTCTGTCTTAATTTTTGTGAGATATAAATCAAACATAATAAAAAAGATTGAAATTTTATATCTCAAAACTAAAATTTTAGTTTCAGTCTCTAACCACTAAATTCAATACTAATCCTAATCTCTCGGTCTCAATCCTAATCTTTGAAAACAAATAATGCTATTTAATAATTCAACTTCAGTTAATAAAATTCTGGTGTGTCCTGAATTAGTAAAATAACTAAGGCGCATGAGGCGATTCTCGACCAATAAAAGAAACATATAATTCTAAACGTATTTCAAGTAATTAGAGTAAAATCTAACCAATTAATTTTTTGATTTTTTTGCAATACAAATGTATTTAAGCTATTAGCGTGGTTAGTATTGGTTTAAATATAAAATAAAAATAAAAAAATATTGGTAATTTAGAATTTCTCTAGCGTCCTATCATAATTCATTTATGTATGTAATTATTGAGAAATAAATTCATCGTTAAAGGGTTGAATAATGTGAATTCTACTCAAGGTAAAAGTTATATTCCATTTTTTTCTTCTTTTTAAATAAGAGTAAAGTATTGTTTTTGTCCTCTATGTTTGTGATAAGTTTTAAAGTTATTCCTAACGTTTTAATCGTCCTATTTAAGTCCCTAACGTTTCAAAACTGACTCAATGTTGTCCTGCCATTAGAGATCCGTTAACAGAGTTGATGGTGAGACAAAATTGAGACAACTTTGAAACATTAGGAACTTAAATAGGACGAAAACGTTCGAGACAAAAATGATACATAAAAATAAATTTTAATTTTATCCTTCAATAATATCAATTTTTTACTATACATAGTATTCAATTATTTTTTAATCACATCTAAGTAAATTACACTTAATCATATTACTTTTATTTTAAATAAATAATTTTTTTTATAATTTTACTCTTAAAGATTTTTAGTTATCATGAAATATTTGTAGAATGACTAGTATGTAAACTTGCAGAAAAAAAAATATATATATATATACAATAAAATATAAATTATACCTTTTGTCTCTAATGTATCAAAATTCTTTAAAATTATAAAAAAATAAATTTATTTAAAATAAAAGTAATGTGATTAAGTGTAATTTATTTAGATGTAATTAAAAAATAATTGAATACTATATACAGTAAAAAATTAATATTATTGAAAGATAAAATTAAATTAAAATTTATTTTTATGTATCGTTTTTGTCCCTAACGTTTTCGTCCTATTTAAATCTCTAACGTTTCAAAATCGTCTCAATTTTGTCCCACCGTCAATTCTGTTAATGGATCCCTAACGGCAGGACAACATTGAGTCATCAATTTTGAAACGTTGAGGACTTAAATAGGATGATTGAAATGTTAGAAAAAATTTTGGGACTTACTCCAAACGTTGAGGAACAAAAACGATACTTTACTCTTTTAAATAATGATAGAAAACTATAATTTATACATAATCAAATTGAGTTGATTTAATAGTTAGTTTACTGATATATTTAAATGTTAAGATTTTAAATTCCACTTTATATATACAATAATTCATTAACCAACGATAAACTCTTAATAAACAAAATTCAGTACCACAACAAATTAATTAGGATTCGAGAATACCGTGGAAAAATCATAATTTCTACCTTCTCTGCATGGTAAAAAAAATATACTTTTAACTACATATATAGTATTATTTATTAGATGTTAGTGTCAATTAAACTCTTAACAACTTATTCAATAGCAAGAATAAAATCATGGATAAAAGCTATGATTGCAAAGTTGTAAGAATGCGACCTATATTGATTCACATTAATAGAGCCTTTATTTTGGGCAGTTGATATTATTTATAGAATTTAGCTTCCCAACCAACTTTTGTGGGACCTCTATTTTATTTGGTTTATAGATTCCATATTAAGAACCCAAATTGCTCCCTACTAAAATTATTGCAGGACTTGAAAAAGCTATTCAGATTTCAGCATCCCAATAACAAAGAAAACAAAAATATACTATAGAAAGTGGAGATAGGGTTTGAGGGGATGAACATAATTAATTAAGAACCTTTCTTATGATTTTGGTGTCTAAAATGTACAAAGAGAGAGATGAGGTAGTTGCACTAGTATCATGCACTCTTTAACTCAACCATTTATGTAGGTGCTCCATAATGGCTCCAGCGCCCAGCAAACATTCATTTCATGGGGAAACCCCATTTCTCTTGTAAATAAGTTAAAAGCATGTGAAAGTGTGGAAACAATATATTAAAGGATGAATGGCCTTGTTGAATTCTCCTTTTATTTTTTTATTTATTTATCTTGTGTTCTAAAAATACCTGCTAAGATTATTAATTAAAATTTTTTATTAAAATATAAAAATTTAAATTTTTAATATATTTATTTTTTATTTATTAAAAAATTTAAAATTTTTTACTAATAATAAATTTATTATGTGTCCTAAAAATACATATTAACTAAATTTTTTACTTTTTTTTTTTATTTTATGAAAGTTCGATCGGACCAATTGTTCTAGACTAAATAAGAAGGCTTAATACATGTTTAACCGGCTCTACGACATATGTAAACTTGGGTTGATAAATATTTTTCTAAAAGTACAAATGCTTCATTTTATGAATTGATAAATAAAAAGTATAAGTATACTACATACTCACAAATGATTAGTCTCAGGATTACTTATTCATATATAGTTCTATTGTATTTATTATATGAAAAAGTATGATAGATAATGAAAATATTAAATAATATAAATAATAAATATATCGGATATTTAATTTATTAGGTATATGGATGGTTATTCTAATATTAAGATTTAGGTGAGTAATTTAGAGTGTAGTGTGTTTTACTTGAATTTGGCCAATTTTAAAATCCATTATTCATATTATTTAAGAAAATCATTGATTACCTAACATAACTCTTATCATATTATTTTAAATTCACCAATACTCATAAAATGAAAAATAGAAAAACATCACTCAAATCTTAAAACCATGTTCATTTAACTCCTATAAAACAATACACCTTATAAACATATAATTACTACCAATTTATAGGTGGTGGTTTACAATACAACTTGTAACAAAAACACACTTTTTAAAAACTTGTATAACTAATAAACTAATCCTGAACATCAACAGTAAAAAGCTTGTGAAAATGCCACTTGCATGATTTGTTCAATCTGAAGTCTACCATTTTTACCTATTCAAACTTTTCAGCGCATATATCAACATAATCGAAATTCAACTTTTAACCAAATTGCTCTGGGCTTTTATATATATATATAAAAGCCCATGCAACTGTGATTACTTGCTTAATTAATCATCATTCATGGTAATTTTAATGTGGCGGTGATATGAAGTGCAAATTGATTTAATTTTTTTTTAATTTAAAAAAATAATAAAATATATCTTTTGTCCTTAATATTTTTAAAAAAATTTAAAACTATTGTTAGTGATTAATTTGATTCAAATTAAGGTTGAATTAATGAAGATAAAAATAATCAAAAATAAAATTGGAAAAGAAAAAGTTAACTAACAGTTGATGGTCAAAAAATTGACAATAAGTCTAAAATTGAAATTATTTCGAATATTAAGGACGAAATTAAATCAAATTAAACATTAAAAATAATTTAAAAAAAATAAAAATATAAGAACAAAAAATATATTTTATAAAAAAAAAATACTTATATCTACACTTTTTAAAAGTTAAGAGTATTTTTTTAAATACAAAAGGAGACATTTTTTAAAATTATTAAATTTATACTTATTAAAATTAAAAAAATTAGCATAATATTAGATATTAATAAATTCAAATTTACTCTTATATTTAATTTATTGTGATCTTTTAAAATTTTAAAATTATTTTATCAAATATAATTATTATTATTTGTAAAAATTATTTTTAATTTAATTTACTAAATATAATGTTGTAATTTTTAAAAACTTATCTTTCAAAAACTAATTTTTATAAATTATTTTCAAAAATAAGAAAATTACCAAAAATAACCCACAGTCGAATCCGATCTTGACCTGCAACTGACTGAATCTTGCATACCATCTTGGATCCATTGGACAACCAATTCCACATTAGGAATTTTGAAAAGGTGTAACAAATAATTAGGGTTGCTAGTTACTATTAGGGTGGCAACGTACATTTACCTGCGGGTATCTAATCCGATTAAATTTGATCGGATAGCATTATTAATTTGATCCACAGCGAATAGGATAAGGTGCGACTAGGATTCTCATGCGGGTTGGGTAGGGTGTCACCTACCTTATATGTGTATATGTTATATATTTATATAAAAATATATTTTAAGTTGATGTTGAATTAAAAACCTCTCACTAAATGCAAAAACTTTTTAGTCATTGAGAGAAAATTATTAATTAATAATTTAATTTTTTTTACATAAAAATCAGTTCTATTTTAAATTATCATAGAGTTATATAATAATGTTGCATCGTTTTAGTAACCCGCAGATAGGTCGGATACCCGTGAATTAAAAATGGATAGGATTAAGATCGGATACCCGTGACTAGAATTAAGGTTGGATCCAAATCCTACTCTACCTTATCCATTATCACCCTAATGGTTATAACAAATTATATTCTCTCTCAATTGTTTTGAGTTTCTAGAAGTACAAAAATATAAACATTTTGTATTTTATAGACAAAATATTTCTATATTTTTACCTGTCTAATAAGATTTATGTCTTTTTATTACTTTAAAAAAAAATACTCATAAACTTATCAAAATAATCCTCATTATACCAGAAACAAGAATCATAATTAAGACTATTTTCTACCAATTGTACCACAACTATCTTTTTCTTTATTTGAAATTAGCATAGAACTACATTAGGACTTTGGAGAAATATATTATCTCGATCTCTTTATCCATCCGCTTTTGGTTTTCCTTTCTTTTTAATTTTCTTTTTTAAATTTTTTTCTAGGATTCGATTGAGAAAACTCAAAACTCATTCCTAGGAAGTTTCTATAGTCTTTTAATAATCTAACATTGGCACCATGAACTTGTTTTGTCCTTGTCTGACTTAGGGAACCTGAAATTTAAAGAAAAATGTTATTGTATATAGCCATATGTTTATTACTTGAAGAGCACTCTGAATAATGAGCCATGGAAAAAAGTGATTTCCCCAACACACAAGGATGTTTGTAGGGTCATTGATCAACTGAACGAGGGCCATTAATGTATTTTCCTTAGAATGTGCTGCATAACATCATTTATTTATGAAATATATGGTGGCAGAGGTACGGCCCAAAGAAGAGGGTTCATACAAAATTTTATGCAAATTAATTAAAGACTCCACTTTAATTAATATTACTATATATTAATACAAAGCTTTTATTTTTTACTAAGTATATTAAAATTAAAAAATTATTTATTTTTAAAAATATTTTTACTAATAATTTTACTAGGTGTTCTTAGTTAAAATTTTAACTAAATTAAATTCATTTGGTTAATTAAGAACTAAAATTAAACCTTGAGGAAAATTTGTGCATTTAAGTCAAAAACAGATGGGACTTCTAGGAACAATCAATCAAAGAAAGAGAGCCAATAGTTAATCAATCAATTCTGTTATTATATGTATACCAAAAAAATAATAATTAAATTAGTTATTTATATAAAATATATATTAAAAATAAATTAAATAATAAATATATTTATAATTTAATAAACATATATCTTTAAGATATATGATAAGTTTATTATTAGTGAAAAGTTTTAATTTTTTTATTTAATAGATATAAAATAAATACATTAAAAATTTAAATTTTTTTGTATTTTTAATAAAAAAATTTTAATTTATAATTTTAACATATATCTTTAAAATGTAAGATAAATAAATTAACTTATATATTTATATACAAATACATAATAATTAATTCAATAGTTAATTAATTTAATCAAAGAAAGAGATTCTCGCTGTCAAATTTTGCCCAATGCAGAAGGTGGTTAAAACACATGTTTTACTTTAATGCTTTGTTATTGGTTTAACCCTTTACTCGCCGTGGATCTCTACTAAATGTTGGTGCATGCATGATTTGGCAATCAGTGATACTTATTAATTACACACTTATAATAACGAGTGCACAACTGAAATAGTACTTGTAAAATAGGACCAAAAGAGTGATAAACATTAAAGTTTGGGTAAGAACATTGATTAAGATTATTTAATGTAGGTTTTAAAACTCTTTCTTCTATAAATATACAAAAAAAAAATGAGTTTTGTTATCCTGTGACTTACAAATATTGGTTAAACATACTATAAAATAATTTTAATATTATTTATTAAAAAAATATTTTCTCATGTTTTTAATGCATTAAATATAACAAAAACATTAAAATTTTTCTTTTTTTGATATATTTAACCAATATCATAGAACACAGGATAACAAGACCTAAAAAAATTATAAAATTTAATTATATATTTAGATTTTTAATAAAAATACTCATATTCTATATTCTAATAATAAGTGCTTTTAGAACACTCATAAGTAGTTAAATCCTTTTATTAACAAGAACATGTTTTAAAAGTATATAAAAAGATTTTTTTTATATAAAATAGTTAAAATTTTAAAAATTTTATCAAAATTCCAGTTAAATCAAATTGAATTAGTCAAAGTATTATATGGGGATTTTTTTTTATTTGTTCTCCATCCATTTCAATCCATTCTCTTTAGTTTTATTGCCTTTTTTTGGTCCAACTTAGTTTAGATCTTGGGTATCCCTACTTTTTACTTTTTGCGTTTGTGTTTATCCAACTTATTGTAATTTAATTTATTTCACACACACACATACACACACATATATATATAGACAAAAAATAGATATTTATGAAGAGTTTTCAACCACCAGAATCAGAAATCAAGTGAGATAACATAAAATGAGAAGATATTATATTCAACTCAAAATTTTAAGGTAGTAAGTTAATGAGTTTCTCATCTTATAAATTTTTCACTCTTCTTTATTTTTTTTATATGGGACTAACTTCATACACTGCTCACACTTATAACATTAATACTATGACCATATTATAATTAGGTTATTACACCAATATTATATATTGTACTACTTCTCATTTCAAAATAATTATACTGATAAATATATCTACATACACATCATAAACTAATATAAAAAAACACTTCTCAGTACATTAGACATCCGTGATATTCGAATAAGAATATAATTATTGTTAATTATTATCTATTTAAATTATTTTGATATTAAGTAAATATTAAAAAATGTACATAATTGTTAACAGTATACTAATATCAAAATAATATTTGCTATAGGAGAATCCGCATAGTGAGATTGATTAAATTAACATATCCATATATATCATAAAGATAAACAAATATATATAGATACACATTAATAATATTTAAAAAACAATAAAAGATTAACCCAAACAACTCAAATTTATTTTATTTAATATTTATTAATTATTATTAGAATTAATAAATATTAAATAAAATAAATTTAGACTAATTTAATTTTTTATTATCTCTTTAATATTATTGAATACACACATACATGTATATATCTATGTCATGAATTGATATATGTTTCATGCATCTCTTGAGGCAACAAGTTTCATTTTAAATTTGCACACACATTTTTTCCTTTTTTTAATTTACCTTATGTTAAAAAGTTTTCATCTGGAACTTAATAAAAATCAAATTTTAGACATTCTAATTATAAAAGATTTGATATTACATCATGAAATCATTTATTATTCTAAAACTTAAATTGTAAAGAATATTTATATATTTTACCATTCAAACTAATTAACCTCATATTTTTCTAAATTCACTGGAGTAGTAGCAACAATGTAATTCTCGCCATGACAAACAAAGAATTAATAGTCGAAATAGCTCCTAAAATATTATATGTAGTGCATTAATTTGGTCCCCAATCAAATACTACCTTAAATTAGATTGATTTTGCTATCAACTAAAAATTAATATGTGATATATTTTTTTACGACACGTCATTATCTAATAGATTAAGTAACCAATTTAATTCAGATACTAATTTAAAATGTCTAATTTTTTTGAAAACCTAATCAATATATATATAATCTTTTAAATATCATTTTAATTATTGAATTTGAATTTTTAAAATAAAAAATTAATAAATTAATTATTATTAAATTTATAATTTCTATCGTGTATAAATTTCTTAATTAAAGAATAATAATTGAACATTTATTTGTTTACTTTATCAATTTATTCACCTAAAAAAAACTTGATCCTAACCATTAACTCTAGAAAACAAATGATGGCTAGTGATTATGATGCTAATTGGGCTATTTTTTATTTTTCGTTTGGGGTGCAGAAGGCAAAGCATACGACAATGAAGGTAGTAAATGCAATGTCAGTACTCAGTAGTGATCTGGCCGATCTCCTAATCATGATAATTATATTTGCCTCTGTATCTATGCATTGTCACTAATATAGGACATTTTTCTTTTTTAAAATATAAAACAAAATCTGATATGTGGGCCAAGAATCATTTCAAATTCATTATTAATTATAACTATAACATGAAAGGAAATAAGTAAGATAATAGGGGCTCATTTTTTTTTTTTGTTATGGAACAAAGTTTGGTGTTGTTCAATGTAATGGACGGATGGATAAATTTTTTTCTGTTATAGTGTTAGATGTAAAACGTAAGATACGTTTTATTTTTGGCCTGTTTTTGTTTTTTTTTTTCTTTTTTGTTCAGGAAAGGAAACATACGTGAATTGCGTTTTGCTTTCTGCAGATTTTTCAAAATTTTTTTTATTTGTTTTAATCCAAACGCGGCCTGCGTTTTGTGATGGGTTAAAATTTTTTTTTTCGTAATAACAAAACGCAGCTTGCGTTTTGTGCTTAATGTCGGCTTTTTTTTTTTTGGAAAGGCAAAACATAGGCTGCGTTTTTTGCGTTGTCAGATTTTTTTTTTGAAAAATAAAAAACACAGGTTGCATTTTGTGAAAAAGAAAATATTTTAATGAAAATGCCTGCCTATAAATACGAAGCACTCCTCGCCCAAACGGCCTCATTCCCATTCTACTCATCATACTTTTCTTTCGTATACATATGTTGTAGTTCTTAGTTTTTTTTGGCAGTTAGGTGTGTCAAAAGAATCGGAGTAGGTGAGGTTGAAGTTATGGAAAATATTACAAATTTGCGAGTATATTATAACGGTGAAGTTATACCAAACACATGAAGGAGTGACTTTTGTTTGTGAACGTCCGTTGTCATTTGCTATTCTATGTACCATGAGCTTTGTCGAGTTGCAAAATGGGCTTTGTAATAACATTCAAAGCCACATTTTGAAAAGGGTGAGCAACCTTTTATACAGAAGTCCTGTGCAAGTATTTGGTGGGCTAATACAGTTTCAATTAATGCCCATCACCGACGATGCTAGTATGCAGCAGATGTTCTGTATTTATCAACAAACCCGATTTCACGTGCCGATGATAGAGCTGTACGTTGAGTTTAAACAGCAGTCAGGGTCGGGCGCGGTCGGCGAGGAGGTCAATGTTGATGAGCTCGGGGATATAGATTGGAAAGAAGATAATAATGACAGTGAAGAGGAGTTCGAAGCTAACTATGAAGTCGATGACAAAAACGATGACGGAGACTTGGCAGGCAATCCGGAGGTGCAAAATGAAGCAAATGCGATTGTAAGGCAGCACCCGTTTGGTGTTCCATCTTTTATGCGGACTCTAGATCTCGAAGCCACGCATGACCCGGAATTTCCTGAGTATGTGAATACGGGTATGTTATGATTAGTAACTCAAGTTTCCTATAGTGTTTATTTTATTTGCCTTGTCTGACTGATGGTGGTGCGCATGTCGTAGGTGAAGGCAACGCTGCGGCAGAAGATGGCGAGTTTAGTGTTGGAATGGAATTTGGTTCGAGAGAGTCAGTGATATTTGCAATCAAAAGCTACATTATCTCTAGAGGAGTTGATTCCACTGTGTATGAGTCTGAGCCGCAGACATTCTATGCGAAATGCAAAGGGTATAGTGCAGGATGCGATTGGCTTATCCGAGCTAGCTTGATTCGAAAGAAAGCTTGTTGGGAGATCAGGAGATACAATGGCAAGCACACGTGCACCGTGGGAACGATATCACAAGATCATGCCAAGTTAGACTCGGACACAATTGCAGATGCCATTAGGCCGTTGGTCGAATCAGACCCCTCGATAAAGGTGAAGTCTATTATTGCTGAAGTTTAATCCAGGTTCAACTACACTATGAGTTACCGCAAGGCTTGGTTGGCAAAGCAGAAAGCTGTTGCCAAGGTTTTCGGTAATTGAGAAGTTTCTTACCAGAATCTGCCAGTATGGTTGAAAGCAATGACGGTGAAGATGCCAAGATCTCGTGTTCAAATCAAAACGTTCCCCGTTTACCGTGAGAGTGAGGAGGTTCAAGGTGTAAGAGTTCTGCATCGCATTTTTTGGAGCTTCTATTCGTGTATTAAAGGGTGCACGCAACCTTCCTGTGACTGTCCTGGTCCGGTCAACTTTCTATCGGCTGAATGAGTTGTCCACTCGAAAGAGTATCGAGGCTCATGAGCGTCTCCGCAACGGATTCACGTATTCAGAATTTGCAATGAAGAGAGTTGAAGAAAGCTTCTGACGTGCAGGAAACGTTGTGGTCAACCGGTTTGACAGGCGCAACGAGATGTTTGAGGTTCGCGAAATGCAAGATGGTACCATTTACACTGTTAACCTTGCGCAACGACACTGCGACTGTGGCCATTTCCAAGTCGAGCGACTTCCATGTCACCACGTGCTTGCATGTTGCGCCAACCAGCGTGTCGATTGGCAAGTGTACGTGCACGATGTGTACAAGATGTCTGAAATTTACAAGGTGTACAGAGTCGAGTTTGTTCCGATGGGTGACCCCTCTACGTGGGATAGATATGAAGGAGTGAAGGTGATCGCCAACTGGACGTTGAGGCACGCGACGAAAGGAAGACCGAAGTCCACCCGCTACTTGAATGAGATGGATTCGCGTGAGATGCGTGGTCCTCACCGGTGCACTATATGTGGACGCGAGGGACATAGCCGCAGCCGATGTCCTCAACGCGCAGGTCTAAGCTCCGCTGGAGGTCATTAGTGGTTAAGATTTTTAATGTAACTTTGTTATGATCTACTTCACAATTATATGTTACTTTTTTTTTTTGTAACATCGTCATTTACTTTAACCTAGTTAACAATTTATGATAAATAAAGTTTTTAACCTCGTTATTTAATTTTTTAGAGAATAAACATTTTTGATCCAAACAGAGTTACACGGGAACAAAGCTAAATATGTCATAATAATAATACTGAACAGAATCATCTAAATATAAGATACGACATTGAATACAAATCTGAATACAACACTGAATCCAACATCAACTGCAATAGACTACTTCCTCGGCGCCTTCTTCGAATACAAGGATGGAGTGTATTTGTCTGGAGGCGCAGTCTGTGTCCGTAAGTTATACAGATTACCCTGAGACACACCGGCGTCCAGCCCACTGCCAATGTCAGGACCACCAAAATCTGTCATGCTCGCACCACCAGTATCATACAAACCGCTGTCACTCATCCCCGGAGCACTCGCTCCACCAAGATCATACCAGTGCTGCAAGTTGTATCCCAAGTCTCCCTCTTCCTGCTGCGGGTACTCATTCAAATCAAACAACTGGCCGCGTGGTGGTGCGGACGGACCGGGCGGATCTACATGACCCGTCGACTGATCAAAGTCGAAGTCACTAGCATGACCTGAGGTGGCGCGACGACCACCAGAATGTAGAGATGTAGCAGGCCCTTCCTGCGGTGGCATCGGGGATAGAAAATCTGTATCTCTCCGGTATATATGCTGCCTGCTGCTGATATGCCGGCCACTGTTGGGCATATGCCGGGTCCTGAAACTGTTAGGCATATGCCGACATCTGAACCTGGTGCTCATACGCCGGGACCTGATAGTGGTGCTCATATGCTGGCACCTAATTAACAATTAAATACAATTAATAGTAATTATTGATAACAATTTATAAACCTAAAAATTGATAGTAATCATAATACTAGGAATTAATAACAATACCTATTCCTGTTGCTCATGAGGCGGGACTTGCTACTGAGAGCCAGCTGGTTCTTCCTGTTGCTGCTGTGGTTCATCGGCGCCAACCTCTTCGCCTGGAACTCTATCTGACAGTCGCAGGTGATTTCCATATTGCTGCGTGTACCAGTCGTAGTACACTGAGAGGATGAAAGTCAATAATCTCCTCGCCTAGCTGCAATGTGTTATAGCGGTCAAATGTCTATCTGTTAACCCATTGACTGTAAATTTGTCCCCAGTCATGGTTCTGTGCTCCTGTCAACCGCTTGCAGTGATCACGACCAAGGTCGAACGCAGGGCCTAGTGGTAGCTGCTGCATCCCGAACTATCGTCTGACCCGGTCTGTCGGGTGCCATTCTATGCACTCGAATGACACTAGAGGCGACTGGGTGGAGCACATAACCATATGGGGAGCAAGTACATCCGGAATCTCCACTCCCATATATGGCCGCCATATAAACTGCACATTAGTTACCAAGAGGCCGATTAGAAAAACTATTCTTTTGAATAAAAACATTGGACATTAATGGTACAACTTACGTTGTCAACTCCCATGTCGTCGAGTCCTCGCCTAAAATACGCAGTAGGCCGCCGTATATATCTTGTATGTCGGCGCCAATGACTCCACCTAACGAAAACAGAATAACAATATTAATAAGAAGAACAAAATAATAATAATAATAATAATAATAATAATAATAATAATAACAATAATAATAACGATAAAAGCCAATACCGTCACGCTAGTGGAATACCAATATCGCCGAGTTGATCGTGGGGTATAAGTGCCAGGAACGGCATACGCTCCCACGCAAAAACAAAAAGCAGTATCAATGGGCCATTCATTTCCTTGCAGTTGTATCGTGAGGCACGACACAACGATCTGTATAGGTGTGCCAGATTGACTGCCCCCCAACTGTATCCTAAAATCCGGTGGAAATCCCGAAGTAGCAGTAGAAACTTTGAGTTCAGTGAAACAGTCGACTTATCCAGAAACACAATTGTTCCAAGCACGCTAAAAATGTGTGCCCGGACGTACCGCTCAAGAGACTCCTGAGTATCACACGGCTCGGTGTCTCTGCACCGCCGGACCCAAGCAATATTAACCTTCCCGAACACGTGATCGTCCGAACCGGGCTCCGGACCAAAACACGCAATGCAGTTCTCAACCAAAAACTGGTGACTACTATCTGATCTACCCCTAACGGCCTCCCCATTAATTAGGAGTGATAAACCACTATTTTATGGTTTATCTTGTACTTATTTGAGTGGTTTTTATCAATTCTTGGCTCACTTATTCATATAATTTTGCATGATTTTACAATTCTTTCCTAATTCTGTTCTATGATTGAAAACTTGCTTCCTAAGCCTTTAAATTGTGTATTTTAATTCTCCTTTATACCATTCGATGCCGTGATCTGTGTGTTAAGTGTTTTCATGCTTTATAGGTCAGGAATGGCTTAGAGGATGGAGAGGAAGCTTGCAAAAATGGAAGAAGCACAAGAAATAAAGGAGATAACCAGCGAGGAGCGACGCGCACGCATGGCTGACGCGTGTGCGTGATTTGAAGCTTTCCATGGTGACGCGTGCGCGTACCTGACGCGTACGTGTGAAAGGCGAAAAACCACAGCGACGCGTGCGCGTGACTGACGCGTACGCGTGACATGCGCTACCTGCAGAAATCGCAGAAAATGCTGGGGGCGATTTTGGGCTGAGTTTGAACCCAGTTTTCGGCCCAGAAACACAGACTAAAGCCAGGGGACAAGCAGAGACTCAAGATACATTGAATCATACATAATTTTAGGTTTCAGATGTAGTTTCTAGAGAGAGAGGCTCTCTCCTCTCTCTAGGTTTTAGGATTTCTCTTAGTTTTAGGTTTATTTCTTCTCAATTCCAGGTTCAATGTTCCTTTAATTTACTTTTTCTTCTACTTTTATTTATTCTAGCATTCTAGTTTATTTATTTTCCCAATTTGGTTTATGAACTTTATGTTAGATTTGATTTCTTTATTTAATGCAATTTGAGGTATTTCATATTTATGATTTTAATTTAGCTTTTTACATTCTTAGCTTTGGTTGAGTAATTGGAGACGCTGGAGTTATCAAACTCCTTTGTTGATTGTTAATTGAAATTTGCTGGTTGATTTGGATCCCTCTAAGGCTAGTCTTTCCTTAGGAGTTGACTAGGACCCGAGGAATCAAATTGATTAGTCCACTTGACTTTCCTTTATTTAGTAAGGGTTAACTAAGTAGGAGCAATGAATAATTCTCATCACAATTGATAAGGATAACTAGGATAGGACGTCCAGTTTTCATACCTTGCCAAGAGTTTACTTAATTATTAATTTACTTTCTTGCAATTTACATTCCCTGCAATTTCTTGAGAGACGACCCGAGGTTTAAATATTTCGGTTATCAATTTTATTAGGGGTATGTTATTTGTGACAACCAAATTTTTGTACGAAAGGATTCTTTGTTGATTTAGAAACTATACTTACAACGTGATTACTTTTGTGAAATTCTTTACCGGCAGAAATTCGTTCGTCAGGGAGACCAATAATATAGCTCACATCTTTCAGCGTCACCGTCACTTCACCGACCGGAAGATGAAATGTGTGAGTTTCCGGCCTCCAGCGTTCCACCAAAGCACTCAGTAGTGCAGAATGACCTCTCATTTTGCCTACTCGCGAAACGTGTTGAAACCCAGTCAATGCCAGTGTTGCTGCAGCTACCTCGTTAAAGGTATCTGGCGGATCCAATTTTCTGGATAACACATTTCTGATAGCCTGCAAAAAAAATGTTAAATATTAAATTCTAAATAATATTGGTTAATAATTTGTTCAAAAAAAAAATTAGCAACAACAATTAAACAGTATTATTATTATTATCTTAAAACATAATAATAAATTATTAAAAAGTCATAAATATTTATCTATTATTTATTAAACAATATTATTAATTATTAAAAATTAATAATAACTTATTCTCTCATCATAATCAGTATTATAAAATAATCATAATCAGTGACGGATCCAGAAAATTTTGATAGTGGGGGCGAAATATATATAACATGATAATAATTTTTATAATAATAATATTAAGTTTACATAAAAAATTAGGTATCAAATTATCTACTATAAATTTGTGTATAAATATATATTATTTAACTTATTTTTAATATGTATTTTGTATTTCAAAATTTGTATTTTAAGATTTATTTTGTACAAGTGATTATTTTATGTATACGTAGCATAATTGTTGTTATAATTATATTTTGTTATTGTAAAATATGATTAGGTTTTAAAATATCTAATTACAAATTAAAATACTAAAATAGTAATTTAAATAATAACATATAATTTAAAATTTAATTTTTTATATTTCGTATTTTAAAACCTTGATAATATAATCAAAATGTCTCTTTTTTTTTTGTATATGTCGTTGAACAATCATTTAAAACTCAACTTTCATACAATTAGCTCTTGATGATATTCATAGTTAAAAAAGTTCATTCAATTAGTATAGTTATAAAAAACTAAAACTAATTTCAAAAGAAGAAACATAAATGGATAAATAATATTCTTTCGAGTCGATTTTTAAGAAAGAACACCAATTTTATTTAAATTTTAAAATTGATCATTATAATGGACATCTAGTATGAAATACTTAAATTGACTATTAAGTGTTGAAAGTTGAATAAAAAATTATTATGGGGTCAAATTTAATAATTTAGTGGGGACAAATAAATATTATTATTATATACTACTCAATAAAATTCTAAATTGTAACACCCGCAAGAATAGATCCGTCCCTAATCATAATAACACTCTAATTATAATAATAATTACTCAAATATAACAATAATAACAATAATAATAATCATTTATTATATTAGGTATATCCTAAACGGTATGTTATTAACATACAGTATTACTTATTATTACAAAATATTACTAAAGTATTAAACATAATAATTTTTTTTAATTAAACATCGTTAAAAAAACCGTTTATTATTATTATTATTATTATTATTATTATTATTATTATTATCATAAAAAATAATAATAAATCACTAAAAATAATAATAAATTATTACACATTATTGTTATTAAAGATTATTAATAAATAATTCTCATTAATATATCCACAACAACAACAACAACAACAACAACAACAACAACAACAACAACAACAACGTCACTAACAATACAGAGATTAATTTGCCTAATAATAACAATAATAATATAATAACAGTATTAAAAAAATTAAACCATAATGAGAAATAAATAACAACATAATATTAGTTATAATAATATTAATAACCACAATACTACTAATTACAACACAAATAAATAAAATTTGAATTAATCTATATATTTATTGTTAAATATTAAAAAAAATTAATTACAAATTGAGGATGATCCAAATACTTAATAATATGTTCTTCCGATTTAGTATAATCACGCACCATTTTTTTTCTGTACCGTGTAGTTCTTCTTCAGCAACACTTAGCTCATTTACGGTTAACTCTTGCTTCCTTACTTTCCTTCAACTCTTCCTCATTTTGCTTCAGTAACTAGTTTTTTACTTTGCTCCGCTTCCAATCTGCGTTTTTCGCTTATAAGGACCAAGCTGAACACCCTTAGAGAACACGTGACGCGCATGCAGCTAGGAAGCCTGCAAAACGCAACCCGCCTTTGGCTCTGCTACGCTGACAAATGCATCCTGCGTTTTGCGCAGTCCCAAGTTGTTCAACGCCTGCTCCTGTCGGCATGCAGGGCACGTTTCGCTTGCTGGTTCCCGTCCCAGCCCAATCGCAGCCTGCGTTTTGCAGGGCCTACATATTTTTTATTCCAACGCCTGCAAAACGTTACCTACATTTTGCAGGTCTCTGATCACCACAGGTCCACAATTGTGGACAACATACCATGCATCCATATACAAGTTTAGCACCAATCTTTTATCCATAACCAAATTAATTTCTGGATAATAAGAGCCCGTTTTCAAAGTAGCAAAATCTTTTTTTTTTTTTGAAAAATAAAAAATATGATTTTTTTTAAATTATTTTATCATTCTCATTAACAAAAAATATTAATATTGTGTTACTTCTATTTTTGGCTATGTGAAAAAATATTTCATGTTTTTGTTAAAAATTTTGGCCTTCCACCACTATTTTCACGCAATGATTCATCTGTTAGAAGTATTGACCTTTCATAATTTTTATGCAATGTTTCACATGTTAGAAGTACTGACTCTCCACCACTAGTTTTTCAAATTTATTTTTTTACATGTGCTTTTACTTTTATATAGCTTGCTATTTTTTTTCTCAATAGGGTCATTTTTTTATTTTACAATATCTCTCTATTTTTTAATGTACAAAATATTTGTTTGATTTTTTTTATGTTCTTCCTCAATAAATTTATGAAAGTGGCAAGTCTGGAAGAAAATTTAAAGTTGATTGGAATGAATGAAATACTATTATTTCATGAAAATATGTAAAGAAGAGATGTTGGCTGGAAATAGACCTGGAACACATTTTAACAAAGTTAGTTGGACAAATTTAAAAATAAAAAATTCTTGAAACAGACTGGTTTGAGTTATGAGTATAAACAATTTAAAAACAAATAGGAGGCTATGAAAAGAGAGTGGGACTCTGGGCTAAACTAAAAGAAAAAGAGATCGATCTTGGTTGAGATCCTATTAAAAAGATCATACAAGTAGGTGATGATTGGTGGGATGCTAAGATTCAGGTATCTTACATTTTTTTTATTGAGAGAGATTTTTAATTGCTAATTTATCGTCTCAGAAAAATCCTAATGTGGTAAAATTTAGAAAAGAAGATCTAAAACATCTTGATGAAATGATGTTTCTTTTTGAAGATGTTTCAGCTACTGGTGTAGGTGCATGGGTACCCTCTCAAGATATAAATGATAGTTATAACTATAGAGATAATGATGAAGACAATGATGATGAGGAAGAAGGTTTAGAGGATAAGTTAAATGATGAATCAACACCTCCTAGTGCAATGAGACAAAAGAGAAGAAAGGTTGGGAGGGGCAATAAAAGATCGGGAGCCTCTCAATTTTTAACTCAACTAAAACATATAATTAATGTGTTTGAAGAAGAAAAAGCCAACGAAATAGCTCATAAAAATAATGTATTAAGTATATCAACTTGTTTAATTGCTCTCAAATAATTACCTGGACTAGAAGTGAGGAGTGATATATTCTTTATAACTACAAGACTAATGGCAAAAAGGTCAAATAGAGAGATTTTGTGGGACTAGAAGATTATATCTTACAACTTGGTTGGTTGAAGACTTATAATTTAGCAGATGTGTTTGATTCTTGAAGTATTTTGGCTAGAATGTCTCTGTTTAATATGTTTATGTATTGTTCAAAAATATTTTTCATGATTATGTTTCTTTATTGCTTTCTATTGTTTGTTATTTTATATTTAAGATGTGAACTAGTGCTTATTTAAAGATTATAGTTTTTTTATAGGTGTGATTAGTGTTTATTATTTGATATTAATTTAAAATATTTATATAATAGGATAGTTATTAGCTCAACTGAAAGTTTGTCAATTGAAAGTTTGATATCAAATATAAATATGTTAGATGAAGAATTTGAAAACAAATAAAAGGTTGCAGCCAAACGTAAGAAGAAGACGACGACTTTAATAACAATCGCAACTTGTGTTGATTATTTTCTAAAGTACGTTGTGAAAAATCCACAAAGAACTTCAAGGTTAACAAGAAATAGTTAGGTAAATGAACTTTTAAATGTGCATCCTATTCGTTGCTATCAGCAATTTAGGATGAAAAATCATGTATTCCTTAATTTCTATGATATTTTACAAAATACTTACAATCTGAAGATAACAAAAGGTATTGAAATTCATAAATAAGTAGGTATATTTTTATATATCATTGGACAACCAGGTTTAATACGTAATGCAGAAGAGAGATTCTTCAACATTCAAAAAAAATCATTTCTAGACAATTTCATTGTGTATTAGATGTTGTTTGCAAACTTGCTCAATATATTATTCGACCAACTGATCTACAATTCATAGATACTCCAATGGAAATTAGAAATGATGAAAGATATTATCCATATTTTAAAAATTGCATTGGTGCAATAGATGGAATTCATATACTTATTGTTCTTCCTACTGATATGAAAATTTCATACATTAGTAAAAATGGAATCACAACTACAACTGTGATGGCAGTATGTAATTTTAACATGTGTTTCATATTTGTATGGGTAGGTGGGAGGGATTTGCACACGATACTAAAATTTTCAATCAAATTGTGCGTAGATCAAATCTTCATTTTTCTCTTCCTCTTGAAGGTTAGTACATTTGAGACTACTATTATATATATTAGATTAAACTCTTTATTTTTATTAATTGATTTTGTGATGCACTAAATTTTTGTTAGGCAAATACTACTTAGTAGATTCTGACTATTCGTGTTTTATGGGTTTCTTAGGTCCTTATAAAGGTCACAAATACCATCTTTCTCACTTTAGATTGGGTCGAAGAGTAGGATGAAGAAATGAAGTATTCAACTAGTATCATTCTAGCCTTAGATGTACAATTGAACGCTCATTTGAATGTTGCAAAGCAAGATGAAAAATCTTGGATGCCATGTGGTGCACAAATTGTGAATCACACTTTTCACAACTCGTACCACTAACCAGCAAGTGCACTGGGTCGTCCAAATAATACCTTACGTGAGTAAGGGTCGAATCCCACAGAGATTGTTGGCTTGAAGCAATCTATGGTTCTCTTGTAACTCTTAGTCAGGATATCAATTATAATTATCAAGTTGAATTACGAAGAATAAAAGAGCAAGAAATAAATACTTGTTATGCAGTAATGGAGAATATGTTGGAGTTTTGGAGATGCTTTGTCTTCTGAATCTCTGCTTTCCTAATGTCATCTTCTTCACGCAAACAAGTTTCCTCCTATGGCAAGCTGTATGTTGGTGGATCACCGTTGTCAATGGCTACCATCCGTCCTCTCAGTGAAAATGGTCCAGGTGCGCTGTCACCGCCCGACTAATCATCTGTCGGTTCTCACTCATGCTGGAATAGGATCCGTTGGTCCTTTTGCGTCTGTCACTACGCCCAACCTTTGTGAGTTTGAAGCTCGTCACAGTCATTCAATCCCTGAATCCTACTCGGAATACCATAGACAAGGTTTAGACTTTCCGAATTCTCAAGAATGCTGCCAATGGATTCTAGCTTATACCACGAAGATTCTGATTAAGGAATCTAAGAGATACTTATTCAATCTAATATAGAACGGAAGTGGTTGTCAGGCACGCGTTCATAGGTTGAGAATGGTGATGAGTGTCACGGATCATCACATTCATCATATTAAAGTGCAAATAAATATCTTAGATAGAAACAAGCGTGTTTGAATGGAAAACAGAAGTAATTGTATTAATTCATCGAGACACAGCAGAGCTCTTCACCCCCAACAATGGAGTTTAGAGACTCATGCCGTCAAGGAGTACAAAGTTCATATCTAAAATGTCATGAGATACAAAATAATCCTCTAAAAGTTGTTTAAAGAGTAAGCTAGTAATCTAGGTTTGCAGAGAATGAGTAAACTATGATAGATAGTGCAGAAATCCACTTCTGGGGCCCACTTGGTGTGTGCTGGGGCTGAGACTTAAGCTTTACACGTGTTTAGGCTGTTTCTGGAGTTAAACGCCAGGTTGTAACCTGTTTTGGGCGTTTAACTCCAACTTGTAACCTGTTTCTGGCGTTTAACGCCAGACTGCAACATGGAACTGGCGTTGAATGCCAGTTTAGGTCATCTATCCTTGAGCAAAGTATGAACTATTATATATTGCTGGAAAGTACTGGATGTCTACTTTCCAATGCAATTGGGAGCGCGCCAATTGAACTTCTGTAGCTCCAGAAAATCCATTCCGAGTGCAGAGAGGTTAGAATCCAACAGCATCAGCAGTCCTTTTTCAGCCTGAATCAGATTTTTGCTCAGCTCCCTCAATTTCAGCCAGAAAATACCTGAAATTACAGAAAAATACACAAACTCATAGTAAAGTCTAGAAATATGAAATTTTCCTAGAAACTAATGAAAATATACTAAAAACTAACTAAAACATACTAAAAACTACATGAAATTAACCCCAAAAAGCGTATAAAATATCCGCTCATCACAACACCATACTTAAACTGTTGCTTGTTCCCAAGCAACTAGACAAATAAAATAGAATACAAATAAGTCAAGAAGAAATAATATCTCAGAGTTTTTTGAGTGAAGCTCAGATTCTAATTAGATAAGCGGGACTAGTAGCTTTTTACTTCCGAACAGTTTTGGCATCTCACTTTATCCATTGAAGCTCAGAATGATTGGCATCTATAGGAACTTAGAATTCAGATAGTGTTATTGATTCTCCTAGTTCAGTATATTGATTCTTGAACACAGCTACTTTATGAGTCTTGGCCGTGGCCCTAAGCACTTTGTTTTCCAGTATTACCACCGGATATATAAATGCCACAGACACATAATTGGGTGAACCTTTTCAGATTGTAACTCAGCTTTGCTAAAGTCCCCAGTTAGAGGTGTCCAGGGTTCTTAAGCACACTCTTCTTTTTGCTTTGGACCTTGAATTTAACCGCTCAGTCTCAAGTTTTCACTTGACACCTTCACGCCACAAGCACATGGTTAGGGACAGCTTGGTTTAGCCGCTTAGGCCATGATTTGATTCCTTTAGGCCCTCCTATCCACTGATGCTCAAAGCCTTGGATCCTTTTTATTACCCTTGCCTTTTGGTTTTAAGGGCTATTGGCTTTTTCTACTTGCTTTCTCTTTTTCTTTTTCTTTTTCTTTTATTTTCGCCATTTTTTTCTGCAAGCTTTTGTATTCACTGCTTTTTCTTGCTTCAAGAATAATTTTTTTATGATTTTTCAGATTATCAAATAACATTTCTCCTTTTTCATCATTCTTTCAAGATCCAACATATTTAACATTCATAAACATCAAACTCAGAAGACATATGCACTGTTCAAGCATTCATTCAGAAGACAAAAAGCATTGCCACCACATGTAAATAATTAGAATTTTTCTTATTAAAAACTCGAAAAATATTGCCTCATTATTCTAAAGAAAATCTGCTATTTTATTCATATTTAATGATGATGAGAAAAATAAATTATAGCTTAATTGGAGATAAAATCAAAATATAGATACAAATTACTACTACTCATATATAACTTCTAAGGTAAAACTCAAATAAGAACAATTATCACAGAGTTAAGGCTAAGATTAGAACTCAACAATCTTGAATTTGGGAGGTGGATGCCTCTTTAGTCTGTGGAGTGCTTGGCCCTTCAAGAGATAGTTTCTGACGCTTTAATTCCTTCAGTTCACGCCCTTGCTCTTCTTGTTCTCTAAGCAATTTGCAGAGCATGCTATTTTGATTTTGCTGTTCTTCCTTCAGTTGATCCACAGCTTCTTGCAACTTGGTGACAGATGCTTCTAGGCACTCCCAGTATTCAATTTGAGGGATTTTCGGGAGGAACTCCTCTGCTTTTCTCTTGATGGGTTCGTCCTGCACTTGTTGTCCTTCCATAGACTTTTTGGTGATTGGTTGCTCAACTGAGATATACTTATCTACTCCCATCTTTATCCCAGCATCTTTACATAACAGAGAAACTAAGCTTGGATAGGCCAATTTGGCATCTTTGGAGTTCTTGTTTGCAATTTTGTAAAGCTCACAAGCAATCAGCTGATGAACTTCCACTTCTTTTTCCAGCATAATGCAATGAATCATCACTGCTCTTCTGATGGTGACTTCAGAGCGGTTGCTAGTGGGCAGTATAGAGCGCCCAATGAAGTCCAGCCAGCCTCTGGCGACTGGTTTGAGATCTCCTCTTTTGAGTTGGTTTGGGACACCCTTTGTGTTGGTTGTCCATTTAGCTCCAGGGAGGCATATGTCCTCTAGAATTTTGTCCAAGCTCAGGTTTGATCTCATCATTCTCCTATTGAAGGAATCTGGGTCATCTTGCAGTTGAGGCAGCTTGAAGATCTCCCTTATTTTGTCAGGGTGGGTGTGAACAATCTTCCCTCTGACCAGAGTTCTATAGTCATAAAATGTAGTTCCAGCTATTCTCTGCCTGTCCATCTGCCACAGATTAGCGTAGAATTTATGAACCATGTTTCTTCCCACCTTTGTTTCAGTATTAGCTAGGACTTCCCAGCTCCTGTTTCGGATTTGCTCTTAGATCTCCGGATATTCATCTTCTTTCAGATCGAATTTAACTTCCGGGATCACTGACCTTAAACTCATTATTTTGTAAAAATGGTTTGAATGTTCTTTGGTTATGAACTTCCCTTGATTCCAAAGTGGTTTTGTAATATTCTCTTTCTTGCCTCTGGAGTCGGTTTGTTTTCCCTTAGGAGCCATGATCTCAGTGGGTATTGGTTTAGTGATCACGGATAAACACACCAAACTTAGAGGTTTGCTTGTCCTCAAGCAAAAGAAAGGAAAGGAAAGGGAAATAGGGAGAGCCAAGCGCAACTTGTGGAGGAGTGGGGGAGAGGCCGAACCAATATTTAAAGGGAAGGGGGTGGGTTTCGAAAATTATTTGAAAAAGATATGATAGAAAAAGTGATTTGGAAAAGATAAGTATGATAGGAAAAGATGTGATTTAAAATTGAAAAGATATGAAAGATATTTGAAAAAGATAAATCTGGATTTTGAAAAAGATGATGTGAAAATTTGAAAAAGATATTGATGAGTTGAAAAGATTTTAGAAGGAAAAGAGATAGATTTGTTTTGAAGAGGATTTGAAAATAATTTGAAGAGGATTAAGAAAAAGGGTTTAAGAATTAAGATACATTTGATATCTTTTGAAAAAGGATTTGAAAAATTAGGATTTGTAACATGTTTGTGCAAGAAATCATGAATTGAAACATAAAAAAGGAAAAAATTTGAATTGAAAACGAAATTGCCTACTCCTCACAATCCTGGCGTTAAACGCCCAACTGCTGCATGTTTTGGGCGTTTAACGCCCAGTTGGTGCTTGTTTTGGGCGTTTAACGCCCAGCTGTTGCTTCTAGCTGGCGTTAAACGCCAGAAACCCCTTTGTCACTGGGCGTTTTTTTGAACGCCAAGAATGCTGTAAATCTGGCGTTAAACTCCCAGAAGCTACTTCTTTCTGGCGTTTAACGCCCAGATGGCTATCTTTACTGGCGTTAAACGCCCAGTAGATGCTCCTTTTGGGCGTTTAACGCCCAATTGTGCCTCTTACTGGCGTTTTCTTGCCAGTGAGCTCCTTTTTCCTGTTTTGTGCTCTGAATTCTTCTGTAACCCTGTGGACTTATGCAATTGATTCTTTACCTTGTTAATATTAAGCTCATATATTTTAAAAATAAATAAAATGAAGAATAAAATAAAATAAAATAACAGAAAAAGTTTTGCTAATGGCTGGGTTGCCTCCCAGCAAGTGCTTCTTTATTTTCTTTAGCTGGACCTTGCTGAGCTTTTAATCTAGCCTCAGCCTTGAGCACTCTTGCTCAACATTGTCTTCAAGATAGTGCTTGATTCTCTGTCCATTAACAACGAACTTCTTATCAGAATCAATGTCTTGAAGCTCCACATAACCATATGGTGATACACTTGTACAACGCCAAAAACTTGGTGCACAAATTGTGAATCACACTTTTCACAACTCGTACCACTAACCAGCAAGTGCACTGGGTCGTCCAAGTAATACCTTACGTGAGTAAGGGTCGAATCCCACAGAGATTGTTGGCTTGAAGCAATCTATGGTTATCTTGTAACTCTTAGTCAGGATATCAATTATAATTATCAAGTTGAATTACGAAGAATAAAAGAGCAAGAAATAAATACTTGTTATGCAGTAATGGAGAATATGTTGGAGTTTTGGAGATGCTTTGTCTTCTGAATCTCTACTTTCCTACTGTCATCTTCTTCACGCACACAAGTTTCCTCCTATGGCAAGCTGTATGTTGGTGGATCACCGTTGTCAATGGCTACCATCCGTCCTCTCAATGAAAATGGTCCAGGTGCGCTGTCACCGCCCGGCTAATCATCTGTCGGTTCTCACTCATGCTGGAATAGGATCCGTTGGTCCTTTTGCGTCTGTCACTATGCCCAACCTTTGTGAGTTTGAAGCTCGTCACAGTCATTCAATCCCTTGAAAACACAAGTTAGAATCATTGGCGCTGGTATGGCTTTACACAATTTTATTCAATAAAATGACACAAGTAATTAACTGTTTAAAGAATTTCATGAAAATTTTGATCTTATGGGTGAAAGTGAAATAAAAGAACTAATTTCTAATGAAAAACCAAATGCTAAAAACGCTAGAAAAACAGAACTAATAAGAGAACAAATAAAGAATCAATTTCTTAATCAAGTATAATCTTAGTGATTAAGTTATGTAAAATCAATATTCAATATTAAAAATGTATTTATTATTATCGTTATTTTAGTATCCATTCTCTTATGTAAAAAAAAATTGTATTTTTGGAGTCATTTATCCAACTGCTACAATTTTAAAATAAACATTTTTATAACTAAAATTCAAATACAAAATAACTTTTATTAATAAGTTGTTAGTAATAAAAGTTCTTATATTTTAAATTTTTTTAAAAAAATTTTATTTAAAAAGTTTACCCAATTTGAACATAAATAATTTAGCTTAAAAAAATTGTTGAACTCATTTATTTTCTTATTAGTGTGAGAAAAATAATGAGCTCAATTTTTTTACTTATTTTTCTTTTGTCATTCTTTTATTATTACGTGTGTACAATATTGTTTTCAAAATAAGTACTACCAATATTATTCAAATCTTTTCTCTAATGTTATAAAATAAATCTTAAAATAAAAATTAATTATAAATATAAATATATGTTAATAAAAATAAATTAAATTGCACGACTAATTTTAATAATTTATTTTATAAATAATATTTTTGAATAAACATTTGTTTTAACAAAATTAACCCCCGGATTTCCCCTAGCTACACAGCGCGATGTTCAAATTTGTTTAATTACCACCGGATATTCTATAGAGTTCTAATCAACTAACCCCCCTTGATTTAAATACTTTGAATAATGTTGGAAATTTCGCACAAAATAGATCACTCAGTGACTGAGTCAATGACGTTGCAGAATTGCTCAGCAGTAGGAAGCTGCGATTATTGTAAATTAAATTATTATCGGTGTTTTATTATTATTATTATTATTAACTTCTATTTTTGAATTTTATATCTAACAATATAAATATAAAAATATAAATTTAATTATAATATAGAAAAGAGTTTTAAGTATATCGAAAATATCAGTATTTTAGTTGTTTTAACTATTAATTTGAATTATAAAAAATATATATAATATATATTAATTAAAATCAACGATTAAAATAATTGGAACACCACTATTTTTTGGTACACTTGAAATTTTTCTAATAGGTATAATACTTATATAAGAGTTCGTATAAAAAGTTTTCATAGTCAATATTGATATAGATTAATTATTCATTATAAAATTATTTCTAAATTTTTGCACAGACGCAGTTTAACTTATTGAACCCAATGAATATTCAACCTGATTAGATTTAATAATTATAAAATAATAAATAATCATAAAATAATTGACAGTGCAATTCAAGATGGTATTTAATTTAATTTGCGTTAAAATTATATATAAATGTACCTTAGCTTGTACTTATTTATTTATTATAGCAAGCTAGCTGTTCATGTATGTATTATGTGTATGCATCAAATTGATCAGAAAATATTCACGTACAGTAAATTAAATATTATTGTGTGGCCAAGAACAAAAAGAAGAAGAGTAGATGAATAAAATTAAGACTTACCAATAAGCAATAATTCACAACTGAAGGAGGCAGAAAAAAGAAAAAAAGAATCGAGAGCATTAACACTAGCCTCTTCAGTTTTCCCCTCTCTTCACTCTTTACAATAATAGTACCCTTTTGCTTCCAACTGAAAAAGGCTAAGGCTATGCTCTCATTCTTCTGAAATCCTAAAATGTATTAAGATGAAAAAAAAAAATGAAGATAAATAATAACACATATTAAATTACATTGATATATGAACTTGAATAATTAACTACCATGCATTAATATGGAATTGATTGATGACCTTGTTGCCATTCCAAACTTCTCTCATAGATAAAATTATTTCGTGAATTTGATTTGACTCGGCTATCTACGGCTCCAATTAATTAGTTGTGAAGAGGATTTGGACCTGTGTGAATTATTCTTTTGTCATCCTCATAAACAACACTACTATGTTGTTGTGAGTAACCATTTTTGGTTTTCATGACGGTAGTTGTAAACGATGATAATGGTGCATGGAACAACACCCTGCTGAAACTATGATCTCTTAAAGATCCTTGTAGTTGTGGCGGCAACGACGGTGGTGGTGAAGGCTTTATTGAATGTCTGCTTCTACTTCTACTTCTATTCCGGCTCCTGTTTTGGACAGCAGCGACGGCGGCGGCGCTTTCATTGTGAATAGACAAAAAGAAAGTTACAAGAGAAAAAACTAAGATGACCCAAAAGAAGAAGATTGCAACTCTGCTTGGAGATGAAAACCTTCTTGTTTTTTCTCTATCTCTGAAAACTATCATTGCAAAATAATAACAATAATAATAATAATAATAATGGTGTATGTAGATTTTGTTGGTGGTTGTCACAAAAGGGGTAGTGTAGCAGCTTTAGAACACCCAGAAAGAAATCACATCAAAGTGCACAAAAAAAATATGATCTTTGTGTGAAAAAAACACAAGTGGGTTTTGGATTTGGATAATTCAGACAAAGGAAGAAAAAGACTAGTAGTCAAAAAGGAGTTTTGAGATATAGAGAGAAAGAGAGAGAGAGAGAGAAAAGAACCTAAAACTTTGGGTTCGTCCCTTGTCTTATGGGTCTAGTCACATGATCTTGACCCTTGATTCCTGGAAGGTTCTTATAATTCTTAAAATTTAACTTTCTTTCTGAGTCCTTTCTTCTTTGGATTTTGCACCCTTTTTTTTTTAACTCTTGAGGCATTTCCATAACTGGCTCCCTTACTCAGTATTTTTTTCTCTTTTCTTCCTTTTGCATTTTGGCATCTGATGAATTGTTTTTGTTTTTGTTTTTACATGCTTTTATGAATTATTAATAATTTGTATTTATTTTGTGTTTGTGTTAGCTTGGTAAGGGTGTGGGACTGTCCAGTATTAATAGCCGCTGTCTCCGGAATATTATAATATTCAAATTTAAAGGGCATCGATAAACAAACTCTGCCCTCTTTGGCTTACTACTGTTTTCTCTGCGCACATTACTTGCTTCTTTCCTTTTTTTTTTTTTTTTTTTGGTTTTGTATTTTTTTTAAATAGTTTTTTATAGGCTCGACTGTAAAAGTAATTATTCTCTAATTATTTAAGGTTTAATTATTTAATTGGTTTATATAATTTTATTGAATTTTTAATTAGATCTTTATATTTTTTTTAATTGAGTTTTTATACCATATCAAATTTTGCAATTAAATTTCTGTCGTGACAAAAATGCTGAAACTAATAGAATATTTCACTAAACAAAATAAATATGCCTAACACATGATTGAATATTCTGTATAGTTTAATAGAATATTATGTTAATTTTAACGTTTTTGTCACGATAGGAACTTAATTACAAAATTTGATATGGTATAAGGACTTAATTAAAAAGAAAAAGAGTATAGAGACATAATTGAAAATTCGATGAAACTATAGAGACCGACATAGTAATTAAATTTTTAAGTAATTTATCTAATTCAGTAATAAGAACCGCTTAGGCCAATTATTTGCACTACAAGAAAAACGTTGAGTTTCGTCAGATTTACCGTTGGATTAGCGTCGCACATTAGCGTCGGCTTTACCGACGGATTTATGGACAGTTTTCAAGTGAAATTCGTCATGTCAAATCGTTATTGGAGGATCTTCGATTCTGACAGCAAATTCGCCGGTAATAGTTGGAGGAAAAACGGAAAAATAGGCGCGAAATGTAGGGATTTACCAGCAGAAAAATCCGCCGACAAACCCATTTTAGTCGAACGCTGCGTTTTGGTGACCGCAATGCGTTACCGTCAGATTTATCCGTCGATAAATCTGATGGTAACAAGCCCTAAAATTAAAAGCGTGAATCCTTTCCCTTTTCATTTCGAATTCTCCTCTCTCTCTCTAACCTCTCTTCTCTGTCTCTCTCTAACCCTCTCCTCTCCCCACCGCTTCTTCAGCCCCGCTGCCGCTGGCCCCTCTTATCGCCATGACTCTCTCTCTCTCTCTCTCTCTCTCTCTCTCTCCTCCCCCCTCTCTCTCTGTGTTCGTGTGCTACCGTCGCCGTCCAGCACTGCCACTACATATCCCTCCCCTGAGTTCTTCTTTCTCTGTTCGCTTCTCAGGTTCCATGATCACTCTTTTTCTTTGTTTAAGTTAATTTAGGATTTAGTTATATGTTAATTTAAGATTTAGGATTTAGGATTTGATTATTATATGTTAATTTATGATTTAAGGTTAAGTTAATAGTTAATTTAGAATTTAGGTATATGTTAATTTAGGATTTAGGATTTGACTGTTATATGCTAATTTATGATTTAGGGTTAAGTTAATTGTTAACTTAGGATTTAGGTATATGTTAATTTAGAATTTAGGATTTGATTATTATATGCTAATTTGATTATTGTATACTCTACTGGATATGTTGTGAATTATATTCTAATTTGATTATTGTATACTCTACTGGATATGTTGTGAATTATATTCTAATTTGATTATTGTATACTCTACTGGATATGTTGTGAATTTAATTGAGTTTTGTTGAGTAATGTTGTGGATTGAGGTTAATTGGATTTGTGAAAACCGTTATATGTCCAATTTTAGGGGACGTTATGTCAAAATTTTTTTGAAATAATATAAATGCTGAAGAATTTGTGTAGTATATATGCTGATTAGTGCTAATAATATATTTTCTTTGCAGACATGACGACAGGTAGTAGAAGTAGATCAAATGGGTCTCATGGTCGTGGTAGAGGGATGGTTTTCACCGAATCTCCAAGGACTGCTCAGTCATCGCCCTCTACCTCGACTACCCCGTCGACCCCTATGATGTCACAGGCGGGTCCAGCAGACTAGTAGTTCATCATGGTCCCGAACCCGAATTATGTGCTTCCTTCTGCTACGCCCCTTATAAATTCAACGACAGAGCCCGTTGTGAGTGATTCGTCTAATGCGTCCTAGTAGGATGCCCCTTCACTACCGCCCGTCATATGGATTCGGATTTGGCCTGATGGCATGCAGGCATTAGTTATTAATATTTTAATATCTTTTATACGAATTTAGGTTTATATGTTTTTATGTGTTTGTTAATCTTAAGTATTTTTTTGATAGGTTTGTACCGAACAACAATGCATATACACAGGAGATCTTCAAGGTGATTAAGTCTATGCACAACCACCCATGGCCAAGCTACATGAACATTTCTGCTGAGACCAGAGAGCGATGGTTTCAGAAGTAGTGGTAAGAACCCAATATTGTTGAATTAACTATATTTGAACTATATTTTATTTCAACTAACTAATGTTGTTAAAGCACTTTGTGCAGTTGAAGGTGTACAACGAGCAGACGCACGCTGGAGGCAGCCATGCTGCTGGTAGGGCACTGACATCAGCACCTACTCTGCCGCCTCAGCAGGGGGAAGACGACGACGAGATGATTACCGAGATTTGTAGGATTTAGAAATTTAATTTATTTTATGTCTATTTCATTGTATTCTACTTTTGTGACATTTTATTATATTCGGACAATTGATATTTAATAAAATCATTAGTTGATTTCTGGTAATTTTAAATTTTTGCCCTAATTATGTTAACAAGAATTTTAATTGACTACTAATTGTGGCTTAATTGTGAAAAAAACTATCGGTGAATAAATTCGACGGTAATTGAGCGCCAAAACACATAATATGGCGCCAAAGTTACTGTCGGAATAATCTGACGGTAATTAGCAACTTAGTCTCGACAAATTCATTAAAAAACTAACAAAAAATCCGCCAATAATTAGCATCGGAGAAAATAATCCTCCTGTAAATAATTTCTAGCGCCATTTATACTGTCAAATTCAATCCAAAAGTAAATCCGACAGTATTCAGCGTTTTTCTTATAGTTTTGAATGAATATAGACCACCTAGAAGTTTTTTAATAAGTAATGCTATATAGCCAACAAATATTATCATTTTGGATTAGTACTTAGTCAAGTAATAATTTGTACTCATATTTATAGGAATTTACACACAATAAATACATAATTTGCAGTAATATTTACCAGAGTTTACACAAATTAGTCAATACATTTTATACTTATATTTATTAGAATTTGCACACATAAATTAGTAAAAATTATTTATCTAGATAATTTAGTATTTGTGCTAATTAAATACTGCCCAAAATTATTAAAACTTACTAGTTTTCAAGATTTTTTTATTTTTGAAATTTAAAGTATAGAAGAATATTTTATTCTTTGAACAAATAGTCAAAAATCACTCAAAAAAAATTTGTATAATTTATTACATTATTTCTTTGAGAAAAGGACAAATAGGTCCCTAAATTTTTTTTTCGCGGACATTTTTGTTCCTGACCATTGAAAAATACTTTTAAGTCCCTGACGTCCTCAAAAGTTGGATGGATCAGTCCCTCCATCCAAATGCCTCCGTCAGACCCAACGGAAAAGTCTGACGGGACTCCGGTAATGCTTGTCACACGTATGCGTGGGTCATGCGTACGTGTCGCCTGGCAGACTTCCCTCTCACACGTACGCGTGTGTCACACGTACGCATCGACATGAATTCAGCAAATCCTTATTTATTCATGAATTCTCCATTTTGCATGATTTTTTTTCATTTCTTTCAAGTCATTCTTGCCTTCAAAACTTTAAATCACTCAAACAAATATATCAAGACCTCGAATGGAATAAAAGTAAATTAAATTTAGCAATTTAATAGCCTAGAAAGCATGTTTTCAATCATTAAGCACACTTAGAAGAAATTTACAAAAGTTTACTTTTCTCCCATTCGATGCCTTGATATGTTTGTTTGAGTGATTTAAAGTTTTGAAGGCAAGAATGGCTTGATAGCAAGTGTGCTTAATGATTGAAAACATGCTTTCTAGGCTATTAAATTGCTAAATTTAATTTACTTTTCTCCCATTCGATGCCTTGATATGTTTATTTGAGTGATTTAAAATTTTGAAGGCAAGAATGGCTTAAAAAAATAAAAAAAGCATGCAAAGTGGAGAATATAAGAATTTGCTGAATTCATGGCGACGCGTACGCGCGTGTGAGAGGGAAGTCTGCCAGGCGACGCGTATGCGTGACCCATGCGTACACGTGACAAGCATTACGGGAGCTACGTCAGACTTTTCCGTTGGGTCTGACGGAGGCATTTGGACGGAAGGACTGATCCGTCTAACTTTTAATGACGTCAGGGACTTAAAAGTATTTTTCAATGGTCAGGGACAAAAATGTCCGCAGAGAAAAAGGTTAGGGACCTATTTGTCATTTTCTCTAATTCTTTTGGGATTTTTTATTTTTATAAATTAAATAAATGTAATAATTACTAAAATAAATAATATTTGAAATATTTACCGAAATAAATACCTCTCTCTTATCTCGTTTACACGGTAAATGAGATAATTTTGCATGTATCTCGTTTACAGATAATGGGTAGTTACAAATATATTTCTAGCACACTATTAATAATGGACAGTTACAAATATATTTTTAACTATACATTATTGAGCGAGTGAATCTATACCAATATATAAAGGCAATACCAGAGTTTTGTGTCCAATTTTGGTAGACATTATTTGCCCTCAAATAATTTATTTTACAAACTAAAATTATGGACAAAATAGTAAAAATATATTTTTGTTTTTAATTAAAAATCATTAACCCACAAAAAAAGTCAAATAACTACCCACTAAAATGAAAACAGTTTTGTTACTTCTATTAACTTCACACTAAAATGAAAACAGTTCTGTTACTTCTATAAATATAACAACACATCTTCTATTGCCTCCATCCACTGCAGTTTGAATTTTACTTTTCTATATTTTTCTTGCTGTTTGGTTCTTCTCCTTCCTTCAACACTCTCGCCTCCATCCTCTTCCATTGCATTCATCCACTACAGTTACAAATTTTATTCAATTACTACTTTTACGCATAACATTCACTTATATCTCTTCTTCTCTTTAGTTTACTTATTTAATCTATATTTTCAGTCATTTCTCTGCTTTTTTAATTTATTCCCAACTTTTGACGTATGAAAACATTACTGTATCTCCTTTTGTTTTTATCAATTTATTAGATTGATATATAACATTTAAATGTGACAAGATAAGAACTATGTTATACATTTTTTATTGTTTTAATCTTTATGATTATTTTCTTCTCTTTCTATCTCATGAGCCATGTAAGTTTTAATTTATTATTTTTCATATATATTATACGTCTAACAACAATATATAGAGTCAATACAGAGAATTGACTGACTTTGGTGTCTAATTTTTTGGACTATATTAATCCTACAATAAACTATTTTGGAAACTAAATTATAAGGACAAAATAGACATAAAATTTGTTTTGAAAAATCCAATAACTTCCTACTAAAATGACAGTTTTAAAAAATGTAAGACAGTCTGTAAATTGCTAATAAATAAAAAAAAAAATGAACTGGTATGAATATCAATATCTTCACATTTTTCATCATCTTCATGCTTTGTTTAATTCTATGTTAGTTTTAGTTTATATCGTTTGTTCTATCAATATCTTCATGCTTTGTTTAATTCTATGTTAGTTTTAGTTTATATAGTTTGTTCTGTCAATGTCTTCACATTCTTTATCATGTTCATATTTTGTTTAATTTTATATTAATTTTAATTTATATCCTTTTGTTTTGAGTATGTTATCCTTTTAGTAGTTTAGTTTTTATTTTTTTGTATTTTTTTTGTTGTTCTGTTATTCTCCTTTCTTCAACACTCTCGCCTTCGTCTTCTTCCATTGTCTTCATCAAAGTTGTTAATTTCATTCAGTTTTACAGCGGTTACTACTTTCACATATAACATCCACTTATATCTTTTCTTCTCTTTAGTTTACTTATCTAATCTATATTTTCAATCATTCCTCTGTCTTTTTAATTTATTCTCAACTTTTGACGTATGAAAATACTACTATGTCTTTTTTTTTATCAATTTAATGTAGAAAGAAATATTTTTTTGTCTTATCAATTTGATGCAGAAAGAACACAATTTCTTTTTATTTGATATGTGTTTTATGTTTTTTATATGTCCTTACCTATCACTAATTGAATGAAAGAGTTCCATAAATATTTTGTTAACTTATTTTTTTTAAATTACTTTGTAATAATATTTTCTAAATTTTTTAAAATATTAATTATGTAGAGTATTATGTTCAAAATTTGAATACATAAATATTTACTTTGTAAATAAATTAAGTTATTAATTTTGTCTACCACAATATTATTTATTTTGCACATTGACTAAGTTATATGATTGGCATATATATATATATATATATATATATATATATAGGACGCAAGAAAATTCGCACCCATCAAAGATTTGTTAAAAACATTAATATGTTAATTTCCTAAACTATCTAAGCTATTAATTATGTAGAGTACTGGATTTGATATTTAATTATATAGAGTACTATGGTTGACATTTATTAATTTCCTAAATTGTATTGCAAAAAAATTAATTAATTTTATATTATTTGTTTGTCACATAATTAACATATAACTGATACAAAAAAGTCTACATCTAGCAGTAGAATGAAAAATTCTCACACATATTTTGTTTACTTCTTTTTTTATTTGTAATCTATTTTACATTGGATAATATTATTTTTATTAATTATTAGTTCGACATATAACACAACAAATGTAGCAATATAAAAACTTTGTTAATTGATTTTTTAAATGATCTGGTGACCTAAGATAAGAATTTTGTTAATTGATTTTGTTAATCTCTTTTTTATTTTTAATCTATTTTATATTAGATAATATTATTTTTTATTAATTATTAAATTTATATATAACATTTAAATGTGGCAAAATAAAAACTATGTTATACATTTTTTATTGTTTCAACCTTTATAATTATTTTCTTCTCTTTATGTTTCTAACTCATGAGCCATGTAAGTTTTAATTTATTATATATATATATTTTAAACCATTTTATTTTAATAGATTTTTTAATTAATTTATTTTATTGTATTTTTCTTTTACTTTAAAAACTTTAGGGGTCTAATGATCTTCTGTTTAAACAATTCCAATTATACAATCAAAAAGTAGTTCAAGAGAATAGTTTTGAATTTTGGTAATTTATTAAGTCTAATTTTTATACAAAAAGTTAAAAATATTCTGAATTTAAAAAACTATTTAATAATAAAATTGAGTTTGTTCAAAATCGTAGAGAGAGAAAAAAAAAGTTAAAATTTTTTAACTAATTACAAAAATTCACCACCATCAAAGCCATTAAATTTGAGTATATTAAGTGAGGATTAATAAGAAGCAAACCAGAACGATAAATCTAAAAGTTTTCAAAACTATTTTATGAACAAACAAAATAACAAACAAAATAATAAAAAAATTCGCATTAGATTATGAAAGTTAATCTCATCCTTATAATACAATGGCATTATTTCAAAATATGTAAAATAAAATAATAAAGTGCACTTAAATTAATGTGCACAATAAAATAAATGTAAAACTTAGATATTAGCAGTCAAATATGAATAGCAATGGTTTCCTTTTGTCCCAATGTACTATATTAAATTGCGACTTAAATTTATAATTATTAGTTTAAAAACTTACAATTATGTATTTTTTTTATTATTTTAGTTAAAAGCAATATATGTTGATATTATTTTTTAGGATTATTGACATCAAATTTTGATAATTTGAAAAAAAAATTAAATACTTTATATCTTACTTCTTTTAACAAAACTTCAACAACTCATAAAAGTTAACAGAACAGATAGTTATAAATCAAAGTGATAGACAAGATTGAAAGTTGCGATAATAATACTTGGTGATAATTAATTACGGTCGGGTGAAGAGAAGGTGGAAGGAGAAGAAAAAAACGAGAAAGGAGAGCAAGGTAATATAATAATGGCGATGTGACCATGACAAGTATGTGTATAAAGAATAATAATAAGAAAAAAAGTGTTTGATATAATAAAGGGATATAATAAAATATAAATTAATAATTTTGAAAAAATAACAAAATTAAAGATAATTTAAAAAAATTAAATATAAAATTAAAAATAAAATTAAAATATTTTTTATCAATTAGAATTATGCATGAAGATAAATAATAGTGTTTTAAATACAAATTTTTATCTCAACTTCAAATTAAATACTATTAAAAATAAATAACTAAACTTAATAACGTTTATAAATAGTTAATTTATAAATAATGTTTTTAAATTTTTATTTTGATTTTGTTACCTATAATAACAACATACTAAATTTGTTTAATATCTTATTTAATTTAAATTTATAAATTTTATACGTTCTAAAAGTTAATTTGATAATTTGGATAAAAATTTTAAATGCTTTATGTCTTACTTCTTTTAGCGAAACTTCAACAACTCATAAAAGTTAATATAATAGATGGTTATAAATCAAAGTGATAGACAAGATTAAAAATTGCGATAATAATACTTGGTAATAATTAATTACGGTCGGGTGAAGAGAAGGTGGAAGAAGAAGGAAAAAATGAGAAAGGAAAACAAGGAAATATAATAATGGCGATCAGATAATGATAAGTATGTGTTTAGAGAAAGATAGTAAGAGAAAGAATAATGTTTAATATAGTAAGGGGATATAATAAAAATATAAATTAAAATTTTTAAAAATAATGAGATTAAAAAAATTTAAAAATTAAATATAAAATTTAAAAAAATAAAATATTTTTTAACAATTGGAATTATGCACGAAGATAAAGAGTCTTTTGAATATAAATTTTTATGTCGGTCTCAAATTAAATACTATTAAAAATAAATAATTAAACTACTTAATAACGTTTATAAATATTAAATTTGTAAATAATATTTTTAAATTTATATTTTGATTTTGTTACACATAATTTTTAATTGAATAATATTGAAGTGTTTAAATAATTATTTTTATGGTCAACAAATTGACAGTTTTTCAAAACTCGAAAAGTTATTGATAAGGAGATGTATGATGAATTATGAATGATTTTTTCTAAATACATAATTTTTATACTCTCCTATTTTTTTATTAATTATTCTTACAGTTTAATATTTAAAACAAAAAAAATAAGCACTCACATTTCTTCTATCTTTCACTATTTATAAAAAAATGAAGGCCTCTTTATATTCAGATTCATATTTTGACCTACCACTTAAAATATATGAAGACAAATATGAATATTCATGACATTTAAGTAAACATTATTTTTTGTAAATAACTAACATATATTTTGGTTTATGTATACTCTTTTTGAATTAGGATAATGTTATTATCATTTTTTAAACTATATTTTTTTTGATAATATATATACCTCTGATCTCTATTGCGAGCTTTTATAATTTAATATTTTAAAAAATTTTTATAGTAATTTTAATTTTAATAAAATATGATATAAATAAGGTCACGTCAATATTAAAATAAAAAATACTTATCTAATAAATTTAAAGAGAAAATAATATATTAACAAAAAAATAAAATTAATTTTTTAAAAATAATAGAAAAGCGGCTGAACAGGCACGATAGTGCCTGTTGAGCCGCTAGTATGGAAGAAAGCAAATGTGCTGTCCACTATTGATAATGGGTAGTTACAGATATATTTCCAACACACTATTAATAATGGGCAGTTACAAATATTTTTTAACTATACATTATTAATATATTTGTTTATTTCATATTCACCTACTTTTTTCGTTTGTTGTACAGAAGTACATATACATTTTATTTGTTGTATGGGAGTACATAAAAATTTGAAATATAATTTAAGTAAAAAAGATTTCATATTATACACCAATAGAGTAGTGACATGCATTTATTCACATGTATTTAAATTATATTTTAAATTTTTAAAACAGTAAGTGTGTGTTTGGATTATAGTTTGCAAACGGGAGTTTGTATAGAATTGATTTTGCAAAATTGATTTTGATAAAAAGTAAGTTTGTGTCAACGTGATTTATGTTTGGCAATCTTTGTATCAAAATTGATTATAGTAAAATAAATGTTTTTTGGATTATACTACTCAAAATCACTTTTAGATGAAAAATTACCAAAAGAGACATCAATTTAAATAATTTTTTTTATATACATGCAAAATCAAAACGTTAACAAAAATAATATAAAAAATATTTATCATATAAATAAAATAAATACAATAAAAAATAAAAATATGAAAAAGAGTACTATAAATTTTATAATATCAAACAAAAAAAATATTCTATAATTTTTTAGTACTGTCAGTACTCTTTAATTTAGTATTATTTTGGACTATAATCCATTTCCTTTGTTGTATCAACTATTTTTCATTATCTATGACTCTATTGTTACTTATAATTAGTTTTTATTTATTTTGTCTTTTTTTTATAAGATCATAATTTATATTATAAAATTTTGATAATAAATGTAGTATATAATAATTACAATTACAAATTTTATAAAATTAGAATAAAAAATAAAAAAATTAATACAAAACAAAAATATAGTGCATCAAAGAATAAAAAAATTGATACAGATAAGAAATAATAAAAATTTCATAAAACCAACAACATATATCATCTGAACAAAAAAAATACAATAAAAGGTAAATAAAATTCATATGAATAAAATCAAATAAAAAAATAAAAAATTTCATACACAACATAAATACAATACAGTAAAGGATAGAAAAAAAAATTCATATGAACAAAAAATAATAAAAATATCATAAAATTAATAAAATATCTAAAAATGATAGCACAATAAAAAAATCAACAACATTTGTCATATGAATAAAAAAAAATACAATAAAATAAATAAAAATCACATGAACAAAGCTAAACAAAAATAAAAAAAATTTCATAAAAAATATACATATAAAAAATAGTATAATAAATGATAAAAAAAAATTTATATAAAAACATAACATGAAAAATTAGAATACTACACAAATAATATAAAAATATTTATGCTATAAATATAAAATACAATAAAAAATATAAAATTAAAATATAAAAGTAAGTACTAAAAATAAAAAAAAAATATTCACTTTACTAGTGATTGAAACAAATTTGAACCATTTTGATGAAAAAAAATTGGAACTAAGAATAAGTAGGAGGAATTACAGAGAACTGTGATGATAATAGTTACTAGTATCCTTTGTATAGAAGAAAATGAAGGATAGGATTAGTAAAAAAGAAATAAAATTTCCACCTAATTTTCTAAGATAATCAGCCACCATGAACGTGAAACGCAGAAGCTACAAATTTTAGCTTCTCCTAAACGTATGTTTAAAGACAGAATCACTTCTGCTTTTAGAATGGCTCATCCTTAAACGCTCCTTGCTAAGTATGAAGTGCTGTACACCTTGTGAATTTGTAAATCTGAACTCTTCATTTATTATATTTTATTTGAATGATCTGAATTTAAAAAGGTAACCTGTTAATCAGGTTAATCATTTTTTGATAAGTTTTAGATTTTTTTTTATAAGTCTCAGGTATTGGGCTGAAGTTCAAAATAAAAAAATAGTATATAAATATTAAAAACAACATGTTTGTAAAAAAAATTATTGGACTTTAAAATTAAAATAAATAATACATAAAAAATAAATTGAAAATTCATGTACTAAATTTAGAAAAAAAGATATATTAGAATCTTAAAAAAAATAATATTAAATATATATTATGTATATAATATTAAAATTTAAATAAAATTTGTTTTGTGTGAAATAAAATTATAATATTAAATATAAACACAATGCTAAAAAATTTTGTGTTATATATATATATATATATATAAAATTTAAATAAATTTTGTTTTATGTGAAATAAAATTATAATATTAAATATAAACACAATGATAAAAAATTTTGTGTTATATATATATATATAATTTTATTTTGTGAGAAACAAAATTAAAACATTAAATATGAACAGAATGATCAAAGATTTTGTATTATACTAATTTAATTAAAAAAATATATATACAACGTAAAAAGCAAACAAACATATAATAATTTTATTTTGTGCGAAACAAAAATTCATAAAAATTTTTATTAACAATTTTTTTATTGAAATATGTCATTTTACTATATTTATAATATATTATTTGGGATAATTATATTATTTTAGTTAATATATATTATTTAAAAAATATTTAAAATTTATTATTTTGTATTAAGAATATTATTAAAAATATATTATTAGTTTTTTTTAAAATAATATATTTTTTTCTTTGGTTCAAATACTATGACAATAATTTTTTTTTACGTAACTGTGTCTACTCAATAAATATTATATTCATTTATTTCTATATTGTATGTAAAATAAATAATTAATGTTTAAAAAAGTTAATAAAAAAAAGTATTCTTTTTTTTTATCAACTCTTAGGTGAATATAAAGACTATGTCATTTGAACTATAACTCAGTTAACAAAGAAAGAAATATTCTTAATTATATATTAAATAAAATAATTATTTATTAGGCTCATTCTTATACAAATAAAAATTTTTCTTAGTTTTATATAGGTAATATTTTATACCAATTAGCTTCAAAATTTAATTATTTTTTGAATAAATTAATAAAAATAATACAAATAATTATTTAAATATAATTGTATTTTAATTTTTCATTCTATTACGTACACCTTGAGGATAATTTGAAATAAAAGATAATGAACTTGTTGTAACTGTCATGTATCTTGTGCTTTGATTGCGTTGTCATCCGAGAATCATGGCGCCTTCATGGAGACCGGGTTCTTCTACAAAATCAGTTTTACGTTTGGAGTTAGCCAACCAGCAGCGACGACAGACAGCGTCTTCCTTTTCTATGGCAGCAATTTTTCGGGCTTTGAAGATCCATTTATGGTAGATGTGGAATGGGGCTGGTTCAAGAGCGTCAAAATCTGTGGCTAGACAGAACAATAGTGGAAGCACCTGCTAGCAAACAAAATAGTGAAAATGCTTGAAGACATCACATCAACAATAACAGAATAACGGAGAAAGTCGATCAAATTTTTCTGAGTACTTTTCTGGTGTAAAGATAATCCTGTGTTAAACGAGCGAATTAGTTTTTTTTGTTAGTGCGAATTAGTTTTTTTTGTTAGTGCCGGTTTGTTTGTTCAGCCCATGACAAAAAAAATAACAATAATAAATAAATTTAATTTACCTAATTACTTTTGATAGCATGTTAACTTTTAAAGAGTGCTGCACTCCCTACTTTGCCTAGAGTGCACTAGCTTTCGCCGTTCAGAAGGATAAAAGTTGCCAAACATAAAAGTGAAACTTTCAAGAGACTCAAACGTGCTTCTTTCCTCCTCAACGGCGTTTGCCAAACACACCCTAAGTAGTTAGAAAAGAGGTAACGTATTAATAGTTGGCAGTTTAATGGTTTCTAAGTAAACGTGTTAATCCATATCATTTAAAATGGACTAAAATTGATCAAACATATCCATTTGAATCTCTTCTACCAACTCTTTTATCTACTAATTGCATGCCAAAAATTTGGATTATTGATATTATAATATTTTTTATTATTTTTAATTTAAAAAAATACATATATCTCGTTTATACTGTAAACAAGATACATACAAAATTATCTCATTTACAGTGTAAACGAAATAAAAAAGATATATTTATTTTGATAAATATTTCAAATATTATTTATTTTGATAATTATTACATTTATTTAATTTATAAAAATAAAAAATCCATTTCTTTTGATATAATAATAAAAAATAGTACAAGAAGACATAGGATATTATAGCATAACCAAAACAGCACATACCAAGATTATCACTTAACCACATTTTGAATTTTTCAACTTTTTAATAAAATTCAATTTTAATGCACTATTAATATAAAGTAGTTATATATATATATATATATATATATATATATATATATATATATATATATATTTATATTAATCACATGAATAATTAAAGAAACAAATATAATTAAATGATTAAATAAAATATTTTACATTGTCATTGCATCAAAATTAAATTTTTATTTAATTATATCTTTAAAAACATATTATAAATACATTTATCATTGTGCATAGCATAATCTTATTAGCCAAATGGAATTTTCAAATTAAATTTTGAAAACTAAAAAAAAACATTATTACGAGAGCGTTGGAAGTGTCTTAACTTTTATTTTCTTGAAAACAAGGGTTATTTTTAAGGGGAAAAAGAGAGTATAATTGGGTAAAAAGGAGAAACATTTTATAATGATTGAAATTAATAATTTTAAGCTGGAAAATAATTTATAAGTGAAAGGCCGAATATTTTGGAATTCTAATGATTTTACCAATTTGACATCAAGTATCAAATATCAAATAAGACTAAATTTTAAAAGTAGTTTCTTAAATTTATAGCTTTTATTATTTTAATTTTTTAAATTTAAAATTCACTATACTTATTTCTGAAATCCAACTCTGAATACTATATTAGTTTTTGAATTTTTTTTGGTGCGGCTGAGTCGACAAATAAAGTACTGAGCATGCTTTAACTATCACGCTGGGCATACGGTTAAACGACGTCGTTTCATTTTGACACTTCAACAAAACAAAAATAAAAAAATGAATAAGAGTTTATATGATATGCAGATTATTTTATCTCTTTTCATTCTCTAAATTAACTTCATTTTTGCTTTGTTTAAGCGCCAAAATGGAACGTAATTTAGCCATGTCTCCTGCACAATAAATTAGAGCCCGTTCAACATTTTATTTATTGATCAATACTAGAAAGAGACTAGGAACTAATATGATGTCCAGAGTTGGACCTCGAAAATCAGTATTTAAATTTTGAATTTAAAATATTAAAATGGTAAAAATCGTAAATCTCAGAGGCCACTATGAGATTTAGTCTATTAAATAATATAAACAATTGTTTTGTACTATTTTTTAATTATACAAACTATTTAAAAATATATTTTATACATCAAAAATACAATTTATTATCGTAAAATCACTTTACAATTCGATAATAACTAGAAATATTATTAAGATTTTAGAGGATCATATGCTTTGTTAATTTGAACATTGAATAAGTTATGTCAAAAGTTTTAACAAATTAAAACGACATAAATTAGTACACACTTTGGTATTTCTTATTCTGATCTAAAATACACCAGTGTTATGAATTACAGTACAAGTGAATGACCTTTGTTTTTAGGCCGTAACACATCTCTAATATTTGGCTTGAACAGGTTTTCAATAACTAGTTAAATATAGAGAGGGAGAATATACACATCCACACGTCTACCTCAATAAATTTAATTAGAACCATATAATTAAAGTCTCAACTCCCAACCAATATTTTACATACCAGCACTATAACGTATTATTTGGTTTAAGGAAATTGAGTGAAAAGAAAATCTAAGGATGGAAAATAGATGGAAAATGAATTTTTTTTCTGTTTGGATCATGATAGAAAATTGGAAGAAAAACAAAAAAATAGTAGGAAAGTCATCTAATACTTTTTTCATTGGACATGAGATGAAAACTGAGAAAAAAGTATAAATAATGGTAAAAATATAAATTTATCCTTCTTATAAACAATGATAAAAATACATTGGTATATTATAATATTATTATTTATATATAATATAAAGAAGGATATTAATGTAATTTCACTTAGTTATAATTTTCTCTCTCTTTACTTTTTTTTATTTAAAATTTTTTTTATTTTTTTTATTTATTTTCTCTTCATCCAAACAACATAAAAAAAAATCAACTTTTTCTTTCATTTTCTTTTCTTCTATTTTCTTTCCTCCCATTTTTTTCTCTCATTTTCCATCTTCCATCCAAACAAAGTGTAAGGGAGACGCTAAATAGCGACAATTTTTTTAAAATTTAGTGACGATTTTAAATGGTGTAAAACAAATTATTAGTAATTTTCAAACCACTATTCTTTAAAACGTGAGCATTAGTAACCATTGGATAATCACCGTTAAATTAAAAAAAAAAATCTTTATAAAATTGCTTATTTTTTTTTACAACTAGTAAAAAAAAATTTAGACTAAATTAACTTGTACTAAAAAAGAAGTTTTTCTTTACCGTAATAAAATTTAGAGGAAAGGACAAATAAGTTCTTGATCTTTTAATTCGCGGACATTTAAGTTTTTAAAAATTTGAAAATATATTTAAGTTCCTAACTTTTTTAAAATTTGGACATATCGATCTCTCATGTTCACTTGGGTTGTCAGACCTAATGAAAAAATCAAACGTGACTCCCATTGTGCTACCTGGTTGATACGGATGCACACGTGAGAAAATTTGTAAAATATGACAAATTAGACTCAAGAATCGATATATTCAGATTTTGAAAATGTTAAGGAATTGAATGTATTTTTAAATTCTCAGAAATTTAAATGTCTGCGGACCAAAAAGTCAGGGATCGATTTGTCCTTTTCTCTAAAATTTAAAACTTAATTTGTAAAATTTAATTGAAGTAAAAATTTGGTTAAATTGAAAAATGATTCCATTCGACCTTGCAAAATTAAACAAAATCTGCCGTATTATATGAAAGTTTTTTTTTTTTTAAAAAAATAATATTAATTAGTTGTTACAAGACATTGTTTATATTTTTTTTCAATAAAAGGATTTCATTAAAAACTTTTAAATTCTAGAAACCTAGTTAAAAATTGAGTTAACACTTTTAATACGTAATATGTTTTTCAAGATATTGATATTCTTAAAATATTTAAAATTGATATATTTTGATGCCAATGCAATCATGATTGATAAAATGAATTATCTCGTTATTTTCATTTTGACAATAAGACTCTTTTATCTTTATAGAGTAAACTATTATTTTTAATTATTTCTGATATAAAACTTTAAAACACTAATAAATTTAATTATAAATAAATAAAATTAGTTTTGTACTCACAAAAAATAATTTTTATATGACAAAAGTATTAAAGGTTAATTTTATTTATATATAGATAGATTGTTAATATTCTAAATTTTCATAAATAAAAATGATATTTTTTCATCTTTTACGAGTATAAAGATAGTTTTATTTATTTATAAATAAATTTACCAATATTCTGAACTTTCTTAAATAAAATTTTGATAGTTTATTCCTGCAACATATTTTTTTTCTATTGCATTTATAGATGAACAGGTTGAGAAATTATATAGTAATGTTAGCTATAATTGATCTATTAAGTTAGTAAAAAAAAATTAATGAATATAATAGTCATTGAATAAAGTTTGAATACAAAGAACTATATGCAAGTAGATACTAATCATGATAATCTAAGTTTAGAGGCACATTTTGTAATTGAAGGTCCTTAAATTCGAACAATTTTGGTGGAAAAATTCCGTCTTCAATTGGGAATCTAGCAAACCTGAATTGGCTTGATTTAACAAAAAATGAATTTGAAGGAGCAATCCCAATATCCCCTAGTCTTGACATGCTCCTGAAAGCACAGCACTTGTAAGTTGTTGTAACTTGTAACTCACTTCTCTTTCTTTTTTATTTTTATACTATAAAAATTTTGGATAAAGGAGAATTTTGGAGCAACCGTTGATGAGTTGTCCCCATGGAACCTTAAGGTAACAGATTCAAGCCTTGACGAGGGGCCGTGTGAGGCAGCAAAACTGGTGGTTGATGGTTGGTGGTGAGGGGTGAAGTTGCCGTATTCAAAAAAGGAGAAAGAAGTGAGAAGGGGTAAAATGATAATTTAAAAAAAAATAGTGAATGAGTAGGTTTGTTTGACCGCGGCTTAATAATTAGTTATTGGCTCCCTAGCGGACTTGATCTTAAAATTTTGATTCATTTTTATATCAGTGTAATCGAATATAATATTGTATCAGGTTTTCAAATGATGAAATGGAGGGAATTATATTTGTCATAACAATACTAATCAAACAAAACCAAACTTCCTAACTAGAGAAACAAAATCACAATACAGCATCTGTTTGTTGTCTTGGCATTCAAAGTGGCAAGTTTTAACAGCATACCTATTGATCAAACTGAATGAATTTCTCCATGTTTTCACTCCCAGGATTCTTGATAACAATCGGCTAACCGGTGAGATTCCGGACACAATTGGAATTGTTCAGAATCTAACTTTGATGTGAGTGATTATATACATCAAATCCTCAAACAAATTCATTTAATTTGGCATAATTTGCTCATATTTTTTGTCTTGTGGATACAGACGCTTTGAAAAAAAAAAACAATACATTAAGAGGATTTTGAAAACAATACATTAAGAGGATTAGTGCCTCAGAGCCTCAACAACCTTACCAATATTGCAGAGCTGCAAGCACTATAGTTTTTGGTATCTCTCTTGGAAATTCAATATTTCCATGACAAGAATTTATTTTATGCTTTTCAGGATATTTTGCAACAATAAGCTGGAAGGTCCCCTGCCAAATATTACTGGAATGAGCTCCCTGAAATACTTGTAAGTAGACAAGCATTTGATTTTAGATAACTGCATTATTATTAATCACGATAGTTTAGGTAAGTTAGTTTTAGTTTTAGGTGTGTAATATTTTATATGTACCCAAATTGATTCTTAACATACCAACATTGAGTTGGTCGAGTGGTGAGCAACTCTGTTCCCATCTCAAAAATCTTTGAGTTAGAGTCCTAGGAACGGAGAAAACTCGTGTTGGGATGAATTGAATGTTTCTTGTAATACAATGGTGAAATTCTCTAAAATCTATGTTGAAGGGATTTGAGCAATAATGCCTTTGTTAGCACAGATTTTTTCACAATGGCTTTTGACTATGAAGAATTTAACAACATTGTAAGTCTTTCTTTTTGTTACTTATTTCACTCTTCTGTATCAATGTGCTTTTTTCAACACTTCAATGCAGTTTTTGTCTCTCTTTTATGGCAGACGGATGCAGGAGGCGAACCTTTCTGGACAAATACCTGCTGATTTCTTTAGCCTTCCCTCTTTGCAGCATATGTGAGTTTCACTCTCAGAAATAATAAAAAAAAAACTATCATTATCACTTCTATAATCAATATATTATACTAATGCTGTTACTTTTGCTTTGTTGATAGGGTGCTAAGTGAGAATCATCTTAATAGAACACTGAATCTTGTCCCCAACTATAGCAAAAAGTTGCAACTTATTGATTTGCACTCGAATTGAATTGTTTTCCATTGACTAGCGTAGAGGAATCATCATTCATCAACACTTGTTATGTTTTGGACTTAACTTATTTTCTCTATTTCTTTGTCATGATCAAGAGCCTAAGCAGTTGAGTAACTCATCAAACACTGCAATGTTGATTGGTGCGGCTGTTGGTGGTTCTTTTGTCCTTGTGTTATTACTACTTGCAGGTGTTTCAGAAGCTAAGGGCAGAAAGAGCGATTTCTCGAAACAATCCTCTTGGTAGTTTTTAATGACAAATGTCTTTTATGTTTTCTTATTCGTGTCTTAACAATCCAACAGACTACATGTATTCATGAGCAGTTGTGTCTGTGTAGATGAGTTAAAGGCAGCAAGGCAGTTCTCTTTTAAAGAACTTAAGTAATACACTAACAACTTTTCACGAGCTCAAAAGGAATCGAAGCAGGGCAGGTTAGAATTCAAAAAGCCGAGATTGAACTCCTTTCAAGGGTTCACCACAAGAATCTGGTAAGCCTAGTTGGATTCTGCTTTGAAGAAGGGGAGCAGCTGCTGGTTTATGATGGAGATGAAAATGCATTCAGTTATGATGGCAAGTTGAAATTGATTGTATAACAAATTCTGTTAGAAATTAGTGTTGCTAAGTCAGCTTATCATTATCTTAATTGGTTAATTGCTTTAAATTAAATTAGGAATTAGGGATAAGTTAGTAATATAAATAGTAGGCAATCTGTAACTTATTTCACTTAATTTTTTTTCTGAATCAATATACAGAAACTATTCTCTTCTTCCCCAATTCTTCTCCCAAAATCTCGATCAAGAACTCGGTTTTCTCATGGTGCAGTGAGCGCGGAAGATTGAAATTGAAGAAAGGGTGTCGTTGATGCAATTGGAACTGTGGCTTGGTCACAATGGCAAACAACCCTAGTTCAGACCCTGAGATGAATCAAACTCTAGATTCAGAGTTTTCTCCAGCGAAACTTCAAAGCTTAGCACGGGTTTTGAGCAAACTCTCAAATATGCAACTATCAAGCGCAAAATCAAGTGCTAATTTCTTATCAGATCCATCCAGTGTTTATTACTTGCATCCAGGTGAGAATCCGGGAATCTCTATTGTTACTGTTACTTTGAATACTCAGAACTATAATTCCTGGTCTAGAACTATGAGGTTAGCCTTGAAATCAAAGAACAAACTAGGATTCATTGATGGAACTATACAAAAACCGAATAAGGATAGTCCAACTTTTATAGCTTGGGATAAATGCAACACATATGTTGTAGCCTGGATTAATTTGTCATTGAGTACTGAAATTGCATAGAGTGTAGCTTGGAATGAGATTGTTGTAGATCTGTGGGTTGATTTAAAGCACATGTATTATCATGGAGATTTGTTTAAGATTGCTGAGTTAGAAGAAGAATTATACACAATGAAACAGGGAGATTTAACCATTACAGGATACTACACGAAGATGAAGGCAGTTTGGGAAGAAATTGAAAGCTTCCAGCCAGTTCCTAAATGCAAGGATTGCAATAAAGAGTGTGATTGTGGTCTTCAAACAATGAGGAATTACAGAAGAGAGAATTATGCAGTAAGATTTTTGAGAGGCTTGAATGAGCAATATGGGACTGTGAAATCCCAAATAATGCTTATGAGACCTCTTCCTACTATCAATGAAGTGTTCTCTTTGCTTACTCAACAAGAGAGGCAGCTTCATGGTCCAGATCAGGAGGTTAGAAATTTTGCTGCAGTGGCCAATTCAGTGCACAATTTTAACAACTATGTTCCTAGAGGAAGAGGCCGAGGAAGACGAGCAGGGAGAACTGGAAGAGGTGGTGGAAGGAGCTCATCTACGACATGTTCATATTGTCATATGGTAGGGCACCTTGTGGATACCTGTTACCACAAACATGGGTTCCCACCCCACTTCCAAAGGCAAAAATTATCACGAGAAGTGAACAATGCAGCTGTGACAAATCAGATAGCCACTGAAGTTGAAGGAAATAGTGATTGTACAGAGAAAGAAGAGAAGGAGAGTGATGTTCAATCTTTGTCTAATCAGAATTTGAGAAACGCACTTCTTACCTTTCTTCAACAGGAGTGTACACAGCCCTGTCAAGGAGCAAATATGAGAGAAACCTGCCACACCAATGCAAAAAAGAGAGGTATAATCTTAGAGACTTATACACTTTGCATGAGCTCCCATATTGCACATTTATTGTCAGTAAAAACTTTTTTTTCAAACTCTTGGGTGCTAGACACAGGTGCCACAGATCATGTGTTACACTCAATGCATTTTTTTTTACTACTTTTAGGCATATTAGGCCAATTCTGGTCAAGTTACCAAATGGGACACAAACAACAGCACGAATAAGTGGAACTGTGGTATTTTCAAACACATTTTATCTCAATGATGCGCTGTATATACCAAGTTTCAACTTTAATTTAATTTCCATATCCAAAATTACAAAAAGCTTGCATTGTCAATGTGTTTTTACTGATCAATATTGTGAGATACAGAGCCAGAATTCCTTGAAGATGATTGGCACAGCTAGAGCAAAAAGAGGGCTGTACATGATGCATTCACCATCTCAATTAGGCATTCCAACATTAGAGACAGCAGATACGAAGCATTTAGGACATCCATTGCATACAGCAAATTCAGAAAATTGCAGCAAAAGTATAGCACTTAGCTTGAATACTAGGTTTGCAGATACAATTGCACAAAATCAATATTTTTCAAATTTTTTAAATAATGATTTGTGGCATTATAGGCTAGGCCATGTACCACAAAGCAAATTAGAAATAATAAAACAAATTTATCCTTCTATACAGTGCAATAAAATTGATTTTGATATACCTTGTGACTCTTGTCATTTTGCAAAGCAAAAGCGTTCGCCATTTTCTCTTAGTGAATCAAGAAGCCAAAATAATTTTGATCTTTTGCATATGAATATTTGGGGTCCTATAGCATCAGTTTCTTTACGAGGTTTTAAATATTTTTTAATAATTGTGGATGATAAAACAAGATTTGTTTGGGTTTATTTCATGAAGTTAAAGTCAGAGGCAAGCACTTTGATACAAAATTTTATAACCTATGTTAAAACTCAGTTTCAAACCCAAGTTAAGACCATTCGCTCGGATAATGGTCCTGAGTTTAAAATCACTTTTTACAATTTATATGGCATCATTCATCAAACTTCTTGTGCTGAAACGCCCCAACAAAATGGTATTGTTGAGAGAAAATATCAACACATATTAAATATTGCAAGGGCATTGTTTTTTCAATCTGGTTTACCAAAGTGTTTTTGGAATTATGCCATTAGTCAAGCTGTACATTTAATAAATAGATTACCAAGTCCAGTTTTGAAAAATCAAACCCCCTTTGCAGTTTTATTTAACAAAAATACTGACATAAATCATATTAAAATTTTTGGTTGTTTGGCTTATGCATCCACCATTTCACAAGGGAGAAAAAAATTTGACCCAAAGGCACGAAAAAGTGTATTCCTTGGTTATCAAACCGGCACTAAAGGGTATGTTCTATTTGATCTTTACACTAGGGAAACATATTTGTCTAGAAATGTAGAATTTTATGAGCATTGTTTTCCATATAAATCCACTCAAACAATTCCTCAAGAAAGTCAAGCTGATTTTGCTCCCAAGCATAACATTACTTATCATTTTGATGACATTGATCCTTTTGTTGATAATTCATTGAATTTGCAATATCCTTCATACCCATTACATTTCTCTACATCTTGTCCGCTACAATTGCATGATTTAAGTTCTCAACATATACATCATGAGCCCACAAATGCATCTCATAGTACACCAGTTTCACATCATCATGCATTTCAACCTAATTCATCCCATCACATTCAGCCTAGAAGATCCACCCGCATTAGAAAGCCACCTAATTACCTACAAGACTATCATTGCATGTTGGTTGACACAGGTTGCTCTAATGTCCAATCATGTTCAAGAAAATATGGACTATCTCAAATGGTGGATTATGGGCGGCTCTCCCCCATCTATAGAGCTTTTTCCCTTGCTATAACTACTACAGTTCAGCCGAAGACTTATGAACAAGATGTTCTGCACGAGTGTTGGAGAAATGCAATTAGTGCGGAGTTACTCGCTCTTGAGAAGAACAAAACTTGGACAATTACTTCTTTACCTCCGGGAAAGCGTGCCATTGGTTGCAAGTGGGTCTTCAAGGTTAAATTCAATCCCGATGGAAGTGTTGAAAGGCATAAAGCTTGACTTGTGGCTCGAAGTTTTAGTCAACAAGCTGGCTATGATTACTTTGATACATTTAGTCCGGTTGTAAAGCTCACTACATTGAGACTTCTACTCACTTTGGCAGCAGCAAAAGGATGGAAATTATACCAGCTGGATGTGAATACCGCCTTTTTGCATGGCGAGTTACAAGAAGAAGTATACATGCTTCCTCCACAAGGCCTTGTTGTTCCCAATAGTGCAGTTTGTCGGCTTGACAAGTCTTTGTATGGTCTCAAACAGGCTAGTCGGCAGTGGAATTTGCGTCTCAGTGGCTTTCTTCAGCAGCATGGCTTCATCAAATCAAGCCATGATCATTCTTTCTTCACCAAACACACTAATAATGGCCTGACTGTAATTCTTGTATATGTGGATGGTTTAGTTTTATCTGGAGACAATATGATTGAAATTGAGACTATCAAGAAAGCATTGGATGCTGAGTTTAGTATCAAAGACTTGGGAAAGCTAAAATTTTTTCTTGGTATGGAAGTGGCACGTAGTTCCCGAGGCATTGCCTTATATCAACGTAAGTACACACTTGACTTACTTGAGGAGTATGGGATGTTAGAGGCAAAACCAGCCAGTGTTCTTATGCTTTATAATGGTAAAATTTCTAAAGAGAATGGCATGAAACTTGAGGACCTAACATGTTTTCGGAGGTTACTTGGAAGGTTACTATATTTGACTAATACACGGCCAGATATTGCATTTGCTGTGGGAAAGCTTAGCCAATTTCTTGATTGTGCTACTGATGAACACTACAAGGCTGCTCCATATATCCTTCGTTACATCAAGCAAGCTCCTGCGAAAGGGTTGTTTTTCTCATGCCAAAATACTCTTCGCCTCTCTGGTTTTGTTGATTCGGATTGGGCAACCTGTGCTGATTCTAGGAAATCAGTGACAGGTTATTATTTTTTCTTGGGATCTTCTCTCATTTCTTGGAAGAGTAAGAAGCAAACGACTGTGGCTTGTTCTTCTTCAGAAGCAGAGTATCGAGCCATGGCTCAAGCAACAAAAGAGGGTCAATGGTTATTGTATTTGCTGCATGATTACCAACTTCCTCATCTGCAACCTATTAATCTCTATTGTGATAATCAATCAGCCATGTACATTGCTGCCAATCCAGTGTTTCATGAGCGCATCAAACATATTGAAGTGGATTGTCACATTGTAAGAGAAAAGGCACAAGCTGGCATATTGAAGTTGCTACCCATTAACTCAGCTAATCAAACAGCTAATCTTCTCACCAAAGCTTTGGCACCCGATCCTTTTCAAGCACTCACTTCCAAGTTGGGCATGCTGGATTTGCATACCCCACTTGAGGGAGGATCTGAACAGATTTTAAATGTAGCTATAAGTTTAAGGGAGGATGATGAAGATGATAATGTTTTCAACTCTGAACAGGTTTCAAGTACTTCCAACTTGAGGGAGGATGATGGAGATGAAAATGTATTCAGTTATGATGGCAAGTTGAAATTGATTGTATAATAAATTCTGTTAGAAATTAGTGTTGCTAAGTCAGCGTATCATTATCTTAATTGGTTAATTGCTTTAAATTACATTAGGAATTAGGGATAAGTTAGTAATATAAATAGTAGGAAATCTGTAACTTATTTCACTTAATTTTTTTTTTCTGAATCAATATACAGAAACTATTCTCTTTCTCTTCTTCTCTTCTCAAACTATTCTCTCTCTCTCTTCTTCTTCCCAATTCTTCTCCTAAAATCTCGATCAAGAACTCGGTTTTCTCAGTTTATGAGTTTGTTCCAAATGAAACCTTGAAGGATACTATCACAGGTACTCTTACACATCAAGCTTGACACTTACTTCAGATATTAGTTTAGATCATGTTTTGTAATTTTATAACATGCATGTGATGTGATCTATGCAGGGAAATCAGGCATTAGATTTGGGTGGCATAGAAGGATAAATGTAGCCCTTGGAGCTGCAAGGGTTTAGCTTATCTTCACGAACATGCCGATCCTCCAATTATACACAGGAACATCAAATCAAACAACATTTTGCTGGATGACTAATGCAAAAGTTGTTGATTTTGAAGTACTGATAACCGGAAGAAAGCCGAAAGAACAAGGAAAATACATTGTAAAAGTGGTGAGGAATTCAATTGACAAGATCGAGATGGCTCGACGCTGAATGGTTTCGAGAAGTTTGTTGATCTTGCAATGATGTGTCTTGAAGAATCAGGAGCTGACAGGCCTCCAATGAGTGATGTAGTAAAAGAGATTGAAATCATATTGCATTCAATTGGTTTGGACCCTGCTGCTGAAGATATACAAAAAAAAAAAAAAAAATAATTAGCATGAGCCTAGATAAGTCTTCTAAGATCCAAGGTAAGAGAAAAGTAGAACTTTTGGATAAAGAGTTTGTTAATGTAAACGTGATCAACATTTTAAGTGTATATATATTTCTATAATTTATGAATGGAAAAGTCTAGAGGCTAGCAATTTTTGTGTTTTTTGGCCAGTACTTAACCATCAAAATAAAAGTGAATGATCTCCCACCATTAGATGTAATCTCACACCATTAAAAATACTATTGATGGTCAATTGATGGTTATAAAATACCAAAATTGCTAGCCCCCTAGCATTCCTCATTATGAAATTATATTGTTGTTAAGAACGTACACAAGTACAAACTGTTATTATGCTATGATTTTTTATTGGGTTATGTTCAATGATTTTTTTGAACAACATGAACAACGGGCTTTAAAATTGGTCCAATTCGAGTAAAACATACTATACTCCAAATTATTCACCTAAATCTTAATATTAGAATAACCAATCGTATACATAGTGAATTGAATATTCGATATATCTATTATTTACATTGTTTAATATTTTTATTGTTATACTTTTTCTTTTTATTAAATAAATAAAATAAATATAATATATACCTACAGATATGAGAGTATCTATACGTTTATATATGTGTAAATATAGTTTTCATTGACAATCACTAGACAATTAAAAAAAGATATTTGTAGTACAGTTTGAATCGATTTAAAAAATAAAATCGATTTAAGTTGTATCTATTTAGATTGTATTGATTTGATTTGATTTTTTAAACAATTGTAAGTTATATTATATAGATTTGAATTTATTTTTTAATCTAATTAGATTTAAATTATTGTAATTTGAATTAGATTGATTTATTTGATTCTAAAAAAAGATTTAACAATTTAAAACTTTGGAATTAAAAAAAGATAATAATAAAGTAGTTTTAACGTGATTTTAAATTTAGGACGTCAAATTTAACTAATAATATTCCAAAAAAAAAGTTATCATAATTTACAAGGCTTGTTCATGAAAATCTCAATAAGCTAAACATAAAAATATCATGCTTGGATACAAATTTTAATAAAGGTTTGCTTCAGTTACAAGTCACTGAATAACTAAATAATGTTTATACAACAGCAATTGGCCTTGATATCTATGTTGGAAAAGCTATGCTAAGAAATTGTTTTCAGAAAATTATTGTAAATAAAAGTATCAATTAATAATAAAAATAGTATTATATTATATATAATATAATATGAATGAATCAATTTGAAATTAAATATGAAAGCTAATATAATCTAATTCATTATTCATGCCATTTGTTAATAATATGATAAGATCAATCCAATTTAAATTTTTGCAAACATACAAGTTACCTATTATAAAAGCACACACATTAATTAAGATATCATTAATTTAAAAATATTTAGACTAATTTAATCTTAAGAGTTTTCTTATCTTATCTTTCGCCCTATATTAAATGTTCAGTACACATATATAGTTTATGATCATTGGTCAAGGGTATGATTGTATGAACGATAAATAGAAAAAAAAAATTAAAACATATCTATATATTGAAAAAGTTAATCCTAAAGTGATTTGTCTGTAATTGTTTTCCAGACGTTTGTCCCGTTGTTTAATAAAAAATTAAGGAAATAAATTAAAAATATTGTTGAAAAAAAGTTAAGTTTGGCACCAAATATTATAATAAAAAAATGTAAAATAGCACCTCATACAAAAATAAATAAACTGGGAATCGGAGCAATGCAAAATAAATTCAAGAAGCGAATATTTAAAATAAAAAAACTCTAGATGAAAAATATTTAAATTTAAGTTCCATAAAAGATAGAATTATATAATTTAAACTTTAAATTATTTAAGATAAACATACTTTTAAATTTAAAAAGATATATTCCCTTAAAAGTAGTTATAATTAATCAGACTATTAACATTATAAATACCGGTGATAAATCATATAAACATCAATAGAAAATTTTCATAGTGTCTTCTCTTTTTCTTCTTGAAAGCTTCCCTTCCCAGTTGTTACACAATTGGCTGCCAGGAGATAGGTATTCGGGTCGCGATTTGGGCGCGGGGTCCGCTTAGTCGGTTGATCGGGTTGGGTTGGATAATGACCCAGCCGGGTCGGACTAGAACAGTGACTCCCAACGCGCCAGCTGCGGCCGTGAGCGCCGTTGTTGGCGCGTTATGCTCTCCTTCACGTGTAGTCGCCTAGTCGGGCTGCTGCTTGGTTGTGGTGCGGGCGTGCCCCCTATGCGCGAGTGAGGCTCGTCGCCTTGAGGGAACATCCCACGTCTCCTCGATTTCTGCGCCGAGCATTTAATGCCCTTGATGATTGATTTAAACCCCGCATGAAAAGTCTATTATACCCTTATCTTTCGCACTTCTTTAGGCGTCAGTTTCCTTTTGGTTTCCCTTTACTTTCGCTTCCACTTCTCTACTATCATCACATCTTTTTTGTTTTCTCCCATCTCTTCCCAAGTTCCTTGTTGTGAATCCCTGCTTCGTCCAAATCTCCCCTAGTTTTTCAGCCTCCTTCAATCATTACTATTATTCTGGTAAGTTCCTTTTTCCCTCTTATAATCTGGATAGCCTTGTTCTGTTGTTATGCTGCTTGCTCTTCCATTTCGATTCTGCATGCGCATTGTTCATTGGACTGAGTGCTTGAATAGTTTCAGTACATAGGCATTAGGGGGTAACCATTCCAGGCTTTTGATGTTTGGGCTTCATTTTTGAACATAGATTTAGGCTTTGCTTAACTGTAGGTATTGGGTAGGCAAACTGTAGTCTCTGGTGTTAGCGCCGGTCTCCCGACCTCCTAGACTAACTTTGAGTGGTGCCCCCACTGTAGGTATGGTCCAGCGTCCTATCATGAGGGTTCCCGCTGCGAGAGCGTAGCCGTTCGATCGATATGCCTGGGTGACTTCGGATGTGAAGGAAATCCCCAACCAAATGACCCTAGAGGAACTTGACGAGTTCCGACAAGCCGAGTATCTCTGTGGAGGGGGCGACAAGGAAGCCAATTACCAGGTTTTCGTCCCTGCCACTAACGAACGGATATTCCAACTAAACCTATACTCTCCCCGGGTCCCCGATTGGATATAGATTTATAAGGCGATGTTCACCCACCTTGGGGTTCGCATCCCCTTCTCCCCTTTTCAAATGGCGTTGCTTAACCGTTGCGATGTGGCGCCGTCTCAGTTGCATCCGAACACCTGGGCTTCTATCTGCTGTTTCGAGATGGTCTGTGAGTACTTAGAGCTGCCGACATCTATTGAGGTATTTTTATTCCTTTTTACCTTGACAAACCCTTCTAAAGAGGAGAAGGCCAAAAAAGGCTTCTTGTCTTTCTGGTCAGCCCAAGGTCGGAGGATCTTTGGCCTATTTGAGGATCCGTATCATGGTTTCAAGGATAAGTACTTTAAGGTTCGCCCGGCTGAATGTCAGCACCCCTTTTGGTTGACGTTGGAGGGAGAACATCGCATCCCGACCTACTGGAGTTTCGGGGCGGGAGCTAACTCCTTTACTAAGGTGATGTACAAAGGGTTGTCTCCCAAGAACAAGAGGATCGCCGACGTGTTGTTACCCATTTTCGGAAAGAATCATGTTAATCCCCATCTCCTCATGGGTGATCGGGATATGGCTAGGAGTTATATATGTGAGTAGTCGTTTAGTGGTGCACTCGTGTTTGCTATTACCCTTGTTTATTTAACCGGTTTAACGACTAACTAGTTTTCACGTTTTGTTTCAGTATCGATGGCTGGCGAGCAAGTTGGACTTGGTGATTTGTTTAATACATTTCTTGCTGATGATAGTGATGATGACTCTGCCACTCCCAACGACGAGGTGCCTCCTAATGATGCCGTCGAGGCTGAGGCTCAGTCCCAACCCACCCAGGGTAAGGTGATTGGGACCGGTGCTGGTCTGGGTCCCCAACCAGAGATCGAGGTGGAGGATGAAGAGGTGATTGTTGTTGACAACACAAGAAAGAAGAAACCGTCCTCTAGCCCCGAGGGATCCTCACGGTGATGGAGAAGAACTTCGATGCCGGGAACTTCATTGATTCCCAACTGCTCTCCGGCACGGAGGATTTCTTCCATGGTGGGGATCTCTTCTCGCAGTCCAGATGGATGCACCGTACCTTGCTCCGGGGAGCCGCCATAGCAAGAAAAGCAGAAATCGCCTTGGCTGGGGCGCGATCACTGGAGAACAAGCTTGAGTCATCTGTCTAGGCTAATAACAAGTACAAGGTTGAGGTCAAGTCGCTCCAGACACAGCTAGCTGAAGCTGAGGAGAAGATTAAGACCTCCGATGCTGCCGTTGCGCATCTTACTGAGCGGGAGCTTTCCTTGGAGGGTCAGCTCAATGCTGCTCAAGGTCGGGTGAAGGAGCTTGAAGAACGAAACTCTCGCACGATCTAGAATTTTCACAAATAAATTCCCGTTGTAAGTATAGCTTCTAGACCGACAAGAATTCCTTTCTTACAAAAGTTTGGTTGTCACAAGTAACAAAACCCCTTTGAAATTGATAACCGAAGTATTTAAACCTCGGGTCGTCTTCTCAAGGAATTGCAGGGAGGTATGATTTATTATTGGTTATGGAAAAAGATATGTTTTTGGGGTTTTTTTTTTAATGTATAAGATAAAAAGCAAGAATAATAAATGGAAAAAGGAATAAACTACTAACTAGAAAAGCTCTTGGCAAGGTATGAGAACTGGAAGTCCTATCCTAGTTATCCTTATCAATTGTGATGAGAATTGGATTTTGCTCCTACTCTAACTACAAAGGTAAGTCAGGTGGATAAATCAATATGAATCCTCAAGTCCTAGTCTTTCCCTTGGAAAGACTAGAGTTAGTGGAATCCAAATTAATCAGCAAAGAATTCCAATTTTCAGTCAACACCTCGAGTTTGATAACTCAAGCATCACCAATCACTTAACCAAAGCCAAAAGAAAAAATTCTAAATTATTTATATTATAAATAAAAGAAACAAATCATAGATCTGAAAATACCTCAAATTATATTAAATAGAATATTCAAATCTAACATTGAAAAGTTCATAAATTAAATTGGAAAAATAAATAAAAGGAACATTGAACCTGGAACTCAGAAGAAATTGTAAGTTGAAATAATAAGAAATCCTAATTCCTTTAAGAGGAATCCTAATCCTAAATCCTAAGAGAGAGGAGAGAGCCTCTCTCTCTCTCTCTAAAACTACATCTAAATTATGAAAAGTGAAATATCCGTCGTCTCCCTTCATTCCTCCACTTTGCAGCCTTTAATCTGTGTTTTCTGGGCTTGAAACTGGGTCGGAAATAGCCCAGAAATCGCTGATTGTGAAATCTGCCACGCTGATTTTCGTCATTGCGACGCGTCCACGTGGAGCACGCATTCACGTCGCCTAGCTGTATGGACACTATGGCAAATTATATATCAAATCGAAGCCCGGACGTTAGCTTTCCAACGCAACTGGAACCGCAACATTTGGATCTCCGTAGCTCAAGTTATGGTTGTTTTAGTGCGAGAGGGTCAGGCTAACAGCTTTGCAGTTCCTTCAACTTCTTGTATTCCTTCCACTTTTGCATGCTTCCTTTCCATCCTCTAAGCTATTCCTGCCCTGTAATCTCTGAAAACACTTAACACACATATCAAGGCATTGAATGGTAATAAGAGAAGATTAAACATATCAAAATTAAGACCAAAGAAGCATGTTTTCAATCATAGCACAAAATCAGGAAGGAAAACGTAAACTCATGCAAATCATATGAATAAGTGTATGAAAGATTGATAAAATCCACTCAATTGAGTACAAGATAAACCATAAAATAGTGGTTTATCAGAACTCGAGAAGGAGCGTGATGAGGCTCTTTCATCGGCAACCGCAGCCAAGATCGAAGCAGCTGATCTGAAGAAGAAGTACAAGGAGACCGTAAAGCAAGGTAAGAATGTCATCTTGATGACTGAGGAGGTCATCAAGGCTCAGGTGAAGCTGCTAGCTCCCGACATCGACACCTCTGCTGTTAGGGTTCTCAAGACCATCAAGGATGGCAAGCTAGTTAATATTCCGAAGAAATGATGTAATCTCACTTGTATTTTGTTTGGATCTTGTAATTTGTACATCTTTGAACACTTTAGTAGTTTTGGCGAACTTGTTCATCGTTTTGTCGGTATGCAACAAAACTGTTTGTTCGCCGCTTTATTAGTAATTAACTTGTTTGATGTTTTCTTATTGTTTTATTGGTAATTAGCTATTCGTTTATACTTGTTTACCGTTCCGTTGGTAATTAACGAAGTCAGGTCATGGATTTTACCATTTTAGTGTCCGTTTATTGTGGCGTTTACTACTTCAGTGGTTCCCGGGGTGATCAGTCCTGGTATACCGTGTTGTTAAGGCGCCTGTTACTTCTACTTGGCAAAGTGACTTGATTAATTTGAATAAATATGAAACAATTAACGTCAAAAAAGGAGACGATGAATTCCAACTAAACAATTAATGGAAAATAATCCAAACATAAAGTAATACGGGTCTTACTAAACCGGTTAGTCCGGCACTAGGAATAGAACCTTCTTAGGTTGCTCGCGTTCCAGGTTCTCAAAACCTCTCTGCCGTCCAAACGTTCCAATTTGTAAGCGCCGTTTTCGAGCACTTCCTTTACCCTATACGGGCCTTCCCAATTTGCCGACAACTTTCCTTCCCCTGGAGTCGGGAGTCCGACATCGTTGCGTCGTAAGACCAGGTCGCTTTGCTCAAACTTTCTCTTGAGTACTTTGGCGTTATAACGCAGGGCTATCCTTTGTTTCAATGCCGTCTCCGACAAGTGGGCCATCTCTCTAGCTTCATCCACCAAGTCCTTTTCTACGGCTTCTTCTACTCCTCGCAAAAGTAGTCGTGGGCTTGGTTTCCCGATCTCCACGGGTATTATCGCATCCACCCCATAGGTGAGCCGGAAGGGCGTCTCCTCGGTAGATGACTGCTGTGTTGTGCGATAGGACCAGAGGACCGAGGCTAACCAATGCTCCCTTTTTTTGGTCAAGTCGCTTCTTGAGGCCTTGTAGGATGACCTTGTTCGCAGCTTCGACTTGGCCGTTGGTTTGGGGGTGCTCAACAGACGAGAGTTTCTGCCTTATGCCCAAGCCGGTGAGAAACTCTCCGAATTTCTTGTTGGAAAACTGTGTCCCATTGTCCGAGATGACGACCTCCGGGACCCCAAATTTGGCTATTACTTGTCTCCACATGAACTTCTGACAATTAGCCGAGGATATGCTGGACAGCGGCTCGGTCTCTACCCACTTGGTATAATAGTCGATCGCGACAATTAGGTACTTGACCTGTCCGGTCTGACCGGGAAAGGCCCTAACAGATCGACTTTCCATTGTGAGAATGGTCGAGGGGCCATCAGTAGGCTTAGTTCGGCTGCTGTCTCTTTGTGGAAGTTGGTGTTCTCCTGGCATCTTCTGCACTTCTTCACAAACTCTTTAGAATTTGCCGTCATTGAGGGCTAGTAATAGCTGGCCCTGGCGACCTTCTGCGCTAAGGCCTTCCCCCGATGTGGTGGCCACAACATCCCTCATGGACCTCCCTTAACACGTAGTTCGTTTGGTCGGGGCGCAGACACTTCAATAGGGGTTGGTTGAGCCCTTTCTTAAACAGTTGGCCTTGTATTATCGTATACTTGGCCGCTTCTCTTCTTAGGCCTTTACCGCTTCTCAATGATTGGGTCCACCCAGGAGGGAGGGTCGGTTTCCCGTGTTATATGTAGGGTCACCGTTGGTTCTTTCACTAAACCTTGAATCAGAGACTGGTTATCTGTTCCTGGCTTTGTACTCGCCAGTTTTGATAGGAGGTCTGCCCGGGTGTTCCTCACTCTCGGAACGTGCTGCACCGTGACCTCGTCGAACTCCTCGCTCAACTTTTTGACCCTCTCCAAATATTTCTGCAATAGTGAATCTCTGGCTTGGTAAGTTCCATTAATCTGTGAAGTCACGACCTGAGAGTCGCTATACTCTTTTACTCTGGTGGCCCCGACCTCTCTTGCCAGGACTAGGCCGCCAAGAAGGGCCTCGTATTCCGCTTGACTGTTGGACACCAGGAATTCAAACTTGACCGATTGCTCATATACGACTCCAGTTGGACTTTCCAGGATGATCCCCGCTCCCCCGAATGTTTGGTTGGAGGTTCCGTCCACATGGAGCTTCCACCGTGTGCTCAGCGTCTTGGGAGGGCTTCCCGTTACTTCTACCAGGAACTCAGCCATGGCTTGGGCCTTGATCGCATGTCTGGGTTCGTACTGCAAGTCATATTTAGACAGTTCGATTGCCCAGGTCATCATCCTGGCCGCCAAATCGGGTTTCTGGAGTACTTGGCGGATTGCCTAGTCCGTCCTAACGATTATCTGGTATCCTTGGAAGTACTGTCACAGCCTACGGGAGTAGGTCAGGAGTGCATATGCTAGCTTCTCTAGCTTACTGTACCTCAGCTCCGCCCCTTGTAACACCTTACTTACAAAATAGATTAGTTGCTGGATCTTTCCTTCTTCTCGCACTAGGACTGTTGCCAAAGCCTCATCAGTTATTGCTAAGTACAGGTACAACGCCTCTCCATTCTTAGGTTTTCCAAGGACAGGCGGTGCCGAGATTATATCCTTGAAGTGCTTGAAGGCTTCTTCACACGCCGGGGTCCATTCGAATACTATCCCCTTTTTCATCAAGTTGAAGAATGGCAGAGCTTTGGCGGCCAATGCGCCGAGGAAGCGGGATAGTGCGGTGAGCCTTCCCACCCATCTCTAGATGTCTTTTATGCATCCTGGGCTCTTCATTTGTAAGATTGCTTCGCATTTCTCCGGGTTAGCCTCTACTTCTCTTTCGGTTATCATAAACCCCAAGAATTTTCCGGCTTCCATGGAAAATGCGCACTTGAGCGGGTTAAGCCTCATGCCGTGCCGCTAAAGAGACGCGAACACGTTCTCTAGATCACCGATGAGGTCCTCAGCCTTGATGGTCTTTACCAGAATGTCGTCTACATACACTTCCACCGTCTTGCCGATAAGATCGCTGAATATCTTGTTCATTAGCCTTTGGTACATAGCTTCTGCGTTCTTCAGTCCAAATGGCATCACTTTATAGCAGTACGTTCCCCCTGGCGTTATGAATGCCATCTTTTCTTCATCTGGCCGGTGCATCGGTATCTGGTTGTAGCCAGAGTATGTGTCCATGAAACTCAGATACCGGTATCCCGCAGCCGCGTCAACAAGAGCATCAATATTAGGGAGGGGAAAGAATCCTTGGGGCAGGTCTTGTTGAGGTCAGAATAGTCCATGCACATTTTCCATTTCCCGTTGGGCTTCTTAACTAGGACTACATTCGAAAGCCAAGTCGAGTAGTCTAGTTCCCGGATGAACCCCGCCTCTAGCAGGCTGGCCGTTTGCATGGCCACCTCGCCAGCTCTTTCCTGGGACATTTTTCTCCTCTTTTACGCCACTGGCATAGCCTTCGCCTTCACAGCTAGGTGGTGCGACATGATCTGGGGGTCAATCCCCAGCATGTCGGCTGGTGTCTAGGCGAATAAGTCGCCGTTTTCCCGGATCATCTCCACCAATGGTTCTTTTAGGTCATGAGGGAGGTTCCTGTTCATGAAGGTGAACTTTTCTTCCGAGTCGCCGACCCTAAATTTCTTGAGGACTCCTTCGGGTTTTGGCCTGGGTTTGTCGTCGACTCGTGCGTCTAGGTCGGCCAAGAAGACTCTGGATGCTTCTTTGGACTTCTTTCTTAGGGAGAAACTGGCGTTGTCGCAAGCGACCACCGTTTCCAAATCTCCCTTGACAGATCCAATTGACCCATTATCAGAAACAAACTTTATCACCAGTAGCTTAGTACAAATTACTGCTCCGAACTCATTGATGGTTTTCCTACCCAAGATGATGTTGTAGGCCATGGAGTCCCTTAAAACAACGAACTTCGCCATTACCGACCTTTTCTCTCGGCCTCCCCCTATTGAGATCGGTAGGGAGACTATCCCATCAGGCTTAATAAAGTTGTCACCCAAGCCAACCACACCGTGCTGGTGGGTCCTTAGGTCGGAGTCCCGGAGACCCAGAGCATCGAAAATGTTTCGAAACAGGATGTTCGAATCGGCCCCGGTGTCCACGAGGATTCGCCTGACCAGACCAGACCCCACTCTTGCTATGATCACCATGGGAGGGTTCTCCGTTAAGTCGTCAAACAATTGGTCTTCTGGACCGAATGCTATTGGCTGAAATCTTCTGGGGGGGAGGTGCGGGGTTGGATGATAATACCGCCAGGGCTTTGGCGTCCTTCCTGCATGCCGACTTTGACCTAGGAGCCATGTCTCTCCTGACCACAACGTTCACGATCGTAAGGCCGCGTTCATTGTCCTCCTTAGGTTCTTGCCTCTGTCTCACGGTGCGGTTCTTGTCGTCGCCAGATCAATCGCGATCCCGCCTCCGGGGCTCTCTTATGAGGTGCGAGAATTCAGCCAACTTGCCTTCCTAGATCGCCTGCTCCAGAGCATCTTTCAGGTCGAAACAATCTTGGGTCTTGAGGCCGTAGTCCTTGTGGTAGTCGCAATAGAAGTTTTTTCCCTCCCGTCCTATCCTTGAGTTGTCGGGGCTTTGACAGGATGCCTTTGTCGGCGATCTGCTGATAAACTTCAACAATTAGGGCTGCCAGGGGGGTGTACTTGGTAAACTTCCCTACCCGAGGGGAACGGCTTGAAGGTTTTAGCTAGAGCTCCGTCCTTGGAGTGCTCCCTAAGCCTTTCCCTGTTACCGAACTGTCGAGCATGGTTGTAGGTTGGCTGCCGCTTGTTGCCTGCCACGACCTGACTAACCTCTTCATCATTGATATATTCTCTAGCCACGTTTTGGATTTCTTGTATTGTCTACACGAGCTTGGTGGTAAGGTGTTTCCTAAAATCCTCGTTCAGCAACCCATTCGTCAAGCACAAGCTGGCTACCGAGTCGGTTAGGCCGTCAATCTCCAAGCACTCGTCATTGAACCTATCTAGGTACCTCCTGGTCGGTTCGCCGCTTCTTTGTGTCACCCCGAACAAGTTGATCGGGTGCTTCGCTTTAGCAATATGTATGGTAAACTGAGCCAGGAAGGCGCGGGTGATGTCCACGAAGTTCGTCACGGAGCCTTGGGGGAGGGCCTTGAACCAATGTATTGCCGGGCCCGCTAAGGTGACGGAGAAGGCGCGACATCTCACTTCATCGCCCACCCCTTCTAAGTTCATCATGGCCTCGAAGGCCATTAGATGCTCTTGGGGGTCTTGGATCCCATCGTACCTCATGTCCGTTGGCTTATCGAAGTGCTTCAGTAGCCGGACCTTGAGGATAGAATGATGGAAATGGGTTGCCCCGATGATTGTGGGACGTCGCATTCTCCTTGGTTTTTCTCTACTGCCTTCTCGGTTCCCCTCTGCGGTTTGTCCCGTCAGAGGCCGGGTGTAAATCAGGGGGTCTCGCCTTCTTCTTGGCACCTCCCCGCTCTCCCCTTGACTTTTTGATTCTGATCGGGGGCTCGGTGTGCATCTGGAACAACTTCTGCGGGGACTTCTCCGTCTCCTTTGAGGAGATCGGGAGCGATCTCGTCTAGGATCTGGTTGGTGGGGCTCCTGGCTTGCCAGCTCGCGTTCCAAGTTCTGCACCCTGTGTCACAGCTCCTGCATTATTCTGGCGCTGTCGCTGCCTGTTCCTCCAAAGGGGCGCCTCTCCTGAGAGCGCGAGGGTAGCTCGGGTCGTCCCGGGGGGGGGGGGGAGGGGATCTTGTACGTTCGCGGGAGGAAGCCACAGAGGCTACCCTACCACTTCGGGGTGCCATTTCTATCCCGCGTGGTTCGGCTCCGTCATCTGCCTCCGCAGAACCCAACAGAAAGTCCATTTAGGCCGGTTCCCACAGACGGCGCCAATTTTCGGGACTTCCCATGCTGAACGGGTCGGAGATGCTCCTTAGATGAGAAGGTGAGAATCGGCCGGAATCTGAGTCTGGTGGGCGGGACGTGCGGACATACGACCTCCCGAGTCGTCTATCATGTGAAGGGGGGAGCCACCTGCAATAGCACTCCGATGCTCTAGTCAAGAATGACACAGATGGTAGTGAGAGTAAGGGTGGTAGTGACGTACCTTGAGGGAGGGATAGGACCCTCCCCATATATACCCTGTCAGTAGGGTGGGTCCCATAGAGAAGGTCCCTTTCCTAGAAGCTTCCTTTCCCACCTGTCACACAGCTGGCTGTCAGGAGGTAGGTATCCGGGTCGCGATCCGGGCGCGGGGGTTCGCTTAGTCGGTTGATCGGGTCGGGTTGTATGATGACTGATGCGGGCAGAAATTAGCGAATTAAAAATTGTTAAAATATATACGTTGCAAGTATAGTTCTTAATTCGCCAGAAATCCGCCTATCAATTTAGAAAGGTGCCACAGAAAATTGAAATTAAAATACTGGGAGTATGAATCCCAGGTCGTCTCCCAACGAGTTGCAGAAAAGTGTGCTATTTTATTAATCAGAGGTTTTCGAAAAGGTTTGAATTGAGTAAGCAGGAAATTAAATTGGAGAATTTGAATAATGTAAATAAAGGCCTTGATTGGGAGTTGATTAGTTGGAATCCCTATTATTGTTGGAATACTCTCAAGATTAATTGACAATTAAAAGTTGTCCTATTTAGTTATCCTTTACTAGGTAAGGAAAAGTCAAACAAGTTGGAATGCTACGTCTGTTCACAAGTTGCAATCCACTTAATTAAAAGAGATTGGTGTTAGTGACTAGAAGGAAATCTAACCATAAACCCAATTACAATTTTTCTTTCAAGTCTTCCAACTCAGGGGTTCCTTTCAATCAATTCCCCATCAAGTTAAGGAACTACTCGCTCATTGTGAATGTAAAATTCATAGCATATGAAAAGGAATTAAAGAAAGACATTGTGAATAAAAATCAAAATAGTCAATAAAAATAAAAGTGATCCTTGTATTAAATAATCCTAAAAATATTCCAATGGTAAAATTAAACAAAGCAAAGGACATGGAAGAGTAAAGCCAAGTAAAGAAAACGAACTAGAATGACGAAGTCTTGATGAGGTAATAACTCTTCTCAGTATTCCAATGCCAAAAAGTAAGAGAAAATTAAATCCTAAGAACTATGAATGTATGGAGAGAAAAACCTAGAGGAGGAGTAAACTAGATTTAAAACTAAAAACTGTGTAGAATGAATGTTCTCTTTGGTTTCTGCATGTTCTCTAGCTCTAGTCTGCTGTTCTGGGCCGAAAACTGGGTCAAAATAGCGTCCAAAATTGCCCCCAGTGAATTCTGCAGATTATGCAGATCGCGCATGTCACGTGATTGCGTCATCCATGCGGACGCGTCATTCGCGTTTTTCCATGCCACGCGTTCGCGTCGTCCACGCCTCCGTGTCGCTTGTGCTTTTCCATCCCGTGCGGTCGCGTGAGCCATGCGGCCGCGTCACTGCGCTTTCTCCTCTTCCGCGCGGTCGCTTGAGCCATGCAGCCGCGTCACTTCTCGCTGGTTGTCTCCTTAATTTCTTGTGTTTCTTTCATTTTTGCTAGCTTCCTTTCCAATTTCCAACTCGTTCATGACCTATAAAGCCTGAAACGCTTAACACACAGATCACGGCATCGAATAGAATAAAGGAGAATTAAAATGCATAATTAAAAGTCTCTAGGAAGTAGTTTTCAATCATGTAATAATTTCAGGAAGGAAATATAAATGCATGCTATTTTAATGAATAAGTGGGTAAGGATCATGATAAAACCACACAATTAAACACAATATAAACCATAAAATAGTGGTTTATCAATGACCCAGCCGGGCCGGACCAGAACACATTATATTCTCATGCACACATCAAATTACTGGTTTTTTCAACAATGCTGAAATGTACCATTCATTCTTTTGAACCCCATCATGATGAAGCTTCCTTCCAACATGCCATCTAAGTCTGTTGAACTTAAACCCAACTCTATAAAATATCGGTAAATAAGTTTCATTAACCTGTGATCCAAAGCAGAAGAAATGTTCAAGCTAGAAGATTCCCCCTGGACTCAACACCCTATACACATCATATAGCGGAAACTCAAACAGTCTCTGGCATCCAATTCCCTATGAATTCCATGGAATAAACAATACTAAATGTGTTCTCAAAGAATGGATGCAATATGTGTACAAAGGGTGAATCATGTGTTATTATAATAGTATACTTAAATAATATTTTAGGGTTATTATATTAATATTAGTATACTTAAATACTTATATTATATTATATTATACATATGACACTTTTTAATTTAGATATGGAAGAAAAATTGATGTGGACGGAGTTATGGAGTGTATGAATACTTTACACAGATGTGGTGTCTGTATCGAAGAAATCGGACGGTCCGATTTAAGGGTAGGTAATCGGACGGTCCGATTTATGTAGCACAAATCAGACCATCCAATTTGCGTCCTTCCAGTCATGTGTCGTGCATGCATTGAGCCCCAGCAACGGTGCCTATTATACCAATATACCCCTTCCCGAAGCCCCCACTCTCTCCCTCCAAAGTCCTTTTCTTGAATCCACTCAGCCACCATTTTCCCTCCTCTTCTTCTTCTTCAATTAAAAAAAAAAATTTACAATGCCAAAAAAATAAAAATATAAAAATGTTGATCGTCTTGAATTTTATATTATCAATTATCTCTGTCATTCTGATTATGTAATTTTTTTTTAATTTTTTTATCTTACAAAATTATTATTATTGTTAAAAATTTAAGAATATATATTTAAATGATATATGTTACCGAATTATTATTATTAGTAAAAAATAATTGAAAAGTAGTGTATTATTTGGGCTATGAATGAGTCATATGCTTAGTTAAAAAAAAAAGTCCTAATCCATATTAAAAGTGAAGAAATTAAAAGGACAGCAACAAGAAGCCAACAAATTACTTCTTCCATTCTTTCCTCTTTTTTCAATTAGAAAATAAAACATCACTCCATATTTTCATTATTATTACAACTTAAAAGATAGCAGGTAGTCTTTGGTCTTCCATTATCATCTCTCATTCTTCTTTCTTTTGTAAGTTATTTTTTTATTTGTTTTTTTGAATAATTTATATATTTATTTATTTATCTAGTTTATAATCTTATAATAATAATTTAGGTTTTTGAAAAAAAATTGAAGATGATAATCATGTAATTATAATATTATTCTTGTATTGTTTTTAATTTTTTTCTCATTATTAATTGTTTGTGACATTGATATTATTGATTTGCAAAAAATAAAATAAATTGAGTTTAGTTAAGTTGCATAATTTTTATTTTATTATCTATGTAAATTCTCAATTGTAGGTATTTAGTTGAATCATGAGTAAAATGAAAACAATAGACATTTTTTTTTTAAAAAAAGAATAGCCAGAAGAGTGAAAATATTTCTAATGTTGTTACATCAACACCAATCTCTTCAATACTTGAGGTATCAAACATGAGTACTTTAGTTCCTCAACAAGATAGTCCAAAGTCAAAGCGCCCACAATTTAATCCTGAACAAATGGAAGTATGTCATTTGGTAAGAGATCCAGGAATTCGACCAATAATTTGGAAGTTTCATCCAAGTAAAAGAGATGAAATTCGTTGAGCTTATCTTAAAACTGGACCAAATCAACCAATACTTGATAATTATCCTTTCTCGAGCGATACAAGTCATCGTCGTCTTTTTCAAACTTCTTGGTTTGAATTATACCCTTCATGGTTAGAGTATTCTATTGAAGATGATGTTGTATATTGTTTACCATGCTACCTATTTGCTATGAAATCTTCAATCAACACAAGTTCAAATGTTTTCATTGAAAATGACTTCAGAAATTGAAAGAAGGTAAATAGTAAAAAAGATTGTCTTTTTTGAATCGCATTAGCAAAGATCCCAATTCGTCCCATCATAGGGCAACAAAATCATGTGATGATTTGATGAAGCAATCATAATATGTTGATACACTTATGAAACGACAAACATCAGAGGAAATTAAAAATAATCGACGTAGACTTGGAGCATCTATTGATTATATTAGATGGTTGACTTTTCAAGGTTGTACTTATAGAGGCCATGATAAAAGCTCGAGTTCAGATAATCGAGGTAACTTTATTGAATTGTTAAAGTTTTTGGGTTCTTACAATAGTAGTGTTTAGAAGCTTGTTTTGGAAAATGCTCCTAGATTTGTTAAATATACTTCAAGTGATGTTCAGAAAAAATTCTACATGATCTTGCTACAATGGTGAGAAACTTAGTTAGAAAGGATATTGGAGATGCTAAATTTTGTATTATCATTGACGAAAATCGTGATGAATCTAAAAAAGAGCAAATGGCTATTGTTTTGAGACTTGTTGATGTGGATGGTTTTGTTCGTGAATGCTTCTTTGATTTTGTACATGTTACTGATACTAGTGCATTGACTTTGAAAAAAGAGTTGTTGTCTGTGCTTTCTATTTATAATCTCCAAATTGAAAACATTCGAGATCAAGGGTATGATGGTGCTAGCAATATGAGAGGGAAATGGAATGGTTTACAAGTTTTATTTCTCAATGATTACCGACAAGCATATTGTGTCCATTGTTTTGCTCATAGATTGCAGTTAGCACTGGTGGCTACTTCAAGGGAAGTACTTCAAATTTATGAGTTTTTTACACAATTGACTGCTATTGTCAATATTGTTGGTGCGTTTTACAAATGACATGATCAAATACAAGAAGCTCAAGAAATTGAAAATGCAAAATTGATTGCCAATGATGAGCTAGAAATAAGTCAAAGTGAAAATCAAATAGGCACTTTACAAAGAACTGGAGATACAAGATAGAGTTCTCACTTTCATTCTATTTTTAGCTTGATAAGAATGTTTGCAGCTACTCATACTGTTCTTAATAACATTATTGATGATGCTACAACTTTTGCTCAAAGAGGTGAGACTTATGGTGTCAACAAAGTGCTATCCTTGTTTGAATTCATTTTTTCGTTACATTTGATGAAGAAAATGATGGGAATTACTAATATTTTGTGTCAAGCATTACAACAAAAATCTCAAGATATTTTGAATGCAATGCATGTTATTTCCACATCAAAACTTCTTCTTCAAAAATTGAGGGATAATGGTTGGTGCAATTTACTTGAGATTGTTAAGAAGTTTTGTTAGAAATATGAAATTGACATCCCTGATATGAGTACACAATACATGGTTGGAAGAGGTTGATCTCATCAACCAAAGATAACAATCGAGCATTATTGTCGAGTAGATGTGTTTTTGGCAGCAATTGACTCTCAAATTCAAGAGTTAAATAGTAGATTCAATGAGGAAACCATGGAGCTTTTGACTTTAAGTACTGCTTTAGACCCTAAAGACAATTTTAAGTTGTTTAATATTCAGAACATATGCAAGTTATTTGAAAAGTTTTATCCTTCAGATTTTTCCGATCATGAAAGGATTCTTTTGAATGCTCAATTGTAACATTATGCATTTGATATACTGAATCATCTAAAAGATGTTGGGATACTTTTTGAGTTATGTAAAATATTGAAAGAAATAGGAAAATCAAGAACTTATCATTTGGTTGATAGACTGATTCGCAATGTCTTAACTCTTTCAATATCTACAGCAATAACAGAAAGAACTTTCTCGACAATGAAAATTATTAAAACAAGGCTTCAGAGTAAATGGCAGACAAATTTCTTGCAGATAATTTAGTCATTTACATTGAAAAAGAAATCACAACTACTTTTAGTACGGATTCAATAATAGATGACTTTGAATTAAGAAAAAAGCGTCGAGCTCAATTGTCTATGTAGGTTACAAATTTTAATTTATTTCAGCTCTAATAATATTATTATTAATTTTTTCATTGCATAAGTTATGTTGTGATTTAGATTATTTACATAAAGCATGATACATTTTTTAAATAATTATGTAGGGAACATCTAAAAAGGAATTAAATAGTATTTGAAGATTCTAAAAACACGTATGTAACAACTTATATTTATAATATTTGAAATTAGTTTTGAGATATTTGTGTTTAAGTATTTTAATATACAATATGTTTAGTTATCTTATAAAAAGTAAATTTTAAGTCTTAGTTGTTATTTTTAATAAAAATTATATATATAGTTATTTTTAATTTTTTTTTGTTAAAATAAAAAATTAAAAAAAATATTAGTCTCCCTAATAAATATTGTTTAGTTTTGTCTCTGGACATAAATATATTATTATATTTGAGATTTTAATAAATAAAGTGGAGCATTGTTAGTTAAATAAGAATTGGATTTATTTATTAGTTATTATTAATAGTAAGTTAGTATTTATTATTAGTGAAATAGGAATTATTATCCAATAAATTATTTATGAATAAATAAATAAATAATTATATAAGGAACAATTCAATAAAATTTTAGGAAACGGTATGACTAAAATATTTAATATGTATATAATAATATCATAATTTTTAAAAATTAAAAATCATTCGAAATAATTTCTAGTATTATTAATAAAATTTAGAAGTTAAATTATTATTATTCTGGAGTTTAGTAAATTAGATTTAGTAAAATCAATTGTTTTTTGGTATTTTTAATAATTAATGATAGTTGTTAGGTATTTAATTAATATGTTTTGTGTAGTTAAATATGAATTTTTTTTAATAATGATAGTTAATTAATTGCTAGGTTAGTTGTATTTATGCATACATGTTAGTTATTAAATTAGCTAATTAATAGTAAATTTAACATTAGTTTAATAAATTAGTTACTATTATTAGAAAATTATTAACTTTTAGTAGTACATTAGTAATTATAATGATTTGACTAATAGTTTGCTATATTTTTGTAGAGTTTACAGAATTTGATATGTAATCACCTACTGCCTCCGGATCGGTACAATCATAGTGTGGAGGAGCATTTACGATTTACTGATTTTTATCATATTTTCTAGATTGGAATAGTTCAATGTCAGAAAGCACTGGTAAATGCTCTAGTCGAAATATGGCACCCAAATACACACACATTTTACGTTTTGGTTGGTGAGTGTGCTGTGACACTGGAAGATGTGGTTGTTATTCTTGGTCTTCTAACAAACAGTCTTCCAGTGACAGGATTGACTATGAGTAGTTTTGAAGCCTTAGAGGCTGAGTGTTTGCACCAATTTTGGGTTGCACCGAGAAAGTCAGACTATAGAGGAAGTTTCATAAAATTGACGTGGCTTTGGGATTTAAAAGAATGTTTACAGTTGATAGACAAAAATAGTATTCAGAGGTACTTGAAGAGCCACATTATATTGTTATTTGGTACAATCTTGTTTGGAGACAAGTTTGGGGCATCTGTGCACTGAAAATTTCTGCCTTTGCTTCGTAATTTTGGCAGTATCAGACAGTATAGTTAGGGATCGGCATGCCTAGCACACTGATGCATGAGCATCTTTTATCCTTTTTCCACTTGTTTTCTAGTCATTTTCAGTTAGTAATTATTAAGTTTTATTATATTTTAGTGCAAAAATCTCCTTTGAATGCTACTGAGTTATTTTAGTGTTTTCATCTGTGGCAGAGTTTGGAGCAAAAAGGAAAGGAGCTAGACCTCCTCCCTTTGGGCACTAAACGCTTGAGCCCACAAAACAGAAAGCTCTCTGCCCCTTTGGCGTTTAACGATAGGCATTTTGGTCTAAAGCCCACTCTTGTAGCATCTTCAAATGGATTTAGCCTTCATTAGTTATTTTATATTTTATTTTTGTAATTTTTAATTACAAACATTATCTTTGAGTTTTAGGATTTAATATTTTAATATTTTAATTTATTTTATTTTCACATCAAATTAGGTTAGATATAAAAAGGAAAAGATTCTCCTTTTTAGTGGATTCGAACCCTTTTGGGTTTTGGCACACTTTTCAGAAGCCTAGCTTTTCTCTGTAAGTCATGAGCCACTAAACCTCTTTGGTTAAGGTTAGGAGCTCTGTTTATCTTCTATGGATTAAGACTATTACTTTTCTATTTTAATTAATGTATTAATTTAGTTTCAAGGATTACTTTCGTACTTTATTCTATGATTTTGGGTGGAACGAAAGTATGACCCCTTTTCTACATGCGTTCTTGTGATTCTTGAAAGAGTTATCTCACTTGAACAACAACTTGAAAGTAAATTCCTCATAAATTGCTATTTACATGAAATAATTGAGATATGTGATATATAATCCTGTTAGCTTTGGGTAATTAAGGTTTTTGTAGCCATAAACTAGTTTTGAACTTAACCTTCTAATCGGAATTAAGTGACCACGACAGTGGCGGTTGATGAAGGTTAGAGGAGACTAAATCACTAAGACATTAGGGTTTAGTCAATTATAGTTTGTCATGGAATGAATCCTGCATTGTTAAAATAGTTGGTAAGAAAACTTAATCCAGAAAAGTAAGCATCTCCGATACCTTAACTGTTTTCACATTAAACTTATTATTTGTTTTCTTTACCCTTGTTTTACTTTTTAATGCATTTCAAAACCGACCAAATCAACTCTTCTATTCGCCTAACTAAGCCAATCAGTTGACCATTGTTTCTTAGTTCCTCAGTCCTCGTGGGATCGACCCTCACTTACCTGAGGTATTACTTGGACGACCTGGTGCACTTGCCGGTTCAGTTGTAGATATTCCTAAATTCTGCACCACACACCTGTACATGGCGTTATGCAGGATCTCATTTGACTACAAAAAAATTGATGGTCCACTAACACTTCTGATAACTTAGGTTTGGATCTGTCTACCATATCTTGCGCCGGTTCCTAGGAAACCCTGCAATTTTCTGCTTGCAAACAGGTAACATTATCGACTTACATTGTATCTTCATATTTAGAATCCAATTCTGTTAATGAAATAAATTATATTAAGTGGCGTAACTAAGAGCGTGGATACTGACGCTATAAATATCTTAGTCTTTCTCACTTTAGGAAGTCATTGGATGATCTTCAGGAAGGTCAGGTGTGTTTTCATTAAAGAAGTATTTGTTTCGAATTTAGTCTTATTAGTATTTGCCTTGTAATCTTCTGTTTGTTTTATTGTGTGCAAGTGGTGTGGGTTGCCTATGGTGTTGATCGCATTGAGCCAGACATAATTCCTGCAGATATCTACATGCACTCAGTTGTGTGGAGTGCTACCGTGCCATTGGTATCATTTGAATGCATTGCGTAGCATGCAATCGATAGGTTTAGGCAATAGTTTGATTTCATTCAGGGAGTTCCTCATCAGGAACGGAGTCTAGATGGCAAATTCCATTCCCTGGAACTGAATTCCATTCCCATGGCAAATTCACCATCTGCCACCAAAGGAATTTCTATCACGACGACAGCCATATCATAAATATTTAATAAACAAATATTTAATAAGTGAAATTAAAATTAAAAACCATCTACAACTTATAAATGAATCATATCAAGAAATTAATACTAATTAATAACTAAATAAAAACATAAACACATAAATAAATACTAATTAATAAATACTAATTAATAGTCAACTAAATCAATAACTAACTAAAAAGATTATTATCTTAAATTTAACTAAGAAAACACATAAACAAATGCTAATTAAATATATTATCACATGTCACGTAACTATTTAGTCCATCGATCAATATAAATTATTACAAAATTCTAATCCTTCGTATAAATATAGGCAACCTGCATTCATATATTCTGGAAACTCCGGAGCATGGATGGCTTTCAAATCCAAAGCTCGCATGAAAGATGGCTTTTCAAATGGATGTTCATTTGCCAGTGCATTTGCTACGTCTGTCACATTTGCCTCCATAGTGCCGTCACCTTGATCTTCATCTTCGTTTGGACCAACAACTTCGTAATTGCTTTCAAACTCTTCCTCACTGTCACTATTGTAATATTCCCGTTCAATATTTCGGTCGGTTTCAGATTGTTTGAACTTAATATACAACTCAATGAACGATATCTGAGCACGACTTTCAATGTACATTGAAAACATCTCTTGCATGCTCGCTTCATCGGATATATATTTAGTTTAGAATTGAATGAATCCAACAAATACTGTATAGGATAGCTGTATAAAATACATGATATTTTCTTTGGCAATTCAGAATCTATCTTTTCACAAATCACACCTTTTAATTTTTCGAATGAGATTGTGAATGGAATGACAATATCTAACAGAATTTGACAAATAAATTTCACTCCTTCAGATATTTGTAACAAAATCTGACCAAAATAATATACTTTTAATAGGACTCTATCATCTATTTTTCTCACTTACATGAACATGAATTTCACTCTCAATTTTTTCAAACTCATACAAAATGATAGAGATAGATCTAGGTGCAAGAACTGAGGGAAGAAGAAAAAGAAGGAGGAGAGGAGATATGCAAACTCGTATATGACTTACATACACTTATATATATATATATATAACAAATCGGACCAACCGATTTGTATTGACGCATTAAAATAACATATATAATAATCAAATCGGACGGTCCGATTTGATCTTCCCGAAATAAAAAAATTTAAACTTATATTGAAATTGGACGGTCCGATTAGATTCACCAAAATTCAACTTTTCTCTCCCACACAAATCGGACCGTCCGATTAGTTAACCTAATTTTTTAAACAAAGAAATCGGACGGTCTGATTTTTTCACCCAATAGTTCAGAAAAAGCTGTCCCACATTCATGTTTAGCACCCTCAGTATCCATACTGAGGCACAACACACACAGAGCTTCCATATAAATAAAATGAGCCTATATATGAGTTTACTAATATTTTTTAATAAAGTATTGAACTAAGTGATGATGTGGAAGATAGTTTGGCATTTAATAAAAATTATTATTCACATGTGAGAACCTACGAATGAAAAGACTGATGTGTGGAGCTTAAGATTATTTAGTGTATTTCCTGTTACCTTATATTGTATCTATTTGGCACTTTTACCGTATTGAGAATCTATGGGATGGGATTCTCATTCCGTATATATCCACTATTTTTTAGATTCAGGTCCTGGTGCACCGCGGTGAGTTGGAGTTCATCTGGAAGATGACAAAGTTATCTCAAGTTCTGTATTTCATTTTGTTTAGATTTCTCTCTCTCTTTATTTTTGGAAAACATTAAAGATGTGTTTGTATATATTAATATTTGGTAACTTGCCATTAGAGGCTATGTTGTATGTTTGGGAGAGATAGGAATTGTTATCAACTGTTTTTATTTCTGTAACCCTATCCGACCTAAACTTTGCGGATCATGACTAGTGGCTATCATATATATATTTATATATATTCTGTCTTTACTCTATTCTTTCTTTAAGTTTTATTTTGTTTATTTTACTCCGCTTTTCCGGACGCGATGCTTTTTTGATACGTGTGTGTTTTCGCTCGTGATTTTCTTTTTATTCCTTTTCAGGCTTCTTGGTGCACGAAACTGGCACCGCAGAATTTGCACAGATAGACTGGCAAGTATACCGGGTCGTCCAAGTAATACCTGAGGTGAGTCAGGGTCGATCCCATGAAGATTGTTAGTTTGAGCAAGCAGTGGATACCTTACAGATCTTAGTTAGCCGGATAGAAATTATAGTTTGTCACGAAAAGCATATAAAATGAGTTAAATAAATAAAAGTTACTAGATAGATGGGAATTCAGTGGTGATAGAATAGTTGAGGCTTCAGAGACGCTTTGTCTTTCCAGATTAACTTTTCTTACTGTCTTCTTCAATAACCTTCTGATTCCTTCAATGGCAGTCGTAAGTGATTAACTCATGTCCTCTCATCAAGTTAACCTCCTCTACTGCAGCAATCTACCACGATGAGATAACTCATGTCCTCTCATCAAGCCACCTCTAGGTTTCTCACTGTAGCAGAAGATGAAGCTCTAAGCAGTCCACTCCCCTTTACGATCCTACACAAGGTGCTACAGACAAGGCAGAACTTCTAGATCCGAAAGTGCTGTTTCTCTGACTCTAGCCTTAACACCACAGAAACTTCATGCACCCATAGTCAACGAGATTATATGTCACATATCCAAAGTTGCTCAGATGCTCTATTGGAATCCGCAATGCAACCTCTAGCTTTAGTTCCACGCTATCCAGGTCAGGAATGACACAGAACCCATGTAGAACAAGGATGATTGTCACAGGTTATCCTGAATTCATAAGATGAAGAACGAGGTTGCATAAGAGAATAGAATCAGACATATTGAATGAAAACAGTAATATTATTGATCCATGAAACTCAGAAAAGCTCCTAACCTTAACCTTAGGAGGTTAGTGACTCATGCTGTTTGACAATACAATGGGAAAAGTAAAAGTGGGTAAAAGTCCCCTAACAAGGGTGAACTCTTGTATATATATACTAATCTACTAAATGGGAATTACAGAAATAAGATAAACTAGCCTTGTAGTGCAAAAATCCACTTATGGGGTCCACTTGGTGAGTGTTTCAGATGAGCTTGAGTGTTTTTCACAAGCTAGTACCCTTTAGAGGCGTTGAATGCTAGCTAGGGACTCCATTTTGGGCTTTGGACGCCAGCTGCTCCCCTGTGGGCGTTGGATGCCAGGAATAGGGTTGGTGGTTGGCGTTGAATGCTAGTTTTGAGCCTTCATTTCCAAAGAAAAGTATGAACAATTATATATTTCTGAAAAGCCCTGGATGTTAGCTTTCCATAACCGTTGAGAGCGTGCCATTTGGACCTCTATAGCTCCAGAAAAGCTTCTTCGAGTGCACAGACGTCAGATCCTGACAGCATCTGCAGTCCTTTCTCTGCTTCTGAATCAGACTTTTACTCAAGCTCCTCAATTTCAGCCAGAAAATACCTGAAATCACCATAAAACACACAAACTCAAAGTAGAATCCAAAAATATGAATTTTGCACTAAAAACTATGAAAACATAATAAAACTTAAACAAAACATAATGAAAACCATATGAAAATGATGCCAAAAGGCGTATAAAATATCCGTTCATCAGAACGCCAAACTTAAACTGTTGCTTGTCCGCAAGCGACCAAAAACACAGTAGGATAAAAAGAAATAGAAGGATGCAATAAATTTCAGAGTTCTCAATGAAGCTTAGTTTCAATTAGATGAGCGGGACTAGTAGCTTTTTGCTTCTGAATAGTTCTGGCATCTCACTTTTCATTGAAGCTTATAATAGTTGGCATCTCTAGGAACTTAGAATCCAGATGATACTATTGATTCTCTTAGTTAATTTTTTTTTGTTCTTGAACACAGCTTCTTTAGAGTCTTGGCCGTGACCCTAAGCACTTTGTTTTCTAGTATTACCACCGGATACATAAATGCCACGGACACTTAACTGGGTGAACCCCTTAGGATTGTGATTCAGCATTGCTAGAATCCCTAGCCAGTGGTGTCTAGAGTTCTTAAGCATACTCTTTTCTTTGGACCACGACTTTAAGTCTCAAGCTTTTCTCTTGACACCTTCACACCACAAGAATATAGTTAGGGAAGCAACTCATTTGAACTGCCTAGGCTAAGATATTTCTTTTAGGCCCTCCTAACCATTGATGCTCAAAACCTTGGATCCCTACTCTTGTATTTTAGTTTAAAGAGCTATTGAATTTTTGCTCTTGCCTTTTGGTTTAAAGAGCTATTGGCTTTTTCTGCTTTTTATTTCTTTTTTTTTCTGCATATTTTTTTCTTTTTTATTGCTTTTTTACTGCTTTTTCTTGCTTCAAGAATCTATTTTTGGATTTTTCAGATCACCAATCTTCACTTTTATCCTCATTCTTTCAAGAGCCAACATTCTTTAACCCCAACATCAAATATGCACTATTTATTCATGCATTCAGAAAACAGGAGCAATGCCACCACATCACATAATTGAACTATTCCTAATATAAAACTCGAAACTCATACATCTTACTTTTCTTTTTCAATTAAAATTTTCTTTTAAGCAAGGTGATAGATGCATAGAATATTTCATAGCTTTAAGACATAAAAATTGATGATCATGCACTAGAAACAGACAATAAAACAAAATACATGGAAAACAGAAAAATTAACATAGGCAATAGGGGAGTAAAGGGAACGAATCCACCTTAGTGATGGCGGCTACTACTCCTTCTGGAGGATCCAATGGAGTGCTTGATTTCCTCTATGTCATTCCCCTGCCTCTGTTGTTCTTCTCTCATAACTCTTTGTTCTTCCCTCATGGCCCTTTGATCTTCTCTTATGTCATGGAGGATGGTGGAATGTTCTTGATATCCCATCCTTAGTTGATCCATGCTAGAGCTCAATTCTCCTAGAGAAGTGTGTAATTGGTCCCAATAACCTTGGGAAGGAAAATGTATCCCTTGAGGCATCTCAGAGATTTCTTGTTGAGGTAGCTCCAAATGCTCTTGCTGTGGTCCATGTGCTGGCTCTCTAGTTTGCTCCATCTTCTTCTTGGTGATGGGCTTGTCCTCCTCAATAGGAATGTCTCCTTCTATGACAATTCCAGCTGGACTGCATAGATGGCAGATAAAGTGGGGGACTGCTAACCGTGCTAAGGGGGAAGGCTTTTCAGCTTTCTTGTACAACTCTTGAGGTATTACCTCATGTACCTCCACCTCACTTCCAATCATGATGCAATGAATTATGACGACTCTGTCAATGGTCACTTCTGACCAATTGCTAGTAGGAATGATAGAGCGTTGGATAAATTTCAACCATCCTCTAGCTACAGGCTTGAGGTCAAGCCTACTCAGTTGGATAGGCTTGCCTTGAGCATCCCTCTTCCACTGAGCTCCTTCCACACAAATGTCTGAAAGAATTTGGTCCAGTCTTTGGTCAAAATTGACTCTCCTAGTATAAGGGTGTGGGTCTCCTTGCATCATTGGCAAATAGAGCGCCAACCTTACACTTTCTAGGCTGAAATCCATGGGTCGCCCTCGGACCATGGTGCTCCAATTTTTTGGATGTGGGTTCGCACTAGTGTCATGGTTTTTAGTAACCCAAGCATTAGTATAGATCTCTTGAACCATCAAGATTCCAACTTCTGAAATTGGATTGGTTAGGACTTTCCAACCTCTCCTCTAGATTTCTCTTCGGATTTTCGGGTACTCATTCTTTTTTAGCCTAAAAGGGACTTTAGGAATCGCCCTTTTCTTTGCCACTACTTCATGGAAGTGGTCTTGATGAGCTTTGGTGATGAATCTCTCCATCTCCCAAGATTTGGAGGTGGAAGCAACTGCTTTTTCTTTCCTCTTTCTAGAGGATTCTTCGACTTTGGGTGCCATAAGTGTGAATGGAAAGCAAACGCAAGGCTTTTCCAACACCAAATTTAAAAGCTTTGCTTGTCTTCGAGAAAAATATGAAGAAAAGAGTAGAAAAAAAGAGAATAGAGGAGATGGAGAGGGATAGTGGATTCGGCCAAGAAGGGCTTTAGTGTATGAATGGTCTGTGTATAAAGGCTAGGAAGAGGGGGTATTTATAGGAGTGGGATAGGTTGGGTTCAAATAAATGGGTGGAAATTGGGTGGAAAATTTTGAATTTGAAGTGGGTGAGGGTTGGTGGGAGTTATGATGGTTTTGGGAAGTGATATAGATGTGATTGGGTTAGGGTTTATAGGGAAGAGTGTGTTGGGAAGAGTGAAAAGAAGGTGGAGTAGGTTGAGTTTCTGTGAGACTCACTGATCCTGAGAGGCTAGGGAACTCAAGTTCCCTTCCCCCTTGTGGGCGTTGAACGCCGAGCTCTTGCTCCTGGCTGGTGCTCAACGCCAGCTATGTACCTCTCATTGGGCGTTGAACGCCCTTGAGGGACCTCCTCCTTGGCGTTCAACGCCAGGTTTGTGCCTCTGTTGGGGCGTTGAACGCCCAAGTTCTTCCCCCTAACTGGCGTTCAATGCTAGCTTCAGGCTCCTTGGCTGGCGTTCAATGCCAACAGTGTGCTCCCTGGCTGGCGTTCAATGCCAGCAAGGTCTCTTCTCCAGGGTGTTCTATTTCTAGCTCTGACTGTTTCTGTTCTAACTGCTACACATGATCATAAACTTAAACAAATATGAAATTTCAACTGAAATAACTTAATTAAACTTAAAAAAAGACAAGAAAACATTAATTATTGATGCGGTGCCTCCCAACAAGCGCTTCTTTAACGTCACTAGCTTGACGGTTAGCTCCTTACGGAGATGGTTAGGGGCTCAGAATTTCTCCCCTTACAGTGAACTTCTTGCCTGTGCTCTCATGGATAAGTTCCACATGTTCCAAAGACAGGATCTTGTTCATAGTGTGTGGAATGACTGGATTATCAGTGAAGATGACTCTCATGACAGGTGAGAGGCCTTTAGTGGGATTTTCTTATCCCTCCAGCATTTGGGTACTTTCTTCTTAGTACCTTTGTTCTCAGTGCTTGATAATGGCTGTCCAACACCAAACTTAGAATTGGTGTCTAGGAGCTCTGTATAACTTTGCACTAAGAGAGAGGGTTAGAACACTAAGTGTTGCCCAACTATTTTTCTGTTGTCAGAGAGAGAGTTAGGGTTAGGCATCTTGAACAAGATGTGGTCCTCCCATAACTGTAGAATCAACTCTCTCTTTGCTACATCAATGATGGCATTGGCAGTGGCTAGGAAGGGTCTTCCAAGGATGATGGATTCATCCTCTTCTTCCCTAGTATCCAAGATTATGAAATCTGTAGGGATGTAAAGGTTCTCAACCTTTACTAAGACATCCTCTACACGACCATAAGCTTTTTTCGTTGACCTGTCTGCCATCTCTAGTGAGATTCTTATAGCTTGTATCTCAAAAATTCCTAACTTCTCCATTATAGAGAGTGACATAAGGTTTATGCTTGACCCTTGGTCACACAGAGCCTTATCAAAGGTAATAGTGCCTATGGTGCAGGGAATCAGGAAGCGTCCAGGATCCGGCAACTTCTGAGGTAGTTTCTGCTGAACCAAGGCATTGAGTTCCTTGGTGAGCATTGGAGGTTCTTCCTCCAAGGTCTCTGTGGCAAACAACTTGGCATTCAGCTTCATCAGAAATCCTAGGTACCGAGTGGTGCACGAAATTGTGATTACACTTTTCATAACTCTGCACAACTAACCAGCAAGTGCACTGGGTCGTCCAAGTAATACCTTACATGACTAAGGGTCGATCCCACGGATATTGTCGGCTTGAAGCAAGTTATGGTTTTATTGTAAATCTTAGTCAGGAGATTAATGATAAAAATAATTTTTTTATGAAGAATAAATAACGTGAAATAAATGGTACTTGTGATTCAGTAATGAGGAACAGGTTGAGGTTCAGGAAATGCTCTGTCGTCTGAATCTTTGCTTTCCTACTGTCTTCTTCTCCAAACACGCATGACTTCCTTCAATGGCAAGCTATATGATCCTCTCGGATGAAAAATACCAGGTACGATGTCTGCACGACTAATCAACTGTCGGATTTCTCGTCTCGGATGAAAAATACCAGGTACAGCTACCACACGGCTAATCATCTGTCGGTTCTTGATAAACCCCAACTTTTTTATTTATCTTGTGCTTAATTTGGGGAATTTTATCACCTTTTCTCACATTTATTCAATGAAATAGCATGGTTTTGCAATTCTCCCTTGATTTGTGCTTAAATGTGAAAACATGCTTTTTAGGCCTTAAAATAGCTAAATTCAATTCACTTTAATTCCATTCGATGCCTTGATATGTTTGTTGAGTGATTTCAGGTTCATAAGGCAAGTATTGGATGGAAGAAGTGAGGAGAAAAGCATGCAAAGTGGGAGAACTCATGAAGAAATGAAGGAACCGCAAAGCTGTCAAGCCTGACCTTTTCGCACTCAATCGACCATAACTTGAGCTACAGAGGTCCAAATGAGGTAGTTCCAGTTGCGTTGGAAAGCTAACACCCGGGGCTTCAAAATGATATAAAATTTTTCATACTTTCCTGACGTCTAGGAACGCGCACGTGCGCTGCACTCGTACGCACCGATGGAGCACGTGATTCACTAAAGTAAAATCGTGGCCAGCGATTTGTAGAGCATTTTGGGCCCAATCCAACTCATTTCTAATGCTATGTCATGCATAATTCAAGCTTGGGCAAGGGGGAGCACTTTTTTGTAGTATAGCATCATGTAGGTTAGTTTCTAGAGAGAGAAGCTCCTCCTTCTCTCTAGAATTAGGGTTCTTAGGCTTAATTCCATCTTAGATCTAGGTTTTGATTATTGTTCTCATCTTGTTTCTTCTACAATTTCATGCTTCTACACTTTGATTCTCTTATTTTTCTTGTTAATTTTCCTTTTATGCTCTCTTTTATATTCATGGATGCTCATGTTGGATTTAGATCTCTTTTAATGAAATTTAATATTTGATGTCTTATAATTGTTGATTTGAGTTGTTGATTTACTTTCTTGCAATTGGTAGTTGGTAGATTTATTATTCTTGCATTTTTACTATGCTTTCCTTTTATGCCTTCCAAGTGTTTGACAAAATGCTTGGTTGGGCTTTAGAGTAGATTTTGAGCATTCTTGGCTTAGAAAGAGTAATTGGGCAATCTTGAGTCATTAATACCCAATTTAGATTGGTGATCTAGAGTTGTTAGTTAATATCATTTTCAATGAATCTAATCTTTTGCTAATTCAATTAGTGGGTTGATTAGGATTTTTGATTTGAGATTAACTAGTCTTGTTTGACTTTCTCTAATGGAAGATAACTTACACCTTCTTCCAACATTGGGGATGACGAAATAAGATAAATTCTTGTTAAGTATTGTCATGATTAATGACTAGGATAGAAAGCCTATGATCTCAAACCTTGCCATGAATGTCTCTCTTTATTGATTGCTTTCTTTAATTTCTTGATTTACTCTTCTTGTCATTCAAATTCTTGCTCATTTATTTTCTTGCCAAAAATATAAAATCAAACCCCCTTGCATCCTCATAGCCAATAATTGAGCATTTCATTGCAATTCCTTGTGAAACGACCTGGAGTTCAAATACTCCGGTTAATTTTCATTTGGGGTTTGTTACATGTGACAACCAAATTTTTGATTGGGAGGATTGTTTGTTGGTGTAGAACTATACTTGCAACGAGAATTCAATTGTGAAATTCTATACCATCACAACGATTCGCTCATCAAAATGGCACCGTTGTCGGGGAGTTGCAGTGGTGTTATATTATTGGCTATTGTGAATATTGTGAATATGTTTGCCTTTTTTCTTCTTTGTTAGTTTTTGCTAGTTTTAGGATTTGGTTTTTTGTGTTTCTTGTTAGAATTTGTTTTGGTTTTCTGTTATCACCATGAATTCTCACCCTTTGGCTATAAGTTTGGTTCAAAATATGTTGTAGGAAATGGAAGCTTCAATGAGGATGTGCATCGAAGATTTGGAAATCAAAGGTGGGAGGAGCCCCAAGCTTATGAACAACCTTCTTGGCAACAACCTTTTTCCGAACCAAGCTTGACAAAAGTACTTGGGGACATGACTACTATCCTCATGGAGATACGCGAGGACCAAAGGGCATTCTATGCCACCCGAGCCATCCAAGCATCACCCCAACGTAACTACTCTCCAGATTCTTATGGGTATAATCCTAATCCTAATGCATATCCATCTAGTGTGTGTGATGATCCTTATTGTAGTTGTCAATCACAATCACCACCACGCTATGTCTATGAACCACCTCCCCAACATAGTTTTGAACCACCGCACTCACAAGCCTCATACCACCAAATACCTCCATATGATCCTAACCCATATCCACCATACCAACCACCTTGTGAACCATATGAACCATATAAAGAACCACCCCAATTCAACCCCTAATACCCTCAAGAACTACCACCTCCATGTTATTACCAAGATGAGACACCTCCAATGTATGAGAACTCTCAACCACAAGATGAATCACCTCCCATATTTGAAAAAATCATGGCTCAGTTTGCTAACATTACTACTATCTTGGAATCATGGGACTCATGCAACAAGCAAAGAATCTCCACGGATGAATGTGAGAAACCAACCAAAGAAAGGAGCATGAAAGAGATTTTAGAATCTCAACATGAGGACAAGGAGATGGGGTATGTCTTGCAACAAGTGGAGAGTGAAGAGATTGTTAATGAAGAAGAAGTGGTTGAAGAGCTAGGCAAAGTTGAACAAGAGGTGGATTCCAAGTTTGAGAACATTTCCACATCAAGTGGTGTTGTTAATGATTTTGTGGAAGTTGTTGAACCTTCTTCCAATGAGCTTGAATTTGATGTTAAGGAGGGTGAGCGACCTCCTAAGCATATAATGAATGATGAAGAATTGGAAGAAGGTGAGCAAATAACAAATCTTCTTCTTTGGTATTTGAGGAATCTTCTCCTATTGAAATTGAGGTAGATGTTGAGACAAGTCCCACATTACCTCCAAGTTGTGACATGAAGAGTGGAGAGGAGCTAGAAGAAGTTGGTGAAGCAATGGTTGAATGTGAAGAACTTTGTCAAGAAGAGGATGATCAAGAGGCAAGCTCCACCAATGAAGAATGTGTAGAAGAAGTTGGTGGGCAAGGAATTGAAGTTGAAGAAGCTTGCGAGGAGGTGGAGGTAGTCAAGAAAGAGCACAAGGGAGTAGACCTCACATTGTCTAAGTGTGGGGAGGTCCCCCTTCCTAAGCCACCATCTAACATAACATTCAAGTGGGTAAAATTCTTATCTCTAATCTTTACTTTCCCACTTGAATATGGTTTGATTGAGAATGATGGGCAACTTAGAGCTCTTTGTGGAATTAAGAGTAAGAGGGAGATGGTTAGTGGTTGGAAACATCACTCTAAGTTCATAATGGTTGCATCCTCAAGGTTGAATAGTAATGGTTGGTGTAGAACCAAATTGCATAGGTCTAGGAGAATGTTTGGAGGTCTAATTGAGAATTCACAAGCCTTGTCACCCAAATTTAATTATGGTAGTCAACGAGAAGATGGGTGCAAGAACAAGGTTTGGGACCCCGGAATCCATTTCAACATTCAACACTCTTGGGGCCTTGTCATCTACCTAAGCTTACTTGAAGGCCTTGTGCACCTAATTTGGGATCCCGGTGGACATTGGAGATGCAAACAATGGTGGGGATTCAAGGATGAATTCAAGCATAAACCACCCTAGCAAGGAGCCCCACCAAATGTCCAACTTAAGGACTTAAACTAAAAGTGCTAGGTGGGAGACACCCCACCATGGTAAACTCTTTTCATTTTTCTCTTTTGTAAATACTGGTAGAATAGGTTTGATTTCATGTTTTGTTTTGTTTGTTGAGTTTATTTGGTAGTATAATATGTTAAATAAGGTTTTAGGGTGTTTGGGTAGCTGTTTGGAGGTTTGGAATGCTTGGTTTGGTGCAAGAACTTGGAAAAATTTTGAAAAATAGAGCACCAACCCGCGCGTGCGCGCACCTGGTGCGTATGCGCGCCTCAAGCATTTTCGACCATCCACGCGGACGCGCCATGTACGCGTACGTGTGGATGCAAAAATTTCACCCCCAGCCAAAACCCGAGAGTTAGGCCTGCACTGTGCGAACATTGGGCCAAAGGCACAAACCAACCCGCGCGTACGCGCACTTGGCGCGTACGCGCCGTTGAATCTAATTGCACAATGCACGCGCACGCACACTGTGCGCGAGCGCACCGATAGCACCACCTGCCCTCCTGATACATGTTCCAGAGAGTTGGGCCAACCTTGGGCTGACACTGTGCCCCGCGCATAATCTCACCCACGCGTGCGCACACATGGCGCGTACGCGCCCTTCGGCCAAAATGCACATCGGAGCGTAAGCGTGCATGACGCGTCCGCGCCGGTAAAAAAAAAGAGTTTTTTTCTCATCTTCTATTTTCTTTTGTCCATTGCATTCACATACTTTTATTCTTTGCATTTTCATTTTGTTTTGATAGCTTGTTTTTACTTTCTTTTTTTAAGCTTCTTATTTTAATAATGGTGTTGAATTCTCTTACTGAATTGTTGGGAATTTCTTGGTTAATCTTGGTGCTTCTTGACTTGTTTTATATTGTTGGGTGATGAAACCTTTAAATCAATGCTTAATCTTGTATGACTTTTATATTCTTTATGCATTGATATGAACTTGCATGCCTTTCATGACCCACTCTTTCTATTTGAACTTGATGCTTTTGAGTGCTCTTCATGCCTTGACTTTACTCTTGCATCAAGTGTTAGTTAATATGCCTTAGTTTATATTATTTTCTCACTCACATGTTGTAGCTACTATGTAGTAGAGAATCATGCTCTTATTTGGCATTAGCCCCTGCCTATGTTCTATTTGCGTTGCTATCTTTGTTGTAGGCTTAATTCTATTTCTTTCTCTTTCTTTTTAGGTTGGCCACCAAGAGGAAAAGGATAAACTTCAAATGGGGCAACAAACAAGTTCATCCACACAACCTTTTGAAGGAGCTCATCAATTGTAGCAACCCGTCCACCTTGCTCTTCTTTGCATGCACCGAGGACAGTGCAAATTTCTAAGTGTGGGGAGGTCGTCCGACCGATCTCCATGGGTAACAATTTCTTTTTTTTTTCAACACCAATTCTTGATTTTCTTTGTCAGTTAGTTGTTGCATTGCATGATAGGTTGCATGTTAGTTAGAATTTGTACATATTTCACCATTTCTCTTTATGTTAGGACTACTTGGTTAGGGTGATGATTTCTTTTCCAAGAAATTGTGTTTTTAGAGCACCCTACCAATTTGAACAAGAAATTTTTTTTCTTGTTGAACTTGCTTGAAGAATTTATTTTGGAACATGGTTTTTGAGCTAAGAACACAAGCATGTGAGTTTTGAGCCCAATTGCGTGGTTACATCTTATAACCACTTATTTTCCATTCTTGTGTGCATTGTTCTCTTTCTATGATTGTAATCTTTGATTTGTTTGATTCTATATGTCCATTATTCCATGTATATATGCATTTGTATGATTGAGGCCATCATTTCATTTAGCTCACTTACCCAAATAGCCTACCTTTCATCAACCATTGTTAGCCAATTTTGAGCCTAATTAATCCCTTCTGTTCTTAATATTAGCACATCACTACCCCTAAGTGAAAAACAATAAATGTCCTTGATTTGGATCTTTGATTAGCTTAGGCTAGTGAGGGTGTGTATCATTTGGGTATGGAAAACTTGGGACATTGGTTGAGGTAAAAGTGTGCTTTATATTTTGATTGAAAATTTTGGGAATTGGGTACATGCTTATGCATTAAATATGTAAAACCATATGCATTGATGTTTGTATATACTTTTGAAAAAAAATGTAAAAAAAATGTAGAAAACAAATAGAAAAAAATATAAAATAAAAGAAACAAAAATATAAAAAAAATGTAATAAAAGGGGACAAAAATACCCCAAAGTAAAGTTCAATAAAAATCAATGCATATGGAATGAATGCATGAGTATGTGAAAAAGTGGGAATCATGGGTAGCTAGGTTGTGTATTAGAATTGTATAGGTTGTTATATGTGTTAGGTGAGAGCTTAGGCTAATCAAAGATACAAATTTCAAGCTCACTTGACTATATACATCCTTACCCTTACCCTAGCCCCATTACAACCTATGAATAAGTCCTCATGATGAATGTATGCATGCATTGAATAATTATTGATTGTTAGATGAAAAACAAACCATAGAGAGCATGATTAGAAGAGAATTGAGTGATCAACCTTATACACTTGAGCGACTAGAGCGGATACACTTCCGGTGAGGGTTCGATGCTCAATTCCTTGTTCCCGGCTTTCATGAGCTTTCTTCTTACAAGTCTATTTGAACTTCATTTTGATATTTGAATTGGTAGAGTTTGTGAGTCGTCATATGACCTTTGCCCTACTTATTCATATATGTTCTTGGAGATTGATTTGCTTTTAACCAAGTAGGTAGAAGCATTTTGCATTTAGTTGCATGCATGTAGATAGGTTTATATAGTTTCCTTGCATTGAATAAATGTTCATAACCCTTTTCTTGTCCTTCTTTATTCTTAGCATGAGGACATGCTTAGTTTAAGTGTGGGGAGATTTGATAAACCTCAATTTTGTGATTTATCTTGTGCTTAATTTGGGGGATTTTATCACATTTTCTCACATTTATTCAATGAAATAGCATGGTTTTGCAATTCTCTCTTGTTTTGTGCTTAAATGTGAAAACATGCTTTTTAGGCCTTAAAATAGCTAAATTCAATTCACTTTAATTCCATTCGATGCCTTGATATGTTTGTTGAGTGATTTCAGGTTCATAAGGCAAGTATTGGATGGAAGAAGTGAGGAGGAAAGCATGCAAAGTGGGAGAACTCATGAAGAAATGAAGGAACTGCAAAGCTGTCAAGCCTGACCTTTTCGCACTCAATCGACCATAACTTGAGCTACAGAGGTCCAAATGAGGTAGTTCCAGTTGCGTTGGAAAGCTAACACCCGGGGTTTCAAAATGATATAAAATTTTTCATACTTTCCTGACGTCTAGGAACGCGCACGTGCGCTGCACTTGTACGCACCGATGGAGCACGTGATTCACTAAAGTAAAATCGTGGCCAGCGATTTGTAGAGCATTTTGGGCCCAATCCAACTCATTTCTAATGCTATGTCATGCATAATTCAAGCTTGGGCAAGGGGGAGCACTTGTTTGTAGTATAGCATCATGTAGGTTAGTTTCTAGAGAGAGAAGCTCCCCCTTCTCTCTAGAATTAGGGTTCTTAGGCTTAATTCCATCTTAGATCTAGGTTTTGATTATTGTTCTCATCTTGTTTCTTCTACAATTTCATGCTTCTACACTTTGATTCTCTTAGTTTTCTTGTTAATTTTCCTTTTATGCTCTCTTTTATGTTCATGGATGCTCATGTTGGATTTAGATCTCTTTTAATAAAATTTAATGTTTGATGTCTTATAATTGTTGATTTGAGTTGTTGATTTACTTTCTTGCAATTGGTAGTTGGTAGATTTATTATTCTTGCATTTTTACTATGCTTTCCTTTTATGCCTTCCAAGTGTTTGACAAAATGCTTGGTTGGGCTTTAGAGTAGATTTTGAACATTCTTGGCTTAGAAAGAGTAATTGGACAATCTTGAGTCATTAATACCCAATTTAGATTGGTGATCTAGAGTTGTTAGTTAATATCATTTTCAATGACTTTAATCTTTTGCTAATTCAATTAGTGGGTTGATTAGGATTTTTGATTTGAGATTAACTAGTCTTGTTTGACTTTCTCTAATGGAAGATAACTTACACCTTCTTCCAACATTGGGGATGCCGAAATAAGATAAATTCTTGTTAAGTATTGTCATGATTAATGACTAGGATAGAAAGCCTATGATCTCAAACCTTGCCATGAATGTCTCTCTTTATTGATTGCTTTCTTTAATTTCTTGATTTACTCTTCTTGTCATTCAAATTCTTGCTCATTTATTTTCTTGCCAAAAATATAAAATCAAACCCCCTTGCATCCTCATAGCCAATAATTGAGCATTTCATTGCAATTTCTTGTGAGACGATCCGGAGTTCAAATACTCCGGTTAATTTTCATTTGGGGTTTGTCACATGTGACAACCAAATTTTTGATTGGGAGGATTGTTTGTTGGTGTAGAACTATACTTGCAACGAGAATTCAATTGTGAAATTCTATACCATCACAATGATTCGCTGATCAGTTCTCACTAGCGTCGGAATAGGACCCTTATCCTTTTGCACACTGTCACTGCGCCCAACATTCGCAAGTTTAAAACTCGTCACAGTCATCCCTTCCCAGATCCTACTCAGAATACCACAGATAAGGTTTAGACTTTCCGGATCCCAGGAATGCTGCCAATTGGTTCTAGCCTCTACCACAAAGGTTCTAATCTCACGGACTCGGTCTGTAGATCAAAGACCCAAGAGATACGCACTCAAGTTGTCGCCCAATGACTACGTTGAGCTCAGATAGAACGGGAGTGGTTGTCAGGTACGCGTTCATAGAATTGAGAATAATGATGAGTATCACGGATCATCATATTCTCTAGATTGAAGTACGAGTGAGTATCTTAGAATAGAATCAAGCGTGATTGAATAGAAAACAGTAGTAATTGCATTAATCCATTGAAACATAGCAGAGCTCCTCACCCCCACCTATGGGGTTTAGATACTCATGCCTTAGGAGATACAATATGAAATGTAAAATGTCATGAGTTATGAACTGAATCTCTAAAAGTAGTTTTGTATACTAAACTAGTAACTTAGGTTTACAGAAAAATGAGTAACTAAGTGCAGACAGTGCAGAAATCCACTTCTGGAACCCACTTGGTGAGTGTTTGGGCTGAGCTCTCAAGCTTTCACATGCATATGCCTCAAGTTGGAGTTAAACGCCACCCTGGGTGCTAAAATGGGCGTTTAACGCCAAGAATTATGCCAGTTCTGGCATTTTACGCCAGAAAGTTTTTGGCTGGCTTTCAACGCCAGTTTGGGCCATCAAATCTCAGGCAAAGTATAGACTATTATATATTGCTGGAAAGCCCAAGATGTCTACTTTTCATCGCAATTGAGACTGTGCCAATTGGGTTTTTGTAGCTCCAAAAACTCCACTTCGAGTGCAGAAGGGTCAGAATCCAACAGCATCTGCAGTCCTTTTTCAGCCTCTGAATCAGATTTTTGCTTAGGTCCTTCAATTTCAGCCAGAAAATATCTGAAATCACAGAAAAACACACAAACTCATAGTAAAGTCCAGAAATATAATTTTTGCATAAAACCTAATTAAAATATAATAAAAAGTAACTAAATCATGCTAAAAAACTAAAATAATGCCAAAAAGGGTATAAATTATCCACTCATCACAACACCAAACTTAAATTGTTGCTTGTCCCTAAGCAACTAAAAACAAAATAGGATAAAAAGAAGAGAAAATACAATAAATTTCAAAAATATCAATGAAAATTAGTTTCAATTAGATGAGCGGGACTAGTAACTTTTTGCTTCTGAATAGTTTTGGCATTTCACTTTATCCTTTGAAGTTCAGAATGATTGGCATCCATAGGAACTCAGAATTCAGATAATGTTATTGATTCTTCTAGTTCAGTATGTTGATTCTTGAGCACAGCTACTTTATGAGTCTTGGCCGTGACCCTAAGCATTTTGTTTTCCAGTATTACCACCGGATACATAAATGCCACAGACACATAACTGGGTGAACCTTTTCAGATTGTGACTCAGCTTTGCTAGAGTCCCCAGTTAGAGGTGCCCAGAGCTCTTAAGCCCACTCTTTTGCTTTGGACCACGACTTTAACCACTCAGTCTCAAGCTTTTCACTTGGACCTTCATGCCACAAGCACATGGTTAGAGACAGCTTGAAGTACATGGTTATTCCTTTGGGCCCTCCTATCCATTAATGCTCAAAGCCTTGGATCCTTTTTACACTTGCCTTTTGGTTTAAAGAGTTATTGGCTTTTTCTGCTTGCTTTTTTTCTTTTTCTTTCTTTTTCTTCATTTTTTTTGCAAGCTCTATTTTTCACTGCTTTTTCTTGCTTCAAGAATCAATTTTGTGATTTTTCAGATTATCAATAATATTTCTCTTTTTTCATTATTCTTTCAAGAGCCAAAAATTTTAACATTCATAAACAACAAATTCAAAAATATGCAATGTTCAAGCATTCATTCAGAAAACAAAAAGTATTGCCACCACATAAAAATAATTAGACTAATTTCAAGATAAATTTCGAAACTATGCACTTCTTGTTCTTTTGCAAATAAAAACATTTTTCATTTAAGAAATGTGAGGAATTCATGGAATCATTCATAGCTTTAAGACATAGACTCTAAACTTTATTGATCATGGAATAAAAATAAGACATAAAATAAACATAAAAGCAGACAAATAAAAGAAAGGAAATTAAAGACATAAAAATAAATTACTCTAATACTAATGCTTATGTAACTCTTAAAATAGGTTTCTAATAATAAAAGTTATCACAAAGTTAGGACTCAACAACCTTGATTTTGAGGGGTAGGTGCTCCTTCAATCTGTGGGACGTCCAACTCTTCAAGGGACAGCTTCTGATGCTTTAGCTCCTGTATTTCACGCCCTTGTTTCTCTTGTTCTATGAGCATTTGTAGAGCATGCTATTTTGATTCTGCTACTCTTCTTTGAGTTGATTCACAGCTTCTTGCAGCTTGGTGACATATGCTTCTAAGCGGGCCCAATAGTCAAATTGAAGAATTTCTGGGAGGAGCTCATGCGCCCCCCTCTTGATGAGGTTATCTTGAATTTGAGGTCCATCCATCACTTTTTTGGTGATTGGGTGTTCAACTGTGATATATTCATCTACACCCATCTGTACCCCCGCATCTTTGCATATCAGACTAATCAAGCTTGGGTAGGCCAATTTGGCCTCAGTGGATTCCTTGTTTGCAAACATGCAAATTTCAACAGGGATCAGCTGATGAATCTCTACCTCCTTCCCCAGCATAATACAGTGAATCATCACTGCCCTCTTGACAGTGACTTTAGATCGGTTGCTGGTTGGGAGTATAGAACGCCCAATAAAATCCAGCCAACCTCTAGCAACTGGTTTGAGATCACCTCTCTTTAGTTGGTTTGGGATACCTTTTGAATTAGTAATCCACTTGGTTCCAGGGAGGCATATGTCCTCTAGAACTTGATCTAGCCTTTTATCCTTGGCCATTCTCCTATTAAAGGACTCTGGATCATCTTGTAGTTGAGGAAGTTTGAGAACTTCTCTCACTTTGTCAAAATGGAAGTAAATAATCTTTCCTCTGACCATAGTCCGAAAGGAGTAGAAAGCAGTTCCCTCTAATCTTTGCTTTTCTGTCATCCACAGATTTGCATAAAATTCCTGGACCATATTTCTTCCAACATATATCTCAGGATTAGCCAGGACTTCCCAGCCCCTGTTTTGAATATGATCTTGGATCTCCGGGTATTCGTCTTCTTTCAAATTGAACCTAACTTCCAGGATCACTGATCTTCTGCATACAATTTTGAAATAATGGTCTGCATGTTCTTTAGTGCAGAAGTTTTTGTGCATCTAATGTGGTTTTGGATTGCTTTCTTTCTTCTCTCTTGAAACGGTTTGTCTTCCTTTGGGTGCCATGAGATTGGTTTGTTTTAACTCAGGAATCATGGAAATCACACCAAACTTAGAGATTTGCTTGTTCTCAAGCAAAATAAAAAGAAAGAAGATGAATAGATGGAGAGAAGGATTCGAATGATGGAGTAAAGGGGATGGCCGAATGTATAAATAAAGGGGAGGGAGGGAATGGGTTCGAAATTTTAGAAAAAGATATGATATGAAAGATATGATTGATAAAAGATAAACATGATATGAAAAAGAGAAGATTGTTTTCAAAATTTAAGAGATATGAAAAAGATATGAGGAAGTTAGATCTGAATTTTTGTTTATGCATCTAAGAAATAAAAGATTATATGAATGAGTTAGAAAGATTTGAAGAGAAATTGGAAAGATGAATGAGTTTTGAAAAAGAATTGAGAAGAATTTGAAAAATAATTAGAAAAGAATTTTTTTAGAATTATGAATTTTTGAGAATGGAATTGAGAATTGAATGTTTGTAATATTTGGATGCAAAAAATCTTGAATTAAAACATGAAAAGTAAAAAAAAAAATTGGATTGGAAACGAAATTACCTCTCCCCTAGCTGTTCTGGCACTAAACGCCCATAATGATAGCCATTCTGGCGTTTAACGCCCATCTGGTGGCCATTTTGGGCGTTTAATACCCAGCCAGGTACCCTGGCTGGCGTTAAACGCCAAAAATTCTTTTTTACTGGGCATTTTTTTGAACGCCAAAAATGCTGCCATTTCTGGCGTTAAACGCCCAAAATGCTGCCCATTCTAGCGTTTAACGCCCAGAATGATATCTTTACTGGTGTTAAACGCCCAGAATGGTAGCCATTCTGGCGTTTAATGCTCAAATTGCCTCCTTACTGGCGTTTTGATGCTAGTGAGCTCTTTTTCTCTGTGATTCTTTTGCTTTATGTTCTGAGCTTCCATTTTCCTGATTTATTCATTGAAATGTATTAACTAATCATGAGAAACAAAATTAAATAGACTTATATAATTGTTATAAACATCTAATTTTATTTACTAATAGCTGGGTTGCTTCCCAGCAAGCGCTTCTTTACTGTCTTTAGCTGGACTTTTGCTGAGCTTTTTAGTTTAGTCTCAGTTTTGAGCAATCTTGCTCAACATTGCCTTCAAGATGATGTTTGACTCTGTCCATTGACAATGAATTTTTTATCAGAGTCCATATCCTGAAGCTCTACATATCCATATGGTGACACACTTGTGATCACATATGGTCCCCTCCACCGGGATTTCAATTTCCCAGGGAACAATCTGAGCCTAGAGTTAAACAGCAGGACCTTCTGTCCTGGCTCAAAAACTCTAGATGAAAGCCTTTTGTCATGCCATCTTTTTGCTTTCTTTTTATAAATTTTAGCATTTTTCGAAAGTATTGAGTCTGAACTGCTCCAGCTCATTCAACTGGAGTAATCTTTTCTCTCCAGCTACCTTAGCATCAAGGTTGAGGAATCTGGTTGCCCAGTAGGCTTTCTGTTCCAGTTCCACTGGCAGATGACAAGCTTTCCCATACACAAGCTGGTATGGAGAGGTCCCTATAGGGGTCTTGAATGCTGTTCTGTATGCCCACAGAGCATCATCCAGACTTCTTGCCCAGTCCCTTCTACGGGTACTTACAGTCCGTTCCAGGATTCGTTTTAGTTCTCTATTTGAGATTTTAGCCTGCCCATTTGTCTGTGGATGATATGGAGTCGCCACTTTATGGTTAATTCCATATCGGACCAGAGTAGAGTCAAGCTGTTTATTGCAGAAATGAGTGCCTCCTTCACTGATCAGTATCCTAGGGACACCGAACCTACTAAAAATATGCTTCTGGAGGAACTTCATTACTGTCTTAGTATCATTAGTGGGTGTTGCAATTGCCTCTACCCATTTAGATACATAGTCTACTGCCACCAGAATATAAGTGTTTGAATATGATGGTGGGAAAGTTCCCATGAAGTCAATACCCCATACATCAAACAACTCAATCTCCAAGATCCCTTGCTGAGGCATGGCATAACCGTGAGGCAGATTACCAGCTCTCTGGCAACTGTCACAGTTACGTACAAACTCTCGGGAGTCTCTATAGAGAGTAGGCCAGTAGAAGCCACATTGGAGAACTTTTGTGGCTGTTCGCTCACCTCCGAAATGTCCTCCATATTGTGATCCATGGCAATGCCAAAGGATCTTCTATGCCTCTTCTCTAGGCACACATCTACAGATTACTCCATCTGCACACCTCTTAAAGAGATATGGTTCATCCCACAAGTAGTACTTTGCATTAGAAATCAATTTTTTCGTTTGCTACTTACTGTACTCTTTGGGTGTGAATCTCACAGCTTTATAGTTTGCAATGTCTGCAAACCATGGTACTTCCTGAATTGCAAAGAGTTGCTCATCTGGGATGCTTTCAGAGATCTCAGTAGGAGGGAAGGACGCTCCTGCTACTGGCTCTATCCGGGACAAATGATCAGCTACTTGGTTCTCGGTTCCTTTTCTGTCTCTTATTTTTATATCAAACTCTTGCAGAAGCAACACCCATCTTATGAGTCTGGGTTTTGAATCTTGCTTTGTGAGGAGATATTTTAGGGTAGCATGGTGGTGCACGAATTGTAAATCACACTTTTCACAACTCGTACCACTAACCAGCAAGTGCACTAGGTCATCCAAGTAATACCTTACGTGAGTAAGGGTTGACCCCACGGAGATTGTTGGCTTGAAGCAAGCTATGGTTATTTTGTAACTCTTAGTTAGGATATCAATTGTAATTATCAGTTGACTTGAAAATGAACAAGAGAGCATGGATTAAATAATACTTGTTATGCAATAATGGAGAATATGTTGGAGTTTTGGAGATGCTTTGTCTTCTGAATCTCTGCTTTCCCCCTGTCTTCTTCTTCACGCATGCAAGATTTCTCCTATGGCAAGCTGTGTGTTGGTGGATCACCGTTGTCAATGGCTACCATCCGTCCTCTCAGTGAAAATGGTCCAGGTGCGCTGTCACCGCACGGCTAATCATCTGTCGGTTCTCACTCATGCTGGAATAGGATCCATTGATCCTTTTGCGTTTGTCACTATGCCCAACCCTTGTGAGTTTGAAACTCATCACAGTCATTCAATCCCTGAATCCTACTCGGAATACCACAGACAAGGTTTAGACTTTTCGGATTCTCAAGAAAGCCGCCAATGGATTCTAGCTTATACCATGAAGATTCTGATTAAGGAATCCAAGAGATACTCATTCAATCGAAGGTAGAACGAGAGTGGTTGTCAGGCACGCGTTCATAGATTGAGAATGGTGATGAGTGTCACGGATCATCACATTCATCATATTGAAGTGCGAATGAGCATCTTAGATAAAAACAAGCGTGTTTGAATAGAAAACAGAAATAATTGCATTAATTCATTGAGACACAGCAGAGCTCCTCACCCCCTAACAATGGAGTTTAGAGACTCATGCCATCAAAGAGTACAAAGTTCAGATCTAAAAATATCATGAGGTGCAAAATAAATCTCTAAAAGTTGTTTAAATACTAAACTAGTAACCTAGGTTTACAGAAAATGAGTAAACTAAGATAGATAGTGCAGAAATCCACTTCTGGGGCCCACTTGGTGTGTGCTGGGGCTGAGACTTGAGCTTTACACGTGCCTAGGATATTTCTAGAGTTAAACACCAGGTTGTAACCTGTTTCTGGCGTTTAACTCCAACTTGTAACCTGTTTCTGGCGTTTAACGACAGAATGCAACATGGAACTGGCGTTGAACGCTAGTTTACGTCGTCTATCCTTGAGCAAAGTATGAACTATTATATATTGCTGGAAAGCCCTGGATGTCTACTTTCCAACGCAATTAAGAGCACACCAATTGAAATTTTGTAGCTCCAAAAAATCCATTCCGAGTTCAGGGAGGTCAGAATCCAACAACATCAGCAGTCCTTTTTCAGCCTGAATCAAATTTTTGCTCAGCTCCCTCAATTTCAGCCAGAAATTACTTGAAATCACAGAAAAACATACAAACTCATAGTAATGTCCAAAAATATGATTTTTATTTAAAAAATAATAAAAAATATAATAAAAAGTGACTAAAACATATTAAAAACTACCTAAAAACAATGCCAAAAAGCGTATAAATTATCCGCTCATCACAACACCAAACTTAAATTGTTGCTTATCCCCAAGCAACTAAAAACAAAGTAGGATAAAAAGAAGAGAATATACAATGAATTCCAAAAATATCTATGAAGATCAGTCTTAATTAGATGAGCGGGGCTATTAGCTTTTTGCTTCTAAACAGTTTTGGCATCTCAGTTTATCCTTTGAAGTTCAGAATGATTGGTATCTATAGGAACTCAAAATTCAGATAGTATTATTGATTTTCCTAGTTCAGTATGTTGATTCTTGAACACAGCTACTTTATGAGTCTTGGCCGTGGCCCTAAGCACTCTGTTTTCCAGTATTACCACCGGATACATACATGCCACAGACACATAACTGGGTGAACCTTTTCAGATTGTGACTCAGCTTTGCTAAAGTCCCCAATTAGAGGTGTCCAGGGTTCTTAAGCACACTCTGTTTTTGCTTTGGACCTCGACTTTAACCGCTCAGTCTCAAGTTTTCACTTGACACCTTCACGCTACAAGCACATGGTTAGGGACAGCTTGGTTTAGCCGCTTAGGCCAGGATTTTATTCCTTTAGGCCCTCCTATCCACTGATTCTCAAAGCCTTGGATCCTTTTTATTACCCTTGCCTTTTTGTTTTAAGGGCTATTGGCTTTTTTTGCTCTTGCCTTTTGGTTTAAAGAGCTTTTGGCTTTTTCTGCTTGCTTTTTCTTTTTCTTGCTCTCTTTTTTTCGCATTTTTTTTGCAAGCTTTGTTCTTCACTGCTTTTTCTTGCTTCAAGAATCATTTTTATGATTTTTCAGATTATCAAATAACATTTCTCCTTTTTCATCATTCTTTTAAGAGCCAACAATTTTAACATTCATAAACAACAAATTCAAAAGACATATGCACTGTTCAAGCATTCATTCAGAAAACAAAAAGTATTGCCACCACATCAAAATAATTAAACTATTTTAAAATTCAAAATTCATGTACTTCTTTTTTTTTTTCAGAAAATATTTTTTATTTAAGAAAGGTGATGGATTCATAGAACATTCATATCTTTAAGACATAGACACTTAGATACTAGTGATCATGTAATAAGACCCAAACATAAATAAACATAAAGCATAGTAAACGAAAAATAGAGAAATAAGAACAAGGAGATTAAGGAACGGGTCCACCTTAGTGAGGGTGGCGTCTTCCTCTTCTTGAAGAACCAATGGTGCTCTTGAGCTTCTCTATGTTTCTTCCTTGTCTATGTTGCTCCTTCCTCATAGCTCTTTGATCTGAAGTCAAATGCTCTACCACTGAACTATGGACCCTTGAGATGAACCTCTCCATCTCTCATGACTCGGGGGTGGAAGCAACTGCCTTCCTTTTCCTCTTTCTAGAGGTTTCTCCGGCCTTAGGTGCCATAAATGGTTATGGAAAAACAAAAAGCAACGCTTTTTTCCACACCAAACTTAAAAGGTTTGCTCGTCTTCGAGCAAAAGAAGATAGAATGGAGTAGAAGGAGAAGTGGGGGAGAAGGAGGTGTGTGAATGGGTGGGTATGAGAGGGGAATGGTGAGGTAGGTGGGGATCCTGTAGGGTCCACAGATCCAGAGGGGTCAAGGACTTAGCATCCCTGCTCCATTTAGATGTGCAAAACACCTTAGAATGCATGTCTGGCGTTAAACGCTAGCTTGCTGCTTGTTTCTGGCATTTAACGCCAATTCCATGCTCTGTTCTGGCGTTAAACGCCAGTCTGGTGCTTGTTTCTGGCGTTTAACGCCAGCTTGATGCTTCTTTCTGGCGTTAAACGCCAGCTTGTTGCTTCTTACTGGCGTTCTCCAGGGTGAGCTGTTTTTAATGCTATTTTTCATTCTATTTTTGATTTTTCAGTAGTTTTTGTGACTTCACATGATCATCAACCTATAGAAAACATAAAATAGCAATGGAAACTAAATAGATATGGTTAAATAACATTGGGTTGCCTCCCAACAAGCGCTTCTTTATTGTCTTTAGCTGGACCTTGCTAAGCTTTTAATCTAGCCTCAACCTTGAGTACTCTTGCTCAATATTGCCTTCAAGATAATGCTTGATTCTCTGTCCATTAACAACGAACTTCTTATCAGAATCAATGTCTTGAAGCTCCACATAGCCATATAGTGACACACTTGTAATCACATATGGTCCCCTCCACCGGGATTTCAGTTTTCCGGGAAATAGCCTGAGCCTAGAGTTAAACAACAGAACTTTCTATCCTGGTTCAAAGACTCTAGATGATAGCTTTCTGTCATGCCATCTTTTTGCTTTCTCTTTGTAAAGCTTGGCATTTTTGAAAGCAGTGAGTCCGAATTCCTCTAGCTCATTCAGCTGGAGCAATCTTTTTTCTCCAGCTAATTTGGCATCAAAGTTTAGGAATCTGGTTGCCCAGTAGGCCTTATGCTCCAGTTCCACGGGCAGATGACAGGCCTTACCATACACAAGCTGGTATGGAGAGGTCCCTATAGGAGTCTTGAATGCTGTTCTGTAAGCCCACAGAGCATCATCCAAGCTTCTCGCCCAATCCTTTCGACGGGTACTTACAGTCCGTTCCAGGATTCTTTTTATTTCTCTATTAGAGACTTCAGCTTGCCCATTTGTCTGTGGATGATACGGAGTTGCCACCTTGTGACTAATTCCATACCGGACCATAGCAGAGTAAAGCTCTTTGTTGCAGAAGTGAGTGCCCCCATCACTAATTAGTGCTCTAGGGATACCAAACCTGCTGAAGATATGTTTCTGGAGGAATTTCAGTACTGTCTTAGTATCATTAGTGGGTGTGGCAATGGCCTCCACCCATTTGGATACATAGTCGACTGCCACCAGAATATAAGTGTTTGAGTATGATGGTGGAAAAGGCCCCATGAAGTCAATATCTCATACGTCAAACAACTCAATCTCTAAGATTCCTTGTTAAGGCATGGCGTAACTGTGAGGCAGATTACCAGCTCTCTGGTAGCTATCACAGTTACGCACAAACTCTCGGGAGTCTTTATAGAGAGTGGGCTAGTAGAAGCCACATTGGAGGACTTTTGTGGCTGTTCACTCACCTCCGAAATATCCTCCATATTGTGATCCATGACAATGCCATAGGATCTTCTGTGCTTCTTCTCTAGGCACACACCTACGGATTATTCCGTCTGCACATCTCTTAAAGAGATATGGTTCATCCCACAAGTAATACTTTGCATCAGTAATTAATCTTTTCTTTTGTTGCCTGCTGTACTCCTTGGGTATGAACCTTGCAGCTTTATAGTTTGCAATGTCTGCAAACCATGGTGTTTCCTAAATGGCAAACAAATGCTCATCTGGAAAGGTTTCAGAGATTTCAATAGAGGGAAAGGACGCCCCTTCTACTGGCTCTATCAGGGACAGATGATCAGCCACTTAGTTTTCTGTCCCTTTTCTGTCTCTTATTTCTATATCAAACTCTTGTAGAAGCAACACCCATCTTATGAGCATGGGTTTTGAATCCTGCTTTGTAAGTAGATATTTAAGAGCAGCATGGTCAGTGTACACAATCACTTTTGATCCTACTAAGTATGATCTAAACTTGTAAATGGCATAAACCACTGCAAGCAATTCCTTTTCTGTGGTTGTGTAATTTTTCTGGGCATCATTTAAAACACGGCTAGCATAATAAATGACATGCACGAGCTTGTCGTGCCTCTGCCCCAATACTGCACCAATGGCATGGTCACTGGCATCACACATTAATTCTAATGGTAATGTCCAGTCTGGTGCAGAAATAACTGGTGCTGTGACCAGCTTAGCTTTCAGGGTTTCAAACGCCTGCAGACACTCTGTGTCAAACACAAATGGCGTATCAGCAGCTAGCAGATTGCTCAGAGGTTTTGCGATTTTTGAAAAATCCTTTATAAACCTCCTATAGAATCCTACATGCCCCAGAAAGCTTCTGATTGCCTTAACATTGGCAGGTGGTGGTAATTTTTCAATTACTTCCACTTTAGCTTGATCCACCTCTATTCCCTTGTTTAAAATTTTATGCCCAAGGACAATCCCTTCAGTCACCATAAAGTGACATTTTTCCCAGTTTAAAACCAGGTTAGTCTCTTGACATCTTTTCAGAACTAGTGTCGGTGATCAAGACAGGAGCTGAATGAGTCTCCATATACTGAGAAGTCATTCATGAAGACTTCTAGAAAATTTTCCACCATATCAGAGAAAATAGAGAGCATGCATCTCTGAAAGGTTGCAGGTGCATTACACAGCCCAAATGGCATCCTTCTGTAGGCAAATACTCCAGATGGACATGTAAATGCAGTTTTCTCTTGATCCTGGGGATCTATTGCAATTTGGTTGTAACCTGAATAGCCATCCAAAAAGCAGTAAAAATCATGACCTGCTAGTCTCTCTAGCATCTGGTCTATGAATGGTAAAGGAAAATGATCCTTTCTGGTGGCTGTATTGAGCCTTCTGTAGTCAATACACATGCGCCACCCTGTAACTGTTCTTGTAGGAACCAGTTCATTTTTTTCATTATGAACCACTGTCATGCCTCCCTTTTTGGGGACAACTTGAACAGGGCTCACCCAGGGGCTATCAGAAATAGGATAAATAATCCCAGCCTCTAATAACTTGGTGACCTCTTTCTGCACCACTTCCTTCATGGCTGGATTTAACCGCCTCTGTGGTTGAACCACTGACTTAGCATCATCCTCCAATAGCATCTTGTGCATGCATATAGCTGGGCTTATGCCCTTAAGGTCACTTATGGACCACCCAAGAGCTATCTTGGGTATCCATAGCACTTGAAGTAGTGCTTCCTCTTCCTGTGAATTCAAAGCAGAGCTTATGATCACTGGAAAAGTGTCACCTTCTCCCATAAATGCATATTTTAGGGATGGTTGTAATGGTTTGAGCTCGGGTTTCGGAGGTTTTTCCTCTTCCTGAGGAATTTTCAGAGGCTCTTTCAATTCCTCTGAATCCTTCAGATCAGGCTGAACATCTTTAAAGATGTCTTCCAGCTCTGATTCGAGACTCGCAGCCATGTTGATCTCCTCTACTAAAGAGTCAATAAGATCAACTTTCATGCAGTCTTTTGGTGTGTCTGGATGCTGCATGGCTTTGACAGCATTCAACTTAAACTCATCCTCATTGACTCTTAGGGTTACTTCCCCCTTTTGGACATCAATGAGAGTTCGTCCAGTTGCTAGGAAAGGTCTTCCTAGAATGAGAGTAGCACTCTTGTGCTCCTCCATTTCTAGCACTACAAAGTCAGTGGGGAAGGCGAATGGCCCAACCTGACAATCATGTCTTCAACCACGCCTGATGGGTATTTAATGGAGCCATCAGCAAGTTGGAGACATATCTGGGTTGGTTTGACTTCTTCAGTTAAACCAAACTTTCTGATAGTGGATGCAGGTATTAGATTGATACTTGCCCCAAGATCACATAAAGCTGTCTTGGTGCAATTACCCTCTAATGTGCATGGTATCATGAAGCTCCTGGGATCTTTAAGCTTTTCTGGAAAGCTTTTCAAAATGATTGCACTGCATTCTTCAGTGAGGAGAACTCTTTCAGTTTCTCTCCAATCCTTCTTATGACTCAAGATCTTTTTCATGAACTTGGCATAAGAAGGTATTTGCTCAAGTGCCTCTGCAAACGGAATCTTTATTTCAAGAGTCCTGAGATAGTCTGCAAAGTGAGCAAATTGCCTATCCTGCTCCTCTTGGCGGAGTTTTTGAGGATAAGGAATTTTGGCTTTGTATTCTTCAACCTTGGTTGCTGCAGGTTTATTTCCTACAGAGGTGGTTGGAGAAGCCTTTTTAGAGGGATTGTTATCAGCACTTGTGTGTGTCTGATCCCTCACTAGCGTTTGAATGCCAGGGGTGGAAGCTGGATTGGCGTTGGACGCCAACTCCTTACCTGTTCCTGGCGTTTGAACGCCAGAACTGAGCTTCTTTTGGTCATTTAACGCCAACTTCTTGCTTGTTTGTGGCGTTTGAACGCCAGAACTAAGCATGGGTTGGTCGTTTAACACCAGCCCTCCATCCTTTTCTGGCGTTTGAGTGCAAGAATCATTCCTCTCTGGGCTCTTACTATCCTCAGAGGGATTTTTGATGATATTTTGCTCATCCTCTGTCAGTTGTTCTTTCCTTGGCTTTCTGCTGCTCTGAAGCGAGGTATTTAATGTTTTCCCACTTCTTAATTGAACTGCCTGGCACTCTTCTGTTATCTGCTTTGATAACTGCTGTTTTGTCTGATTCAATTGTGCCTCCATATTTTTATTAGCATTTTTAGTGTCTTGTAGCATCTCCTTGAATTCTGCTAGCTGTTTTGTTAGAAAGCACAATTGTTGATTGAGTTCAGCAACTTGTTCTGGAGGACCAAGTTCAGTAGACACTACTTTGGCTTCTTCTTTTATGGAGGACCCATTACTTATGTACATATGCTGGTCTCTGGCAACTATATCAATAAGCTCTTGAGCCTCTTCAATAGTTTTCCTCATGTGTATAGATCTACCAGCTGAGTGGTCTAAGGACATCTGAGCTCCTTCTGTAAGCCCATAGTAGAAGATGTCTAATTGCACCCACTCTGAAACATTTCAGAGGGGCATTTCCTTAGCATCCCTCTGTACCTCTCCCAAGCATTATAAAGGGATTCTTCATCCTCTTGTTTAAAGCCTTGGATGTCCATCCTTAGCTGTGTCATCCTTTTTGGAGGGAAATATTGATTCAGGAATTTGTCTGATAACTGTTTCCATGTCCTTATGCTTGCTGTGGGTTGGTTATTTAACCACCTTTTAGCTTGATCTTTTACAGCAAACGGAAACAGTAACAGTCTGTATACATCCTGATCTACCTCCTTGTCACGTACTATGTCAGCAATTTGCAAGAATTGTGCCAGAAACTCAGTAGGTTCTTCCTGTGGAAGACCGGAATACTGGCAATTTTGTTGCACCATGACAATGAGCTGAGGATTTAGCTCAAAACTGCCTGCCTTGATGGGGGGTATACAGATACTACTCCCATATGCAGCAGTAGTGGGATTAGGATATGATCCCAGAGTCCTTCTGGATTATTCATTTCCACTTAGGTCCATGATGGAGAAAGTGAGATGTTGTGAATTGCAAATAAAATATATATATATATATATATATATATATATATATATATATATATATATATATTTTGAAAACCGAAATTAAAATAAAATAAAATAAAATAAAATAAATGAAAAATTGATTATGATTTCGAAAATTTGAAGAAAAATAAATAAAAGAAAATTGAAAACTAAATTAATTAATTAAAAAGATTTGAGAAAAATGTGGGTGAGGATTTTCGAAAAAAATTGAAGAGAGAGAAATTGGTTAGGAAGTTTTGAAAAAGATATGTCTTAAAATTAAAGATACTTGAAGAAAATAAAATAAAATAAAAGATATGAAAAAGATTTGATTTTAAGATTTGAGATTAGAAAAGATAAAATAACCTAGGTAAGAGAAGATAAGGAATTTAAATTAAAAAGTTTTGAAATTTAAAATTTGAAATTTGAATTTTGAATTTTGGAAGTTGAAATTTGAAATTTGAAATAAGATAAGATAAGATTTTGAAAAAGATATGATTTTTTTTTTGAAAAAGATTTGAATTTTGAAATTTTAAAACTAAGATAAGATAAAATAAAAAATTTTAAAATAAAATTTGAATTTTTAAAAGGAAAATTCGAAAAATCAATTAAAATAAAGGAAAAAGATATTTTTGAATTCAATGAGGAAAGAAAAAAACAATAAAAAGACACAAAACTTAAAATTTTTAGATCTAATGCTCCTTATTTTTGAAAATTTGGAGGAAAAATACCAAGGAACACCAAACTTAAAAATTTTAAGATCAAAATACAAGGAAGACTCAAGAACACTTTGAAGACTCACAAGAACAACAAGAACATGAAGAAAGAACACCAAACTTAAAATTTTTTGAAAACTAAAATAAAATTTTTGAAAACTAAAGAAAAGTTAACAGGAGAACACCAAACTTAAAGTTTGGCACAAGATTTATTCAAAGAAAAATTATTTTTGAAAAAGTTTTAAAAAGAAGATAGCCAATTACCAAGAACACAAGCACAACGCTCTAGCCAATTGAGCTATAAATTTAACGTGTTTTAATAAGGTATTTAATAAATAAAATATATATATTTTTTTGAAAACAGATTTTTTGAAAAAGCACAAGAAAAATAAGAAAAGACACAGAACAAGAAAACTAAAGATCAAACAAGAAAAATTGACAAGAACAACTTGAAGATCAAGGAAGAACAAAGAACATGCAATTCGAAAATTGAAAGACAAAGAAAAGCATGCAATTGACACCAAACTTAAAACATGACACTAAACTCAAACAGAAAAACTCAATTATTAGTTTAAAAAATTTTTGAAAAATTTAAAAAGAGAAAATAAGGATTTAAAAAAAAAATAGTTTCAACCAAAAACAATAATAGAAGACTTTAAACCAAAAAGAAAAATTTTTCCTAATCTAAGCAACAAAATAAACTGTCAGTTGTCCAAACTCGAACAATCCCTGGCAACGGCGCCAAAAACTTGGTGCACGAATTGTAAATCACACTTTTCACAACTCGTACCACTAACTAACAAGTGCACTGGGTCGTCCAAGTAATATCTTACGTGAGTAAGGGTCGATCCCACGGAGACTGTTGGCTTGAAGCAAGCTATGGTTATTTTGTAACTCTAAGTTAGGATATCAATTGTAATTATCAGTTGACTTGAAAATGAACAAGAGAGCATGGATTAAATAATTCTTGTTATGCAGTAATGGAGAATATGTTGGAGTTTTGGAGATGCTTTGTCTTCTAAATCTCTGCTTTCCCCCTGTCTTCTTCTTCACACACGCAAGGTTCCTCCTATGGCAAGCTGTGTGTTGGTGGATCACCGTTGTCAATGGCTACCATCTGTCCTCTCAGTGAAAATGGTCCAGGTGCGCTGTCACTGCACGGCTAATCATCTGTCGGTTCTCACTCATGCTGGAATAGGATCCATTGATCCTTTTGCGTCTATCACTATGCCCAACCCTTGTGAGTTTGAAGCTCATCACAGTCATTCAATCCTTGAATCCTACTTGGAATACCACAGACAAGGTTTAGACTTTCCGGATTCTCAAGAATGCTGCCAATAGATTCTAGCTTTTACCACGAAGATTCTGATTAAGGAATCTAAGAGATACTCATTCAATCGAAGGTAGAACGGGAGTGGTTGTCAAGCACGTGTTCATAGATTGAGAATGGTGATGAGTGTCACGGATCATCACATTCATCATATTGAAGTGCGAATGAACATCTTAGATAGAAACAAGCGTGTTTGAATAGAAAACAGAAATAATTGCATTAATTCATCGAGACACAGCAGAGCTCCTCACCCCCAACAATGGAGTTTAGAGACTCATGCCGTCAAAGAGTACAAAGTTCAGATCTAAAAATGTCATGAGGTGCAAAATAAATCTCTAAAAGTTGTTTAAATACTAAACTAGTAACCTAGGTTTACAGAAAATGAGTAAACTAAGATAGATAGTGCAGAAATCTACTTCTGGGGCCCACTTGGTATGTGCTGGGGCTGAGACTTGAGCTTTACATGTGCCTAGGCTGTTTCTAGAGTTAAACGCCAGGTTATAACCTGTTTCTGGCGTTTAACTCCAACTTGTAACCTGTTTCTGGCGTTTAACGCCAGAATGCAACATGGAACTGGCGTTGAACACCAGTTTACGTCGTCTATCCTTGAGCAAAGTATAGACTATTATATATTGCTGGAAAGCCCTGGATGTCTACTTTTCAATGCAATTAAGAGCGCACCAATTGGAATCCTATAGCTCCAAAAAATCCATTCCGAAAGCAGGGAGGTCAGAATCCAATAGCATCAGTAGTCCTTTTTCAACCTGAATTAGATTTTTTCTCAGCTCCCTCAATTTCATCCAGAAATTACCTGAAATCACAGAAAAACACACAAACTCATAGTAATATCCAGAAATGTGATTTTTATTTAAAAACTAAAAAAAATATAATAAAAAGTGACTAAAACATATTAAAAACTACCTAAAAACAATGCCAAAAAGCGTATAAATTATCCGCTCATCACATGGTCAGTGTACACAATCACTTTCGATCATACTAAATAGGATCTTAACTTGTCAATGGCATAAACCACTGCAAGCAACTCCTTTTCTGTGGTTGTGTAATTTTTCTGTGCGTCATTTAAAACACTGCTAGCATAATAAATGACGTGAAGAAGCTTGTCATGCCTCTGTCCCAATACTGCACCAATGGCATGGTCACTGGCATCACACATTAGTTCGAATGGTAATGACCAGTCTAGTGCAGAAATAACTGGTGCTGTAACCAGCTTAGCTTTCAGAGTTTCGAACACCTGCAGACACTCTGTGTCAAATATAAATGGCGTATCAGTAGCTAGCAGATTGCTCAGAGATTTTGCAATTTTTGAAAAATCCTTTATAAACCTCCTATAGAATCCTGCATGCCCCAGAAAGCTTCTGATTGCCTTAACATTGGTAGGTGGTAGTAAATTTTCAATTACCTCTACCTTAGCTTGATCCACCTCTATTCCCTTATTCGAATTTTTGTGCCCAAAGGATAATTCCTTCAGTTACCATAAAGTGACATTTCTCCCAGTTTAAAACCAGGTTAGTCTCTTGGCATCTTTTCAAAACAAGCGCTAGATGGTCAAGACAGGAGCTGAATGAGTCTCCAAATATTGAGAAGTCATCCATGAAGACTTTCAGAAATTTCTCTACCATATCAGAGAAGATGGAGAGCATGCACCTCTGAAAGGTTGCAGGTGCATTACACAGACCAAATGGCATCCTTCTGTAGGCAAACACTCCAGATGGACATGTGAATGTTGTTTTTTCTTGGTCCTGAGGGTCTACTACAATTTGGTTGTAACCTGAATAGCCATCCAAAAAGTAGTAGTATTCATGACCTGCCAGTCTCTCTAGCATCTGGTCTATGAATAGTAAAGGGAAATGATCATTTCTGGTGGCTGTATTGAGCCTTCTGTTGTCAATACACATACGCAACCCTGTAACTGTTCTTGTAGGAACCCATTCATTCTTTTCATTATGAACCACTGTCATGCCTCCCTCCTTGGGGACAACTTGGACAGGGCTCACCCAGGGGCTATCAGAAATAGGATAAATAATCCCAGCCTCTAGTAGCTTAGTGACCTCTTTCTGCACCACCTCCTTCATGGCTGGATTCAGCCGCCTCTGTGGTTGAACCACTGGCTTAGCATCATCATCCAATAGGATCTTGTGCATGCATCTGGCTGGACTAATGCCTTTAAGATCACTTATGGACCACCCAAGAGCTGTCTTGTGTATCCTTAGCACCTGAATTAATGCTTTCTCTTCCTGTGGTTCTAAAGTAGAGCTTATGATCATAGGAAAAGTGTCATCTTCTCCCAGAAATGCATATTTCAAGGATGGTGGTAGTGGTTTGAGCTCGGGTTTAGGAGGCTTTTCCTCTTCCTGAGGAGTTTTCAGAGTTTCTTCTGTTTTCTCTGGTTCCTCCAGATCAGGCTGAACATCTTTAAAAATGTCCTCTAGCTCTGATTCGAGACTCTCAGTCATATTGACCTCTTCCACCAAGGAGTCAATAATATCAGCGCTCATACAGTCCTTTGATGTGTCTGGATGCTGCATAGCTTTGACAACATTCAACTTAAATTTATCCTCATTGACTCTCAGGGTTATCTCCCCTTTTTAGACGTCAATGAGGGTTCATCCAGTTGCTAGGAAAGATCTTCCTAGAATGAGAGTTGCACTCTTGTGCTCCTCTATTTCCAGCACTACAAAGTCAGTGGGAAAGGCAAATGGCCCAACCTTGACAATCATGTCCTCAATTATGCCTGATAGAATTTTAATGGAGCCATCAGCAAGTTGGAGGCATATCCGGGTTGGTTTAACTTCATCAGTCAAACCAAGCTTTTCGATAGTGGATGCAGGTATTAGGTTGATACTTGCCCCAAGATCACATAGAGCTGTCTTGGTACAAGCATCCTCTAATGTGCATGGTATCATAAAGCTTCCGGGATCTTTAAGCTTCTCTGGTAAGCTTTTCAGAATGACTGCACTGCATTCTTCAGTGAGGAAAACTTTTTCAGTTTCTCTCCAATCCTTCTTATGACTTAAAATCTCTTTCATGAACATAGCATAACAGGGTATTTGCTCAAGTTCCTCTGCAAACGGGATCTTTATTTCAAGAGTCCTGAGATAGTCTACAAAGCGGGCAAATTGTTTATCTTGTTTTGCTTGGCGGAGTTTTTGAGGATAAGGCATCTTGGCTTTATATTCTTCAACTTTAGTTGCTGCAGGTTTATTTCTTACAGAAGTGGTTGGAGAAGCCTGCTTAAGGGGGTTGTTATCAACACTTGTAGGTGTCTGATCCCTTATTGGCATTTGAATGCCAGAATTGGGTGCTGTATGGGCGTTTAACGCCAGATTGCCACCCTTTTCTGGCGTTTGGACGCCAGAACTGGCCATCCATTGGGCGTTTAACGCCAGTTTTTCACCATTTTCTGGCGTTTGAATGCCAGAATCATTCCTCTCTGGGCTCTTGTCGTCCTCAGAGGGATTTTGGGCAGTGGCCTTGTCATCCTCTGTCAGTTGTTCCTTTCTTAGCTTTCTGCTGCCTTGAGTTGAGACATTTAATGTCTTCCCACTCCTTAACTGAATAGCTTGGCACTCTTCTGTTATCTGTTTAGATAATTGCTGTCTTGTCTGGTTCAATTGTGCTTCCATATTCTTGTTGGCATTTTTAGTGTCTTGTAGCATCTCCTTAAATTCTGCTAACTGTTTTATTATAAGGAGTAATTGCTGATTAAATTCAACAACTTGTTCTGGAGGACTAAGTTCAGTGGATAGTGTTTTAGCCTCCTGTTGCATGGAGGACTCACTACTTAAGTACAGATGCTGATTTCTAGCAACTGTGCCAATGAGCTCTTGAGCCTCTTCAATTGTCTTTCTCATGTGTATAGATCCACCAGCTGAGTAGTCTAGAGACATCTGGGCTTTTTCTGTAAGCTCGTAAAAGAAGATGTCTAACTGTACCCATTTTGAAAATATTTCAGAAGGGCATTTCCTTAGCATCCCTTTGTACCTCTCCCAGGCATTATAAAGAGATTCATTATCCTCTTGTTTAAAGCCTTGGATATCCAACCTTAGCCGTGTCATCCTTTTTGGAGGGAAATATTGATTCAGGAATTTGTCTGATAACTGTTTCCATGTTCTTATGCTTGCTGTGGGTTGGTTACTTAACCACCTCTTAGCTTGATCTTTTACAGCAAATGGAAACAGTAACAATCTGTAGACATCCTGATCTACTTCCTTATCACGTACTGTGTCAGCAATTTGTAAGAACTGTGCCAGAAACTCAGAAGGTTCTTCATGTGGAAGACCGGAATACTGGCAATTTTGCTGCACCATGATAATGAGCTGAGGATTTAGCTCAAAACTGCTTGCTCTGATGGGGGTATACAGATACTACTCCCATATAAAGCAGTAGTGGGGTTAGCATATGACCCCAGAGTCCTTTTGGACTGCTCATTTCCACTTAGGTTCATGATGGAGAAAGGGAGATGATGTGGATTATAAATAGAAATTTTATTTTATTTAATTAAAGATAAACCGAATTTAAAAGAGAATAAAATAGAATACTTGGAGATTAGAATATAAATTTCGAAAACTAAAAGAAAAAGAAATAAAAGAAATTCGAAGAGTAAAATGATTAATTAATTAAAAATATTTAAAAAATTTTGGATATGATTTTCAAAAATTGAAGAGAGAGAAAGTGGTTAGGAAGTTTTGAAAAAAATATGTCTTAAAATTAAAGATACTTGTAAGAATAATAATTAAAAGAGAAGATTTGAAAAAGATATGATTTTAAAATTTTAAAGATTGAAACTTTCTTAACAAGAAAACACCAAACTTAAAATTTTTCAATCAAAATAATAAAATAGGACAAGTAATTCGAAAATTATGAATAAGAAAAGAAAAGGATTTTAAAAAATTTTATAAAGGATTTTCGAAAAATATAAAAAGAAAATTGAAAAAGATTTAAAAACATAACTTTTAAAATTAAAATTTTAACTTAACTAACAAGAAACTACCAAATTTTAAAAATTTTGAATAAGTCAACCTAAGGAATTCGAAAATGATGTGTAAATAAAGGAAAATATTTTTTTTTGAATTTAATGAGGAAAGAGAAAAACACTAAAATGACACCAAACTTATAATTTTTAGATCAAAACAAAGAAAACAAATAAGGAAACTTTGAATGTCAAGATGAACACCAAGAACACTTTGAAGATCAAGATGAACACCAAGAACAAATTTTGAAAATTTTTAAGAAAATAAAAACACAAGGGACACCAAACTTAAAAATTTTTATACTTTGGAAACTAATAATTCGAAAATGCACAAGCGAAACAAGGAGAAACACAAAACAAGAAAAACTAAAGATCAAACAAGGAAAATAAACAAGAACATCTTGAAGATCAATGAAGAAAACAATGCATATATTTTCAAAAATTAAAGAAAAATTAAAACATGCAATTGACACCAAACTTAAAGCATGAAACTAAACTCAAACAGAAAACTCAAAGGAAAATTAAAGATTAATAAAGAAAAATAAGATTTTCGAAAAGAAAATAAAGGACTCAAATTTAGTGACTCTAAACCAAAAAGATAAATTTTTCCTAATCTAAGCAACAAAATAAACCGTCAGTTGTCCAAACTCGAACAATCCCCGACAACGGCACCAAAAAATTGGTGCACGAAATTGTGATTACACTTTTCACAACTCCGCACAACTAACCAGCAAGTGCACTAGGTCGTCCAAGTAATACCTTACGTGAGTAAGGGTCGATCCCACGGAGATTGTCGGCTTGAAGCAAGCTACGGTTTTCTTGTAAATCTTAGTCAGGAGATTAATGATAAAAATGATTTTTTTATGAAGAATAAATAACGTGAAATAAATGGTACTTGTGATTCAGTAATGAGGAATAGGTTGAGGTTCAGGAGATGCTCTGTCGTCTGAATCTCTGCTTTCCTACTGTCTTCTTCTCCAAACACGCATGGCTTCCTTCAATGGCAAGCTGTATGATCATCTCGGATGAAAAATACCAGGTACGATGTCTGTACGGCTATTCAACTGTCGAATTTCTTGTATTGGATGAAAAATACCAGGTACAGCTACCGCACGGCTAATCATCTGTCGGTTCTCACTAGCGTCGGAATAGGACCCTTATCCTTTTGCACACTGTCACTGCGCCCAACATTCGTAAGTTTGAAGCTCGTCACAGTCATCCCTTCCCAGATCCTACTCGGAATACCACTAACAAGGTTTAGACTTTTTGGATCCCAGAAATGCTGCCAATTGGTTCTAGCCTTTACCACGAAGGTTCTAATCTCACGGACTCGGTCCGTAGATCAGAGACCCAAGAGATACGCACTCAAGCTGTCGCCCAATGACTACGTTGAGCTCAGATAGAACGGGAGTGATTGTCAGCCACGCGTTCATAGAATTGAGAGTAATGATGAGTGTCACGGATCATCATATTCTCTAGATTGAAGTACGAGTGAGTATCTTAGAATAGAATCAAGCGTGATTGAATAGAAAACAGTAGTAATTGCATTAATCCAGAAATATAATTTTTGCATAAAAGCTAATAAAATATAATAAAAAGTAACTAAATCATGCTAAACATTATGTAAAAACAATGCCAAAAAGGGTATAAATTATCCGCTCATCACCGAGCAACTTGCTCTTCCCTAGTTTCCTCTTTCTCATCAAAGGAAGAGTACTCTGCAGATTCTATGATCTTCAACTAAGCATTCAAGGGAACTTCAATAGGCTCCTCATGAATCTTGGGTTCTATTAGTTCTTCAACAGGGAAGTTCTCAGTGGGCTTAGGGTTGCCAACTATCCCTATTGTGGTGTTTAATGCCAGGACTTGTATGTCTTTGGGTGTTGAACGCCCATCATGCATACCTTCACTGGCATTCAAGCCAGTGGTTGTGCTGCCTTGGGCATTGAACGCCCAGTAAGGTACTCCTTACTGGCGTTCAACGCCAGTGAGGGTGGCTTTTTGGGCGTTAAACGCCCAGTAAGGTCTTCCTTACTAGCATTCAACGCCAGTGATGGTGCCTCCTTGGGCGCTGAATTCCCTGTAAGGTCTTCCTTACTGGTGTTCAACTCAATTGCATCCTCTTCAGATTTGGCCTCCACCTCTATAGTGATGGCCTTGCACTCTTCTCTTGGGTTCACCTCAGTGTTATTGGGAAGAGTGTTAGGAGGGGTCTCAGGGATTCTCTTGCTCAGTTGATTGACGGGCAGAAAATTGCCGATCAAGAATTTATAATAAGAACAGCATTGCAAGTACAGTTCTTAACCGACAAAAATTTCGCTTATCAATTTAAAAGGGTTGTCACAAGTTTAGAATAAAAATACTGGGAGTAGAATTCCCAGGTCGTCTCCCAACGAGTTGACAAAAGAATGCTATTTTATTGGTCTGGAATTTTTTCGAGAAATTTAAGAGTTGGAGAACAGAAAATAAATGATTGTAAATTAAAGAAATGAACATTACTGAGAGGTTTATATAATTAAATTAAAAGCCTTGACTGGTAGAAGATTAATCAAAAGTTCTATACTTGTTGGATTCTCCCAAGTGTAATAGTAAGAGTTGTTGTTTTTACTTAGTTAACCTTTACCGAATAAAGGAAAGTCAAGTAATTGAGCTAACTCTTATTCACAAGTCCTAATCTTCTCCTATGGAAAGATTAGCATTAGTGACTAGAGAGCCAGCCAACAACTTCCAGTTCCCAATTACACTTGAGTATTCCAACTTAAGGGTCTCCTTTTAATCAACTCCCAAGTCAAGTTGGGAGTCGACTCCATTGATGTGAATGCCATTTTCATAAACGATAATTGGGGAAGAAAAGAAGACATGGAAATTCAAATAAAATAGCAACAGAAAATTAATTAAACATAAAAATGATTCTTTGCATTAATAAATCCCAAAATCATAAACATCCATATCTAAACAGGGTTAATGGGAAATTAAAAGAGTAAAGGAATAAGGAAACAAACTAGAATAATGGAAACTTCAACGGAGGTAGTAACTCTTCTCAATATCCAAATCAAAAGCATAAAACTCTAAAACTATGAATATGAAGAAAACCTAGAGGAAGTCGTGTTTCTCTCTAAGATTCCCAAAACTGAAACTAAAACTGTGCGAATGAGAATGTGTGTTGAGTCTCTGCTTGTCCCTTGGCTCTAGTATGTGTTTTTGGGCCGAAAATTGGGTCCAAACTCAGCCCAAAATCGCCCCCAGCGTCTTCTACGTTTTCTGTACATGGCGCATGTCATGCGTACGCGTCAGTCACGCGTACGCGTCGATGGTCATCTTCGCGTGTCACGCGTATGGGTCAGGTACGCGCACGTGTCGCTGTGCAAATCTTCAAATCACGCACACGCGGGCGCGTCGATCCTCGCTGGTTATATCCTTTATTTCTTGTGCTCCTTCCAATTATGCAAGCTTCCTCTCCATCCTCTAAGGCATTCCTGCCCCATATAGCCTGAAAACACTTAACACACAGATCACAGCATCGAATGATATAGAGGGGAATTAAAATACATAATTTAAAGGCTTAGGAAGCAAGTTTTCAACCATAGAACAAAATTGGGAAGGAGTTGTAAAATCATGCAAATTGTATGAATAAGTATGCAAAGACTTGATAAAAAACCACTCAATTGAGCACAAGATAAACCATAAAATAGTGGTTTATCATTGACTAACTTTTACCTCTAGATTTCTAATGCAGGACCTAGTTTTTGTTATGAAACTGTGAGTGGTCTTAGAAAGTTCAGAGACTATGGTTGCTAAGTCAGAAAGGCTATGCTTAGAAGTCTCCATCTGTTGCTGAGAAGATGGGAATGGTGGTTTGTTGTTGAACCTATTCTGGGTTCTTCCACCTTGATTATTGTTGAAGCCTTGCTGAGGCTTCTGTTGATCCTTCCATGAAAGGTTAGGATGATTTCTCCATGAGGAGTTCTAGGTATTTCCATAGGATTCTCCCATGTAATTCACCTCTTCCATCATCGGTTGATCTGGATCATAGGCATCACATCATAGGAGGTGTCATGAGTGCTTCTAGTTGCAGCTTGCACTCCAGCCAAGTGCTGAGAGATCATATTGACTTGTTGAGTCAATATCTTATTCTGAGTCAATATGACATTCAGAGTCTCAACTTCTAAGACTCCTTTCTTCTGAGCTACCCCATTGTTCACAGGGTTCCTTTCAGAAGTATACATGAATTGGTTGTTTGCAACCATTTCAATGAGTTTCTGAGCCTCTTCAGGCATTTTCTTCAAGTGGAGTGATCCACCAGCAGAATGATCCAAGGACATCTTGGATATCTCAGATATGCCATCATAGAAAATTCCTAGGATAGACCATTCTGAGAACATGTCAGGAGGACACCTCCTGATTAGTTGCTTGTATCTTTCCCAAGCTTCATAGAGGGATTCACCCTCTCTTTGTCTGAAGGTTTGAACTTCCACCCTGAGCTTGCTCATCTTTTGGGGTGAAAAGAACTTGGCCAAGAAGGCATTAACCAGCTTTTTCCAAGAGTCTAGGCTTTCCTTAGGTTGAGAATCCAATCACATCTTAGCTCTGTCTTTAACAGCAAAAGGGAAAAGCATAAATTTGTAGACCTCAGGATCCACTCCATTGGTCTTAACAGTGTCACATATTTGTGAGAATTCAGATAAGAACTGATGTGGATCTTCCAGTGAAAGTCCATGGAACTTGCAATTCTGTTGCATTAGAGAGACTAACTGAGGCTTTAACTCAAAGTTATTAGCTTTAATGGCAGGTATAGAGATACTTCTACCATAGAGGTCAAAAGATGGTGCAATGAAGTCACCAAGAACCTTTTTTGCATCTCCTCCATTGTTCTGTTCAGCTGCCATGCTTGTATTTTCTGTTTCTTGTTCGAAGAGTTCTGTGAGGTTTTCTCCGGAATGTTGTGTTTTAACTTGTTGCAAACACTTCCTTAGGATTGTCTCAGGTTCCGGATCAGGATCAAAGAGAGTTTCTTTATCTCTATTCCTGCTCATAAACAAGAAAAACAAAACAAGAAAGAAGAAGAATGGGAGCTCTATGTTAAAGAATAGAGGACTTCCTGTGAGAGGTGAAGAAGAAAGAAGAATGAAGATAGAGAGAAGGGGAGAGGAATTCGAATAAAAGGGGTTAGGGAATTCGAAAATTAAGAAGAGAAAAGAGAAACTAGAATTAAAATATTTCTATTTTTATTTTATTTATTAATTAAATTCGAAAATAAAACCTAATTAACTGAAAAGATTTGAAAATTTGAATGTGATTTTCGAAAAAGAAGAGAGAGAAGGAAGTAAGAGATTTTCGAAAATAGAAGAGAGAGGAATTAGTTAAGAAGTTTTGAAAAAGAAGAAAGAGAAAACAAGTAACTAATTAAGAAAGATTTGAAAATAAGATAAGATAGAAAATTTGAAAAAATTTGATTTTGAAATTTAAAATTTGAATTTTAAAATTTGAATTTTAAATTTTTTATTTTGAATTGGAAACAAGATAAGATAAAGATTTGAAAAAAGATTTAGTTTTTGAAAAGATTTGATTTTGAAATTCAAGTTTAAGATAAGATAAGATAAGATAAGATAATGATTTGAAATTTAATAAAAGATAACAAAAGATAAGATAAAGATTTGAAAAAGTTTTGAATTTTAAATTTTAATAAAAAAGATAAGATAAGATAGAATCACAATTAAAAGAAAAAATTTGAAAAGATTTTAAAAAGATAAGATTTGAAATTTGAAATTAAGATAAGATAAGATAATAATTTGAAATTAAAATTTGAAAATTTTGTTAAAATTTTCGAAAAATATTTTGAATAAAGATAGAAAAGATATTTTTTTATTTTTTAAAATTAAATGAAGAAAGAGAAAAATAACCAAAAGATAAAAATTTTTCAAAAATTAAAAAGAAAAACACCAAATGAGACCAAACTTAAAAATTTTAAGATCAAAACAAGAAAAGAAACAAGAACAACTTGAATACCAAGAAAGAACACTAAGACACTTTTCGAAAATTCGAAGGAAATAAAGAACACACAAAGGACTTGAAACTTAAAATTGACACTAGACTCAAACAAAAGACACTATTTTTGAAAATTTTTTGAAAGGAAAGCAAGAAAATTCGAAACTTTAACAAGAATAAGAACAAAAGGCTCAAACAAAAAGATAAAGATAAAGATAAAAAAGAAAAGCAAAGATTTTTAAAATTTTTTTTATTTTTTCGAAAAAAGGAAACAAACGACTCAAACAAAATTAAAAAGTACCTAATCTAAGCAACAAGATAATTCGGTAGTTTGTCAAATTCGAACAATCTCCAGCAACGACGCCAAAAATTTGGTGCACGAAACTGGCTCCGCATAATTCGCACAGATAGACTGGCAAGTATTCCGGGTCGTCTAAGTAATACCTGAGGTGAGTCAGGGTCGATCCCATAGAGATTGTTGGTTTGAGCAAGCAGTGGATACCTTGCAGATCTTAGTTAGGCGGATAGAAATTATAGTTTGTCACAAAAAGCATATAAAACGAATTAAATAAATAAAAGTTACTAGAAAGATGGGAATTCAATGCTGATAGAATGGTTGAGGCTTCGGAGATGCTTTGTCTTTCCGGATTAACTCATGTCCTCTCATCAAGTTAACCTCCTCTACTGCAGCAATCCACCACGTTGAGATAGCTCATGTCCTCTAATCAAGCCACCTCTAGGTTTCTCACTGTAGCAGAAGATGAAGCTCTAAGCAGTCCACTCCCCTTTACGATCCTACTCAAGGTGCCACAGATAAGGCAGATCTTCTGAATCAGAAAGTGCTGCTTCTCTGACTCTAGCCTTAATGCCACAGAAACTTCACGCACCCATAGTCAACAGGATTATATGTCACATATCCAAAGTTGCTCAGATGCTCTATTGGAATCCGCAATGCAATCTCCAACTTTAATTCAACGCTATCCAGGTCAAGAATCGCACGGAACCCATGTAGAACAAGGGTGATTGTCATAGGTCACCCTCAATTCATAAGATGAAGAACGAGGTTGCATAAGAGAATAGAATCAGACATATTGAATGAAAACAGTAATATTATTGATCCATAAAACTCAGCAGAGCTCTTAACCTTAACCTTAGGAGGTTAGTGACTCATGCTGTTCGAAAATACAATGGGAAAAGTTAAAGTGGGCAAGAGTCCCCTAACAAGGGTGAACTTTTGTATATATATACTAATCTGCTAAATAGGAATTACAGAAATAAGATAAACTAGTATTGTAGTGCAAAAATCCACTTCTGGGGCCTACTTGGTGAGTGTTAGGGCTGAGCTTGAGTGTTTTCCATGAGCTAGTACCCCTTAGGGGCGTTGAACGCTGGCTAGGGACTCCATTTTGGGTGTTGGACGCCAGCTGCTCCCCTGTGAGCGCTGGATGCCAGGAATAGGGCTGGTGGTTGGCGTTGAATGCCAGTTTTGGGACTTTATTTCCAAAGTAAAGTATGAACTATTATATATTTCTAAAAAGCCCTAGATGTTAGCTTTCCATAGCCGTTAAGAGCACACCATTTGGACCTCTGTAGCTCCAGAAAAGCTCATTCGAGTGCACGGAGTTCAGATCTTAACAGCATCTGCAGTTCTTTCTCTGCTTCTGAATCAGACTTTTGCTCAAACTCCTCAATTTCAGCCAGAAAATACCTGAAATCACCATAAAACACACAAATTGAAAGTAGAGTCCAAAAATGTAAATTTTTCACTAAAACCTATGAAAACATAATAAAACTTAAACAAAACATTATGAAAACTATATGAAAATGATGCCAAAAAGCATATAAAATATCCGCTCATCACTTCTTGTTTAATTATTCCTTCTAATTACATGTGTATATATATTATACAATTCCACCTTAAGTCGTACCACTTTAGTCTCATTGACTTATAACTCGAGCATAAGAATTTGAATGTTAGGGTGTTACAAGTGACATGTGTATTTCATTAGAAGGGTCCTTCAAGGTCCTGAAGTGAATTATTCCAAGTTAGAAAAACTTGCTTTTACAATACTAATGTCGGCACGTTGTTCAAAGCAATATTTTCAAAGTTATCTGATAATTGTACAAACTAATCAGCCGATTAAAAAAAATTTGCAAAAACCAGACTTGGCAGGTTGAATGATGAGTTGGTCAATAGAATTATCACAGATTGACATTAGATAAAAACCGCGTCAACAATCAAGGCACAAGAAATGATGTACTTTTTGGTTGAAATGACCTATTCTTCTCCCGTGTCACAGGTTTGGGAGTTTCATGTTGATGGAGCATCTCAAACAAGGTATGAAGGTGTGGAAATTATCCTAACTAGAGGGAAAGGGCTGGTCATAGAAGCCTCTATTAAGTTCAATTTTCCGATCTCGAACAATTAGGCTGAATATGAGGCTTTGATCATAGGTTTGGCGCTAGTAGGTGAAGTCGGCGTAGCAAAGCTAAAAGTATACAGTGATTCTCAGATCATAACCTCTCAAGTCAATGGTGAGTATCAAGCGAGGGATCCACTATTGCAGTTATATTCGAAGAAGGTACAAAATGAAATCCCAAATTTTAAAACATTCTATATTAAGCATGTACCTCGAAACAGAATACCCGAGCTGACATTTTGTCAAAGTTAGCCAACACTAAACTGGGTAGTGGAAATAGAAGTTTAATTCAAGAGGTACTCTTAGAACCATCCGTGAGCTTTGCCGATGTCACGATATTACCATCTGTCACTACCCCATCTTGGATGGATCCTATTTGCATGTACTTGGAGTATGGGATCCTTTCCAATGACTTTAAAGAAGCTAGGAAGCTGCGTTTGATATCAGCAAAGTATACCATGATTAATGGCCAACTTTACAAAAAAATGCATCTCATAGCCCCTACTTAAATGCCTAAAACCTCAACAAATCAATTATGTATTGCAGAAGATACATGAAGGATGCTGTGGACATTACATCAGCGGCAAGTTGTTGGCTTAGGAAGTAATCAGAGCTGGGTATTATTGGCCCACTATCATGAAGAATGCACTGGAGTATGTAAAGACATGTCAAAAATGCCAAATTCATGGCAACCTCTATCGAGCTCCACCCGAAGAGCTTATTTCCGTAATACCATCAAGGCCATTTGTAAAATGGGGAATAGACTTACTGGGACCTTTTTCCAAGGTCCTGGTTAGGTAAAGTTTTTTATAGTGGCCATTGATTATTTCACGAAGTGGATTGAAGCCGCGCCACTATCAAGGATAACGGTGACTTAATGTCGGAAGTTCGTATAGAAGGATGTACTAACAAGGTTCGGGATTCCCGAGGTGATAGTTACCAACAATGGAACTCAATTTGCATATGCTAAGTTCTGGCAGTTCCTAACTAGCTTAGGAATACATCATGTATTTGCGTTGGTAGAATACCCCCAGGCGAATGGACTGGTTGAAGCCGAAAATAAGATAATCCTAAAGGTATTGTGATCTTATCGTACCACTCCTCAATCTTCTACAAGGGAAACCCCCATCTGACTTACCTATGGGGAAGAAGAAGTGATATCAGTAGAAATCAGTGAACCCAGCCCAAGGCTACTTCTTCAAAATATGGAGAATCACGTAGAGTTAGACCTTATCGATGAGGTAAGGAGCACGACCAACATGGCTGAGCAAGCATTGAAGCAACGTATAGCCAAAAAATATAATGCCAAAGTCAAGCCTAGAAGTTTCTGAGATGGAGACCTAGTTTTGTGGCAGGTTGATGCCGACACATCAGGAACTCAAGGAAAGTTGGCTCCAACATGGAAAGGCCCTTTCATTATTAAGAAAAATCTAAGGAAAGGAGCTTACAAGTTAGAAAATATGGATGGTACCGAGGTTCCTAGGTCATGGAATGCAATCCATTTAAAAAGGTACTACCTTTAGATAAAGCATTTCTCAGGGCTTTTTGCTTTAAGTATTCTTCGAATAAGGGGCACTATTTTACTATCAGTATAGGTTTTTAATGAGACCCCGACATGAGCTCATTGTATGAAATGAAAAAAGTTCATAATAAAATTACAATTGCCTTTAATTTCTTATTCAACCCATTTACAAATGAGAAAGTTGGCTTGACGGAAAGTTGATTAAATTCTTATCTAACTCATTTTACAACTGAGAAAGTTGTCTTAATGGAAAGCTGATTAGTATAAACTCAGCAAATGGTAAAAGCCTTAAATAACGTAGCAAAAAGCTTTGAAAGTTCAAAAAGTAACAAAGACTAAAGTTGCTTAAAACAAACGAGCATAAATAAAATGCTATCTAAGAGAGTTTCGGCCTAACTATGAGGAAATACTTAAACATTTTTACAAAGAAAAATCAAATTATGTCAATGATCTTCCCATCTACCACCTTCTTAAAGACCCTGACATTGGAGAAGTCCTAGTCGGGAGCCATAAGTTTGATTTGGTCCAGCATATTCTTCTCAATATCAAAAGCTTCACTGATGCACGAAATTATGATCATCAATGGCGCCAACAGCTTGGTACGCACAATTGTAATCTCAACTCTTTATCACAACTCCGCACAACTAACCAGCAAGTGCACTGGGTCGTCCAAGTAATACCTTACATGAGTAAGGGTCGATCCCACGGAGATTGTCGGCTTGAAGCAAGCTATGGTCACCTTGTAAATCTCAATCAGGCGGATTCAAATGGTTATGGAGGATTGATAATTAAAATATGAATAAAACATAAAATAAATATAGAGATACTTATGTAATTCATTGGTAGGAATTTCAGATAAGCGTATGAAGATGCTTTGTTCCTTCTGAACCTCTGCTTTCCTATTCCCTTCTTCCAATCATTCATACTCCTTTCCATGGCAAGATTTATGTTGGGCATCACCGTTGTCAATGGCAACTTCCCTTCCTCTCAGTGAAAATGTTCCAAATGCGCTGTCACCACACGGCTAATCATCTGTCGGTTCTCGATCATGTTAGAATAGGATCCATTGATCCTTTTGCGTCTGTCACACACCCAACACTCGCGAGTTTGAAGCTCGTCACAATCATCCCTTCCCAGATCCTACTCGGAATACCACAGACAAGGTTTAGACTTTTCGGATCTCAAGAATGACTGCCAATAATTCTAGCCTATACCACGAAGGTTCCAATCTTAGATTAGAAACCCAAGAGATACGCATTCAAGCCATTGCTAGTAGAACAGAGGTGGTTGTCAGGCACATGTTCATAGGTGAGAATGATGATGAGTGTCACGGATCATCACATTTATCAAGTTGAAGAACGAATGAATATCTTAGAGAAGAAGTAGGCGTGAATTGAATAGAAAAACAGTAGTACTTTGCATTAATTCATGAAGAACAGCAGAGCTCCACACCTTAATCTATGGTGTGTAGAAACTCCACCGTTGAAAATACATAAGAACAAGGTCTAGGCATGGCCGAATGGCCAGCCCCCAAATGTAAACATAAAGATCAAAAGGTATGTGAAAGTATGAAAATACAATAGCAAAAGGTCCTATTTATAGAAAACTAGTAGCCTAGGGTTACAGAAATAGGTAATTAATGCAGAAATATTCTTCCGGGCCCACTTGGTATGTGCTTGGGCTGAGCATTGAAGCTTCCATGTGTAGAGACTTTTCTTGGAGTTAAACGCCAGCTTTTGTGCCAGTTTGGGCGTTTAACTCCAGCTTTTATGCCAGTTCTGGCGTTTTGACGCCAGAATTTCTATGCTGACTTGGAATGCCGGTTTGGGCCATCAAATCTTGGTCAAAGTATAGACTATTATATATTGCTGGAAAGCCCAGGATGTCTACTTTCCAACGCAATTAAGAGCGCGCCGATTGGGTTTCTGTAGCTCCAGAAAATCTACTTCGAGTGCAGAGAGGTCAGAATCCAACAGCATCTGCAGTCCTTTTTCAGCCTCTGAATCAGATTTTGCTCAGGTCCCTCAATTTTAGTCAGAAAATACCTGAAATCACAGAAAAATACACAAACTCATAGTAAAGTCTAGAAATATGATTTTTATTTAAAAACTAATAAAAACATAATAAAAACTAACTAAAATATACTAAAAACATACTAAAAACAATACCAAAAAGCGTATAAATTATCCGATCATCACAACACCAAACTTAAATTGTTGCTTGTCCCCAAGCAACTGAAAATCATATAGGATAAAAAGAATAGAATGTACAATGAATTCCAAAAACATCTATGAAGATCAGTATTATAAGATGACGGGGCTTTTAGCTTTTTGCTTCTGAACAATTTTGGCATCTCACTTTATCCTTTGAAGTTCAGAATGATTGGCTTCTATAGGAACTTAGAATCCAGATAGTGTTATTGATTCTCCTAGTTAAGTATGTTGATTCTTGAACATAGCTACTTTATGAGTCTTGGCCGTGACCCTAAGCATTTTGTTTTCCAGTATTACCACCGGATACATAAATGCCATAGACACATAACTGTGTGAACCTTTTCAGATTGTGACTCAGCTTTGCTAAAGTCCCCAATTAGAGGTGTCCAGAGCTCTTAAGCACACTTTTTTTTTGCTTTGGACCACGACTTTAACCGCTCAGTCTCAAGTTTTCACTTGACACCTTCACGCCATAAGCACATGGTTAGGGACAACTTTGTTTAGCCGCTTAGGCCAGGATTTTATTCCTATGGGCTCTACTATCCACTAATGCTCAAAGCCTTGGATCCTTTTTATTTTTACCCTTGCCTTTTGGTTTAAAGGGCTATTGGCTTTTTCTGCTTGCTTTTTCTTTTTCTTTCTCTTTTTTTTTTGCCAAAATTTTTTTCTTTTTTCGCAATTTTTTTCCGCATATTTTTTTCTGCAAGCTTTTCACTGCTTTTTCTTGCTTGAAGAATTAATTTTATGATTTTTCAGATTATCAAATAATATTTCTCCTTTTCCATCATTCTTTCAAGAGCCAACAATTTTAACATCCATGAACAACAAATTCAAAAAAATATGCACTGTTCAAGCATTCATTCAGAAAGACAAAAGTATTGCCACCACATCAAAATAACTAAACTGTTTTAAAATTCAAAATTCATGCACTTCTTTTTTTTTTTCAATTAAAAACATTTTCCATTTAAGGTGATGGATTCATTTTCATAGCTTTAAGGCATAGATACTTAGACACTAGTGATCATGTAATAAAGACACAAACATAAATAAACATAAAGCATAAGAATTCAAAAAACAAAAAATAAAGAACAAGGAGATTAAAGAACGGGTCCACCTTAGTGATGGCGGCTTGTTCTTCCTCTTGAAGATCTTATGGAGTGCTTGAGCTTCTCAATGTCTCTTCCTTGCCTTTGTTGCTCCTCTCTCATGATTCTTTGATCTTCTCTAATTTCATGAAGGAGGATGGAATGCTCTTGGTGCTCCATCCTTAAGTGTCCCATATTGGAACTTAATTCTCCTAGGAGGTGTTGATTTGCTCCCAATAATTTTGTGGAGGAAAATGCATCTCTTGAGGCATCTCAGGGATTTCATGATGAGAAATTTCCTCATGCTCTTGTCCATGAGTGGGATCTCTTATTTGCTCCATCCTTTTCTTAGTGATGGGCTTGTCCTCATCAATGAGGATGTCTTGACCACAACTTCATAGAAGTGTCTTGATGGACCTTTGAGATGAATCTCTCCATCTCCCATGACTAGAAGGTGGAAGAAATTGCCTTTCCTTTCCTCTTTCTAGAGGTTTTTTCGGCCTTAGGTGCCATAAATGGTTATGGAAAAATAAAAAAGCTGAGCTTTTCCACACCAAACTTAAAAGGTTTGCTCGTCCTCGAGCAAAAGAATAAAGAAAGGGGGAGAAGAAGAAGAGATGGAGGAGATGGAGGTGTGTGAATTGTTCGGCCAAAGGGGGTTTTAGGTGGTTATGATGTGGAAAAGAAAGGAGTGATGGTTTGATTTTGAGTGGGTGGGTGTAGGTGGTTTGTATGATGATTTTGGAGGAGTAATGGAGGTGATTGGTGGAGGTTATTTGGGAAAGAGTATTATGAAAAGGTGTGAAGAAGTGAGAAAGAGTGAATTGAGGTTGGTGGGGATCCTGTGGGGTCCACAGATCCTGAGGTGTCAAGGATTTCTCATCCCTGCACCAATTAGGCATGCAAAATGCCCTTAGAGTGCAATTCTGGCGTTAAACGCCAGCTATGTGCCCCTTTCTGGCGTTAAACGCCAGTCTGGTGCCCATTTCTGGCGTTAAACGCCCAGAATGGTGCCAGACTGGGCGTTTAACGCCCATTCTGCTACCTTACTGGCGTTTAAACGCCAATAAGCTTCTCTTCTAGGGTGTGCTATTTTTAATACTATTTTTTATTCTGTTTTTGCTTTTTCAGTTATTTTTGTGACTTCACATGATCATCAACCTACAGAAAACATAAAATGACAATGAAGAACAAATAGATATAATTAAATAAAATTGGGTTGCCTCCCAACAAGCGCTTCTTTAATGTCAATAGCTTGACAGTGAGCTCTCATGGAGCCTCACAGATAATCAGAGCAGGGTTGGGACCTCTCAACACCAAACTTAGAGTTTAGTTGTGGCCTCTCAACACCAAACTTAGAGTTTGGTTGTGGCCTCCCAACACCAAACTTAGAGTTTGAATGTGGGGGTTTTGTTTGACTCTGTATTGAGAGAAGCTTTTCATGCTTCCTCTCCATAGTTACAAAAGGAGATCCTTGAGCCTTAAACACAAGGTAGTCCCCATTCAATTGAAGGACCAATTCTCCTCTATCAACATCAATCACAGCTTTTGCTGTGGCTAGGAAGGGTCTTCCAAGGTACTTAGCAACTTGCTCTTCAGTGACATCTTCATCCTCTTCAGAGGAAGAATATTCATCAGAGCTCATAAATGGTAATAGAAAGTTCAAAGGAATCTCTATGGTTTCTGTATGAGCCTCAGATTCCTTTGGTTCCCCAAAGGGGAACTCTTTACTGGTTAGTGGACGTTTCCTGAGGTCTTCCTCACTGGGAATCACTGCCTTTTCACTCTCCCCAGGTTCGGCCACACCAAGTAAGGTTATGGCCTTGCACTCTCTTTTGGGATTCTCTTCTATATTGCTTGGGAGAGTGCTAGGAGGAGTTTTAGTAATCTTCTTACTCAGCTGACCCACCTGTGCCTCCAAATTTCTAATAGAGGACCTTTCATTCATAAAACTTGGTGTGGTCTTAGATAGATCAGAGACTATGGTTGCCAGGCCAGAATGGCTCTGTTCAGAATTCTCTGTCTGTTGCTGAGAAGATGATGGAAAAGGCTTGCTATTGCTAAACCTATTTCTTCCACCATCATTGTTGAAGCCTTGTTGAGGCTTCTGTTGGTCCTTCCATGAGAGATTAGGATGATTTCTCCATGAAGGATTATAGGTGTTTCCATAGGGTTCTCCCATGTAATTCACCTCTGCCATTGCAGGATTCTCAGGATCATAAGCTTCTTCTTCAGAGGATGCTTCTTTAGTACTGTTGGATGCAGCTTGCAATCCATTCAGACTCTGAGAAATCATATTGACTTGTTGAGTCAATATTTCGTTCTAAGCTAATATGGCATTCAGAGTATCAATTTCAAGAACTCCTTTCTTCTGAGGCATCCTATTGTTCAAAGGATTCCTCTCAGAGGTGTACATGAACTGGTTATTTGCAACCATTTCAATGAGTTTCTGAGCTTCTACAGGGGTTTTTAGATGAAGAGATCCTCCTGCAGAATGGTCCAATGACATTTTTGACAACTCAGACAGACCATCATAGAATATACATATGATGCTCCATTATGGAAGCATGTCAGTAGGACACCTTTTGATCAATTGCTTATATCTTTCCCAAGCTTCATAGAGGGACTCACCTTCCTTTTGTCTGAAGGTTTGGATTTCCACTCTAAGCTTGCTCAATTTTTGAGGTGGAAAGAACTTTGCCAAGAAGTCATTGACTAGCTTTTTCCAAGAGTTCAGGCTTTCTTTGGGTTGTGAATCCAACCATGTCCTAGCTTTGTCTCTTACAGCAAAAGGAAAAAGCATAAGTCTGTAGACATCAGGGTCAACCCCATTGGTCTTGACAGTGTCACAGATTTGCAAGAATTCAGCTAAGAACTGATGAGGATCTTGCAATGGAAGTTCATGAAACTTGCAATTCTGTTGCATTAGAGAAACTAATTGAGGCTTAAGCTCAAAGTTTTTGCTCCAATGGCAGGGATTGAGATGCTTCTCCCATAGAAGTCAGGAGTAGGTGCAGTAAAGTCACCAAGCACCTTCCTTGCATTGTTGGCATTGTTGTTTTCGGCTGCCATGGTTTCTTCTTCCTTGAAAAGCTCTGTTAGGCCCTCTAAAGAGAATTGTGCTTTAGCTTCTCTTAGCTTTCTCTTCAAGGTCCTTTCAGGTTCAGGATCAGCTTGAACAAGTATGCTTTTCTCTTTGTTCCTGCTCATATGAAAGAGAAGAGAACAAAAAAGTAGAGAATCCTCTATGTCACAGTATAGAGATTTCTTGAGGTGTCAGAGGAAAAGAAGAATAGAAGGAGGAGGTAGATAGAAGATAATTCGAACATATAAAGAAGGAGGGAGTTCGAATTGCACCTTGAGGAAGAGTGTTAGTCCTTTAAATAGGAGGATGTGAGAAGAGGGGAAGAATTTTCGAAAATAAATTAAAAAGATTTTGAAATAATTAAAAAGAAATTTGAAAATTTGATTGAGATTTTCGAAAATTAAGATTAGGAAAGAAATTAAGTGAGTTTTGAAAAGATTTTTGAAATTAGAAATTAAAAAGATATGATTGAAAATTAATTTTGAAAAAAGATGTGATTGAAAAGATATGATTGAGAAGATATGATTGAAAATCAAATTAAAAAGAGAAAGTTTTTTAAAATTAAAGTTGATTACTTGACTAACAAGAAATTAAGAGATATGATTCTTAAAATTTAAAATTTGATCCTTTCTTAATAGGCAAGTAACAACTTGAAAATTTTGAAGTAAATCATTAATTTTAGCAAGGATTTTCGAAAATAGTAATAAATAAAAAAATGGAAAGAAATTGATTTTGAAGAGATATGATTGAAAAGATATGATTTGAAAAAGATTTGATTTTGAAAAATTATGAAGATTTGAAAAAAATTTGAATTAAAAACAAAATCTTACCTCTAGTGTTCTTCTGGCGTTAAACGCCCAGAATGGCATCCATTCTGGTGTTTAACGCCCAAAATGCTACCTTTTTGGGCGTTAAACGCCCAGCCAGGTACCCTGGCTGGCGTTTAAACGCCAGTTTTCCTTCTTCACTGGGCGTTTTGAACGCCCAGCTTTTTCTGTTTAATTCCTCTGCTGAATGTTCTGAATCTTCAATTCTCTGTATTATTGACTTGAAAAGACATAGTTTTGAAAATATTTTTGAATTTTTGATGATGAGAAACAACAATAAAAAATGCAACTAAGATCAAATAAACAATGCATGCAGGACACCAAACTTAAAAATTTTCATATAGGAGACACTAACAAATTGAGAATGCATATGAAAAACAACAAAACATACAAAACAAGAGAATTTAAAGATCAGGGCAATGAAATCATCAAGAACAACTTGAAGATCAACGAAGAACAATATGTATAAATTCGAAAAATGCAAGAAGAAGAAAGTCATGCAATTGACACCAAACTTAAAAATTTGTACTAGACTCAAACAAGAAACATAAAATATTTTTGGTTTTTATGGTTTTTTAAAAAAAATTTGTGATTTTCAAAACTTATATGGAAAAGAAAATAAAGGGATTCAAAACTTTTAATAAGAATTCCAGGAATCATACAATGTTAGTCTAAAGATTCAGTCTAAAAAGATTAGACATGGTTGGCCAAGCTTCAGCAGGACATTACATTCAGCAGCTAAATTGATGAGAATCAATCAGCTTTTGTGATGATAAGAACATTGCCTTGAAACTCTAGAATCCATTCTTAAAAATTATGAAAAGTACCTAATCTAAGCAACAAGATGAACCATCAGTTGTCCAAACTCGAACAATTCCCGGCAACGGCGCCAAAAACTTGGTGCACGAAATTGTGATCATCAATGGTGCCAACAGCTTGGTACGCACAATTGTAATATCAACTCTTTATCACAACTCCACACAACTAACCAGCAAGTGCACTGGGTCGTCCAAGTAATACCTTACGTGAGTAAGGGTCGATCCCACGGAGATTGTCGGCTTGAAGCAAGCTATGGTCACCTTGTAAATCTCAGTCAGGCGGATTCAAATGGTAATGGAGGATTGATAATTAAAATATGAATAAAACATAAAATAAAGATAGAGATACTTATGTAATTCATTGGTAGGAATTTCAGATAAGCGTATGAAGATGCTTTGTTCCTTCTAAACCTCTGTTTTCCTATTGCCTTCTTCCAATCATTCATACTCCTTTCCATGGCAAGCTTTATGTTGGGTATCACCGTTGTCAATGGCCACTTCCTGTCCTCTCAGTGAAAATGTTCCAAATGCGCTGTCACCACACGGCTAATCATCTGTCGGTTCTCGATCATATTGGAATAGGATCCATTGATCCTTTTGCGTCTGTCACACGCCCAACACTCGCGAGTTTGAAGCTCATCACAGTCATCCCTTCCCAGATCCTACTCGGAATACCACAGACAAGGTTTAGACTTTCCGAATCTCAAGAATGACCACCAATAATTCTAGCCTATACCACGAAGGTTCCAATCTTAGATTAGAAACCCAAGAGATACGCATTCAAGCCATTGCTAGTAGAACAGAGGTGGTTGTCAGGCACATGTTCATATGTGAGAATGATGATGAGTGTCACGGATCATCACATTCATCAAGTTGAAGAACGAATGAATATCTTAGAGAAGAAGTAGGCGTGAATTGAATAGAAAAACAGTAGTACTTTGCATTAATTCATGAAGAACAGCAGAGCTCCACACCTTAATCTATGGTGTGTAGAAACTCCACCGTTGAAAATACATAAGAACAAGGTCTAGGCATGGCCGAATGGCCAGCCCCCAAATGTAAACATAAAGATCAAAAGGTATGTGAAAGTATGAAAATACAATAGCAAAAGGTCCTATTTATAGAAAACTAGTAACCTAGGGTTACAGAAATAGGTAATTAATGCAGAAATATTCTTCCGGACCCACTTGGTATGTGCTTGGGCTGAGCACTGAAGCTTCCATGTGTAGAGACTTTTCTTGGAGTTAAACGCCAGCTTTTGTGCCAGTTTTGACGCCAGAATTTCTATGCTGACTTGGAATGCCAGTTTGGGCCATCAAATCTTGGGCAATGTATACACTATTATATATTGCTGGAAAGCCCAGGATGTCTACTTTTTAATGCAATTGAGAGCGCGCCGATTTGGCTTCTGTAGCTCCAGAAAATCCACTTCGAGTGTAGAGAGGTCAGAATCCAACAGCATCTGCAGTCCTTTTTCAGCCTCTGAATTAGATTTTGCTCAGGTCCCTCAATTTCAGTCAGAAAATACCTGAAATCACAGAAAAATACACAAACTCATAGTAAAGTCCAAAAATATTATTTTTATTTAAAAACTAATAAAAACATAATAAAAACTAACTAAAATATACTAAAAACATACTAAAAACAATACCAAAAAGCGTATAAATTATCCGCTCATCACAACACCAAACTTAAATTGTTGCTTGTCCCCAAGCAACTGAAAATCATATAGGATAAAAAGAATAGAATGTACAATGAATTCCAAAAACATCTATGAAGATCAGTATTAATTAGATGAGCAGGGCTTTTAGCTTTTTGCTTCTGAACAATTTTGGCATCTCACTTTATCCTTTGAAGTTCAGAATGATTGGCTTCTATAGGAACTCAGAATCCAGATAGTGTTATTGTTTCTCCTAGTTAAGTATGTTGATTCTTGAACACAGCTACTTTATGAGTCTTGGCCGTGACCCTAAGCATTTTGTTTTCCAGTATTACCACCGGATACATAAATGCCATAGACACATAACTGTGTGAACCTTTTCAGATTGTGACTCAGCTTTGCTAAAGTCCCTAATTAGAGGTGTCCAGAGCTCTTAAGCACACTTTTTTTTTTGTTTTGGACCACGACTTTAACCGCTCAGTCTCAAGTTTTCTCTTGACACCTTCACGCCATAAGCACATGGTTAGGGACAGCTTGGTTTAGCCGCTTAGGCCAGGATTTTATTCCTGTGGGCCCTACTTTCCACTGATGCTCAAAGCCTTGGATCCTTTTTATTTTTACCCTTGCCTCTTGGTTTAAAGGGCTATTGGCTTTTTCTGCTTGCTTTTTCTTTCTCTTTCTCTTTTTTTTTTTGCCAAAATTTTTTTCTTTTTTTGCAATTTTTTTCCGCATATTTTTTTCTGCAAGCTTTTCACTGCTTTTTCTTGCTTCAAGAATCAATTTTATGATTTTTCAGATTATCAAATAACATTTCTCCTTTTCCATCATTCTTTCAAGAGCCAACAATTTTAGCATTCATGAACAACAAATTCAAAAAAATATGCAATATTCAAGCATTCATTCAGAAAGACAAAAGTATTGCCACCACATCAAAATAACTAAATTGTTTTAAAATTCGAAATTCATGCACTTCTTTTTCTTTTTCAATTAAAAACATTTTCCATTTAATAAAGGTGATGGATTCATTTTCATAGCTTTAAGGCATAGATACTTAGACACTAGTGATCATGTAATAAAGACACAAACATAAATAAACATAAAGCATAAGAATTCGAAAAATAGAAAATAAAGAACAAGGAGATTAAAGAACGGGTCCACCTTAGTGATGGCGGCTTGTTCTTCCTCTTGAAGATCTTATGGAGTGCTTGAGCTTCTCAATGTCTCTTCCTTGCCTTTGTTGCTCCTCTCTCATGATTCTTTGATCTTCTCTAATTTCATGAAGGATGATGGAATGCTCTTGGTGTTCCACCCTTAAGTGTCCCATATTGGAGCTTAATTCTCCTAGGGAGGTGTTGATTTGCTCCCAATAATTTTGTGGAGGAAAATGCATCCCTTGAGGCATCTCAGGGATTTCATGATGAGGAAAGTATGAACTATTATATATTGCTGGAAAGCCCAGGATGTCTACTTTCCAACGCAATTGAAAGCGTGCCAATTTGGCTTCTGTAGCTCCATAAAATCTACTTCGAGTGCAGGGAGGTCAGAATCCAATAGCATTTGCAGTCCTTTTTCAGTCTCTGAATCAGATTTTGCTCAGGTCCCTCAATTTCAGTCAGAAAATACCTGAAATCATAGAAAAACACACAAACTCATAGTAAAGTCCAGAAATGTGATTTTTATTTAAAAACTAATAAAAACATAATAAAAACTATCTAAAATATACTAAAAACATACTAAAAATAATACCAAAAAGCGTATAAATTATCCGTTCATCATTCACTCACAGTAGCTTGCTCGACCTTCCTAACAGAAAGAGAAAGCTCGTCAAGTCACTGCATAAGTTCGAAAACCTGCATTTTATATCTCTCCTCCTTAACATCAGAAGCTGCATTTGCCTCTTCCAAGGTCTTGACTTTAGCCTGAAGGCTTTGTTTTTCTTCTTTAAGAGTCTTAATAGATCCATTCAAATTCTCAACCTCTAGCTTCACATCTTTCAAATCCTTTTCCTGCTTTGACACCTCAAATCAGAAGATGGAGATCGCTTTTCCGTATCTCTAATGTAAGTGGTCGAACGAAGCAGCATTCTTTGAACCCACGGAAGGTTTTCTCCAGAGGGAGTTTGGCCAATCCCGACTTAGTCTTCTCAGTAAGAAGATATTCGTCAACAAACTCGGGAGCTTGAAACTCTTTCTCCAGAATACAACCAAAAGAAGTTGGTGAGAAAATTTCAGCTGCGGGACTCTTACCCCTCTTTTATCTCTTTTTAGTTGGAGAAAGGAGGGGGAGAAACATCCCCCACGTCGTGAACCTCGTGGCCAACTCCCAAGCTGAATTTCAGAGGAGGAGGAATGTTGCTCAAAGTAGCTGAAGAAAGGACCCAATCACCACTACCCAGATTGGCGGGAAATATTCCAAGCAACATGCTCATAAACCAAAATAGTCTGAAAGGACACAGGACAGTCACTCTAAAGTTCCAAGAGCATTTGGATGCTCGTGAACTCAGAAGCGTTCACACCTTGCAGCTGGATCTTAGGAGATGACACATTAAAATTCCAATACAAATTAAACCTTTTTTCATCTTCTAAGATCATAAAAAAAGGTATGGTTCCCTCTACCCTCTCAATGTTAAAAAACTTTTCTTTAAAACTATGATAAGATTCCTTAAAGAGAGTAAAAATCTTCCTATTTGGGATACCTCGAAAAGAGATAAACCCTCAACCTTAGGAACTAAAGGGCATTGTTAAAGTGAAGAAATAAAAAAAAGACCCTATAGGTAACAGTCAGCCCCAAGAATGAGCACAGCAACTCGAAGGCCCGAATGGTAGCCCACGTGTTTGGGTACAGTTGTGAAGGAGCACAACTGGTATAACTCAAAATATCTTGTTGAAAGCTGGAGAATGGAAGACAAACTCCTAAACGACTGAATAGCACCTCGTACATCTACAACCAGTCAGGTCAGGATCCCACGTGGTGGTTAAAATGGCAAATTCGATCGTCCCGGTGAGGAATGGAAAGCACATACAAGTTTCTCATGTCAGAATCGAGAATGGCCCCAGCTATGCACATGGCCTCAAGCTCATTCTCCGTGATGGTGGAGGGAGTAGATTTTACTTCCTCGAAAACCCATGAGTATGGGTCAAAGTGTCATTGGCCAGCGCATTGGGGAGGTTAGGGAGCTGGTCTAGAAGACGACGTCCCAACCCATTCAAGAGAGGCGACCACCTTCTTCCTCAGCATCTCGGGTAAATCTACAGGGGCACCACCACTATGTCACGAAAGGAAAATTTCATCTCCATTTATAGAAAGAAGATTGTCTATCCTAAACTACCAAAAGTGCCACAAATAAGAACCTTACACACTATCCAAAGCTCAAAGCAAATAAAACTAAAACCTAACAGTGGTACCCCCCCCACTACAACAACTACCACAACAATTCAAAACTATCCGAAAACAAGCAATGGGCAATAAAAAGACACCAAATACCAAAGAAAATATCACATTCTAAGAGCAATTACACGCATCTCACTAAATTATAGGGCATAGTAGACTAAAAACAAGGGTGCGAAGAAAATGAAAAACTCTTACTTGGACACGATAGTTGTACAAGAAGAAAGAAATGAGGAATAAAGGTTGCAAGCGTCCAGAAAGATTCTAGTCGAGCAAAGGAAGAAGCAAAAAAACTCTCTCTTATCTCCAAGAGGAAAACGCGAAAATGAGAAGGATAAATAAAGTGAGGGAAAGTGAAACTAGCTACTTTATGAAAAATTAATGCTTCATTAAATTGATTGATTGATGGAGAGAGAAAAGAAAGTGGGTGACGGTTCAGGAACCAAGGAGAAGTAAAAACTGTTTGAAGAAACTGAACAGTTTTTTCAAAAGAGTTTTTTGGTGCCCAAAAAGCCTAAAAAAGAAACCCTTCAAAAGGTCTAAAAATAGGTCCGGTTCATCAAACTTGGGCATACTTGACAAATCGCAAAGTCATGAAGTTCAAGTTGGGATACTATTATGGACAATAATAGACAGCGAGATTTCGACTACAATAAATCATACGTTACCAACATTACGCTGGAAAAATAGATAGCTCAAACCACAAATGCAATGCCAGGTTTGCAAAACAGCTAGCAAGCAATATAAACTTATATTCGACAATGAATACTCAACGGATACTCGAAAAACATATAAAAACAGGGGGCTCCAAAAACAGGTAAAGACAACACATTCAATTCCTAACAAGTACACTACTGACTTAAGTTTCAGAGTGCCTTTGCAGGTTGTCCACCTAGCTTGATAAAAAACAATCCACCTCGATATCTCGGTTCTTCTTGATTACGTATCGACAGCTAGATACGAACAATGAAAAACTATCATAAACAATTAGGTTATATGTTTTTTTTTTCTTCGGATAAAATCAAATTATTCAAGCCTTATTATAAGAAATTTTTTTTTGGTAATTAAAACGGGGTTATTATAAGAAATTTAACTAACATGCTTTGAGACTATAGAACCCTATAAAATAGCTTCTTATGTAATACTAATAGGCTAATAAATAAATATTAGATGCGTGTTTTGGGTCAAGCAAAATTAGAGATTAATATTGTCACTCATCAAAAGTTTGGACACCAATTATGGGCTTTAGTTTTTTTTTTCTAAAATCTTTCGGTCAGTCTGTTCCCAAGTTTTTGTAGATTGTTGGCATTGTGCTTCAATTAAAATAATGTGGGCCAAGTTCAAAAGTAATGTATGAGATGAGGATATTACCCTGCCTCTCCCCTTTTGTGTGTTGTTCTTGCAGTCGTTGCCGCTAGGGGTGCACATGGCTTGGCCCGGCCCAAAGATCCGGCCCGGCCCCGAACACTTTAGGGGCTAATTTGGTGTGATTTCACCACGTTTAGGGTCGGGTAAGGGTCTCAAAAATAGACCTGGTCATTATTTTGGGTCGGGTCCGAGCCATAGCTTGGGTCACCCGAACTCGGTCTGGTGGCCCGGTCATTGGTGCACAAATTGTGAATCACACTTTTCACAACTCGTACCACTGACCAGCAAGTGCACTGGGTCGTCCAAGTAATACCTCACGTGAGTAAGGGTCGAATCCCACGGAGATTGTTGGTTTGAAGCAATCTATGGTTATCTTGTAAATCTTAGTCAGGAAGTCAATTATGTTTATCAGTTGAATTGCAAATAGACAATAGAGCATGGATTAAGGGTTACTTGTTATGCAGTAATGGAGAATATGTTGGAGTTTTGGAGATGCTTTGTCTTCTGAATCGCTGCTTTCCTCTGTCTTCTTGTTCACGCACGCACGTCCTCCTATGGCAAGCTGTGTGTTGGTGGATCACCGTTGTCAATGGCTACCTTCCATCCTTCCAGTGAAAACTACGCTCACGCGCTCTGTCACAGCACGGCTAATCACCGGTTGGTTCTCGATCCAGTTGGAATAGGATTTACTATCCTTTTGCGTCTGTCACTAACGCCCAGCCTTCAGGAGTTTGAAGCTCGTCACAGTCATTCAATTCTTGAATCCTACTCGGAATACCACAGACAAGGTTTAGACTTTCCGGATTCTCATGAATGCCGCCATCAGTTCTAGCTTGTACCACGGAGATTCTGATTAAGAAATCTAAGAGATACTCATTCAATCGTATATAGAACGGAGGTGGTTGTTAGGCACACGTTCATGATTTGAGGAAGGTGATGAGTGTCACAGATCATCACCTCCATCACAGTTAAGCGCGAATGAACATCTTAGATAGGAACAAGCGTGTTTGAATGGAAAACAAAAATACTTGCATTAATTCATCGAGACACAGCAGAGCTCCTCATCCCCAACAATGGGGTTTAGAGACTCATGCCGTCAGAGAATACAAAGTTTAGATCTAAAATGTCATGAGGTCCAAAATGAGTCTCTAAAAGTTATTTAAATACTAAACTAGTAGCCTAGGTTTACAAAAAATGAGTAGACTATGATGGATGATGCAGAGATCCACTTCTGGGGCCCACTTGGTGTGTGCTGGGGCTGAGATTTAAGCAAGTCACGTGCAGAGGCCATTTGTGGAGTTGAACGCCAGTTTTTGTGCCAGTTTGGGCGTTCAACTCCAGCTTTTGATCCTTTTCTGGCGCTGGACGCCAGAATTGGGCAGAGAACTGGCGTTGAACACCAGTTTACGTCGTCTATCCTTGTGCAAAGTATGGACTATTATATATTGCTGGAAAGAACTGGATGTCTACTTTCCAACGCAATTGGAAGCATGCCATTTCGAGTTTTGTAGCTCCAGAAAATCCACTTTGAGTGCAGGGAGGTCAGAATCCAACAGCATCAGCAGTCCTTTTTCAGCCTGAAGCAGATTTTTGCTCAGCTCCTTCAATTTCAGCCAGAAAAATACTTGAAATTACAGAAAAACACACAACTCATAGTAAAGTCTAGAAATATGAATTTTTCCTAAAAACTAATGAAAATAGACTAAAAACTAACTAGAACATACTCAAAACTATATGAAATTAACCCCAAAAAGCGTATAAAATATCTGCTCATCACAACACCAAACTTAAACTGTTGCTTGTCCTCAAGCAACTAGACAAATAAAATAGAAAACTAATAGGTTGAGAAGCAATAATATCTCAGAGTTTTTGAGTGAAGCTCAGATTCTAATTAGATGAGCGGGACTAGTAGCTTTTTGCTTCTGAACAGTTTTGGCATCTTGATCACAAGTCATCTTAGCCTAGTTTCACTAGCCTTTTTCTTTTGTTTTCAATTGAATTATGCACTTTCTTGAGCCATAAGCAAGCCAATTTGGTAGATTTTCATGCTTCCTTTGATTTAATCAACCATAGATGAATTAATGCAATTTCATGAGGTTTTATGCTATAATTGTCACATATTATGAAAGAATGAATATCTCATGATTTTGAGCATAGCTTTGATATGTTTGGTTTATTAATGATAGGTGAAGAAAGCTTGGAGAAAGGTTGAAGCAAGAAGGAATGGCTAGGAGGAAGAGAGGACAAAAAGTTTGAGCAAAAGTTTGCCTCAAACTTTAGCTCAAACTTTTGGAATAAGTGAAAACGAACTAGGGAGCAAAAAGCTTGACCAAAAGTTTGCCTCAAACTTTTTGGCAAACTTTTGGCATCACAAATCAACACCCTGGAGAGCAAAAGTTTGCGCCAACGTTTGCCTCAAACTTTTTGGCAAACGTTGGCGCCATGAGTGTGCAAGGGGGAGCCAACGTTTGAGCAAAAGTTTGACCCCAAACTTTGGCTCAAACGTTGGTAGCAGCAAAATGGGGTGGCTGATATGAAAAGTTTGAGTAAAAGTTTGCCTCAAACTTTTACTCAAACTTTTACTCAAGCTTACATGATTCCAAACCCGGTTCACTTCGGTTCTTCTCCAAACTCCAAGAGCAATCAACCAAGGCCTCTATCAACCCAATTCCATCAAGAGCAAAGGCCCAATTGAAGGCTTGAAGACCATTTGAAGAAAGTGTATAAATAGCATAGGATTTAAGTTTTTGGGGAGCTTTCTTTTCGGTTTTGATTAGTACACTTAGTAGAGAGCTCACTTTACATTTCTTGGCATTGTTGTTTTAATTCAAGGGAATTTGGGAGGAGAATTGATCTCTCTTCTTCCTTGTTCTTGCCCAGCACTCTTTACTTTCCTTGTCTTGGATCTTGGGTTGGAGAATTGAAGGAAATCTGTTTCAATCTCATCCTGAGATCTCTCTGTTTCATTTTACTGCATAATTGAATTTCCATTTTGGTTAATTGCTTCTGCCTTCTACTTTCTCTGCAATTTACAATTTACAATTCCTTTGCAATTGTTCTTGTTGGATCTAGGAAGGCATTGAGATCTAGACTTGGTTATCTAGTCTCTTGAGTCCTGAGATCTAAATTCTCATTTTACTTTCTCTGTTTAACGCTTTTCATGCTCATTTACAATTCTGTTTTTAGATCCGATTTAATCCAAGTTATCTTCTATTTCTCTGTTTGTTGAATTTAATTTTTTTCCTTGTTTAATTTCTGCAAATCCAATTCCCAATTCCCTTTACAATTCAAGCCATTTACATTTCTTGCACTTTAAGATTCTGCAGTTTACATTTCTTGCGTTCTAAGTTTCTGCCATTTAATTTCTTGTTCTTTAAGATTCAGCACTTTAAATTTCAGTTCTCTTTAAATTCAATGCAATTTACCCATTCCCTTTACTTTCCATGCAATCTAAATTCTGCAAATCACAAATCACTCAACCAAATCTTGATTCGCTTGACTAAATCAACCACTAAACTAAAATTGCTCAATCCTTCAATCCCTGTGGGATCGACCTCACTCCCGTGAGTTTTTATTACTTGATGCGACCCGGTGCACTTGCCGGTGAGTTTTGTGTCGGATCGTTTTCCGCACATCAAGTTTTTCGTGCCGTTGCCGGGGATTGATTAGATTGACAATGATTAAGTGAGGTGGTGATCTAGATCTAGCATTTTTATTTTCTGTTTCTTTAATCTTTGACTAACACGCTAACTGTTTGAAATTTTGCTTAAACTAAACTTCGTTCTAGCAATAGACTGAAGAGTTACTGGAGGTGTTTCTTGTGTTTTGTTTGTATGTCAGGTACAGGGAGATCCATTCCTGTTTTGTCTAAAACTGACCAGAGAACTCTTAGAAGGTTGAGAAGAGCTGAAAGAGGGAAAAATATTGTTGGAGAGGAAGAATCTGAGGAAGAATATCACGAGATGGAAGGAGATCCATCTAATCCAGGAGGAGGGGTTAACAATAACCCACAGCAGAGGAGAGTATTGGCCTCCTATACCTTTGCAAATGCTAGACATTGTGGAAGCAGCATTCTCACCCCTAATGTCAATGCAAATAACTTTGAATTGAAGCCACAACTCATTACATTGGTCCAAAACAACTGCTCGTTTGGGGGAGGACCATTGGAGGATCCAAATCAACATCTATCTATGTTCTTAAGGATTTGTGACGCTGTCAAGTCCAATGGCGTGAATCCTGAGACTTACAAGCTTCTGCTGTTCCCGTTCTCATTAAGGGACAAGGCCGCACAATGGCTTGAAACTTTTCCTCAAGGAAGCATCACTAGCTGGGATGATTTGGTGACTAAATTTCTAGCCAAATTCTATCCACCTCAAAGAGTCATCAGGCTGAAAACTGAGGTACAAACATTCACACAATTGGATGCTGAAAATCTGTATGAAGCATGGGAGAGATACAAGGCTCTGCTGAGGAAATGTCCACCAGAAATGTTCACTGAGTGGGACAAGCTACAGAACTTCTATGAAGGACTCACTCTAAAGGCTCAAGAATCACTTGACCACTCAGCTGGAGGATCATTGCAGCTGATGAAAACAGCAGAAGAAGCTCAAAATCTTATTGACATGGTGGCCAACAATCAATATTTCTTTGCTCACCAAAGAAATCGCCAACCATCACAAAGGAGAGGAGTAATGGAGCTAGAAGGAGTGGACTCAATCTTGGCTCAAAACAAGATGATGTAGCAGCAAATTCAACAACAATTTGAACAAATGGCCAAGAGGATTGATAGCCTCCAAGTTGCAGCAGTTAACACAAGCCAACCATTATCCACATGGGGGCAAAATGAAGAAACTCAAGAAGAACAACAACAAGAGCAAGTACAGTATATGCACAACCAAGGACCAAATGAAGTATATGGTGATACGTACAATCCATCCTGGAAGAACCACCCAAACCTCAGATGGGGAGATAATCACACCCAAAACCAACAACCATGGCAGAGGAACTCAAACTAAAACAACCCAAGAAGCAATCAAAACCACAACCAGCAGCAAACTAACCAGAATCCCTATAGAAAACCTCAAAACAACTACCCCAACCCCAACCAGTACCAATCCAATAACCAATCCACCAACCAAAATGCCTACCATCCACCACCCACATCTCACAACCCACCACAAGCATCACCTGAATCTCAAAGACTTACTAACTTGGAGACCTTGATAGACAAAATGTTGAAACACCAGGAAATGACAACCAAGAACCATGAAGCCTCCATAAAGAGCCTAGAGAGGCAAATTGGACAGATCTCCAAACAGATTTCTGTTGAGAGACCTTCAAGCTCACTACCGAGTGACACAATCCCAAATCCTAAGGAAGAATGCAAGGCAATACAATTAAGGAGTGGGAGAACATTGGAGAGCAGCAAAAGACCACTAGAAGAGGAAGCCAATGATAATGATGTAATGGCAAGCAAGCAAGTTTCAAAGCAAACTCCAGAAAAGGAGGAACAATAAAAAATTCCAAAAAAGGGGAATGAAGCAATTGAAGAGCCAACAAAGAATCAAAAGCAACAAGCAGAGAAGACCTTTGTACCTCCACTGCCATATCCCCAGAAGTTCAACAAAGAGGCTAAGGACCAACATTTTCATAAGTTCCTTGAGACTCTCAAGAAGCTGGAGATCAATATTCCCTTGGCTGAAGCACTTGAGCAAATGCCTCTGTATGCCAAGTTTTTGAAGGAGCTTATCAATAAAAAAAGAAGTTGGGATGAGAAAGAAACCATACTGCTTACTGAGAAATGCAGGGCCTTGATTCAAAAAGGGCTTCCTCCGAAGCTTGAGGACCCAGGGAGCTTCTTGCTGCCTTGCACCATTGGGGAATTAACCATCACTAAAGCAATGTGCGATCTAGGAGCAAGTATCAACTTAATACCATCCTCCTTGGTGAAAAATTTGCATATAGAGGAAGTTAAACTGGTACAGATATCTCTAGAGCTAGTAGATAAGTCAACGGTATACCCCAGGGGTATGATTGAAAACCTTCTGGTCAAGGTAGACAATTTCATATACCCTGCAGATTTTGTGGTTCTAGATTTAGATGGGGATGATGGTGACTCTATTATACTGGGAAGGCCATTCTTGGCCACTGCTAGAGCTATCATAGACATAGAGCAAGGAGAACTAACTCTCAGGATGCATGATAAGAGTGTCACTCTGAAGGTATTACCAGAAGCCCAGTTTAGTAATAAGAGGAGGGACTCTATGGAAATTGACAAGGTGATTCACAACAATATCCCAAGGCAGAAGATTGTGCAGAAGGATGAAAAAGTCCAAGAGGATATTGGAGTATTAGCCACTGAAGAGAGAAATCCCCAAGGTAAGTCTACAACCATAAAAGAAAGATCAACAAAAAAGGGGATGAAACACAGAAATAAAACAAAAAGGGGTTGGAAGAACAGAAAGATTCCAACAGAGGGGCTTTCCAAAGGTGACAAAGTGCAATTGATATATCAACAACTGGGAGCAAGCCAACAGACTGATGACTATTACACTGTCAGCAACATAATCTCATTGGAACATGCCGAAATTGAACACCAGAGAACAAAGAGGAGGATCACAGTCAGGGGAGACAAGTTGAGGCACTACAATCCTCAACCACCATAAAAGAAAGCTCCAATGTCAAGCTAGTGACAATAAAAGAGCGCTCCATGGGAGGCAACCCATGATTTAAGATTATTGTCATTTTAGATTCAATAAGCTATGATCACCTGAGCATGAATTTTTTTTCTTTTCATGGACGTACTTCATGAATGCATGCAAAATTATTTTTACATATGCTAAGACTTCTAAAGTTTGGTGTGCCTTCAAGCACACCAAACCAGTGTTACAAACATTTTCATACTATATGCCTAGCATATGACCAAACACTAAGTTTGGTGTTTCTCTTCTCATGAAAATTAAAAAAAAAAAAGAAAAAAAAAGGGAGAGAAAAAGGAAAATTATGATGAAAACATTTCTTATAAACATTTAACCAAGAATGACATTGGGATTTCAATTTCACTAGTTGGAGGAAGAAACACATATTTTCAACTATATGACCAAACATTAAGTTTGGTGTCCTCCAAGGAAAGTCACGGTTCAAATGGATATAAGGAATGGTTATTCATATAGTGTTAATGAAAAGAAGCACTCTTGCCACAGTTTGATAAAACTAATGCTTGTTGTCTTGTTGTGATGACTAGGTGGTCAAAGAACACTCAATGAAAAAGACAAGACAAAGGAAAGCATAGCATGAGGACAAAATCTCATCACATGCCTCAAAAGGAGAATCTGCAACTCCTTGAGAGGATCACGGCAAAGGCAATTGAAGAAGCAAGATTTGTCTTCATTCATCCTTACATGCACACCTTTGATTCACATAGTATCCAATGGCATCCTAGCCCTTCATTGTTCATTTAAATGACACACCACCTTCAAGCCATGCATATGACCGAATCCTTGCACCACAACCATTTAAACTCCAGTCCTTTCATCATTTCTCATCATAATAAGCTCAGCCTCAAATCTCTTCTTGCTCCAAATATACATCAAAATATCCAATATTCTTCACACTCCCTTAAACCTCAAGAGTCTCAAACAACCAAGTGATCATGGCCTCTTCCTCAAGAACCAAACGAAGAAGAGGGAAAGATCCCATGGTGGAGGAGAGCACCCCTGAATATGACCGATGGAGATTCAAATCTCGGTACCATCAGATGCAAATTGAATGGATGAATGAGAAGAAGATATATCTAGAAATTCCACTCTTGCTGCCGGATGATGGATGCCAAGAAATGAAGGACAAAATTCGAAAGAGGAGGTGGGAGGAACTCATATCACCAATCACCCGGATCAATGCTAATATCATAAGAGAGTTCTATGCCAATGTCTCAAGGCTTGACATGAGTGAGGCTCCAACATACAAGAGCTATGCGCGGGGAGTGGAAGTAGACTTTAGCTTGGATGCAATCAAGAAAGTCTTGGGACTAAAATCAGTCCGCTTTAGTGAACTGGGATACCACCAAAGGGTAAATGGTGATCCCGATTATGATGGGATTGCTAGAGATATTTGTATGGAGAACTCAGAGTGGGAAGGAGATGACAAGAACAAATACAAGTATCTGAAGAGAGGTAACCTTACCCCGGAAGCAAAGGGATGGTATGAGTTGTTGAAAAGATCAATTCTGGGCACAGTAAACACCTCAGAAGTTAACAGGAAGAGAGCTGTTATGTTGCATTGCATCATTGTGGGAGGAGAGGTAAAAGTTCATGAAATCCTGGCAAAAGACATTCAAAAGCTTGCTGAGAAGAACTCGGTCGGGTCTTGGTTATACTATCCAAGTACCATTTGGAGGTTGTGTGCAAAGGCCAAAGTGCCAATGGAGGAGGAGAACCCAATGTGGTTGAGCCAGGGCATGCCTATAACCATTGAAAGAATGATGATGGCTCCTGAAGCACATCAAGGCCGAAGACCACACGGAGGAAGGCAAAGAGAAGAACCAATGGAGGAAGAAGAATTACAAGAGGAGGAGGAACAGCAGCACATTCCCCTACATAACAATTTGGACATGACTCAAATGCAGGAAGCAATTGGAAGATTATCACAACAGTACATGAGAATTCAAGAAAGGCAAGAGGAATACCATTCACTATACATGAAAAACCAACAAGAACAAGAAGAACGGGAGCTAAGAATGATGAACAAACAAAGTGAATTTGAGTCAAAATTCCTTGTGATGCAAGAAGAGCATGCTTTTCAATCTCATGAATCATTTGGAAAGTTGGAACAAATGCAAGATGAAAATTTGAGGGCTCTCAAAGAGTTCACAACACTCCAAGATGCAAGATATGAAGTCCAAGCCGACTACAACATAAATAGTCAAATCAAGCTTAACTATATTGGAGAGCATCTGCACAACATGGATCCAGCTTTTCCAACTTTTGATGAATTCTTCAAAAGGAGAAGTGAGATAGAAGTAAGCAATGCAATGAAGCTTGAAGATAGAGTAGAGGAAGCGATGAATAGAGCTGGTTTCTGGCGGGATCAACAGACAACAGACATGGACACAGGGAACACCAGCAACCAGGTGTATGAAAGAAGAAAGAAAAAGCATGACAAATGAAAGGTGGACTTGCTCCTTGTTCATCACTACAAAGAAAAAGCATGCATTGTGTCTGTTTTAAGTGGTCCTTGCATCTTTAAGCAGTTATTATAATTAATAGCCTTTGCATCATGTTTGTTTCTCTTAAAATAAGTAAGCTAGTCTATGTGTGTGCTTGTGTGTTTACTTTCACTGAACAAAAAGCATGCTTTGTCCCCTTTATCTTTAATTCAATAAAAGAAATGTTTGAATGTGAAGTGAGATAGTTCTCTGTTAGATAGAAGTACAATAAAAGTAAGTGGTGGTATGTATGTGTGATTGTATGATAGCTCACTTTTAGTGAATAAGAGAACTAGGATGTCTCCCTCTAAGTAGAAAGTGGACTACTGTCTATGAATCTCAATCAAATAAAAATCCTTGGTTAGAAAGAAAAACAAAAAGAAAGAAAAAAAGGGGAGAAAAAGAAATAGCCAATGAGTGGCAGAACAAAAGAAAACAAAAAGAAACAAAGCTGGACACCAATAGCTTGAACCTTAGAATATATGCCTGTGGTGTCTTTGTATTAGGATCTGCTTGGACTACTAAGTTCTTTGGAGTGCATCAACACTCGGTGACTTGGGTTAACTAACCCGGGATCATCAGCTGAAAGTCCACTATCAAGAGTAACCTAACTACAAGGCATTTAGTAGCCCAAAGAGGTGCTGGGCATCAATGTTTTAAGAAGGAATGTGAGCCAAGTGTCTATAGTGAATAATGTGTCAAGTATAAAGAAAAGAAAATGAACTTGCTACACATGACACTCAAATAAAGCTTATGAACAAAATAATAGCCAAGGATAAAGGAATAATGAGAGGTCATAGCAGTATATTACTTGAAGCTTGAAGGAGACTTTCTAGGCTTAAGAGTCAATAAGAAGTGAGTGTTTACATATCCACATAAAACCCCATGAACTACCAATAACACTCTACTAGCATGAACATCCTCTTCCATTTCATTCTTTCTTCTCAATAAATCTTTTCTTGCTTGGGGACAAGCAAGCTTTAAGTTTGGTGTTGTGATGACAAGTCATCTTAGCCTAGTTTCACTAGCCTTTTTCTTTTGTTTTCAATTGAATTATGCACTTTCTTGAGCCATAAGCAAGCCAATTTGGTAGATTTTCATGCTTCCTTTGATTTAATCAACCATAGATGAATTAATGCAATTTCATGAGGTTTTATGCTATAATTGTCACATATTATGAAAGAATGAATATCTCATGATTTTGAGCATAGCTTTGATATGTTTGGTTTATTAATGATATGTGAAGAAAGCTTGGAGAAAGGTTGAAGCAAGAAGGAATGGCTAGGAGGAAGAGAGGACAAAAAGTTTGAGCAAAAGTTTGCCTCAAACTTTAGCTCAAACTTTTGGAATAAGTGAAAACGAACCAGGGAGCAAAAAGCTTGACCAAAAGTTTGCCTCAAACTTTTGTGCAAACTTTTGGGCAAAAAGCTTGAGCAAAAGTTTGCCTCAAACTTTTTGGCAAACTTTTGGCATCACAAATCAACACCCTGGAGAGCAAAAGTTTGCGCCAACATTTGCCTCAAACTTTTTGGCAAACGTTGGCGCCATGAACAACACACCCTGGAGAGCAAAAGCTTGCGCCAATGTTTGCCTCAAACTTTTTGGCAAACGTTGGCGCCATGAGTGTGCAAGGGGGAGCCAACGTTTGAGCAAAAGTTTGACCCCAAACTTTGGCTCAAACGTTGGTAGCAGCAAAATGGGGTGGCTGATATGAAAAGTTTGAGTAAAAGTTTGCCTCAAACTTTTACTCAAACGTTTACTCAAGCTTACATGATTCCAAACCCGGTTCACTTCGGTTCTTCTCCAAACTCCAAGAGCAATCAACCAAGGCCTCTATCAACCCAATTCCATCAAGAGCAAAGGCCCAATTGAAGGCTTGAAGACCATTTGAAGAAAGTATATAAATAGCATAGGATTTAAGTTTTTGGGGAGCTTTCTTTTCGGTTTTGATTAGTACACTTAGTAGAGAGCTCACTTTACATTTCTTGGCATTGTTGTTTTAATTCAAGGGAATTTGGGAGGAGAATTGATCTCTCTTCTTCCTTGTTCTTGCCCAGCACTCTTTACTTTCCTTGTCTTGGATCTTGGGTTGGAGAATTGAAGGAAATCTGTTTCAATCTCATCCTGAGATCTCTCTGTTTCATTTTACTGCATAATTGAATTTCCATTTTGGTTAATTGCTTCTGCCTTCTACTTTCTCTGCAATTTACAATTTACAATTCCTTTGCAATTGTTCTTGTTGGATCTAGGAAGGCATTGAGATCTAGACTTGGTTATCTAGTCTCTTGAGTCCTGAGATCTAAATTCTCATTTTACTTTCTCTGTTTAACGCTTTTCATGCTCATTTACAATTCTGTTTTTAGATCCGATTTAATCCAAGTTATCTTCTATTTCTCTGTTTATTGAATTTAATTTTTTTCCTTGTTTAATTTCTGCAAATCCAATTCCCAATTCCCTTTACAATTCAAGCCATTTACATTTCTTGCACTTTAAGATTCTGCAGTTTACATTTCTTGCGTTCTAAGTTTCTGCCATTTAATTTCTTGTTCTTTAAGATTCAGCACTTTAAATTTCAGTTCTCTTTAAATTCAATGCAATTTACCCATTCCCTTTACTTTCCATGCAATCTAAATTCTGCAAATCACAAATCACTCAACCAAATCTTGATTCGCTTGACTAAATCAACCACTAAACTAAAATTGCTCAATCCTTCAATCCCTGTGGGATCGACCTCACTCCCGTGAGTTTTTATTACTTGATGCGACCCGGTGCACTTGCCGGTGAGTTTTGTGTCGGATCGTTTTCCGCACATCACATCTCACTTTATCCATTGAAGCTCAGAGTGATTGGCATCTATAGGAACTCAGAATTCAGATAGTGTTATTGATTCTCTTAGTTCAGTGTGATGATTCTTGAACACAGCTTCTTTATGAGTCTTGGCCGTGGCCCTAAGCACTTTGTTTTCCAGTATTACCACCGGATACATAAATGCCACAGACACATAAATGGGTGAACCTTTTCAGATTGTGACTCAGCTTTGCTAAAGTCCCCAATTAGAGGTGTCCAGAGTTCTTAAGCACACTCTTCTTTTTGCCTTGGACCTTGACTTTAACCGCTCAGTCTCAAGTTTTCACTTGACACCTTCACGCCACAAGCACATGGTTAGGGACAGCTTGGTTTAGCCGCTTAGACCAGGATTTTAGTCCTTTAGGCCCTCCTATCCACTGATGCTCAAAGCCTTGGGATCCTTTTCATTTGCCCTTGCCTTTTGGTTTTAAGGGTTATTGGCTTTTTCTGCTTGCTTTTTCTCCCTTCTTTTTTTTTCTGCAAGCTTTGTTCTTTGCTGCTTTTTCTTGCTTCAAGAATCATTTTTATGATTTTTCAGATTATCAATAACATGTCTCATGTTCATCATTCTTTCAAGAGCCAACATATTTAACAGTCTTAAACAACAAATTCAAAAGACATATGCACTGTTCAAGCATTCATTCAGAAGACAGAAAGCATTGCCACCACATTTAACTAATTAGAATTTCTCTTATTAAAACTCGAAATGTTATTGCCTCTTATTCAAAAGATCTACTACTTTATTCATGTTTGCTGATGATGAGAAAAATAAACTATAGCTTAATTGGAGATAAAATCAAAATAGATACTAATTACTACTATATGACTCCTAAGGTAAACTTCTATAAGGACACTGTCACAGAGTTAAGGCAGAAATTGGAAATTAACAACCTTTATTCTGGGGGAACGGGGGTTCCTCTGATCCTTGGGGTGCCTGGTCCTACAAGAGAAGACTTTTGGCGCTTCAATTCCCTTAAGTCACGCCCTTGCTCCTCTTGTTCTTTAAACATATAGGTCAGCATTTGACTGTGTTCCTTCTGTTCTTTTATTATTTGCTCCATAGCTTCCCGTATCTTGGTAACAGACGTCTCAAGATACTCCCAGTATTCAGATTGAGGGATCTCTGGGAGGAATTCCTATGCTCTCTTCTTGATGGGATCATCCTGTGCTTGTTATTTTTCCATTGATGCTTTGGTGATTGGCTTCTCAATTGGGATATACTCAGTTATTCCCATCCTTACTCCAGCGTCCTTGCAGAGCAGAGAAATCATGCTTGGATAAGCCAACCTGGCCTCTTTAGAATTTTTGTTAGCAATTTTGTAGAGTTCAGCTGAAATCAGCTGATGAACCTCCACTTCCTTTCCCATCATGATGCAATGGATCATCACTGCTCTTTTAACTGTGACTTCAGAACGGTTGCTAGTAGGCAACAGAGAATGCCCAATGAAGTCTAGCCATCCTCTGGCGACTGGTTTGAGATCCTCTCTCTTGAGTTGATTTGGGACACCCTTTGTGTTGGTGGTCCACCTGGCTCCAGGGATACATATGTCCTCTAGAATCTTATCCAGGTCAATGTCTGCTCTCATCATCCTCCTGTTGAAGGAGTCTGGATCATCCTTTAGCTGAGGTAGCTTTAAGATCTCCCTGATTTTGTCAGGGTGGGTATGAACAATCTTTCCTCTGACCACGGTCTGATAGTCATAGAAGGCAGTTCCAGATAGTTTTTGCTTGTCAGTTTGCCACATATTAGCATAGAACTCCTGGACCATGTTCCTTCCCACTTTCGTTTCAGGATTAGCTAGGACTTCCCAGTTCCTGATTCGAATTTGCTCCTGGATCTCCGGATATTCATCTTCTTTCAGATCGAATCTAACTTCCGGGATCACTGATCTCAGACCCATTATTTTAAGATAATGGTCTGAATGTTCTTTAGATAAGAACTTCCCTTGATTCCAAAGTGGTTTTGGAACGCTCTCTTTCTTGCCTCTTGGAGTAGGTTGTTTTCCTTTAGGAGCCATGATCTTAGTGATCTCGGATAAACACACCAAACTTAGAGGTTTGCTTGTCCTCAAGCAAAAGAAAAGAAAGGAGAGGGATAGAAGGAGAGCTAGGTGCAATTGTTGATGGAGGAGGAGGGGGGCCGAACCCAAATTTAAAGGGATGGGGGGGTGGGTTTTCGAAAAATTGGAAAAGATAAGATAAAAAGATTGAGTTGAAAAAGATAAGATAGAAGATATAGTTTAATTTTGAAGAGATATGATAGATTTTTGAAAAAGATAAATCTGAATTTTGAAAAAGATAATATGGAGATTTGAAAAAGATATGGATTAGTTGAAAAGATTTTAGAGTGAAAAAGATAGATTTGTTTTCAGAAAAGATTTGAAAAGAGTTGGATTGAATTTGGAAAGAGGGATTTTTAGAAATTAAGGATTTTAGAAATCAGGGTTCTTAACATGTTCATGTAAAAATCATGCATTGAAACATAAAATTTGAAATTAGAATGGAAATACGTGTGGAAAAATGAATTTGGCTCCTCCTTGCTATCCTGGCGTTTGAACGCCCAAACACTGCCTGTTTTGGGCGTTCAGCGCCCAAATGCTGCTCTCCTGGGCGTTCAACGCCCAGCTGCTACCATTACTGGCATTCAACGCCCAGTGGGTGCCCATTTCTGGCGTTGAACGCCCAGATTGCTACCATCACTGGCGTTCAGCGCCCAGTGGATGCCCATTTTGGGCGTTGAACGCCCAAAATGCACTTTTACTGGCGTTTTCTTGCCAGTGAGCTTTTTTTCTCTATTTTGTGTGCCGAGGTCTTCTGTAAATGATTTCGTACCTTAGTGTCAGTGAACTTTATATAAACAAATAAAAATAAAAATAAAATATAGGGCAAAATGCTTGGAGGATTGTTGCCCCATGGCTGGGTTGCCTCCCAGCAAGCGCTTCTTTATTATCTTTAGCTGGACCTTGCTGAGCTTTTAATCTAGCTTCAGCCTTGAGCATTCTTGCTCAATGTTGCTTTCAAGATAATGCTTGATTCTCTGTCCATTGACAATGAACTTTTTATCAGAATCAATATCTTGAAGCTCCACATAACCATATGGTGATACACTTGTAATCACGTATGGTCCCCTCCACCGGGATTTCAGTTTCCCGGGGAATAGCCTGAGTTTAGAGTTAAACAACAGGACCTTCTGTCCTGGTTCAAAGATTCTAGATGACAGCTTTCTGTCATGCCACTTTTTTTATTTTTCTTTATAAAGCTTGGCATTTTCAAAAGCTGTGAGTTTGAATTCCTCTAGCTCATTTAGCTGGAGCAATCATTTTTCTCCCGCTAATTTGGCATCAAAGTTTAGGAATCTGGTTGCCCAGTAGGCCTTATGTTCCAGTTCCACGGGCAGGTGACATGCCTTACCATACAAGAGTTGGTATGGAGATGTTCCTATACGGGTCTTGAATGCTGTCCTGTAAGCCCACAGAGCATCATCCAAGCTCCGTGCCCAATCCTTTCTACGGGTACTTACTGTTCGTTCCAAGATTCTCTTTAATTCTCTGTTAGAGACTTCAGCTTGCCCATTGGTTTGTGGATGATATGGAGTGGCCACCTTGTGGCGAGTTCCATACCGAACCATGGCAGAGTAAAGCTGTTTATTGCAGAAGTGAGTGCCCCCATCACTGATTAGTACTCTAGGGACACCAAACCTGCTAAAGATATGTTTCTGGAGGAACTTCAGCACTATTTTAGTATCATTGTTGGGTGTGGCAATAGCCTCAACCCATTTTGATACATAATCAACTGCCACCAGAATATAAGTGTTTGAGTATGATGGTGGGAAAGGTCCCATGAAGTCAATTCCCCATACGTCAAACAACTCAATCTCCAAGATTCCTTGTTGAGGCATGGCGTAATCATGAGGCAGATTGCCAGCTCTTTGGCAACTGTCACAGTTACGTACAAACTCTCGGGAATCTTTATAGAGTGTGGGCCAATAGAAGCCACATTGGAGGACCTTGGTGGCTGTTCGCTCACCTCCGAAATGGCCTCCATATTGAGATCCATGGCAATGCCACAGGATCCTCTGTGCTTCTTCTCTAGGCACGCACCTACGGATTATTCCGTCTGCACATCTGTTAAAGAGATAAGGTTCATCCCACAAGTAATACTTTGCATCAGTAATTAATTTCTTCTTTTGTATCCTGTTGTACTCCTTGGGTATGAACCTTGCAGCTTTATAGTTTGCAATATCGGCAAACCATGGTGCTTCCTGAATGGCAAATAAATGCTCATCAGGAAACGTCTCAGAGATCTCAAGAAAGGGGAGGGACGTCCCTTCCACTGGCTCTATCCGGGACAGATGATCAGCCACTTGGTTCTCTGTCCCTTTTCTGTCTCTTATTTCTATATCAAACTCTTGCAGAAGCAATACCCATCTGATGAGCCTGGGTTTTGAATCCTGCTTTGTGAGTAGATATTTAAGAGCAGCATGGTCAGTATACACAATCACTTTTGATCCTACTAAGTATGATCTGAACTTGTCAATGGCGTAAACCACTGCAAGTAATTCTTTTTCTGTGGTTGTGTAATTTTTCTGGGCATTATTTAGAACGCGACTTGCATAATAAATGACATGCAGAAGCTTGTCATGCCTCTGTCCCAATACTGCACCAATGGCATGATCACTGGCATCACACATTAGCTCAAATGGTAACATCCAGTCTGGTGTAGAAATGACTGGTGCTGTGACCAGCTTAGCTTTCAGCGTTTCAAAGGCCTGCAGGCACTCTGTGTCAAACACAAATGGCATGTCAGCAGCTAGCAGATTGCTTAGGGGTTTTGCGATTTTTGAAAAATCCTTTATAAACCTCCTATAGAATCCTGCATGCCCCAAAAAGCTTCTGATTACCTTAACATTGGCAGGTGGTGGTAATTTTTCAATTACCTCTATTTTTGCTTGATCCACCTCTATTCCCTTGTTTGAGATTTTATGCCCAAGAACAATTCCTTCAGTCACCATGAAGTGACACTTTTCCCAGTTTAAAACTAGGTTGGTCTCTTGGCATCTTTTCAGAACAAGTTTCAGGTGATCAAGACAGGAGCTGAATGAGTCTCCATATACTGAGAAGTCATCCATGAAGACTTCCAGAAATTTTTCCACCATATCAGAGAAAATAGAGAGCATGCATCTCTGGAAGGTTGCAGGCGCATTACATAGCCCAAATGGCATCCTTCTATAAGCAAACACTCCGGATGGACATGTGAATGCTGTTTTCTCTTGATCCTGGGGATCTACTGCAATCTGGTTATAGCCTGAGTAGCCATCCAAAAAGCAGTAATAATCATGACCTGCTAGTCTTTCTAGCATCTGGTCTATGAATGGTAAAGGAAAATGATCCTTTCTGGTGGCTGTATTGAGCCTTCTGTAGTCAATACACATGCGCCACCCTGTAACTGTTCTTGTAGGAACCAGTTCATTTTTTTCATTATGAATCACTGTCATGCCTCCCTTTTTTGGGACGACTTGAACAGGGCTCACCCAGGGGCTATCAGAAATAGGATAAATAATCCCAGCTTCCAGTAATTTGGTGACCTCTTTTTGCACCACTTCTTTCATGGCTGGATTTAGCCGCCTTTGTGGTTGCACCACTGGTTTGGCATTATCCTCCAATAAGATTTTGTGCATGCATCTAGCTGGGCTTATGCCCTTAAGGTCACCTATGGACCACCCAAGAGCTGTCTTGTGTGTCCTTAGCACTTGAATAAGTGCCTCCTCTTCCTGTGAATTTAAAGCAGAGCTTATGATCACTGGAAAAGTGTCACCTTCCCCCAGAAACGCATATTTCAAGGATGGTGGTAATGGCTTAAGCTCGGGTTTAGGAGGTTTTTCCTCTTTCAGAAGAAAGTTCAGAGGCTCTTTAATGTCCTCTGAATCCTCCAAATCAGGCTGAACATCTTTAAAGATGTCTTCCAACTCTGATTCGAGACTCTCAGCCATGTTGATCTCTTCTACCAAAGAGTCAATAAGATCAACCTTCATGCATTCTTTTGATGTGTCTGGATGCTGCATGGCTTTGACAGCGTTCAACTTAAACTCATCATCATTTACTCTCAGGGTTATTTCCCCCTGTTGGACGTCAATGAGGGATCGTCCAGTTGCTAGGAAGGGTCTTCCTAGAATGAGAGTAGCACTCTTGTGCTCCTCCATTTCCAGCACAACAAAGTCAGTGGGAAAGGCGAATGGCCCAACTCTGACAATCATGTCTTCAATCACGCCTGATGGGTATTTAGTAGAACCATCAGCAAGTTGGAGACATATCCGGGTTGGTTTAACTTCTTCAGTTAAGCCAAGCTTTCTGATAGTGGATGCAGGTATTAGGTTGATGCTTGCCCCAAGATCGCATAAAGCTGTCTTGGTGCAATTACCTTCTAATATGCATGGTATCAGAAAATTCCCAGGATCTTTAAGCTTTTCAAGAAAGCTTTTCAGAATGACTGCACTGCATTCTTCAGTGAGGAGAACTCTTTATGTTTCTCTCCAATCCTTCTTATGACTCAAGATCTCTTTCATGAACTTGGCATAAGAAGGTATTTGCTCAAGTGCTTTTGCAAATGGAATCTTTATTTCAAGAGTCCCGAGATAATCTGCAAAGCGAGCAAATTGCTTATCCTGCTCCTCTTTCCGGAGTTTTTGAGGATAAGGTATCTTGGCTTTATATTTTTCAACCTTAGTTGCTACAGGTTTATTGCCTACAGAAGTGGTTGAAGAAGCCTTTTTAGAGGGGTTGTTATCAGCATTTGTGTGTGTCTGATCCCTCACTGGCAATTGAGTGCCAGAGTTAGAAGCTGGAGTGAAACTGGACGCCAGCTCCTTGTCTGCTCCTGGCATCTGAACGCCAGAATTGTGCCCATTTTGGGCGTTCAGCGCCAGATCTTGCCCATTTTGGGCGTTCAACGCCAGATCCTTGCCCATTTCTGGCGTTGAACGCCAGTCCTGAGCATGGTCTGGGCGTTCAGCGCCAGCCTTCCACTAATTTTCTGGCGTTTCAGTTCCAGAATTACTTTTCCCTGGGCTCTTACTGTCCTCAGGTGAATTTTGGGTTGTGATGACAAGTCATCTTAGCCTATTTTAACTAGTCTTTTTCTTTTGTTTTCATTAGAATTATGCACTTTCTTGAGCTACAAGCAAGCCAATTAGGTAGATTTTCATGTTTCCTTTGATTGAATCAACCATGTATGAATTCATGCTATTTCATGAGGTTTTATACTATAATTGTCACATATTATGAAAGAATGAATATCTCATGATTTTAAGCATAGCTTTGATGTGTTTGGTTGATTAATGATAGGTGAAGAAAGCTTGGAGAAAGGTTGAAGCAAGAAGGAATAGCTAGGAGTAAAGAGAAGACAATGGAATAAGTGAAATTGAACCAGGAAGCAAAAAGCTGGACCTAAAGTTAGCCTCAAACTTTTGCACAAACTTTTGGGTGAAAAGTTAGCCCCAACGTTAGCCCCTAACTTTTGGGCTAACGTTGGAACTTGAAAATCACTCCCTGGGTACCAAAAGTTTGCGCCAACGTTAGCCCCTAACTTTGAGGCTAACGTTGGCACATGAAAATCACCCCTGGGCACTAAAAGTTTGCGCCAACGTTAGCCCCTAACTTTGAGGCTAACGTTGGCATGAGAAAAACACTCCCTGGGCACCAAAAGTTTGCGCCAACGTTAGCCCCTAACTTTGAGGCTAACGTTGGCACATGAAAACTACAAGGGGAGGAGAAAAAGTTTGCGCCAACGTTAGCCCCTAACTTTTGGGCTAACGTTGGCGCCACAAGTGCACCAAGGAAGGCCAACGTTGGTGCAAAAGTTAGACCCCTAACTTTTGCACCAACGTGAGTATCAGCAAGTTATGTTGGCTGATATGAAAAGTTGGACCAAAAGTTAGGCCCTAACTTTTGCTCCAACTTTTGGTCCAACTTTTGCAAAACTCCAACCCGGTTCAATTGGTTCACTTTGGTTCTTCTCCAAACTTCAAGAGCAATCAACCAAGGCCTCTTTCAACCCAATTCCACCAAGAGCAAAGGCCCAACTCAAGGCTTGAAGATCATTTGAAGAAAGTGTATAAATAGGATAGAATTCAAGTTCTTCGGGGAGCTTTTCCTTTGAATTTTCATAATAGTTTTCGGAGAGCTTTGGATATTGAGTGATCTTTAATTTCTTAGTCTTGGGGAAGGAGAATTCACTTCTCTTCCTCTTAGTTTTATTGCTTTCAATTTCATTTACAATTGTCTTGGATCTTGGGTTGGAGAATTGAAGAAATTCTGTTTTAATCTCATCCTTGATTCTCTTGCTTTATTCACTGCTTAATTGAATTTAATTTCTGTTAATTGTTCTTCATCTATTTTCCTTGCAATTTACAATTCCCTTGTAATTGTTCTTGTTGGATCTAGGAAGGCATTGAGATCTAGACTTGGTTTTCTAGTCTCTGGGTCCTGAGATCTAATTTCCCAATTTTACATTCTCTGTTACTGTTTTCCATGTTCATTTACTTTTCTGCTCTGAGATCCAATTTGATCCCACTCCTCTTCTACTTCTCTGCTTGATGCAATTTACTTTTCCTTATTTAAATTCTGCAAATCCAATCCCCAATCCCCTTTACATTTCAAGCCATTTACATTTCTTGCACTTTAAGATTCTGCAATTTACATTTCTTGCAATCTAAGTTTCTGCAATTTATGTTTCTTGTACTTTAAGATTCAGCAATTTAATTCTTGTTCTCTTTAATTTCATGCCAATCACCCGTTCCCTTTACTTTCCCTGCAATTTAAATTCTGCAAATCACCAATCAATCAACCAAATCTTGATTCGCTTGACTAAATCAACCACTAAACTAAAATTGCTCAATCCTTCAATCCCTGTGGGATCGACCTCACTCCCGTGAGTTTTTATTACTTGATGCGACCCGGTGCACTTGCCGGTTAGATTTGTGTGTTTTGGGAGAAATTTATTTTTCCAACAAAATACTCATCAAGTTTTTGGCGCCGTTGCCGGGGATTGATTAGATTGACAATGATTAAGTGAAGTGGTAATCTAGATCAAGTACTTTGTCTTCAATTTTGATTAACCTACTAACTGTTTGATTTTTTGCTTAAACTAACTAACACTTCAATCTAGCAGTGGATTGAAGTGTCACTGGTTTTGTGCATTTCTCATGCTATGCTTGTATGTCAGGCACAAGAAGAACCACACCCAATTTTCATGAACAAGACGAAAGAACTCTCAGGAGGTTAAGAAGAGCTGAAAGAGGGAAAAACATTGTTGGAGAAGAGGAATCAGACGAAGAATTCCAAGAGATGGAGGAACATTCAACCAATCCACCAGGTGGAGCAGACAACAACAATGACAACGCACCCTAGAGGAGAGTTTTGGCTTCCTATACCTTTGCAAATCCTAGACATTGTGGGAGCAGCATCTTGGCTCCAAATGTCAATGCTAACAATTTTGAACCCAAGCCACAACTCATCACTTTGGTTCAGAACAATTGCTCTTTTGGTGGAGGACCACTTGAAGACCCACACCAACATTTGTCCACTTTCTTGAGGATATGCAACACTGTCAAAACTAATGGAGTGCCTCCTGACAGTTACAAACTGATGCTATTCCCATTTTCTCTCAGGGACAAGGCCACTCAATGGTTGGAATCTTTTCCAAGGGACAGCATCAACAACTGGGATGATTTGGTAACCAAGTTTCTTGCCAAGTTTTACCCACCTCAGAGGATTATAAGGTTGAAGGCTGAGGTACAAACATTTACACAAATAGAGGCTGAACCCATCTATGAGGCATGGGAGAAGTACAAGGCTCTAATCAGGAAATGTCCCCTTGCCATGTTTAATGAGTGGGAGAAGCTGCAGAACTTCTATGAAGGCTTAACACTGAAATCCCAGAAAGCTTTGGATCATTCAGCTGGAGGTTCCTTGCAACTCATGAAAACTGCAGAGGAGGCTCAAGAACTCATTGATATGGTGGCCAACAACCAATATTTCTTTGCTCATCAAAGAGGCCGCCAACCATCACAAAGGAGAGGAGTAATGGAGCTAGAAGGAGTGGATTCAATCCTGGCTCAAAACAAATTAATGCAGCAGCAAATTCAACAACAATTTGAGCAAATGACCAAGAGGATTGATGGCCTCCAAGTTGCAGCAGTTAACACCAGCCAACCATCAGCCACATGGAGGCAAAATGAAGAAATCCAAGAGGAGCAACAGCAGGAACAAGTCCAGTACATGCATTCAAGCCCAAATGAATTCTATGGTGATACCTACAACCCCTCATGGAAAAATCACCCCAACCTCAGATGGGGAGACACTCACAACCAGAACCAACACCCATGGCAGAGGAACTCAAACCAAAACAACCCAAGAAACAACCAAAACTACAACCAGCAGCAGACTAACCAAAACACATACAGAAAACCTCAAAACAACTACCCTAATCTCAACCAGTACCAATCCAATAACCAACCCACCAACCAAAATGTCTATCATCCACCACCCACATCTCACAACCCACCACAAGCACCACCTGAACCTCAAAGACTCACCAATTTAGAGACCTTGATAGAAAAAATGATGAAACACCAGGAAATAACAAACAAAAACCATGAAGCATCATTAAAGAGCCTAGAGAGGCAGATTGGGCAACTCTCTAAGCAAGTATCTGTTAAGAGACCTTCAAACTCACTGCCCAGTGACACAATCCCAAATCCCAAGGAGGAATGCAAGGCAATACAATTAAGGAGTGGGAGAACATTGATAAGCAACAATGACACTACAAAGAAACAAGCAGAGAGCATCAAAGAACCAACAGAGGATGAGAAGCAAGCAAAGGACGATGAAGCTAAGGAGCAAGTTGTGATGCCAAACAAAAGCACTGAGAAACTTAAAGAGAAGGACAACCAGCCACATAGCTCAAAGAAAGTAACCCAGGGACAGCAGCAAATAGGAAAAAGCATCACACCCCCACTGCCTTATCCCCAGAGGTTCAACAAAGAGGTTAAAGACCAGCATTTTCACAAGTTCCTTGAGATTTTTAAGAAGCTGGAAATCAATATTCCCTTGGCTGAAGCACTTGAGCAAATGCCTCTGTATGCCAAATTCTTGAAGGAGCTTGTCAACAAGAAAAGAAGCTGGGATGAGAAAGAAACCATAGTGATTACTGAGGAATGCAGGGCCTTGATTCAAAAGGGGCTTCCTCCCAAGCTTGAGGACCCAGGGAGCTTCCTGTTGCCTTGCACCATTGGGGAATTGACTATCACTAAAGCAATGTGCGATCTCGGAGCAAGTATTAACTTAATACCATCCTCCCTGGTAAAAAAGCTGCATATAGAGGAGGTCAAACCAGTACAAATGTCTCTGGAGCTGGTAGATAAGTCAATGGTATACCCCAGGGGTGTAATTGAAAATCTTTTGGTCAAGGTGGACAGTTTTATATACCCTGCTGATTTTGTGGTTCTAGAATCAAACAATGATGATGGTGACTCTGTTATACTGGGAAGGCCATTCTTGGCCACTGCTACAGCTATCATAGACGTAGAGGAAGGGGAGTTAACTCTCAGGATGCATGACCAGAGTGTCACTCTAAAAGTATTACCAGAGGCACAATTTAGCAAGGAGAAGAAAGATTATATGAAAAATGACCAGGAAGGTCACAGCAACATCCCAATGCTAAGGATTGTGCAGACTGATGAAGAAGCCCAAGAGGATATTAGAGTATTAGCCACTGAAAAGAGAGGTCCTCAAGGAAAGCCTATGGCCAGAAAAGAAAGATCAACAAAAGGAAAGATGAAACGCAGAAACAAAGCAAAAAGGTGTTGGAAGAACAGAAAGATTCCAACAGAGGGGCTTTCCAAAGGTGACAAAGTGCAACTGATATATCAACAGCTGGGGGCAAACCAACAAACTGAGGACTACTACACTGTCAGTAACATACTCTCATTAGAGCATGCTGAAATTGAACACTAGGGAACAAAGAAGAGGATCACAGTCAGGGGAGACAAATTGAGGCTCTACAAGCACCAACCACCATAAAAGAAAGCCTCAATGTCAAGCTAATGACAATAAAAGAGCGCTCCATGGGAGGCAACCCATGATTTAAGATTCATGTCATTTTAAATTCAATAAGTTATGATCATTTGAGCATGAATTCTTTCCTCTTTTCATGAACATGTCCATTACCTGCATGCACTGTTTGGAAACATATGCTGAGAATTCTAAGTTTGGTGTGCCTTCAAGCACACTAAACCAACGTTACAAATAAATTCCGTTTTGCAAGCTTAAAAGCATATGGCCAAACACTAAAGTTTGGTGTCCACATAGCTTCATGAAAATTTGAAATTCATGCATCAATAATCATACAATTATTGTTTTCCAAAATCTTATAAATGGAAAAATTCTTATTCGGTAATGAAGGCATCAATTGTGATGTACCCTTTGACAAGAAACAAGTTTGGTGTTCATCAAAACTTGATGAACCGATTTAGGGACACAATTGACCCTTCATAAAAAAAAAAGAGAGAGAAAAAGAAAATTAGGATGAAAGCAATTCTTATAAACATTTAACTAAGAGTGACATTGGGATTTCACTAATTGGAGGAAGAGACACAATTTCTTCATGCATGACCAAACATTAAGTTTGGTGTCCTCCAAAGATGAGTCACGGTTCATTTGGATATAAGAATTGATGATTCATATAAAAGGAATACTCTTGCCATAGTTGGACAAAACTAATGCATGTTGTGATGACTAGGTGGTCAAAGAATCTTCAATGAAAGAGACAAGACAAAGAAAAGCATAGCATGAGGACAAAATCTCATCACATGCTTCGAAAAAGAAATCTGCCACTCCTTGAGAATGATCACGGCAAAGGCAAGTGAAGAAGCAAGCCTTGTCTTCATTCATCCTTACATGCACACCTTTGATCCCCATAATGTCTAGTTGCATCTTAGCCTTTCATTGCTCAAACGTACCACCTCAAGTCATGCACATGACCGAATCACTCCAACCTTGGAAACTTCATTCCCTTCGTCACTCCTCAACATAACAAGCTCTGTTCAACATTTCTCTTACTTTAAACTCCAACCATTTAAACTTTCCTTCATCATTTCTTGTCATAACAAGTTCGGTCTCAATTTCTTCTTACTCCAAACACACATCAAATTCTCCAACATTCTTCACACTCTCTCTAACTTCACAAAACTCAACCAACCAAGTGATCATGGCCTCTTCCTCAAGAACCAAACGAAGAAAAGGGAAAGACCCCATGGTGGAGGAAGACACACATGGATATGACCAATGGAGATTCAAGTCTCGGTACCATCAAATGCAAATTGAATGGATGAACGAGAAAAGGATCTATCCTGAAATTCCACTCTTGTTGCCGGATGATGGATGCCAAGAAATGAAGGACAAAATTCAAAAGAGGAGGTGGGAGGAACTTGCATCACCAGCCACCCGAATCAATACCAATATCATAAGAGAGTTCTATGCAAATGTCTCAAGGCTTGACATGCGTGAGCCCCCAACATACAAGAGCTATGTGCGGGGGGTGGAAGTAGACTTTAGCCCAGATGCAATCAAGAAAGTCTTGAAACTAAAGTCAGTCCGCTTTAGTGAACCGGGATACCAACAAAGATTGAATGAGGATCAGGATTATGATGAGATTGCGAGAGACATTTGTATGGAGAACTCAGAATGGGAAGGAGATGACAAGAACAAATATAAGTATCTGAAGAGATGTAACCTCACCCCGGAAGCAAAAGGATGGTATGAGTTGATGAAAAGATCAATTCTGGGCACAGTGAACACCTCAGAAGTGAACAGGGAGAGAGCCGTGATGTTGCATTGCATCATTGTGGGAGGAGAGATAAGAGTTCATGAAATCCTTGCAAAAGACATTCAAAAGCTGGCTGAAAAGAATTCGGCCGGATCTTGGTTGTACTATCCGAGTACCATTTGGAGGTTGTGTGCAAAGGCTAAAGTTCCAATGGAAGAGGAGAATCCAATGTGGTTAAGCCAAGGCATGCCCATAACCATTGAACGAATGATGATGCCCCTTGAAGCACATCAAGGCCGAAGACCACATGGAAGAAGGGAAAGAGAAGAACCAATAGAAGAAGATGAGCCACACATAGAAGAAGAGCCACAAGAGGAGGAGGAACAGCCACACTTTTTCCCACATGGCAATATGGATATGACTCAAATGCAAGAAGCAATAGGAAGATTGTCACAACAGTACATGAGAATTCAAGAAAGGCAAGAGGAATACCATTCTCTATACATGAAAAACCAACAAGCACAAGAAGAAAGGGAGCTAAGAATGTTGAACAAACAAAGTGAATTCGAGTCAAGATTCCTTGTGATGCAAGAAGAACATGCTTTTCAATCTCATGAATCTTTTGGAAAGTTGGAACAAATGCAAGCTGAAAATTTGAGGGCTCTCAAAGAGTTCACAACACTCCAAGATGCAAGGTATGGAGTACAAGCCGATTACAACATCAATAGCCAAATCAAACTGAACTATATTGGAGAACATTTGCACAACATGGATCCAGCTTTCCCAACTTTTGATGAATTCTTCAAAAAGAGAAGTGAGGTAGAGGTAAGCAATGCTATGAGACTTGAAGATAGAGTAGAGGAGGCTATGAATAAGGCTGGATTCTGGCGAGGCCAAGAGACAACAAACTCGGATGGTGGAAACACTAGCAACCAAGTGTATGAAAGGAGAAAGAAAAAGCATGACAAATGAAAGGTGGACTTGCTCCTTGTTCATCACTACAAAGAAAAAAAACATGCATTCTATCTGTTCTAAGTTGTCTTTGCATCTTTAAGTAGTTCTTTTTAATTAATAGTCTTTGCATTATGATTGTTTCTTTTAAAATAAGTAAGCTAGTCTATGTGTGTGCTTGTGTGTTTACTTTCACTTGACAAGAAGCATGTTTTGTCCCCTGCATCTTTAAGTTCAATAAAAAAAATGTTTGAATGTGAAGCAAGATGATCTCTGTTAGATAGAAGTAGAATAAAAGTAAGTGGTGGTATGTGTGTGATTATATGATAGCTCACTTTTAGTGAATAAAGAGCCAGGATATCTCCTTCTAAGTAAAGAGTGGCCTACTGTCTTTGAATCTCAATTAAATAAAAAAAAATTCCTTGGTTAGAAAGAAAAACAAAAAGAAAGAAAGAAAAGAGATAGCCAAAAAGTGGCAGAACAAAAGGAAACAAAAAGAAACAAAGCTGGACACCAATAGCTTGAACTTTAAAATATATGCCTGTGGTGTCTTTGTACTAGGATCTGCTTGGATTAGTAAGCTCTTAGGAGTGCATCAACACTCGGTGACTTGGGTTAACTAATCCGGGATCATCAGCTGAAAGTCCACTATCAAGAGCAACCTAACTACAAGGCATTTAGTAACCCAAAGAGGTGTTGGGCATCAATGTTTTAAGAAGGAATGTGAGCCAAGTGTCTATGGTGAATAATGTGTCAAGTATAAAGAAAAGGAAATGAACTTGCTACACATGACACTCAAATAAAGCTTATAAACAAAGTAATAGCCAAGGATAAAGGAATAATGAGAGGTCATAGCAGTATGTTACTTGAAGCTTGAAGGAGACTTTTTAGGCCTAGGAGTCAATAAGAAGTGAGTATTTACATATCCACACAAAATCCCATGAACTATCAATAATACTCTGCTAGCATGAACATCCTCTTCCATTTCATTCTTTCTTCTCAATAAATCTTTTCTTGCTTGGGGACAAGCAAGCTTTAAGTTTGGTGTTGTGATGACAAGTCATCTTAGCCTATTTTAACTAGTCTTTTTCTTTTGTTTTCATTAGAATTATGCACTTTCTTGAGCTACAAGCAAGCCAATTAGGTAGATTTTCATGTTTCCTTTGATTGAATCAACCATGTATGAATTCATGCTATTTCATGAGGTTTTATACTATAATTGTCACATATTATGAAAGAATGAATATCTCATGATTTTATGCATAGCTTTGATGTGTTTGGTTGATTAATGATAGGTGAAGAAAGCTTGGAGAAAGGTTGAAGCAAGAAGGAATAGCTAGGAGTAAAGAGAAGACAATGGAATAAGTGAAATTGAACCAGGAAGCAAAAAGCTAGACCTAAAGTTAGCCTCAAACTTTTGCACAAACTTTTGGGTGAAAAGTTAGCCCCAACGTTAGCCCCTAACTTTTGGGCTAACGTTGGAACTTGAAAATCACTCCATGGGTACCAAAAGTTTGCGCCAACGTTAGCCCCTAACTTTGAGGCTAACGTTGACACATGAAAATCACCCCTGGGCACCAAAAGTTTGCGCCAACGTTAGCCCCTAACTTTGAGGCTAACGTTGGCATGAGAAAAACACTCCCTGGGCACCAAAAGTTTGCACCAACGTTAGCCCCTAACTTTGAGGCTAACGTTGGCACATGAAAACTACAAGGGGAGGAGCAAAAGTTTGCGCCAACGTTAGCCCCTAACTTTTGGGCTAACGTTGGCGCCACAAGTGCACCAAGGAAGGCCAACGTTGGTGCAAAAGTTAGACCCCTAACTTTTGCACCAACGTGAGTATCAGCAAGTTATGTTGGCTGATATGAAAAGTTGGACCAAAAGTTAGACCCTAACTTTTGCTCCAACTTTTGGTCCAACTTTTGCAAAACTCCAACCCGGTTCAATTGGTTCACTTTGGTTCTTCTCCAAACTTCAAGAGCAATCAACCAAGGCCTCTTTCAACCCAATTCCACCAAGAGCAAAGGCCCAACTCAAGGCTTGAAGATCATTTGAAGAAAGTGTATAAATAGGATAGAATTCAAGTTCTTCGGGGAGCTTTTCTTTTGAATTTTCATAATAGTTTTCGGAGAGCTTTGGATATTGAGTGATCTTTAATTTCTTAGTCTTGGGGAAGGAGAATTCACTTCTCTTCCTCTTAGTTTTATTGCTTTCAATTTCATTTACAATTGTCTTGGATCTTGGGTTGGAGAATTGAAGAAATTCTGTTTCAATCTCATCCTTGATTCTCTTGCTTTATTCACTGCTTAATTGAATTTAATTTCTGTTAATTGTTCTTCATCTATTTTCCTTGCAATTTACAATTCCCTTGCAATTGTTCTTGTTGGATCTAGGAAGGCATTGAGATCTAGACTTGGTTTTCTAGTCTCTGGGTCCTGAGATCTAATTTCCCAATTTTACATTCTCTGTTACTGTTTTCCATGTTCATTTACTTTTCTGCTCTGAGATCCAATTTGATCCCACTCCTCTTCTACTTCTCTGCTTGATGCAATTTACTTTTCCTTGTTTAAATTCTGCAAATCCAATCCCCAATCCCCTTTACATTTCAAGCCATTTACATTTCTTGCACTTTAAGATTCTGCAATTTACATTTCTTGCAATCTAAGTTTCTGCAATTTATGTTTCTTGTACTTTAAGATTCAGCAATTTAATTCTTGTTCTCTTTAATTTCATGCCAATCACCCGTTCCCTTTACTTTCCTTGCAATTTAAATTCTGCAAATCACCAATCAATCAACCAAATCTTGATTCGCTTGACTAAATCAACCACTAAACTAAAATTGCTCAATCCTTCAATCCCTGTGGGATCGACCTCACTCCCGTGAGTTTTTATTACTTGATGCGACCCGGTGCACTTGCCGGTTAGATTTGTGTGTTTTGGAAGAAATTTATTTTTCCAACAAAATACTCATCAGGTGGTTTGCTCATTTCTTAGCTTTTTGCTGCCTTGAGGTGGGGTATTTAATGTTTTCCCACTTCTTAGTTGAACTGCTTGGCATTCTTCTGCTATTTGCCTTGACAGCTGCTGCTTTGTTTGCTTAAACTATTCGTCCATATGTATATTAGCCATCCTTGTCTCTTGTTACCTGTCTTTAAATTCGGCTAGCTGCTTTGTTAGAAAGTCCAATTGCTGATTGAATTCAGCAGCTTGTTTTACAGGACTGAGTTCAGCAATTACTGTTTTAACCTCTTCATTCATGGAAGGGTTGCTGCTTAGGTACAGATGCTGATTCCTGGCAACTGTATCAATGAGCTCTTGAGCCTCTTCAATTGTCTTTCTCATGTGGATAGATCCACCAGCTGAGTAATCTAGAGACATCTGAGCTCCTTCTGCAAGCCCATAGTAGAAGATGTCTAACTGAACCCACTCTGAAAACATTTCAGAGGGACATTTTCGTAGCATCTCTCTGTATCTCTCCCAGACATCATAAAGAGATTCATTATCTCCTTGTTTAAAGCCTTGGATATCCAGCCTTAGCTGTGTCATCCTTTTTGGAGGGAAATATTGATTCAGGAATTTTTCTGTCAGCTGTTTCCATGTCTTTATGCTGGCCTTAGGTTGGTTATTTAACCACCTCTTAGCTTGATCTTTTACAGCAAATGGAAACAGTAATAGTCTGTAGACATCCTTATCTATTTTTTTATCATGTACTGTGTCAGCAATTTGTAAAAAATGTGCCAGAAACTCTGTAGGTTCTTCCTGTGGAAGACCGGAATACTGGCAACTTTGCTGCACCATGATAATGAGCTGAGGATTCAACTCAAAGCTACTGACTCCAATGGAGGGTATGCAGATACTACTCCCATATGAAGCAGTAGAGGGGTTAGAATATGACCCCAGAGTCCTCCTGGACTGTTCATTTCCGCTTAGGTCCATGATGGAGAAAGGGAGATGATGTAAAATAGAAAAAATATTTTTATTTATTTATTTATATATTTATTTCGAAAATGAAATAAATTAAAATAAAATAAATAAAAATTGAGTGAAGATTTTCGAAAAACTGAGGAGAGAGAAAGTGGTTAGGAAGTTTTGAAAAGGATATGATGATTTTGAAAAAAAAGTTTTAAATTTTAAAATAAAAATCTGAATTTTAGAAATATATTTCGAAAATTTGTTTTTAAAATAGAGAGAAAAGATATTTTTGATTTTTAAGAGGAAAGAGAAAAACAATAAGATAGCACAAGATTTAAAATTTTTAGATCTAATGCTCCTTATTTTCGAAAATTTTGGAGGGAAAACACCAAGGAACACCAAACTAAAAAATTTTAAGATCAATACACAAGAAAAACTCAAGAACACTAGAACATGAAGGAAGAATACCAAACTTAAAATTTTTTTGAAAACCAAAATAAATTTTTCGAAAATCAAGGGAAATCAACAGGAAAACACCAAACTTAAAGTTTGGCACAAAATTTAATAGAGAAAATATTATTTTTGAAAAAGATTTTAAAAAGAGTGTACCAAACTGCCACGGGCTTAGACTAACGCTCTAGCCAATTGGGCAGTAAAATGTAACACTTGTTTTAAAGAAGGATATTTTTAAGCAAGAACAATAATAAGAGACTCTAAACCAAAAAAGAAAAATTTTCCTAATCTAAGCAACAAAATAAACCGTCAGTTGTTCAAACACGAACAATCCCCGGCAACGGCGCCAAAAACTTGGTGCACAAATTGTGAATCACACTTTTCACAACTCGTACCACTGACCAGCAAGTGCACTGGGTCGTCCAAGTAATACCTTACGTGAGTAAGGGTCAAATCCCACGGAGATTGTTGGTTTGAAGCAATCTATGGTTATCTTGTAAATCTTAGTCAGGAAGTCAATTATGTTTATCAGTTGAATTGCAAATAAACAATAGAGCATGGATTAAGGGTTACTTGTTATGCAGTAATGGAGAATATGTTGGAGTTTTGGAGATGCTTTGTCTTCTGAATCGCTGCTTTCCTCTGTCTTCTTGTTCACGCACGCACGTCCTCCTATGGCAAGCTGTGTGTTGGTGGATCACCGTTGTCAATGGCTACCTTCCATCCTTCCAGTGAAAACTACGCTCACGCGCTCTGTCACAGCACGGCTAATCACCGGTTGGTTCTCGATCCGGTTGGAATAGGATTTACTATCCTTTTGCGTCTGTCACTAACGCCCAGCCTTCAGGAGTTTGAAGCTCGTCACAGTCATTCAATCCTTGAATCCTACTCGGAATACCACAGACAAGGTTTAGACTTTCCGGATTCTCATGAATGCCGCCATCAGTTCTAGCTTGTACCACGGAGATTCTGATTAAGGAATCTAAGAGATACTCATTCAATCGTATATAGAACGGAGGTGGTTGTCAGGCACACGTTCATGATTTGAGGAAGGTGATGAGTGTCACAGATCATCACCTCCATCACAGTTAAGCGCGAATGAACATCTTAGATAGGAACAAGCGTGTTTGAATGGAAAACAGAAATACTTGCATTAATTCATCGAGACACAGCAGAGCTCCTCACCCCCAACAATGGGGTTTAGAGACTCATGCCGTCAGAGAATACAAAGTTTAGATCTAAAATGTCATGAGGTCCAAAATGAGTCTCTAAAAGTTATTTAAATACTAAACTAGTAGCCTAGGTTTACAAAAAATGAGTAGACTATGATGGATGATGCAGAGATCCACTTCTGGGGCCCACTTGGTGTGTGCTGGGGCTGAGATTTAAGCAAGTCACGTGCAGAGGCCATTTGTGGAGTTGAACGCCAGTTTTTGTGCCAGTTTGGGCGTTCAACTCCAGCTTTTGATCCTTTTCTGGCGCTGGACGCCAGAATTGGGCAGAGAACTGGCGTTGAATGCCAGTTTACGTCGTCTATCCTTGTGCAAAGTATGGATTATTATATATTGCTGGAAAGCCCTGGATGTCTACTTTCCAACGCAATTAAAATCATGCCATTTAGAGTTATGTAGCTCCAGAAAATCTACTTTGAGTGCAGGGAGGTCAGAATCCAACAGCATCAGCAGTCCTTTTTCAACCTGAAGCAGATTTTTGCTCAGCTCCTTCAATTTCAGCCAGAAAAATACCTGAAATTACAGAAAAACACACAACTCATAGTAAAGTCCAGAAATATGAATTTTTCCTAAAAACTAATGAAAATAGACTAAAAACTAACTAGAACATACTCAAAACTATATGAAATTAACCCCAAAAAGCGTATAAAATATCCGCTCATCAGTCATCATACACAATTAATATTTTGTGTTATTAGTGATGGATCATGGCTATTCTTATGTGGAATTTAAGTATTGTAAACCTTAATATTTTGTGTTATTAGTCATTATAAGACTACAAGTTAATGTTTTATGTTTAGAATGCATAAGACTTTACACTAATGTGTAGTATTGTGTTATTTGTATTGATTTAAATATTTGGTATTATTAAACAATATTAGTATTGATTGTGGTTATGCTTTAAATTTGAAGAAGGGTTGGTTCTTGTTATATTTTTCAAAGTGAATTTTACCATGTCAAATAATGGATGGAGTCTTGGAAATTTGGATACTTTTACATGCTAACTTACAAGAAGATATCAATGTAATGTAATGTTAACGGCCCAGTTTTCACCCGGTATAATTGTGGCCCAAAAGTGTGTTGGTTTCATCGGGTATAGGGTCGGGTCTAATAAATAGACTCTGTGTATATTTCAGGTCGGGTCTGGGTCACATCAAATCCGGCTTCATCCGGCCCATGTGCACCCCTAGTTGCCGCTCCCACACTGAGAGAGAAGAGAGAGAATGGGGCACGTGAGAACTAAGACGGTGAAGAAATCTTCATGCCAAGTCATCGAGAGGTACTACTCTTGCATCACCCTTGAATTCCACACCACCAAGAAGGTTCTAGAAGAAGTCACACTCATCCCTTCCAAGAGGCTCCGCAACAAGATCGCAGGCTTCTCCACTCACTTCATGAAGCGAATCCAGAAGGGACTTACGTGGCGGAAATTGGCGGATTAAGAAATTAATATAAGAGATACGTTGCAAGTACAGTTCTTAACCAACAAAAATCCGCTTATCAATTTAGAAGGGTTGTCACAAAAATTAGAATTAAAATACTGGGAGTATGAATCCCAAGTCGTCTCCCAACGAGTTACAGAAAGGTGTGCTATTTTATTAATCAGATGTTTTCAAAAATGGTTTTTAGTTTGATAACAGGAAATTAAATCAAAGAATTTATGTAATTTAAATAAAAATCTTGACCGGGAGTAGATTAGTCGGAGGTCGTATCCTTGTTGGAGTTCTCCCAAGATTAATCGATAATTGAAGGTTGTTCTGCTTAGTTATCCTTTACCAGGTAGAGGAAAGTCAAGCAAGTTAGAAGTCTATTTTTATTCACAAGTTCTAAGCCTCTCCCTTGGGAAGGATCAGTGTCAGTAATTAGAGGGCGATCCAACAATAAACCCAATTACAATTTTACTTTTGAGCATTCCAACTCAAGGTTCTCCTTTCAATCAACTCCCAATCAAGTTATGGAACTACTCGCTCATTATGAATGAAAACTTCACAAAATAAGAAAGGGAAATAAAGAAAGACATGATAAATAATAATCAAAAGGATCAATTAAAAATAAAAATAGTTCTTGTATTAATAAATTCTAAAAATAATCCAATAGTAACTCTAAATAAATTAAGGATATGAAAGAGTAAGTGACAAGTAAGGAAACAAACTAGAATGATGAAGTCTTGGCGGAGGTAATAACTCTTCTCAATATCCCAATCCAAAAAGCAATAAAAACAAAATTTTAAGAACTATGAATGTGTAGAGAGAAAACCTAGAGGAGGAGTAAAGTCAGATCTCAAACTAAAAATTATGCGGAATGAATCTCTCTTCTCGTCTCTGCATGTGTCCCTGGCTCTAATCTGCTTTTCTGGACCGAAAACTAGGTCAAAACATGGCCCAAAATCGCCCCCAGCGAATTCTGCATATTCTGCAGATCACGCACGTCACGCGATCGCGTCATCCACGCATTCGCGTTATCCAGCGTTTTGCCTTGCCACGCGTGCGCGTCATCCACGCATTCGTGTCACTTGTGCAGTTTCCAATCCATGCGTTCGCGTCAGGCACGCGAGCGCGTCACTGCAATTTTCTCTATTTCGCGCGGTCGCGTGAGCCGTGCGTCCGCGTCGCTTCTCGCTGGTCATCTCCTTAATTTCTTATGTTCCTTCCATTTTTGCAAGCCTCCTCTCCAATTTCCAAGTCATTCATGCCCTATAAAGCCTGAAACACTTAACACACAGATCACGGCATCGAATGGAATAAAGGAGAATTAAAATACATAATTAAAAGTCTCTAAGAAGCAAGTTTTCAACCATGGAGTAATTTTTGGAAGGAGTTGTAAATACATGCTAATCATATGAATAAGTGGATAAATATTTGATAAAACCACACAATTAAACACAATATAGACCATAAAATAATGGTTTATCAGGGACCGGTCAGAGGCATCTCCCTCAAGCTTCAAGAAGAGGAGAGGGAGCATCGCATGGACTTCGTTCCTGATGTGTCTGCTGATAAACCCCATTTTTAGGGTTTATCCTATGCTTAATCTAGTGGATTTTATTCATTATTCTCACACTTATTCATACAATTCACATGTTTTACGTTTTTCTTCCTGATTTTGTGCTATGATTGAAAACATGCTTCTTTGACCTTATATTTGCTAATATTAATCCTCTCTTATTACCATTCGATGTCGTGATATGTGAGTTAAGTAATTTCAGGGATTACAGGGCAGGAATGGCTTGGAGGATGGAAAGAAAGCATGCAAAAGTGAAAGGAATACAAGAAGTTGAAGAAATTGCTAAGTTGTCCAGCCTGACCTCTTCGTACTAATTCAACCATAACTTGAGCTACATAGGTCCAAATGAGGCGGTTCCAGTTGCATTGGAAAGCTAACATGCGAGGCTTCGCAACGATATATAATTTCCCATATCTGCCTGATGAACCCCATATTTAGGGTTTATCTTGTGTTGAATTTAGAGAGTTTTGTCAACCTTTCTCCCATTTATCCAATGAAATAGCATGATTTTGTAAATTCTCCTTTAATTGTGCTTAAGAGTGAAAACATGCTTTTTAAGTCCTTAATTGTTTAATATTAACTTACCTTTGATTCCATTAGATGCCTTGATATGTTTGTTAAGTGATTTCATATTTAGGAGGCAAAGAATGGATCAAGGGAATGAAGGAAAAGCATGTAAAAATGGAGAACTCATGAAGAAATGAAGGAATCGCAAAAACTGTCAAGCCGACCTCTTCGCACTTAAATGACCATAACTTGAGTTACAGAGGTCCAAATGATGTGGTTCCAGTTGCGTTGGAAAGCTAACATCTGGGACTTCGAAATGATATAATATTTTCCATAGTTTCTATATGTATGGTGACGCGTACGCACACTGTACACGCATTCATCGTTGCTGCCATATGATCCACTTAAAGCAATACGTGGCCAGCGAATTCTAAAGCCTTGTGGGCCCAATCCAACTCATTTCTAATGCTATTTGACCTAAGGATTGAAGAGGGATGAGACATCTAGTCATTAGTTTAGTTTTATTTTAGTTTTATCATGCTTTTAGTTAGTTTCTAGAGAGAGAAGCTCTTTCTTCTCTCTAGAATTAGGAGTAGGTTAGATCTAGATTAGGAATTCTTAGATCTATGTTTAATTCATGCTTTGATTTACTTTTCCTTTACAATTTCTAGTTCCTCTTCTTCTCCTCTCTCTAATTTTGTATTTCATTCTTGTGATTCTCTACTTTTATGTTCATGCACTTTTGTTTCTTCTATTTTCATTTCAATGCAATTTATGTTTTCATGTTCCTTTATTGTTCATTTGATTTGTTGTTGTTTGATTTCTTGCAATTGAGTAGTGTAGATTTACTTTCCTTGCACTTTTTACTATGCTTTCCTTTTATGCCTTCCAAGTATTTAATAAAATGCTTGGTTGGATTTTAGTATAGATTTTGTTCCTCTTGGCCTAGGTAGAGTAATTAGTGACGCTTGAGTTATCTAATTCCTTTGTTGATTGATAATTAGAAGTTGCTAATTGATTTGGATAACACTAAAGCTAGTCTTTCCCTTGGGAGTAGACTAGGACTTGTGGAATCAAGTTGATTCATCCACTTGACTTTCCTCCATGGTTAGAGGTTAACTAAGTGGTAGCAATGGATAATTTGTGGTCACAATTGAGGAGGATAACTAGGATAGGACTTCTAGTTCTCATACCTTGCCAAGAACTTTGTTAGTTGTTAGTTTATTTTTTATTGCCATTTACATTTCATGTCTCTATTCAAAAACCCCAAAACATACCTCATAACCAATAACAAGGCACTTTATTTCAATTCCTAGGGAGAACGACTCGAGGTTTCAATACTTCGGTTTATAGATTTTAGGGGTTTATACTTGTGACAAACAAATTTTTGTATGAAAGAATTATTGTTGGTTTAGAAACTATACTTTACAACGAGATTTTATTTGTGAAATTCTAAACCACACAAAAGTCTAATCATCACTGCCCCGAAGATAGGCGACAGCACGTGTGGATCAAGCGCACACATGACCTGGAGAAAATTCAATCCATGCGTACGCGTGGATGACGCGTACGCATGACTTTGCCGCGTGCTGGACGTATCAGAAATCGCTCGGGGTGATTTCTGGGCTATTTTGACCCAGTTTTTTACCTAGAAAATACAAATTAGAGGCTATAAAGTGGGGGAATCAATTCATTCATAAAGAGAACATTCATAATTCACAATTTTAGGTTTTTAGATGTAGTTTCTAGAGAGAGAGGCTCTCTCCTCTCTCTTAGGTTTTAGGATTTAGGATTTCTCTTAATTTTAGGATTGCTTCTTCATTCCAGGTTCAATATTCCTTTAATTTATGTTCTCTTCTACTTTTATTTATTCTATTACTTTAGTTTGTTTATTTTCCCAATTTGATTTATGAATTTCATGTTAGAATTGATTTTCTTTATTTAATGCAATTTGAGGTATTTCAGAGTTATGATTGCCTTCTTCTATTTAGGATATAAATAATTTGGATTTTTCCCCTTTTGGCTATGGTTGAGTAATTGGTGACACTTGAATTGTCAAACTCAGCTGTTGATTGAAAATTGGAAATTGCTGATTGATTTGGATCCCTCTAAAGCAATTTTTTCCATAGGAGTTGACTAGGACTTGAGGAATCAAATTGATTAGTCCACTTGACTTTTCTTTATTTAGTATGGGTTAACTAAGTGGGAGCAATAACAATTCTCTTCACACCTGATAAGGATAACTAGGATGGGATTTCCAGTTCTCATACCTTGCCAAGAGTTTTTATAGTTAGTTTGTTTCCATTGCCATTTACTATTGTTGCTTCTTATCTTAAAAAAACCCAAAAAGATAATTTTTCCATAACCAATAATAAATCATACTTCCCTACAATTTTTTGAGAGACGACCCGAGGTTTAAATACTTCAGTTATAAACTTTATTGGGTTTTGTTACTTGTGACAACCAAGTTTTTGTGTGAAGGGATTCTTTGTTGGTTTAGAAACTATTCTAGCAATGAGAACTTATTTATTTGCAAAATTCTTTACTAGTAGAAATCCGTTCATTAAAATGGCGCCCTTGCCAGGGAATTGCAAACGTGTGCTTTATTATTGGTTATTGTAAATATTTGCTTTTTCGTTTCTTTGTTAGTGTTTCTAGTTTTAGGAGTTTATTTTCATTAATTTCTATTAGTTTTTATTTCTTTTGCTACTATGAATTCTCACCCCTCTGGCTTTAAGTTTGGTTCCAATGTTGTTGTAAGGAATGGAAGCTATAATAAGAACAGGCATCAAGGTTGGAAGAATCAAAGATGGGAGGAGCCACAAGGGTTTGATCAACCCTCTTGGCAACAACCCCCTCCAATGCGCTATAACCAACAACCATTCTGTGATGCATACCAAGACAATAGTTATGGTGGACCCTTTCGTGACAAACCACCTCCACCAAATTACTATGGTCAAGATCCATTCCAAGGAGCGTACCAAGATGATGAATATGGTGGACCCCCTTGTAGTTACTAACAAGCCCCACCATATGCTTATGAACCCCCTCCTCAACATAACTCTGAACCACCATACTCACAAGCACCTTTACACCATTTACCTCCATATGACCCCAACCCTTATCCACCATACCAACCACCCTATGAACCGTATGAACCAAACATAGAGCCACCCCAATTCCAACCCAATTACTCCCAAGAACCACTACCTCCATATACACCATGTCCATATCCATCAATCCAAGAGCACTATGATCCTATTTATGATAGCCGAGTGCAACAAGAATCACAGGATCGTCTCAAGGAAATAGTGGATCAATTTTATGCAACCCTTCATCAACTGGAGCAAGCAATAAATCAATTAGCTTCCCAACGTTCGGACACTCAAGGAACCCCCATGGCTTCATGTGGAGAATCTAATAAAGAACGTAGCATGAAGGAGACACTAGAAACTCCGGTGGACAGTAAGGAGCATGACTTTGTATTGGAACAAGTGGAGGAAGCCGGAATTATCGAAGAAGAAGAATTGGTTAAAGACTTAGGAGATGCGGAATGTCCATGGGAGAGCCCAGTCATAGAGCCCCCTTTTAAGGAGTTTGAATTTGATATTGAGGAGGGTGTACAACCTCCAAGGCATATCATGGTTGAAGACTTTGAAGGGGATGATCAAGAGATGGATTCAATCATTGATGAATTCTTATCTACATTTGAATCCTCTCCCATTGGACTTGACATGGAGATTAAAGAAGAAGAAGCACAACCTCCCATGCCCTTAGTGAACAATGAAGAAGAGATCGAATTAGAAGAAAGCTACCAAGAGGAAGAGGTTGAAACTGAAGAAGCTTGCAAAGAGGTGGAAGTTGTCAAGGAAGAGCTCAAGGGAATGGAGCTGGAAAACACCTTGCCAAAGTTGTTGGAGACCTCTCCCCCAAAGCCATCACCATCTGTTCCTTCATTCAAGTGGGTAAATCTCTCATCTCTAAACATAATTAGCCCACCTGAATATGCTTTGCTTGAGACGGATGGGCAACTTAGAGCTTTTTGTGGCTATAAGAGTAAGAGGGAGATGGTTAGTGGTAAGAGTTGTAATACAAGGTTCAATATGGTTGCATGCTCCAAATTGAAGTATAAGAGCTGGTATAATTCTCAATTGAATGGGTCTAGGAAATTGTTTGGATGTCTCCGTGAGAATTCCAATTGTTCACCACCCAAGTGGAAAAATGATGATCAATAAGAAGATGGGTGCAAAAGCAAGGTTTGGGACCCCGGAATTCATTTTAGCAATCAACACTCTTGGGGCCTTGTCACTTGCTTTAACTTGCTTGAAGGATTTATGCAACTAGTGTGGGATCCCAGAGGATATTGGAATTGCAAACATTGGTGGGGATTCCTGGATGAGTTCAAGCACAAGCCACCATAACAGGGAGCTCATCAAATGTCCAACTTAAGGACTATAACTAAAAGTGTTGGGTGGGAGACAACCCACCATGGTATAATCGTTTCTTTTTATTTTTAATCTTATTTTATTTTATTTTTACTAGTGTTCATTCATAATTTCTGCATATTCACCTGCATTCTGCATTTTGCATTCTGCATACACATAAAAAAAGAGAGAAAGAGAAAAACGTGGCAGAAAGTTGTGTGGGAGTAATGCAAAAAGTGTGCCAATCGCACAAGCATCACCACGCGCACGCGTCCCTCACGCGTGCATGTCATTTTGAACATTTGGCACTTCACGTGTGCACGTCACCCATGCGTACGCGTGACCTTGCAAAATCGACATAAACAAGGTTTGGGCAGAGAGTTGAGATGCCTTGATGCTGGAATAGTGCTAGGAGCACGAGCAAAATTATGCGTGCGCGTCCCATATGCGAACGCGTCATTTTCCCTTCCAGGCCATCCACGCGTGTGCGTCCCTCACGCGCACGCGTCGGTTCAATTTTTGGCAAATATGCGAATTGAACAGAGAGTTGTGCATGCGCGAGGCTGCTCTCACGCCAATAGCACAATTTATTTCACGCGTACGCGTCCCCCACGCGTACGAGTCACTTGAAAACAGCACAACTCACACGAATGCGTGATGCACGCATCCGCGTCACATGCAACGCACAGTTTCACTAGATCTGCACCAGAATTCTTATCTTTTCTCCCCTAATCCTAATTCTTTCTTCTCCCTTCTTATTCTTTCTTTTTCCTTTCTTACTTCCTTCTTCTTCATTTCTTTGACTTTCCCTCCTTATTCTCTTTCATTCTATTTTACTTAATCTAATTGTATATTTTCGTTCATTACATTTTAACTGTATACATGTTTTTATTTTCTTTTCTATGTTTATTATTTTTCTATTGGTGTTAAATGTCCTTATTCTACTGTTGCATTTCTCTTGCTTTCTTTTGGTGCTTCGTGACTTGTTTCCATCGTTGGGTAATATTATTTATAGGTCAATGCTAATTTTTTTATGATACTTGTATTCCATTTACATTGACATGAACCTATATTGTCTTTCATTACCCACACTCTCTCCCCTATTATTGTACTTTTTTGCACTATTGATATGCCATTTGCTTCTATTGCTTTCTCACTTGCATGTTGTAGCTACCATGTAATTGAGACTCTCATCATTTGGCATTAACCCAACCATATTTTAAATTGTTTCCTATCTTTGTTTTTGGGTTACTTTTCTTCTTTTTCCTCTTCTTTCAGGATGGCCACCGAGGAAGGGAAACAGAAAATGTTTACATGGGGCAACAGACAAGTACATCTGCACAATCATTGGAGAAAAGCGTCAGTTGGAGCCACCCATCCACTTGCACATCTTAGCATGCACCGAGGACGGTGCAATCTTTAAGTGTGGGAAGGTCGATACCGACTTCCGTGGGTTAGTTATTTTCTTCTCAACACCAATGTTTTATTTTCTTTGTTTGTTCATTGTTGCATTTGCATGTTTGATTGCATATTTGTTTGATTTTGTGCATATTTTACCACCACTTGGTTAAAGTAATATTTTCTTTATCAAGAAACTTTTTATAACATTTCACTAATTTGAATTAAATTTTTTGAAAAACTTGTTTGAAGAAATTTTAATTTGGAACATGGTTTTAGAGCTCGAACACACAAAACCAGTGAGATTTTGAGCCTACTTGATTGGTTGCATCTTATCAACCAATATTTTATTTTTTTGGTGTGTGTTGTTCTCTCTAAAATTGTGATCTTTGTCTTGCTTGATTCTATATTTCCATTGTTTAATGTATGCATGAACTTATGTGATTGAGGCCTTGTTTCACTAAGCTTACATACCCATATGACCTTAATCTTTCATTATCCTTTCCAAACCAATTTGAGCCTATTTTACCCCTTTTATTATTTACTTTAGCACATCATTAACTCTAAGAAGAAAACAATAATGTCCTTAATTTGAATCCTTGGTTAGCTTAGACTAGTGAGAGTGCTTATGATTTAAGTGTGGGGAAATTGGGTTTGGAAAAATTTGGTTTGAAAATCGAGTATGTTAGAATTTTCTGAAAATGTGAAAGAATATTGAGAATATGTTCATGCATTCAATACCTTAATCATATGCCTTGAGAAAAGAAAAAGAAAGAAAAATTATGAAAAAAAAAAGAGAGAAAAGAAAAGAAAAGAAAAAAGAGCAAACAACAAAAAGGGGACAAAATGCCCCAAAGTAAATAGTGAAAGCAATGCATATGAGTTTTACTCAAATTCGGATGCATGAATATGTGGAAAACATAATTAATGGGTAGTTAGGCTTTATATTATGATTACATGGATTGTCCTAAGTTAGGTGAGAAGTTTAGGTTAATTAAGGATTCGAATTTTAGTCCACTTAACCAAATACAATCCTACCTTGACCCTAACCCCATTACAACCCTTAAAAGACCTCTTGATATGTGTATTTGTGCATTAAATTGATGTTGATTGGTAGAAGAAGAGAAAGTCTTAGAAAGCAAGATTAGTAGAGAACCGAGAGAATCGAACCTTAAACACTTGAGTAATTAGAGTGTATACACTTCCAGTGAGGGTTCGATGCTCGATTCTTTGTTCCTGGCTCTCATGAGCTATTTTCTTCTGCAAGTCTACTTGTACTTCATTTTTATGATTTGAATTAGTGAAATCAAGTTCATATTTGTTCTTGAAGGATTTGTTTACTTTTAACCAAGTAGGTAGAAACATTTTGCATGTAGTTGCATTTACATAGATAGGTTGCATTTCATACTCTCTACCATTCCTCTTCACTCTTTTAGTTCTCTTGAGCTTAGCATGAGGACATGCTAATGTTTAAGTGTGGGGAGGTTGATAAACTCCATTTTTAGGGTTTATCCTGTGCTTAATCTAGTGAATTTTATCATTATTCTCACACTTATTCTTACAATTCACATGTTTTACGTTTTCCTTCCTAATTTTGTGCTATGATTGAAAACATGCTTCTTTGACCGTATATTTACTAATATTAATCCTCTTTTATTACCATTCGATGCCGTGATATGTACGTTAAGTGATTTCAGGGATTACAGGCAGGAATGGCTTGGAGGATGGAAAGGAAGCACGCAAAAGTGGAAGGAATACAAGAAGTTGAAGAAATTGCTAAGTTGTCCAGCCTGACCTCTTCATAGTAATTCGACCATAACTTGAGCTACAGAAGTCCAAATGAGGCGGTTCTAGTTGTGTTGGAAAGCTAACATCTGAGACTTCACAATGATATATAATTTGCCATAGCTTCCTTCAAGATAAGTGACACGCACGCATGGACAACGCGTACGCTTGACTTTGCCACGTGCTGGACGTATCAGAAATCGCTGGGGGCGATTTCTGGGCTATTTTTGACCCAGTTTTTGGCCCAAAAAATACATATTAGAGGCTATAAAGTGGGGAAATCAATTCATTCATAAAGAGAACATTCATAATTCACAATTTTAGGTTTTTAGATGTAGTTTCTAGAGAGAGAGGCTCTCTCCTCTCTCTTAGGTTTTAGGATTTAGGATTTCTCTTAATTTTAGAATTGCTTCTTCATTCCAGGTTCAATGTTCCTTTAATTTATGTTCTCTTCTACTTTTATTTATTCTATTTCTTTAGTTTATTTATTTTTCCAATTTGATTTATGAATTCCATGTTAGAATTGATTTTCTTTATTTAATATAATTTGAGGTATTTCAGAGTTATGATTGCTTTCTTCTATTTAGGATATAAATTATTTGGATTTTTTCCCTTTTGGCTATGGTTGAGTAATTGGTGACACTTGAGTTGTGAAATTCAGCTGTTGATTGAAAATTGGAAATTGCTGATTGATTTGGATCCCTCTAAAGCTAGTCTTTCCATAGGAGTTGACTAGGACTTGAGGAATCAAATTGATTAGTCCACTTGACTTTCCTTTATTTAGTAAGGGTTAACTAAGTGGGAACAATAACAATTCTCATCACACCTGATAAGGATAACTTGGATGGAATTTCCAGTTCTCATACCTTACCAAGAATTTTTATAGTTAGTTTGTTTCTATTGCCATTTACTATTGTTGCTTCTTATCTTAGAAAAACCCAAAAAGATATTTTTTCCATAACCAATAATAAATCATACTTCCCTGCAATTCCTTGAGAGACGACCCGAGGTTTAAATACTTCGGTTATAAATTTTATTGGATTTTGTTACTTGTGACAACCAAGTTTTTGTATGAAGGGATTCTTTGTTGGTTTAGAAACTATACTAGCAACGAGAACTTATTTATTTGCAAGATTCTTTACTAGCAGAAATCCGTTCGTCATCCACCATTGACATTCAGCATATCGAGGTTGATAAGGAAACTATCGACATGCTTCAATCTCTAGGTATGTCTGACATCCCTGGAATCACTCAGGTCAATCCTGCTCCTGTTCAGCAGATTCTGTTTGGCCACCCTGGCGCTGGATTCAGCGGTGCTCAGCAGAGGTACTGAGAAACAGAATTTTTCAATGTTTTGGTATCCTCTTATCGATATTAGGGTTCTTAATTTGGGTGAAAAGTAATGTGTTTTGCTTGAACCGTTTTGGTTTTTGTTTTTTTATTATTGTCCTTTGAAATTAATACGGTGGTGGTGACTGGTGACTTGTTAGTTAAATTCTGCGATTTGTTTTTTTATATTTGATGATTATGATTTTGTTATGTGGCATTTGATTCGAGAAATTTTTCATATTTACGCGTAATAGTAGTTTAGATTTGTTATGAACTTATAATTAGAGGCAATATATTGGTGATATTGTGATCAAACTAAAATATATACGATTAGATTTTGTTACTTGAATTTGTAGAAGCTTCACAAGTTTTGTGGGGTGTGTTATGCTTGAAACTTATAATTGGTGGATGTTGAGATGCCAAACTGTTTGCTTCAAAGTATATATTTTTGTTTAAACCACGAGAGGGTTATTCTTTGTGACGTTTTGCTGGAAACTTAGTGGAATCATAATAGGTTGAGTTATACCATTAATCGCGGTTGTGATTAATTCGTTCATAAATGATATGGATTCAAAGTAGCTGCACAGTTCGAACTAATACTCCATACTTTCGTTAGAAGTCTGAACTCGATTTCAAAGAAAAAGTAATCATGTTTTGTCAATCAAACGAGATGACTTACACCCTAATACCCTATAAATCATCATATAATTCATCATAATTAACAAAAGCTAATCTGTACATCAATGTGATTTCACGTGATAGCAAAATTTGGTAATTAAAATCCAATCTTTTGCGTTTGCCATAAGTTTTTTTAAGATGTTATTAGGATAGCAAATGTAATGACCTTCACTGTTTTTATTTTAGAAAAAAAATCATTTGTATTAATGAATTTTGCAAATACTTATAAAAGTACTCATTAAATAAGAAAATTAACATTATATCTATGAAAGATGAATTTTGTGTGATAAAAATACTAAAATTTTAATTTTTTGTTAACTTTTTAATAAAATTCTTAAATTATTCTCACCCTTTATTTTCAACTTCAATTTCATGCCTTTTTTGTTTTTTCCAAAATTCCAAACTTTTAATATGAATTCCTAATAAACACTATTACTACTTTCTCTCTCCATCAACCACTATCCACTACTGCGGCCACCTGTCATCGCCACTACCACGACCACCACCTTTCACACTCATTATCGCCCTATGCTATCCTTTCAAACCCTCACATCTTATACTACCCTCACCCTTGATACCATCATAGAGTTGTCCCCTTCTTATAATCATCGTAACATTATTTGAAACTCAACTTATCACCTCCACCCAACTCTCGTCACACACCATACTTCTGTTATCAACCCCTTTACTCACCACCACCTCCTTTAAAAATTCTTTTCACTCTTACAACCCATCACTACCAAGAACAACAATGATACCAATGACAATAACCACCACCACCACTCAACACAAATTTCTGCAATAGATTTAATAAAAGAAAAAAAATAGAAGTGGATGGCAAAGAAGTCAATGACAACAAGCGAAATAGTGGAATACACAGAGGTTGTTACTACGAGTGATGAAAGAGACAAAGGTGGTTGTGGCAGCGACGAATGGTGGAGGAGGGAGACTCGGGGGTGGAAAATGGTGGATGAGGTCGATACATGCGTGGATAATGGTGATAAGAACAAATATAAACAAGAAGATAAGAATTCAAATTGAATAAAAAAGAAACATTGAAATTAAAATAGAAATAAAAGGGATACATTGAAATTGGATACAAGGAGAATCACTCTACTTTTTATCCAATTTCTTGATCTAACAAGAAAGAGACTACTCAACCTAACTTGTTCACACTATAGTTTGGGAATTGAATCAAAGGGACTCCTCAACCTTCTATCCAATTTTCCATGCAACAAGAGATAGACTCATTCAACCTCACTTGTTTACACCATGATTTCATCACGAAACCAAAAAAAAGTGCTTTGGCACCTCTAATCACTCAATACTATGACTAAAATAGTTTATGAGGTATTTATAACCTCTTATTAGGTTAAAACAAAGAAACTCTAAACCCACAAACACAAATCCCAATCTAGTAACTAAATAAACAAAATTAAAATACATCAAATTAAATTCAACATTCTAAAAATATAAACTAATAACTTCTAAATAATATTTGAACTCTTCATATCAGGAACATTTGAAGCATGTATCAAATAGTCACGACGAGAAAGGTGGAAAAAGCCGAGGTGATTGTAGTGACAGACCGACAGCAAATAGTGGAGGAGCTAGATGCGGTGGCAGTGCATGGTGCATGAAAGAGGCAAAGTAGAGATGATGGTGGCGGTGGCCGGGGATTGAAAAAAAGGTTGGAAGAGAGAAATCAAGGGAGTGTGAGAAAAAAGTCAAAATTCAATTGAGGTTACAAGAGTCCATATTAAGATAAGACAAACCAAATATGCCAATTCTAAGATGAAAAATTTTTGCAATGAAAGAGAAGGCTTAATTTATGTACAAAAATGTGTAATATGTGAAATATTTATCAATATATGCAATGTGTCATATCTCGGGTATGGCGAGTATATAGCCTCTTTATAGCTATATCTCAGCTGGTGTGCACCCGAGCTAAGTAATATGAATCGTTTATCACATCGTGAGTGCACTTGGAATATATGTCAAGCAGCATTCTCAGGTGTTGTGCATCCGATATATGGGCACAGAGTTGCTCCATCCACAACATTCGAGATATGCGAATGACACTTATATATAGGTGCAGTCGAGATCTTTGATGCAATTGTGAGATTTGGAGGCAGCCTGACAACCAATGCGCTCGAAGAATATTAACCGATTAAACAACGTAGCATGTAGTGGGACATTAAATTTTGAGGTTGGTTTCTTTGTCTTTGATGATCGGATTTTTGACGGTTTAGAATTTCACAAATAAACTCTCGTTGCTAGTATAGTTTCTAAACCAACAAAGAATCCTTTCATACAAAATTTGTTTGTCACTAAAGCAAACCCAGTAAAATTAAACCGAAATATTTAAACATCGGGTCGTCTCTCAAGGAATTGCAGGGAGGTGTATTTATTATTGGTTATGGAAAAGTATCTTTTTGGGTTTTTGAAAGGTTGAACAAGGAATGTAAATGATAAAAAAATAAACTAATAGCTAAGAAAGCTCTTGGCAAGGTATGAGAATTAGAAGTCCTATCCTAGCTATCCTTATCAATTGTGACATCAATTGTCCATTGCTCCCACTTAGTTAACCTCTAACTATGAAGGAAAGTCAAGTGGATGAATCAATTTAATTCTTCAAGTCCTAGTAAACTCCTAAGGAAATACTAGCTTTAGAGGGATCCAAATCAACTAGCAACTTTTAATTATCAATCAACAAGGGAGTTTGATAACTCAAGAGTCTCCAATTACTCAACCAAAGCCAAGAGGAAAGAAATCTACACTAAAATCCAATCAAGTATTTTATCAAATACTTGGTAGGCACAAAATAAAAGCATAGAAAAGTAATAATAGAATATAAGATCTAAAACCAATAATTGCAAGATCAATGATAACAAATAAAAGAAGAAGCAATAAACATGAAATACCTCAAATTGCATTAAATAGGGGAAATCAAATCTAACATGAAAATTCATAAACCAAATTGTCAACATAAAGTAATCAACAAGGAAAATAAATAAACTAGAATGCTAGAACAAATAAAAGTAGAAGAGAAACTAAATTAAAGGAACATTGAACCTTGAATTGAGAAGAAATAAACCTAAAACTAAGAGAAATCCTAAAACCTAGAGAGGTCCTCTCTCTCTCTCTCTGGAAACTACATCTAAAACCTAAATTGTGAATAATGAGAAATTGTATCCATGATTACCCCACTCTGCAGCCTCTAATCAGTATTTTTGGGCTTGAAACTGGGCCAAAAACAGCCCAGAAATCGCCCCTAGCGATTTCTGATATGCTGAAATTTTGCACAATTCATGCATACGCGTGATGCACGTGTGCGCATCTCTAAACACTAGGCAACTATAGCAAATTTTATATCATTTTGAAGCCCCGGATGTTAGCTTTTCAACGCAACTAGAACCACCTCATTTGAACCCCTATAGCTCAAGTTATGGTCGATTTAGTACGAAGAGGTCAGGCTTGACAGCTTAACAATTCCTTCAATTTCTTGTATTCCTTCCACTTTTGCATGCTTTCTTTCCATCCTCTAAGCCATTCCTGCCCTATAAATCCTGAAAATACTTAACACACATATCACGGCATCGAATGGTAATAAGAGAGGATTAAACATAGCAAATTGAAGGCCAAAGAAGCATGTTTTCAATCATAGCACAAAATTAGGAAGGAAAATATAAAACATGCGAATTATATGAATAAGTGTGAGTTTAGTGGATAAAAATTCACTCAATTAAGTACAAAATATACTACGAAATAGTGGTGCATCAGTCTTTTTTTATGTATGTATTATTTTATTTTTTAGTTAGACTTACGAAGTTAATACTTACTTTGGCCCATGAAATTTGATGTTACACTCAAATTTACTCATAAAATTACAATTGACTTAATTTGGATCCTAAAATTTACAACATTAACCCGCGTTAGTCCCTGAACTAATTTTTGTAAACGACATGTTGATTTTGCACGTTAACTTGCCAAGATTTGGACTATTCGCCTAGGTTTGATGTGATTGAGATCTACTTGACCTCCTACAAACTTGATTGGCTCCCCAACATTCTGATGAAGATGACAATAATAAGTTGAATTTGGAAAATTTAGAGCTATGAGAACAATAGTCAAGCTTTTAAAAGCTTTAATAGGTCTCGATCGCATGGAACCTGGGGAGAAATCAAAATCGTAGCAAGTTAATGTATCAAATCAACACGTCATTAACAAAAATCAGTTCAAGGGTTAATACAAGCTAAGATTATAAGTTTCGGGATCCAATTTGAGTCTATTAAAATTTTGAGGATCAAATTAAGTTCAACCTCAAATTTCAAGAGTCAAATTGAGTATTAATTCTCGTCATGTAAAATTTATTTAAGATACTATTAAATTAATTAATTAAGAAGACACTTTAAGATATTTTTATTTAATTGGTTATAAAACTATTGTATTGAGAAGTCTACTAAATTAACAATTTTATTTTATTATACTTTAAATCAACAATACACCTCCTTTATTTGCCATACAAATGTGTCCTATCAACCTGGCTACAATCGCAGTTAAGATTCTAAAAATCAAATAGGTCATCAAACCTCTTTAATAATTGGTTCACTAGTTTATTTGTTCAACCAGTTTAATCGTAAATTAACCAGAATAATCATTTTATAAAAAAATATATAAATATAAATAAACACACAAAATATAATTATATTTAAATATAAATCGTAGGATCTTATCCCAATTAAAAATTCTACATCAATCAAAGTGTAATAATTTTATCTAAGTTTAATACAAAAGTCAAATAATAAAAGAAATATTCAAATAAAATAAGAATAAAATAACAAAAAAATTATCCAGATAAGATATTTAATTATATAGTGATTCTAAAATCTTTTGGCAATTTATCTTTTAATTAGGATTAAATTTATTAATATTTTGGAAATTTTAGTGATTGGAAAATTATTTTTTCTTTTAAATACAAATATATATTTTTAACATATACTTATTTTAGATTATAATTATAATCTTGTACTAATGGCAGCCACCACCGTAAAATCAAAAAAAGAAAAGAGTAGATATTTATTTTCCTTAAGAAGGAGAATATTAAACGCGTGTTGCTGTTTCATATCAGATTTATCATGGTCACTCATCATTGTTGGTGCTTCGCCGTTCTGTCATTGTCATCGCCTCACCTTGCTGCCATTGCTATTAGTTGGCCGTGACTATAAGGATCTGATTTTCATAACTGAGACTCTTAATTACATTATATAACTTGGATGTCGTTATAATTTCTTGTTTGTAATTGAAATTTTGAGGCAAAATTTCTTTTAGGGGGTAGAATGTAAAGACTTGGTTTTTAGTAAACTGACTTTTTAGGCTATTTTATAACTTATTTTAGAAAATCCCGGCTCATAATCCATCAAAAATTAGTGAGGCGGACCCAATGATGACAAAACGAAAATAATTAAGTAAAAGTAGTAATTAATAAGTCAAACTAGACTTTACGAGGGTAATTAATTTCTTTAGTCAAATTTGACTAGTAAAAAGTAAAATACTCACTTGTCATTGATATATTTTTTTCACTAGAGAATTTTTAAGACAGGATTCACTTTTAATGACGGTTTTGCGCGTGCCGGAAAAAGGTTAACACCCGAAAACCTTAGAATCAGTGGTAAAAGTAATTTCTACTACGGTAATCGTGTCCTAAAATTAATTCTAACCATTCATTCTTGATTTATTCCTTTAAGAATAAATTTCAGTCATTCATTATTTTACCCGTGGTAAAAATTAATCCGAAGCAAACTTTTGATTTGTATTCTGCAAACACCTAGAGATCCCGAATTCTCTTACTTGCTCTCCAAGTAACACGTCTCTCTCTCTCTCTCCCTCTCTCTCTCTCTCTCTCTCTCACATGTGGCCGAGACTTTTCTTTGCCTTTATTCTCTCTGCAGTGGTTTTAACCCCAAGTAACTAATTGTGGTTAACTATGGATGAACACGTCATTATGAGGTATGACTCGCTTCCAAGGAATCACGTCCCTTCCCCTCTTTTTTTCATCCATTCAACTATGAATTTATTTACTCTTTTAGAGAAACTGTCGTGCTTTTAGAGAGTGGAAGAGAGGATTTCTAGCCTTGTTCTTTATAATTCCAGCACATATTCAAGTACTTCTTCCATAGTTTTTCACTTGTTCCCCAAGGATTCAAGCCATTCAAGCCCAATTCCTTGCTCTTTCTTGCTATTTTTTGCACTTCCATACAAATTCCAGCAAGATAAGCCTTTGTTCTTTTCCTCTTCTTTTTGGTTTTTTAGCCTTAAATTAAGAAAAAATATTACTCTCTTATATGTTTAGAAAATTACTCTTAAAGGACCTATAGAGCATGCCTAAGAAGCCTAAAAAAATCAAACTCAAATAGGTTGAAATTCATGACTTTTTCAGCACACCATTCGGCCAAAGAAGCACAAAAATCCATTAATCGTCTTCCTTCATTTGTTTAGGTAATTTCTGATATTTAAAGTATTTAAAGGCTGGGTTAAATAAGAAGTAAAGGTTAGAATTAGTTAGATTATCATTGTGCTTGATTATGTGTTCATATGAGCCATTTTATTATGACTTTGTGCATAAAATGTAATTTTGAAAACTGTATGACGCACCTCTATTTTTGATTTGATATATATGTAAAATATGAAGTTTTAATGTCTATGATTTTTGTATGAAAGGAAAAAAATATTTTAGTACTTGGAGTTTAAGTTTCAAGCCATAAAAGTCACTAAAAAGTGGAAAATATTATGCAAATATATCCCTCGAAAATTAGCCACACAAGGGTGTAAAATGATGCAACAAATTGTACATTTTACTACAACCTTCACAGGTTGAATTTCGAAGTGAAACTAATTTTATTTGGAAGTTATTCAATCTAGTTTATCACCTTCAAATTTCATATTTTTAGAAGCTGGGGATTGGAAGATATAAATTTTAAAAAATCACTACCCAGAATAGAGAAAATCGGATTTCATCATTTGCTGTAGCGACTTCTAGTGCTCATAACTCCTAGAACTAGATAGTTATTGGGGTGAAACAATGCACAATTGTTACTGGGTGAGTTAAGAGTCTCCGGTCCAAAATTCAAATTAATTGAGACTTTGTGGTGAGAGTTATGCTAATTGGAAGCAACTATGTCTGCTGAATTGAAAAACAGCAGTTGTCATACTTTTTACTCAAATTTCAAAAGGCATATCACCCACCTTAGGATAGCATTGAATCTGAAACTAGTAGAGTTTGAAAGAAGGATTTGTTTATATGAGTCTCACCAATTTTGGTGGTTAAAAATGTTAAGTTAGATTTTTACTGATTTTCTTAAAATAAGGTGTAGGCGGTTGTTATGCTGCCAAAGAAGCCTTGATTTTTTTCCTCACCTCTGGAGCTGTAGTAGTTAGAAAATTATGGTTATTAGCTTGTTAGAAATCTTAGTTTAAGATGGTCACATGGATATAAAGTTTGCATGATTCCAATGTCGTTTAATATTTTTAAGATAGAAAAGAAACTAAGTCACCACAGTTGTTTTGTCAAAAGACTTGGTATGGAACTTGGAATAGTTAATTAATAAATACTTAGGGATCAAATAGTCTTTTGCATAAATTATAAGGATAAAGTAGCAACTCTATGGATAAAAGTGTCTTTATAAAACATAAAAATGATAGCTAAAGAGATATTTAATGGAAGAAGGAAAAACGAGAAACTTATAAAGTACAGAAAGGTTAACATAAAGGAGAAAAGAAAGAAAACCTTACTAGGAATCCGAGGGCAGCCCTCACCGACAGAGAAAAAGATTAAATTCTTAAGAGCTCAAAGACATAATGAAATCGGTAACTGAATATTCACCTGGCAAGGTCGAGGGTTTTATTCCTGTTTGCCCAGTGCACAGACTGTATATAAGGTTGTATTTTATTCCACTAATAGAGGTTGTTTGGAGGCTAGGATGCCCACTGACTGCTAAAATTCTGTTTTCCATTTGTGCATATATCATGATATCAAGTTCTGCGATGATTGCATGTTGTCATGGACTGGTAGATTTTAACCACATGACACATATACACGAACTGACGCAATTGGGATATCTTATCTAGGACTAGTTCCTAGGTAATATCAGGGTGCAGGATGTAAACCGACACGTGAGCTCATGACCTACATTAAGAATAGGCACGCATCATATTTGGTTGTGCATTTTATCTGTGTTTGTACTCTATGCATTTTCCCTGTCCTGATAGTTGTTAGAACCGAACCAGTGATCAAACCGATTAGGCTACTGGATCACTGGGTTATTGGTTCAACTAGTGGGTCACTGGTTGAACCGATTGATCTAGTCCTATGTAAATAAAAAAAAAGTAAAAAATTTAAAATTAAAATTTAAACTACATACTTTCATTAATATTTTAAGAATATTTAGCTATTCTAAAACAATATAGAACAGGAACAACAAGTATTTTATTATTTTTACTCTATCATAAATATTTTTATTTTGTTTTTATATTAAAATAACTATTATTTTCAAATTTTAATAATTTATTAATTAGTTTATATCTATTATACTATTATATACTACAAGTATTTATTGAAAAATAATATTAAAAGATATTATATAGTTATGAAAATAAAAAGAAGTGAGTTTATAATTATTGTTAAATAAAAATATAATTAATTTAAGAATGAGTGAGTTTATAACTAAAATTAAAATAAATTAAATAGAAGTAAACTATTTGATGAAAGATATCTATATCTATTATAATTTGCATATATGTTAACAAGGAGCATGATAGCTTGCTAGTTGTGAATGGCATCTCTCTAATTGAGGAGAGGGGTTCAAACCCCACCCTAAGCATTTTGAGAAACTTTTAAACTTCAAGCGGTTTGGTCTTCACCGACTTTGATCGATTTTTATTGATTCACTCTGGGTTTGACCGGTTTGTATCGATTCTTTACCTTACACGGTCCAAGCATCGGATTGGACCGGTATAGAGTCCGATCATCAATTTTTTGGTTGAACCGATCGGTTCGATTTTAATAACTATGTCTAGTTTATGCTATCCTTACCCTTAGAGCTAATACAACGAAACATGCAATGATCCAAATCGCTAGAGCAGTACCCTACCTAATTATTACCTTCCCCTTCTACAAGTGGAGGACTTGTTGTGCTGGTTTATGCTATCCTTACCCTTAGAGCTAATACAACGAAACATGCAATGATCCAAATTGCTAGAGCAGGGACCTCTGCTACCACCCATTCTACTAAGTACATGGAGTACGTAGTGGAAGATGTTCACCACTATATGCCACCATGGAGACTAGAACATATTCCCCTATATTCATTAGTATTTTAGAGGGATAAGCCTCTATTATTTTCTGCTAGTACTAAGTTCCAGTCTAGAAGCTTCCTAAATGGGCAAGAACTTGGGATTCCTTATATTCTCAGTTGTCTTTATTGTATTTATACATATGTATATATAATATACTGAAAAATCTTATCTTGAGCTATCCTTTGCTGTGAACAAGTGCTGTTATGCCATATGTTTATCATTTCTGTGCCTATGATTACTGTTTTTCTATTCGTACTACTAACTCGCACATACGATATAATGAGCGCGATATGGTCAATATTATATAACACTATACAAAGTCTAAAGCCCCATAAGTTGACCGATGGCTAACGCCTAACGATTGCTATTTAACGGAAGATGCCAAAAGTTGGATCGTTACTGTGACAATCCAGACCGTCATTGTTGTTATGCACGCATTATAAATCTGCCGTTGTCGCACCATTCCCCTTGTTATGCTTTGCTTTTCCATTCCATTTTCACTTTCTTCCCCTTCTTCCTTTTTGCCTGATGATTTCTTCCCTGGTTATTTTTTTGAAAATATCGAAGAATTGTTTGTTTTTTTCATTTCTTTTCTAGTATGTTTTGTTGCCTCTAACGAAAAAATGACATTATTTTTTGAAGGTTTCAAAAAGCAGATGAATTTTGTTTCAGTTTGATCAGCCAATTCTTAACCAATTCTTCACCGACTTTGATCGATTTTTATCGGTTCACTCTGGGTTTGACCGGTTTGTGTCGATTCTTTACCTTACATAGTCCAAGCATCGGATTGGACCGGTATAGAGTCCGATCATTAATTTTCTGGTTGAACCGATCCGTCTGATTTTAATAACTATGTCTGGTTTATGCTATCCTTACCCTTAGAGCTAATACAACGAAATATGCAATGATCCAAATCGCTAGAGCAGTACCCTACCCGACTATTACCTTCCGCCACTACAGGTGGAGAACTTGTTGTGCTGGTTTATGCTATCCTTACCCTTATAGCTAATACAACGAAACATTCAATGATCCAAATCGCTAGAGCAAGGACCTCTGCTACCACCCATTCTACTAAGTACATGGAGTACGTAGTGGAAGATGTTCACCACTATATGCCACCATGGAGACTAGAACATATTTCCCTATATTTATTAGTATTTTAGAGGGATAAGCCTGGTGCACGAAAATTACTTCACACTATGTAATTCCGCACAACTAACCAGCAAGTGCACTGGGTCGTCCAAGTAATACCTTACGTGAGTAAGGGTCGATCCCACGGAGATTGTTGGCTTGCAGCAAGCTATGGTTATCTTGCAACTCTTAGTCAGGATATTAATTAGTGGTTATCAATTGACTTGCAAATGAACAAGAGAGCATGAATTAAAGGTTACTTGTTATGCAGTAAATGAGAATATGTTGGAGTTTTGGAGATGCTTTGCCTTTTGAATCTCTGCTTTCTCTCTATCTTCTTCTTCACGCACGCACGTCTTTCCTATGGCAAGCTGTGTGTTGGAGGATCACCGTTGTCAATGGCTACCATCCTTCCTTTCAGTGAAAATGGTCCAGGTGCGCTGTCACCGCACGGCTAATCATCTCTAGGTTCTCGATCATACCGGAATAGGATTCGCTATCCTTTTGCGTCTGTCACTACGCCCAACACTCGCGAGTTTGAAGCTCGTCACAGTCATCCAATCCCAGAATCCTACTAGGAATACCACAGACAAGGTTTAGACTTTCCGGATTCTCAAGGATGCTGCCAATAGATTCTAGCTTATACCACGGAGATTCCAATTAAGGAATCTAAGAGATACTCATTCAATCTAATGTAGAATGGAGGTGGTTGTCAGGCACACGTTCATAGGTTGAGAATGGTGATGAGTGTCACGGATCATCACATTCATCATAATAAGGCGCAAATGAATATCTTAGATAGGAACAAACATGATTGAATAGATAACAGAAATACTGGCATTAACTCATCGAGGCACAGTAGAGCTCCTCACCCCCAACAATGGAGTTTAGAGACTCATGCCATCAAAAAGGTACAAAGTTTAGATCTAAAATGTCATGAGATGCAAAACAAGTCTCTAAAAGTTGTTTAAATACTAGACTAGTAAACTAGGTTTACAGTAAATGAGTAAACTATGATGGATGGTGCAGAAATCCACTTCTGGGGCCCACTTGGTGTGTGCTGGGGCTGAGACTTAAGTTAATCACGTGCATAGGGCTGTTTTGGGCATTCAACGCCAGCTTTGGATCCTTTTCTGGCGTTGAACTCCACTTTGTAACTTGTTTCTGGCGCTGGACGCCAGACAGCAGCATGGAACTGGCGTTGAACGCTAGTTTACGTCATCTATCCTTGAGCAAAGTATGAACTATTATATATTGCTAGAAAGCCCTGGATGTCTACTTTCCAACGCAATTAGAAGGGCGCCATTTGGAGTTCTGTAGCTCCAGAAAATCCATTTTGAGTAAAGAGAGGTCAGAATCCAACAACATCAGCAGTCCTTTTTCAGCCTGAATCAGATTTTTGCTCAACTCCCTCAATTTCAGCCAGAAAATACCTGAAATCACAGAAAAACACAAAAACTCATAGTAAAGTCTAGAAATATGAATTTTGCCTGGAAACTACTAAAAATAAACTAAAAACTAACTAAAACACACTAAATACTATATGAAATTAACCCCAAAAAGCATATAAAATATCCGCTCATCAAAGCCTCTATTATTTTCTGCAAGTACTAAGTTCCAGTCTAGAAGCTTCCTAAATGGGCAAGAACCTGGGATTCCTTATATTCTCAGTTGTCTTTACTGTATTTATACATATGTATATATAATATACTGAAAAATCTTATCTTGAGCTATCCTTTGCTGTGAACAAGTGTTGTTATGCCATATGTTTATCATTTCTGTGCCTATGATTACTGCTTTTCTATCTGTACTACTAACTCGCACATACGATATAATGAACGCGACATGGTCAATATTATATAATACTATACAAAGTCTAAAGCCCCATAAGTTGACCGATGGCTAACGCCTAACGATTGCTATTTAACCGAAGATGCCAAAAGTTAGGTCGTTGCTGTGACAATCCAGACTGTCATTGTTGTTATGCACGCATTCTAAATCTGCCGTTGTCGCACCATTCCCCTTGTTATGCTTTGCTTTTTCATTCCATTTTCACTTTTCTTCCCATTCTTCCTTTTTGCCTGATGATTTCTTCCCTGGTCTTTTTTTTTTTTGAAAATATTGAAGAATTGTTTGTTTTTTTCATTTTTTTTCTAGTATGTTTTGTTGCCTCCAAAAAAAATGACTTATTATTGGAGGTTTCTAAAAGTGGATGAATTTTGTTTCAGTTTGATCAGCCGATTCTTAACCAATTCTTCACCGACTTTGATCGATTTTTACCGGTTCACTCTGGGTTTGACCGGTTTGTGTCAATTTTTTACCTTACACGGTCTAAACATCGGATTGGACCCGTATAGAGTCCAATCATCAATTTTCTAGTTGAACCGATCGGTCCTATTTTAATAACTATGTCTGGTTTATGCTATCCTTACCCTTAGAGCTAATACAACGAAATATGCAATGATCCAAATCGCTAGAGCAGTACCCTACCTAACTATTACCTTCCCCCTCTATAAGTGGAGGACTTGTTGTGCTGGTTTATGCTATCCTTACCCTTAGAGCTAATACAACGAAACATGCAATGATCCAAATCGCTAGAGCAGGGACCTCTGCTGCCACCCATTCTACTAAGTACATGGAGTACGTAGTGGAAGATGTTCACCACTATATGCCACCATGGAGACTAGATCATATTTCCCTATATTCATTAGTATTTTTAGAGGGATAAGCCTCTATTATTTTCTGCTAGACTAAGTTCCAATATAGAAGCATCCTAAATGGGTAAGAACCTGGGATTCCTTATATTCTCAGTTGTCTTTACTGTATTTATACATATGTATATATAATATACTGAAAAATATTATCTTGAGCTATACTTTGCTGTGAACAAGTGCTATTATGCCATATGTTTATCATTTCTGTGTCTATGATTACTGCTTTTCTATCTGTACTACTAACTCGCACATACGATATAATGAGCGCGACATGGTCAATATTATATAATACTATACAAAGTCTAAAGCCCCGTAAGTTGACCGATGGCTAATGCCTAACGATTTCTAGTTAACCGAAGATGCCAAAAGTTGGGTCGTTACTGTGACAATCCAGACCACCATTGCTATTATGCACGCGTTCTAAATCTGCCATTGTCGCACCATTCCCCTTATTATGCTTTGCTTTTCCATTCTATTTTCACTTTCTTCCCCTTCTTCCTTTTTGACTGATGATTTCTTTCCTGGTCATTTTTTTGAAAATATCGAAGAATTGTTTATTTTTTTCATTTCTTTTCTATTATGTTTTGTTGCCTCCAACAAAAAAATGACGTTATTTTTTGGAGGTTTCTAAAAGTGGATGAATTTTGTTTCAGTTTAATCAGCCGATTCTTAACCAATTTAACGATTCTAAGGCAGTTTCAAAATTGCCAATTATGCTTTAGGGATTCAACTTTATAACTTTCCCGTTTTCGATCTGACCCGCCAATTAGGTCTAATTTTTATAACATTGATCAGGATTCAGCATATTCCCATTTTAATAAGGAATATGATCCCAGAGAGTCAATGTTGCAAAGCTTATAAAAGGACGTGGAATTTCATTATACAAGTTTTCCCAAAGTAATCGCTTTTTACTTTGCCATCTATACCTTTTGGTATGATGGCTTAAAAAGATAATTTTGTTGTACTGTACTTCGCAACTTTGGAATGGACACAGAGAGATCACCATATATAATAGGCAAGATCACATTGTAAATCAGATTGCTATTCAATTGAGCCTGAGCTTGGGACATGATTGGTTTCAAATAAGTGTGCAGACCTCCAAACTTATGCACCTCTCTACAAAATTACTTAATAATTTCGTTGCCTAATGATAAACACAATTTTATGGTTTATTTTGTATTGAATTTAGTGGATTTTATCAAATTTTTCCATATTTATTCACTAAATTAGCATGGTTTTGTAATTCTCCCTAAGTTGTGCTTAAGAGTGAAAACATGCTTTTTATGCCTTAAAATTGTTAATTTTAATTTACTTTAATTCCATTCGATGCCTTGATATATTTGTTGAGTGATCTCAGGGTTTATAAGGCAAGGATTGGATGGAAGAAGTGAAGAAAAAGCATGCAAAGTGGAGAACTCATGAAGAAATGAGCATTTGGAGGATTCATGGCGACGTGTACGCGTGACCGACGCGTACGCGTGACCGATGCGTACGTGTGAGAAAGACATTTGCCAGGCGATGCGTACGCGTGACCGACGCGTACAGGTGATAAGAGGCATGTGACTCACGTAAAGGCAAAATGCTGGGGGAGATTTCTGAGCCCATCCAAGCCCAGATCCAATTCATTTCTGATGCATTTGAACCCAAGGATTGAAGGGGGATGGAGGAAGTAGTGATAGAATAGTTTTTACCATGTTTTAGGTTAGAATTCTAGAGAGATAAGCTCTCTCTTCTCTCTAGAATTTAGGGTAGAATTAGGTTAATCTCTCTTAGATTTAGGTTTTATTTCTTGTCTCGATTTAGTTTTCATTGCAATTTCTTGTTACTACATCCTTGCTTTCTTAGTTCTTCTTGTTAATTTCTTCTATTTTGTTACTTTCATGTTTATGAGCACTTTGTTTATTTTAATTTCAATTAATGCAATTTATATTTTTATGTCTCTTATTGTTTAATTGAGTTGTTATTTTTTCTTTCTTGCTTTGGGTAGTCATAGATTTTATATTTCTTGTTAATTTTCTATACTTTTATTTTATGCCTTCCAAGTGTTTGATAAAATGCTTAGTTAGATTTTAGTGTAAAATTTTGTATTCTTGGCTTGGGATGATAACTTGGGTGACCTTGAGTTATTAATGTCCAAGTGATTGATAATTTGTTTTCATTGACACTAGTCTTCACTAATTTAATTGGTGAGATGGCTAGGACTTATGGGTTGTGATTAATGAAGCTCATTTGACTTTCCTTCAATTGCTAGAGGATGACAAAATGGGATTGATCCTTGCAATTATCATATTGTGGTTGGTAACAAGAATAGTGATCCTTAACCATCAACCCTTACCAAGACTTTTTTACCATTTGATTTCCTTTCCTTTATTAGTTAATTGTCATTTACCTTCTTGTTATTTACATTTCTTGTCAATTGCTATCTCACCACCAATTTCCCTCAAAGTCAATAATTGAGCACTTCATTACAATTCCTAGGGAGAACGACTCGGGATTAATACTCCTGGTTATTTTGACTTGTATTGTGACAACTTTTTAAACTTTGATTGGTGGATAAATTGTTGGTTTGGACTATGCTTGCAACGAAATCCCTTTGAGAAATTTTAGACCGACATTTATCCTCCATCACCTAATATGTAAGATAAACAATATTAACATGTGAATATTGTAAAATGTAAAGAAGGAAATTTACCAATATCTTAGATTTTGTTGAAGTGCTACATAAAGACTCAATGGAGATCCAGCTGAAAATTACTTACAGCAATAATGATATTTCAGCCTATCCGACTCCATAACTCTATATTTAGTATTTCTCCGAGTGCTGTAATTCTTCACTACCATGAGAATAACATCTCTATTCCTAAACATATGTCCCATTCAAAACTCGACACTGCCATCTATATTATAATCTTCTCTTTCGCCAAGGTTGAATGGATCATCCAACTACATGGAATCCAGGTTAAAAGTGTGATAATGACTTGGAACATCTGACACTTGTGAAATATGCAACAGCAGAGGAAGGAAGAACTGAGCATTTTCACTACTTAGAGTCTTTGACACATACTCATTAGAAGAACCACTCTGGCTAGACAATCTGGATTCTTTAATGTACTCTAATTTAGAGACACTCTCCTCTTCCTCCACATGATCACTCAATTCGGCATAGTGAATAGAATTTGCAACTACCGAAAGACCTTGCGGGATCAAAGAATAAAGCTCACCACCACCATTGCATCACGATCATAGCATACTACTCTATCACATGTTGCAACATTAGTTTCGCATGGATCTCGAACATTATGCTCACATGGTCATCAGCTTGGACCCAAAATGTCTTGTTTCAAAACCCTCTATTCAGCAACACTGATAGGAATCTATAGCTGACCCTCCCAACCTCCTTGGAACTAATTGCCTCCATATTAATCAAGATGACATTCTTCAGCACCTCAAGAGAATCTAGACAACAAATGTGCAACATCTCAGGAAAACTACACTCAAATATTACTCACTCCTTACTATTTTTTATTATCTCATTTGGGTAAACAAACTACAAAGAAAAACTCGTTACTAGCAATATCTATGAATATAGGGTGATGAGAATGTAGTATATGAATAGATTGTGATGACTTATGAGACTTTAAGCTATTTATATAGGTAAAATTTTTTGGGTGTATCTATCTAGAATGCAAAGTACCCAGATTATTTTTACATTATCTCGGATGCATTGCAATCAAGAAATTTATAGGCATATCTCGAGTATTGTGCACCTAAGATATAGACAAGTTGCTAAAAATTAATTGATCTTGGGTGTACTCGGGATTTTTTTTCAAAAGTGTTTACACCATAGTTATCAGAACTGAACTGGTAATTGACCCAGTCATACGACTAGGTCACCGGGTCATTGGTTCAACCGGTGGATCGCTAATTCACCCGGTTGACCCGGTCATAAGTAAATAAAAATATAAAATTATAAAAAAATTAAAATCAAAACTCAAAACTTAAAACTTAAAATGTATGTATTCATAAATATATTAATAACAATCAATTCTTAGACATAACAAATGATGAAAAAACAGATTAATAATAAACTAGTCAATAGAACAAAATACTTTCTTTCTCAATTTAAAGAACAAGAAAAAACAAAAGATAACACAATCAGTAAATCAAATTTAAGAGATGATTTGAAAGTCAACATCTGTATCTTCATAAAGCAAATTTGAAGCTTGACCAACATTTTATTCATTTTGATTTGCATCCATATCTACATTTGTGTATCTTTCACAAATCAATAAAAAAAATAATTTATAATAATACAAATAGAAAGTATGGGACAACAATTTAACTGAACAATTGTAGAGAGCATGAACCTCATTTTCAACAACAAATTTAACTATAATAATTTTTTTATCTCAGGAGATTATTTACAGATTTACAATAACAAAAAATTTAGAAAAGTGATTATTTCAGCAAAACAACAATAGATTCAATCTTGAGTGATGATAATAAGTAACAAATTCAACATGATTTACAGATTTACAACAACAATAAAATTTAACTAAGTGATTATTCAGCAAAATAGATCCAAATTCAGGGTTCAATAAACTCAGTAATGATTTTCAGCAACGAACAAACTTAAGCTAAGTTAAGCTAAGTGATTATTTTGGCAAGTTAACAACAAATTTAAGGTCCATGATAATCAATAGCAAATTTTAGCAACACATTCAACTTTCAGCAACAAAATCAAAGTGCAGTGATGCAGCAACAAAGTTAAAACAGAAAGAACAGGGTGAACTCACCAAATCGGGCTGTACGAAGGAAGCGGACGATGAAGGAGAAGCTGATGGTGAGGGAGAAGCTGACGACAAGGCTCGAAGCAAGAAGTCAACAACGAAGACCTGCTCACTGAGATCTGTTGACTCTTCTACCGACGACGAACAGTGTAGGGAAAGGAGAGATCAAGACCAGGTGCGAGACAAAGACCGTGAGAAGCAAGAAGACGATGACCACCACCATCTGATAAACCAGATGCGATTCCTTCTTCATCTGCCACCGGTGAAGCAAGCGCAGGGAAAGGAGAGCTTGAGCTGACGAGAGCTTCACAGACCAAAAACGAGAGGTCAGAGACCGGAGATGAGACGAGCTGACGAGAGCTTGAGCTCATGGGAGGGACTGATGAGAAACTGAGAAAGAGAGTCGAAAGAGGAGATAGCATTGGGGCTAGGGGTGATCTTCAGCAATGAGGTCTTCAAAGAAGGAAAGGGGAAAAGGGGAAGGGGGATAGAACGATGCCGTCCATTAGAAGAAGAAGAAAAAAGACCCAGTCCAGGTCAAATAAACCGGGCGGGTCGCTAGTTTTGCTAAAAACCAGTCGGGTGAACTCGGGTTTCAGCGGGTTTGATACATGACCGGTCCAACAAGTGGCTCGGCCCAGCCAGATAATCGGGTGACCGGGTTTTCGGTCGAACTGGCCGGGTCAAGCTGGGTTTGATAACTATGGTTTACACAGCTCTGGTGCATAGTACTCAAGATATTAGTTTAGTTTTCTTTTATCTTTTGTACCTGACATGTGAAATAGCTATTTAAATCAGTAAATATACCACAGGTTATGTATATCGATAAATAAAATATTTAATTAATTTAAATAAAAAATCCTTCCAAGCCAGGTTTCACACGTAAGAGTTACAAATGGGCCAAAATTCGTCGGGACAGTCTGCGTAACTCACCAAAAAAGAAGGTTCAGGCTAAAAATTTGAGACAGCTATAATAAAAAACCCCACTTAACTTGCACTACCTAACCCACGGATTTTGTTGGGGGCGGGGCAGGCTTATCTCGTGGGCCCCTTATTCTATGATTTTACTTCAAAAGTTTGACTAATGATTATATTTATTAGATATTAGAATTATAAAGACATTAGTGTTTGTGAATTTAGAAATTATAATCTTTTTGTCTTTAGAAATTATAAGTTTATTGAAATGTTTGTGAATTATATATTTTTTAATATTTAATGGTTTACAAAAATAACAAAAATAATATTTGGTAGGCTTGGCCCGCTAATCCGCCAATCTACTGTTAGGCGAGGCGGGATAGAAAAAATAAAAAAAAAATTGTTTACTAAATTTATCTTTCTGCTAAGTGTCAAGTACAATATAGTATATCGTACACTAGTTTTTATTTGAAAAAAATACTTGTACTTTAATAATTAAAAAATATATAAATGTGTTTATTAACCAAAATCAATTGCATATCCGTCCATATCCATATAAATTTCAGGGCAAATGATCTAAAGAAATGAAATGAAAATTAAATTTATATAGATCCCTTAAAATAAAAAATGTTACGTGCATGCCCTCATACACAAATTCATGTAAGTAGAATTAGGTTAATTCGATTTAGCCATTCCATGGAAAATAGAATCAACAGGATTCAAACTACTAGGGATTTAACTAAATCGAATGAGCTTGGGTCGATTTAATAGGGTTTGAAGTACACCCATGATAAATCGAATATGTAGGCTTCGAATTACATCCATGGTTTTTGCCCATAGTAATTCAAATTAGATGAATTTGAATTGAGCATTAGTAAATCGAAATAGGCTGTTTCGATTTACTTGGAACGATAATATTGGTAAATCGAAGTAGGGTGCTTCAATTTTTATTGGATGTATACCTATATAAAGAGTTCGAAATCACATACTTCGAATTACATTTCACCTCTTTTAGAGAAAGTTTTCATCCAAAAATACCTTGAGATTCAGATTGCAAAAATGAAAGACAACCCGAATCATATCTATCAGTTAAATGGTGTCGTCTATTTTGCTGGTTCTATCCATGAAGAGGTTAATTTCCAAAATTGAATATCTTCAAAAAATAAATAGTAGTTTATGATGTTAAGTCATTTAGAATTTCATTATGTGTGCAGTTGATACTTTTAAACTACAAATGGTAGTTTCGCAAGTGATTTAGTGTTTGTAGAATTTAAAAAGTACAAATACAAGGCAGAATAGTGTTAAACAATGCTTAGTTAGAGTAGTGATTAACTATATTAGAGGTTTTTTTGAAGTTTAGGATTTACTAATATAAATTTCGAATGTTAAATTAAATGGGCAGTAGAAGTTTGGCAAGGATTTAAATTAGCTTAATTTTTTTAAATTTAATTTATTTTTTAAATATTAGGTTAACAGGCAGTAATTTAGTTTATTTTTATTTTAGTTAAAATTAATTTATTTTGGGTTTAGGAAAATTTTTGGCGAATTCAATTTATTTAAAGTTAATGTAATTTAATATTTAAATGTTAGTTTTTAAATAATATAATTTAATTTAGTTTCTTTTTATAGTTTACATATTGAATATTAGATTAATTATGTACTGTCAGAATTTAATTAAATTTGGTTTAATACAACTTAATTAAATTATTTATCGTTAGGTTATCCATGTCCAGGGATGTAACATAATTTACATTAAAGTTTATTTTTAGTAGAGTTGTCCGCTTTAGGGTATTAGGATTAAAGTTGAATATAATTTTATTGAGAAGGGCTTGGATTCTATGGTGGTCTTTTGGTGAATTAGTTTGTTAATTGTGACTGTTCTAAAAGAAACTTTTTCATCGTTGTGTAGCCACATCGATATATTAGTAGCATAAGGAGGCAGCATGGTATGTCCCTAGACGACAGGATCATACCGTACCTGCAGATGGCCGGATTAGCCCATCTCGCGAGGCTCAACAACCATTGGTTTAGGTTGGATGAGCCGCTGATCAATGTATTTCTCGAGCGGTGGCAACCTGAGACTCATACCTTCCACAGGTCATCCGGAGAGTGCATGATTATGCTTCAAGATGTTGCATACCATTTAGGCCTCCCTATCGACCGACAGTATGCCAGCGAATGCCTGACAGACTTTGAGCGGTTCATTGATGGCAGGTGACCTGCATAGGATTGGTTCCAGGAGTTGTTGAGTGTGTTGCCTCTGGCGGACTACATCGACAAGTTCACTATAAAGTGCACTTAGATGTAGGAGACATTCAGTTACCTTCCTCACAACACAGATGAGGAGAGAGTCAGGAGGTATGCGAGAGTGTACATCATGATGCTATTATCCACCCAACTCTTCAGTGACAAGTCCGATACACGCATGCATATCCAGTGGCTACTGTGTGTAGCGAGATTAGAGGACATGGGTGGATACAGCTGGGAATATGGTTAATTTGGCAGGTGCACTGCAGCTCCTCCAGTCATGGATCTTTTGGTGCTTCCTGGGTTTCAGGCCCAATGGTTTTAAGGCCTTTCATCGGCCGTTGGCGACAAGGTACTCACCGTTTATGGCTGTCATGTTTAGTAATATATATTATAGATTATTGCCATTGTTAATAACAAGTTTTGGGTGTCAAATGGTTTGGTTATCAGCCTACATCGAACGAGAATGGGCCTAGAGTCGCGCATTATTGGAGACTCAAGATAGATTTACTCCTGTCAATAGATGTGCGTGTTTTAGCTTTCAAACACTCATTGTTGGGGTTTTTTTAAACTACTTACTGGAAGTAAATTGACTTATAATACTCTTCATTCTTTACCAACTCACGTGGATGCCATATAGCGCACCAGATGTAGTTCAGGTACTTCATCCCGAGATCTTGGATCCCCGACATATGGCACTATGGAGGGCTGTCACGGCATTGATCTACTTTGCCGTGATAGAGTGGTATACCACAGCTTGGTAGAGTACAGCATCGCCCATGGCCACACTCGACATTGATTTTTTGATGTCGAAGGATGGTAGAGGCGGAGACCAGTGGTTTCCGACCACCCTACAAAGTTGGCATATACATTGGTCTAGGCGGGCCGATCATGTGTTACGATTTGTTGTGGTGGCATACCCAGGACCATCAGAGGCTTACTTGGAGTGGTGGCATGAGCATAGGAGGAGATTCTTATCTCCGGAGCTCTTTCTCAGAAACCTCAGAAAAGATCCTAGCCTAGACAATACAAAGAGGTCCTAGCAGGGTTCCTGAGATGGATCAAGTGCCAGACGTTCCTGACAGACATCGAGTGGAGTGGAGATGTCGTGTCAGTACACGAGCCATTGATTGTGAGTGGAGATGGCTCAATGATGCGATTGACGCCATGGAGGGGAGGAATCGAGGTCGTTGACGAGGTAAAGGATGCGGTTGAGGTAGAGGGCGACGTATTAGGAGAGGCGAGGATGACAATGGCGATGGTGGAGATGACGGTGGAAGTGATAGCGGGGGTGATTAGGATGAGGGTGGAGTTGAAGGTGCTGGTGTATGTGGTGGCCTTGGAGATGATAGTGGTGGTGGTGGTGGTGGTGGTGGTAGGTTTTGGGGTGGATCTGATGTCAGTGGAGGTGATGGGGGTTTTGGAAAGAGTGGAGGTGAAGGTGGAGGTAGTGGTGGGGGTGAGGGTGGCTTTCAATGTTGTGGTGGGATATTCGGCGATTATTTCGTTGGTGTCCTTACCAGTGATATGGCACTGCGTAAGAGTCAGACATTTATGAGATTTGCTAGGTAGCGATAGATTTGATAGTGAGTATGCAGGATCCTGTTTCTTGGAGGAGATTAGCATTATTATCCAGGAGGATGAGGCATCCCATCGTAGAATTGGTGCGCGAAAATGAAGCTCGCACAACTGAACCGGCAAATGCACCGAGTCATCCAAGTAATACCTCAGGTGAGTGAGGGTCGAATCCCACGAGGATTGCCGGATTTTGCAAGCTGTGGTTATCCTGCAGATCTTAGTCAGATGAATAGAAAATTGATTATTGTTGTAGGCGCATAAAATAGAATAATAAAGAAAGCAACAATGAATTAACGTAAAAACAATAATAAAGAATCAGTTAAAGCCTCAGAGATGCTTGTTCTTCCGGATTAATACTTCTTACTGACTACTTTAACAATGAGTGATTCACTCAATGGCAAGGCTATAAGTGATTAAGCCATGGGTCGTGGTCATTAATCTCCTCAGATCCAAACCAAACGCTCGAACAGGTCAGTCAATTTGGTAGAGGGTGAAGTTCACACAATTCAATCTCTGATGATCTTACTCAAAATGCCACAAACAAGGTCGGATCTTCAGAATCGAAGAAGGAAGCTCTATGATTCTAGCCTTGGAGCCACAGGAACCTCAATTACCCTGACTAACGAGATTTCATGTCACATATCCCAATTAGCCCAAGTAACTTGTTGGAACCTGTGATGTATTCTCAAGCTGTAGCTCAATGCTATCCGGGTTAGGACTCGTAAAGAGCTCATGTAGAATAAGGGGTCGTACTGTCGTTCTACCCCAGATTCATAAAGATGAAGAACAAAAATACACCATAAAATGGAATCAAACATAGAAGTAGAAAAGTAATTATATTAATCCATAGGAATGAGCAGAGCTCCTATCCTTAACCAAGGAGGTTTAGCCGCTCATAATTTATAGAGAAAATATATGTTCTGAGAAGCTGAAGATCCAAAGTTTTTTTCTAACAAAGGTGATCTTCCTTCTATATATACTAATACTAGACCTAAAAAGATATTAATAATAATTTAGAAATTACAAAAATGAAATAAACTAGGCTAAAGGTGCGAAAATCCACTTCTGGGCTCACTTGGTGAGTGTTTGGGTTGAGCTTGGCGTCCAACTTGGAGGAGTGGGCATTGAACTCCTATTAGGGAGTGTCCAGCAGCCTTGATATTCCCTTGGTGGCGTTGAACACCAGTCTTGGGCGTTCAACGCTGGCTTAGGTTCTCTTAGGGCGTTGAACGCCAGAAAGGGGGTAAGTTGGGCGTTCAACGCCCAGTTTTCGGCAGTCATTTCCAAAAAAAGATATGTACTATTATATATTTCTGGAAAGACCTAGAAGTTAGTTTTCCAACACCATTGAGAGCGCGTCAATTGGACTTCTGTAACTCCAAAAATGCTCGTTTGAGTGCACGGAGGTTAGGATCTGACAGCATCTGCTACCCTTTCTGTATCTCTGAATCAGACTTGTCCAAAACTTGCCAAATTCTCCCAAAAATCACCTAAAATCATAGAATAACCAAAAGAACACAAAGTAGCATCCAAAAAGTGATTTTTGCATATAAATCGACAAAAACATAATAAAACTTAACAAAATATACTAAAAACACTGAGAAAATAGTGTCAAAAAGTGTATAAAATATCTGCTCATCAAGAGTCCAAGTACTCGGACACTAAAGTTCCTTTGATGTGGACCTGAACAAGCCTCCGTTAGGTCCTTTGGATGAGACATTTGCATTAGGTGACACTCCTCCCTCAGCAATTGCAGCTGCATCCCCCGATCGTTCAAGTCCATCTACCCCACCCAAACCGACCGGAGACGAGGATGAGGTACCTCTCGCTCAAAGAGCACAGAGGATCAGGCACCCACGCCGCTGCTTCACAGCGTCGCATCTATTCAGACTAGTCGGATGACTGTTTAATTATATATTATTATGTTGTGTATCTCTCGTCATTGTGTTGAGTTCAGAATATGTTATCCTAATATGTTATCATGTGTTTAGGTTACGACGCTATGTTATTATATTATCATGCTATGTTGTTATGTTATTAGGTTACCATGCTATGTTATTATGCTATTGTGCTATTTCATTGCGTACTACTTGGATGAGATTAAAAAATATAAGCTACACATGTTCTTCGTCGATAGCTGTTGAAATTTCATAGGAAAAATAGTACAGGTTAACACTGTGCTGGAAAAGAAAATACGTTAACATTAACAAACACAAGATATCGGACAAGACGTCAATAAGGAACCACACATACACAGAAAATAAAACACAAAATGGCACAAATATTGCTAGGTGATGAGCGGATAACTTATACGCTTTTTGGCATTGTTTTTAGTATGTTTTTAGTAGAATCTAGTTACTTTTAAGGATGTTTTCATTAGTTTTTATGTTAAATTCACATTTCTGGACTTTACTATGAGTTTGTGTATTTTTCTGTGATTTTAGGTATTTTCTGGCTGAAATTGAAGGACTTGAGCAAAAATCAGATTCAGAGGTTGAAGAAGGACTGCTGATGCTGTTGGATTCTGACCTCCCTGCACTCAAAATGGATTTTCTGGAGCTACAGAACTCAAAATGGCGCGCTTCTAATTGCGTTGGAAAGTAGACATCCAGGACTTTCCAGCAATATATAATAGTCCATACATTTTCCAAGTTTAGATGATGCAAACTGGCGTTCAACGCCAGCTCTCTACCCAATTCTGGCGTCCAGCGCCAGAAACAAGCTGCAAAGTGGAGTTCAACGCCCAAACTAGCACAAAAGCTGGCGTTCAACTCCAAGAATGACCTCTCCACGTGTAGACTTCAAGCTCAGCCCAAGCACACACCAAGTGGGCCCCGGAAGTGGATTTATGCATCAATTACTTACTTCTGTAAACCCTAGTAGCTAGTTTATTATAAATAGGACCTTTTACTATTGTATTAGACATCTTTGGATTATCTTTTGATCTATTGATCACGTTTGGGGGTTGGCCATTCGGCCATGCCTGGACCTTCATTACTTATGTATTTTCAACGGTAGAGTTTCTGCACTCCATAGATTAAGGTGTGGAGCTCTGCTGTTCCTCAAAGATTAATGCAAAGTACTACTGTTTTCTATTCAATTCATCTTATTTTGCTTCTAAGATATTCATTCGCACTTCAACCTGAATGTGATGAACGTGACAATCATCATCATTCCCTATGAACGCGTGCCTGACAACCACTTCCGTTCTACATTAGATTGAATGAGTATCTCTTAGATCTCTTAATCAGAATCTCCGTGGTATAAGCTAGATTGATGGCGGCATTCATGAGAGTCCGGAAAGTCTAAACCTTGTCCGTGGTATTCCGAGTAGGACTCTGGGATTGAATGACTGTGACGAACTCCAAACTCGCGAGTGTTGGGCGTAGTGACAGACGCAAAAGGATAGTAAATTCTATAACAGTATGATCGAGAACCTCCAAGATGATTAGCCATGCAGTGACAGCACATCGGACCATTTTCACAGAGAGGAATAGGATGCAACCAACGACAAGGGTGATGCCTCCAGATGATTAGCCGTGCTGTGATAGAGCATTTGGACCATTTTCCCGAGAGGATTGAAAGTAGCCATTGGCACCGGTGACATCCTTACATAAAGTCAGCCATAGAAAGGAGTAAGACTGATTGGATGAAGATAGCAGGAAAGCGGAGGTTCAGAGGAACGAATGCATCTCCATACGCTTATCTGAAATTCTCACCAATGAATTACATAAGTATTTCTATCCTTCTTTTATTACTAAATTTCTAAAACTACATAACTATTTTATATCCGCCTGACTGAGATTTACAAGGTGACCATAGCTTGCTTCATACCAACAATCTCCGTGGGATTCGACCCTTACTCACGTAAGGTATTACTTGGACGACCCAGTGCACTTGCTGGTTAGTTATGTGAAGTTGTGAAGATATGTTTAGACCATGGTCCTGTGCATCCGTTTTTGGTGCCATTGCCAGGGAATCAATTTCGAACAATAATTCATAACCTGAGTAACAATTTCGCATACCAAGTTTTTGGCGCCATTGCCGGGGATTGTTCGAGTTTGGACAACTGACGGTTCATCTTGTTGCTCAGATTAGGTAATTTTCTTTTTGTTTTGTTTTCAAAAATTTTTCAAAAATCTTTCAAAAATTTCTCCTTTGTTTTCGAAAAAATTTTTAAAATAAATGTTTTCAAAAAAATATTTTTCTTCAGAATTTTTAAGAATGAATTCTAGTGTTTCATGATGATTTGTTAAATCCTAGCTGGCTATAAGCCATGTCTAATTTTTTGGACTGAGGTTTCAACTTACCATCACAAATGAAGAGATTCTCACACACTTAGTTGCTCTATACATGAAAAGTATCAATACATACTAAAGCTTGGCTGGCTATTAAGCCATGCCTGACCCTTTGATTGGAGCTTTAGACTGAAGAGCATAAGATTCCTGGAATTCATATTAAAAATTTTGGAATCCTTATTTTTCTTTTCCAAATTGATTTTCAAAAAATATAAAATAAAAATACAAAAAAAATTAGAAAATCATAAAAATCAAAAATATTTTTTGTGTTTCTTGTTTGAGTCTTGAGTCATGTTATAAGTTTGGTGTCAATTGCATGTTCATCTTGCATTTTTCGAAAAAATTCATGCATTCATAGTGTTCTTCATGATCTTCAAGTTGTTCTTGGTAAGTCTTCTTGTTTGATCTTTACATTTGCATGTTTTGTGTCTTTTCTTGTTTTTCATATGCATTCCTGAATTCTTTATGTCTAAGCATTAAAGAATTCTAAGTTTGGTGTCTTGCATGTTTTCTTTGCATTAAAAATTTTTCAAAAATGTGTTCTTGATGTTCATCATGATCTTCATAGTGTTCTTGGTGTTCATCTTGACATTCATAGCATTCTTGCATGCATTCATTGTTTTGATCCATAACTTTCATGCATTGCATCATTTTTCTTGTTTTTCTCTCTCATCATAAAAATTCAAAAATCAAAAAAATATCTTTCCCTTTTTCTCTCTAAAAATTTCGAAAATTAGATTTGACTTTTTCAAAAATTTTTAAAATCTAGTTGTTTTTATGAGTCAAATCAAATTTTCAATTTAAAAAAAAATCTTATCTTTTTCAAAAATCAAATCTTTTTTCAATTTTTTTAGTTATTTTCAAAAATTTCAAAAATATTTTTCAAAAATCTTTTTCTTAATTTTACATCATATTTTCGAAAATAACATCATCAATTAATGTTTTGATTCAAAAATTTCAAGTTTGTTACTTACTTGTTAAGAAAGATTCAAACTTTAAGTTCTAGAATCATATCTTGTGATTTCTTGTGAATCAAGTCATTAATTGAGATTTTAAAAATCAAATCTTTTTCAAAAACTAATTTCAATCATATCTTTTCAAAAATATCTTCTTATCTTATCTTTTTCAAAAATTTGATTTCAAAATATCTTTTCTAACTTCCTAACTTCTTATCTTTTCAAAATTTGTTTCAACTAACTAACTAACTTTTTGTTTGTTTCTTACCTTTTTCAAAACTACCTAACTAACTCTCTCTCTCTAATTTTCGAAAAAAATCTTCCCTCTTTTTCAAAATTTCTTTTTAATTAGACTAATTATTTTATTTTTTATTTGAATTTTCGAAAAACTACTAACCTTTTTCAAAAACTATTTTCGAAAATCACTAACTCTTTTTCAAAAATTATTTTCGAAAATTCTCTCCTCCTCTCATCCCCTTCTATTTATTTATTCATCTACTAACACTTCTCTTCATCTCACATCTCTGCTCTTATCATCACCTTTGTGTTTGGATTCTTCATTCTTCTTCACCCCTATTCCTTTTCTTCTTCTACTAACAATAAGGAACCTCTTTACTGTGACATAGAGGATTCCTCTTCTTTTCTTTTTCTCTTCTCTTTCTTATGAGCAGGGACAAAGAAAAAGGCATTCTTGTTGAAGCTGATCCAGAACCTGAAAGGATTCTGAAGAGAAAACTAAGAGAAGCTAAATTACAACAATCCAGAGACAACCTTATTGAAAATTTCGAACAAGTAAAGGAGATGGCAGCCGAACCCAACAACAATAATGCAAGGAGAATGCTTGGTGACTTTACTACACCTAATTCCAATTTACATGGAAGAAGCATCTCCATTCCTACCATTGGAGCAAACAATTTTGAGCTGAAACCTCAGCTAGTTTCTCTGATGCAGCAGAACTGCAAGTTTCATGGACTTCCATCTGAAGATCCTTTTCAGTTCTTAACTGAATTCTTGTAGATCTATGATACTGTTAAGACTAATGGAGTAGATCCTGAAGTCTACAGGCTCATGCTTTTCCCTTTTGCTGTAAGAGACAGAGCTAGAATAAGGTTGGACTCTCAACCCAAAGACAGCCTGAACTCTTGAGATAAGCTGGTCACGGCTTTCTTAGCCAAGTTCTTTCCTCCTCAAAAGCTGAGCAAGCTTAGAGCTGATGTTCAAACCTTCAGACAGAAAGAAGGTGAATCCCTCTATGAAGCTTGGGAAAGATACAAGCAGCTGACCAAAAAGTGTCCTTCTGACATGCTTTCAGAATGGACCATCCTGGATATATTCTATGATGGTTTATCTGAGCTATCAAAGATGTCATTGGATACTTCTGCAGGTGGATCCATTCACCTAAAGAAAACGCCTGCAGAAGCTCAAGAACTCATTGACATGGTTGCTAATAACCAGTTTATGTACACTTCTAAGAGGAATCCTGTGAGTAATGGGACGCCTATGAAGAAGGGAGTTCTTGAAATTGATACTCTGAATGCCATATTGGCTCAGAATAAAATATTGACTCAGCAAGTCAATATGATTTCTCAGAGTCTGAATGGAATGCAAGCTGCATCTAACAGTACTCAAGAGGCATCTTCTGAAGAAGAAGCTTATGATCCTGAGAACTCTGCAATAGCAGAGGTAAATTACTTAGGTGAACCTTATGGAAACACCTATAATCCATCATGGAGAAATCATCCAAATCTCTCATGGAAGGATCAACAAAAGCCTCAACAAGGCTTTAATAATGGTGGAAGATACAGGTTTAACAATAGTAAACCTTTTCCATCATCCACTCAGCAATAGACAGAGAACTCTGAACAAAATACCTCTAATTTAGCAAACTTAGTCTCTAATCTAACCAAGGTCACTGTAAGTTTCATGAATGAAACAAGGTCTTCCATTAGAAATTTGAAAGCACAAGTGGGCCAGCTGAGTAAAAGGATCACTGAAATCCCTCCTAGTACTCTCCCAAGCAATACAGAAGAAAATCCAAAAGGAGAGTGCAAGGCCATTGAATTAATTACCATGGCCGAACCTGTAAGGGTGGGAGAGGACGTGAATCCCAAGGAGGAAGACCTCCTGAGGAGTCCAGTGACCAATAAGGAGCTTCCCTCTGAGGAACCAAAGGAATCTGAGGCTCACCTAGAGACCATAGAGATTCCATTAACCCTCCTTATGCCATTCATGAGCTCTGATGAGTACTCCTCTTCTGAAGAGAATGAGAATGTTACTGAAGAGCAAGCTGCCAAGTTCCTTGGTGCAATCATGAAGCTAAATGCCAAATTATTTGGTATTGAAACTTGGGAAGATGAACCTCCCTTGTTCACCAATGAACTAAGTGATCTGGATCAACTGACATTGCCTCAAAAGAGACAAGATCCTGGAAAGTTCATAATACCTTGTACCATAGGCATCATGATCTTTAAGGCTCTGTGTGACCATGGTTCAGGGATAAACCTCATGCCCCTCTCTGTAATAGAGAAACTGGGAATCTATGGGGTGCAAGCTGCTAAAATTTCATTAGAGATGGCAGACAATTCAAGAAAACAGGCTTATGGACAAGTAGAGGACGTGTTAGTAAAGGTTGAAGGCCTTTACATCCCTACTGATTTCATAGTCCTAGATACTGGGAAGGATGAGGATGAATCCATCATCCTAGGAAGATCTTTCCTAGCCACAGCAAGAGCTGTGATTGATGTGGACAGAGGAGAATTGATCCTTCAAATAAATGAGGACAACCTTGTGTTTACAACTCAAGGATCTCTCTCTGCATCCATGGAGAGGAAGCATAAAAAGCTTCTCTCAAAGCAGAGTCAAACAAAGCCCCCACAGTCAAACTCTAAGTTTGGTGTTGGGAGGCCACAACCAAACTCTAAGTTTGGTGTCAAACCCCCATATCCAAACTCTAAGTTTGGTGTTGGGAGGTCTCAACAAAGCTCTGCACATCTGTGAGGCTCCATGAGAGCCCACTGTCAAGCTATTGACATTAAAGAAGCGCTTGTTGGGAGGCAACCCAATGTTTATTTATCTAATTTTCATTGTTTCTCATGTTTTATTAGGTTCATGATCATGTGGAGTCACAAAATAAATATAAAAATTGAAAACGGAATCAAAAACAGCGGAAGAAAAATCACACCCTGGAGGAAGTACCTGTCTGGCGTTCAACGCCAGAACAGAGCATGGTTCTGGTGCTGAACGCCCAAAAAGGGCAGTATCTGGGCGCTGAACGCCCAAAATGGGCAGCATCTGGGCGCTGAACGCCAGAATTGCACCCTGGAGAGGAGCTGGTGCTGAATGCCCAGAACAAGCATGGTTCTAGCGTTCAACGCCAGAAATGGGCAACAAATGGGCGTTGAACGCCCAAAATGGGCACCAACCTGGCGCTGAACGCCCAGAGTTGTGTGCGAGGGCATTTTACATGCCTAATTTGGTGCAAGGTTGTAAATCCTTGAACACCTCAGGATCTGTGGACTCCACATGATCATCTCAGGATCTGTGGACCCCACAGGATCCCCACCTACCTCCACTCACTTCTTCTCACTCAGCTTTCACACAATCCCATAATCTCTCTTCCCTATTACCCCTTCACCACTCACATCCATCCACTCCTCCCCATAAACCTACCTCATAAACTCCACCTACCTTCAAAATTCAAAATTAATTTCCCACCCGACCCACCCTAAATGGCCGACTTAACACCCTCTCCCTCCACTATATAAAGCCCTCCATTCTTCTTCATTTTCATACCACATGACCCTCTCTTCCTCTTCCTGGCCGAACCACTACTCTTCTTCCTCTCCTCCACTTCTTCTTCTTCTTCATCTATTCTTTCTTCTCTTGCTCGAGGGCGAGCAACATTCTAAGTTTGGTGTGGTAAAAGCATAGCTTTTTTTTATTTTTCCATAACCATTAATGGCACCTAAGGCCAGAGAAACCTCAAGAAAGAGGAAAGGAAAGACAATTGCTTCCACCTCTGAGCCATGGGAGATGGAAAGATTCATCTCACAAGCCCATCACTAAGAAAAGGATGGAGCAAACAAGAGAGCACGTTCATGGATCTCAACAGGCACATGAAGAAGCTCATCATCAAGAAATCCCTGAGATACCTCAAGGGATGCACTTTCCTCCACAGAATTTTTGAGAGCAAATCAACACCTCCCTAGGAGAATTAATATGGGACAATTAAGGGTGGAACATCAAGAGCACTCCATCATCCTTCATGAAATTAGAGAAGATCAAAAAGCAATGAGGGAGGAGCAACAAAGACAAGGAAGAGAATAGAAGAGCTCAAGGACATCATTGGTTCCTCAAGAAGGAAACGCCACCATCACTAAGGTGGATTCATTCCTTGTTCTTATTTCTTCTGTTTTTCGTTTTCTATGTTAAAGTGCTTATCTATGTTTGTGTCTTCATTACATGATCATTAGTAGTTAGTAACTTTGTCTTAAAGTTATGAATGTCCTATGAATCCATCACCTCTCTTAAAAGAAAAATGTTTTAATTCAAAAGAACAAGAAGTACATGAGTTTCGAATTTATCCTTGAACTTAGTTTAATTATATTGATGTGGTGACAATGCTTCTTGTTTTCTGAATGAATGCTTGAACAGTGCATATGTCTTTTGAAGTTGTTGTTTAAGAATGTTAAATATGTTGGCTCTTGAAAGAATGATGACTAGGAGACATGTTACTTGATAATCTGAAAAATCATAAAAATGATTCTTGAAGCAAGAAAAAGCAGCAAAGAACAAAGCTTGCAGAAAAAAATAGGCGAAAAAAAATATAGAAAGAAAAAGCAAGCAGAAAAAGCCAAAAGCTCTTAAAACCAAGAGGCAAGAGCAAAAAGCCAGTAACCCTTAAAACCAAAAGGCAAGGGCAATAAAAAGGATCCCAAGGCTTTGAGCATCAGTGGATAGGAGGGCCTAAAGGAATAAAATCCTGGCCTAAGCGGCTAAACCAAGCTGTCCCTAACCATGTGCTTGTGGCGTGAAGGTGTCAAGTGAAAAATTGAGACTGAGCGGTTAAAGTCAAGGTCCAAAGCAAAAGAAGAGTGTGCTTAAGAACCCTGGACACCTCTAATTGGGGACTTTAGCAAAGCTGAGTCACAATCTGAAAAGGTTCACCCAATTATGTGTATGTGGCATTTATGTATCCGGTGGTAATACTGGAAAACAAAGTGCTTAGGGCCACGGCCAAGACTCATAAAATAGCTGTGTTCAAGAATCATCATACTGAACTAGGAGAGTCAATAACACTATCTAAACTCTAAGTTCCTATAGAAGCCAATCATTCTGAACTTCAATGGATAAAGTGAGATGCCAAAACTATTCAAGAGGCAAAAAGCTACAAGTCCCGCTCATCTGATTGGAGCTATGTTTCATTGATAGTTTGAAATTTATAGTATATATTCTCTTCTTTTTATCCTATTTGATTTTCAGTTGCTTGGGGACAAGCAACAATTTAAGTTTGGTGTTGTGATGAGCGGATAATTTATACGCTTTTTGGCATTATTTTTAGTATGTTTTTAGTAGAATCTAGTTACTTTTAGGGATGTTTTCATTAGTTTTTATGTTAAATTCACATTTTTGGACTTTACTATGAGTTTGTGTGTTTTTCTGTGATTTCAGGTATTTTCTGGCTGAAATTGAGGGACTTGAGCAAAAATCAGATTCAGAGGTTGAAGAAGGACTGCTGATGCTGTTGGATTCTGACCTCCCTGCACTCAAAATGGATTTTCTGGAGCTACAGAACTCAAAATGGCGCGCTTCCAATTGCATTGGAAATTAGACATCCAGGGCTTTCCAGTAATATATAATAGTCCATACTTTTCCCAAGTTTAGATGACTCAAACTGGCGTTCAACGCCAGCTCTCTGCCCAATTCTGGCGTCCAGCGCCAGAAATAAGCTGCAAAGTGGAGTTCAACGCCCAAACTGGCACAAAAGCTGGCGTTCAACTCCAAGAATGACCTCTCCACGTGTAGATTTCAAGCTCAGCCCAAGCACACACCAAGTGGGCCCCGGAAGTGGATTTATGCATCAATTACTTACTTCTGTAAACCCTAGTAGCTAGTTTATTATAAATAGGACCTTTTACTATTGTATTAGACATCTTTGGATTATCTTTTAATCTATTGATCACGTTTGGGGGCTGGCCATTCGGCCATGCCTGGACCTTCATTACTTATGTATTTTCAACGGTAGAGTTTCTGCACTCCATAGATTAAGGTGTGGAGCTCTGCTATTCCTCAAAGATTAATGCAAAGTACTACTGTTTTCTATTCAATTCATCTTATTTCGCTTCTAAGATATTCATTCGCACTTCAACCTGAATGTGATGAACGTGACAATCATCATCATTCCCTATGAACGCGTGCCTGACAACCACTTCCGTTCTACATTAGATTGAATGAGTATCTCTTAGATCTCTTAATCAGAATCTTCGTGGTATAAGCTAGATTGATGGCGGCATTCATGAGAGTCCGGAAAGTCTAAACCTTGTCCGTGGTATTCCGAGTAGGACTCTGGGATTGAATGACTGTGACGAACTCCAAACTCGCGAGTGCTGGGCGTAGTGACAGACGCAAAAGGATAGTAAATTCTATTCCAGTATGATCGAGAACCTCCAAGATGATTAGCCATGCAGTGACAGCACATCGGACCATTTTCACAGAGAGGAATAGGATGCAACCAACGACAAGGGTGATGCCGCCAGACGATTAGCCGTGCTGTGACAGAACATTTGGACCATTTTCCCGAGAGGATTGAAAGTAGCCATTGGCACCGGTGACATCCTTACATAAAGCCAGCCATAGAAAGGAGTAAGACTGATTGGATGAAGACAGCAGGAAAGCGGAGGTTCAGAGGAACGAATGCATCTCCATACGCTTATCTGAAATTCTCACCAATGAATTACATAAGTATTTCTATCCTTCTTTTATTACTAAATTTCGAAAATTACATAACTATTTTATATCCGCCTGACTGAGATTTACAAGGTGACCATAGCTTGCTTCATACCAACAATCTCCGTGGGATTCGACCCTTACTCACGTAAGGTATTACTTGGACGACCCAGTGCACTTGCTGGTTAGTTATGCGAAGTTGTGAAGATATGTTTAGACCATGGTCCTGTGCATCCGTTTTTGGTGCCATTGCCAGGGAATCAATTTCGAACAATAATTCATAACCTGAGTAAGAATTTCGCATACCACTAGGCAACAATAAACCTTAATACAGTGGACAACCAAACAAGCAACATAATAAAGAAAACACTAAACTCCACTAGGTGTCTAGACCCCCCGGTGCCTCCTCCTTTTGGACAACTCCGCCTAGTATGATCAGGCTATCTGCATAGCCCACACTGTTTTGGTCAATTTGGATCGACCTTGTCCATACTAGTGTGAATTCTAGTGCTCCTCGGATGATGGTAGGACCATCATAAGGTGGCCAGAAGCCTTATGGGATAGGAGGATTGAATACCATCCAGTAGACATTAAACACTGTGCTAAGCCAATATACCTCGTAGACATAAGTTCCCTAACTAAGGCAGGAATATACACAGCAAGCAACTACATGGCGACATGAGTAGTGAAGTGCCCGAAAGTATCCATGATCGCAAGTCTGATCTTTCAACGAGACTCTGTAAGTACCAAGTGAGAAATTACCTATTGGAGTCATCTCGGCCACTTTAAACTCCGAATTATCCCTATCATACAATGTCACCATAAAACATCTCTATGCCTTCAGGTTTGCCTTTATTGCCTTCACAAGTGACCGACTAAACTGCTGACTTGTACCCAACTGTGCCTTAGCCTTTCTTCCCTTGCAAATAAAGAGCTCTACCAATCTCCCATAAGTGGAGTTCACCAAAGAACAAACTGGAATGTTCCTGACACCCTTTAGCACTGAGTTAACATGCTCGAAAATATTTGTAGTCATATGGCCGAATCTACGACCCTCATCTCAGTGCTGAGTCCACTTTTCATACTTTATCCTGTTTGTCCAATCACATATTGCCGGGTCTTTAGTCCAAAGGATGTCAAACCAATAATGAAACTCGACCTCAGTCTTCGCATAAGCAGTGTTGAGTAGAAGCCTCCTGACATCCTTTTCCTTGAAACTCAATACAAAATTCGTTGCAACATGACTAATACAAAATGCACGATAAGCAGCAGGTGGATTCTATCCACCATCAGGTGCTTCCAACGTGGCCTTGATCCCATTGTGCCTATCGGAGATCACGAGAATGCCTGACTAAGGAGTCACATGTTGTCGTAAGTGAGACAAGAGAAAAGACCATGACTCAGCATTTTCACCTTCCACTAAGGCAAAGACAATATGAACGATATTAGAATTCCCATCTTGAGATATCACAACCAGCAACGTTCTCCCATATTTGCCATATAAGTGGGTCTTTTCAATACTGACCAACGGTTTACAATACTTGAATGCCTCGATACATAGTGGGAATGCCAAAAAAGTTGGTAGAAAAAAGCTGACTCACTGTCAACTTGGCCTCCAACTCGCACATGATTCGTCCTCAAAACTGCAACACTGCCTGACATCGTTATCTTCACACCGAGCACCCATCTTAGCAGCTCATTGTAAGCCTCCTCCTAATTACCATATATCTAAGCGACGACCTTCTGCTTGGCCAACCACACCCTCCAGTTCCTTGATGGACACATCCGCATCAGCTCTAATCATAGGAAGGATGAAAACAGATATCACATGATAATCAAGCTTCATGTGATCACTAGAAATGGAGGTGGCCAAACATGTATGAGATCCATTATACTTTCTGACCTTCCAGATACCCTTCTGCCGCCAAAGCGTGATCCGAATCAACTATCTGCAACTATTTCGGAACTCCTTACACTTGCCATAGTACTTGTCATGGTCCGACTCCACTTTGTACTCAACTGACTCCAGATGCTATGAGTCTTCACACATAAGACGACTTCCTTTATTCTAAAACTACTGTCTGACTTGGAACTCCCACATACCTGCACTCTCTTGTGAATGTCTCATGCCAAATTCAGATTCTACATCTGGTAACCCCCCAGTCTCATTGCATCCAAGTTCAGAGTTGAAAAGTGCGGCGGGTATTACTGAATTCCTGAGCTTGATGCTCCATGAGCCCCAACGGGAATACTCTTCCCTATATCATCATTGCTGTCATCAGCAATCGTGGCGGACTCCACATCATCCTCATCCCCTAGGATATCTTCCACCGTATCCGGTTCTCCAACTGAATCGGAAATATAACAGGAGTATTCATGTTAGCACCTAGTTCTGTGAACTCATCGCGGTGTAGATCATCTGCGAAAGACGGAGATACCACCAAATCTCTCCCAAGTGCAATTACATGCACAGATGAAGACGCAACAAAAGGGATTGAACCGGAGGCTGCTGCCGTTGGTAATGTGGATGATTCCAGTTCGATCTTCCTGAGTTAAAGACCACATCCACAAGCTTAGCCAATAGTTCAGGAATTCTCACCTCCGAAAATTGCCAACGACAGTGAAATAAAACTTGTAAATCCTCGTCACTGCCTATCACAAACGAGTCGTACTTCACCTCATTGCCGACAACAGAAATCGGAATTCGATAGTATAACTTCTCGATCCGTTTCATCCCATGCATTCCCAATTTCTGTAGTATGGTGTTCTGAAAATCAACAAGGCTCATAGAAGATCTGATAAAGATGCTCAACGGATCCTTATCAGTGAACTTTATTCCCGATCGCCTTTTTTTCTTAATCGTACATTTGTATTGCACAAGAACTAAAAACCTCTCTTCACTAGCCATTGTCAGTTTACCCTCAATTCAACATTCCACATTGTGACCCTATTTATATAGAACACGCATTCTAAGTAAATTGAATTTACCCGATTCGATTTTAATCATATGCATTGGTTTCCTATTAAATCGAATCAGGTAGATTCGAATTATAACCCTAAACCCACTAACATAAATCGAATTAACCTCATTTGAATTGTATGGATGAATGTTCACCAACATAAATTGAAACACCTTGTTTTGAATTGCATGAATTTAAATTCTTTAACATAAATCGAATCATGTTAATTCGAATATAATGTAGACTTAGCAAATCGAATTAGATTATTTCGATTTGCATTAACTGAAAATAAATCAAAATAACTTGTTTCGATTTATATAAAATTATGGCACTCACATCACATTTTTCATTCTAGAAAATCCATACAATTTTTTACTTCAATTCATTTCTTTATGTCATTTGCCCTAAATTTTATCTTTGGACTGTAAGTTAATACTCAAAATGACCCCTGAAATTTAACCACCGACGCAATTTAGCTCTTAAACTTTCAATTGACTCAAATTGTACCCTGAAATTTTGACCCATGCCTCAATTTGGCCCTTCCGACATTTTTCGTTACTGGAAAAGTGACTTGGCAATTTTAAATGATACATGGCACTATAACAGTTAGATGACATGGCCAAATTTTTTAAGACATCAATTTAACCCTTACAATTTGAACATAAAACTAGCGCAACCCCAATTCCCCTAGATCGTAGTAGTTAATATGTGTACTAAGTATACATGATAAGTTTATTATTATTAAAAAATTTTAAATGTTTTTATTTAATAAATATAAAATAAATCCATTAAAAATTTAAAATTTTTCATATTTTTAATAAAAAATTTATTAATTTATAAAGTTAACATGTCTCTTTAAGACACAAAATAGATAAACTTTTATTTTTATTAATGGCAAATAATTTTTGTATTTAGCATATTAGGAGCTTTCTTAGATAGGTAAAGTATATTTTGATTCATGGTGGTCCAAGATTCTTTTTGAATCATAACCAATGAAAATTTGAACTAATGGTTAAGATTCAAACTTTTTATTAATTATATAATAATTATATTTATATTTAAATATTTTAAATAGTAGTTTTATTTTAAAATTTTAATTTTGTCCTTTTTCTTCTTCTTCTTCTTCTCTCTCTCACTCTCGTTTCTGTACATCACTACGTCTGATTCAATTTCATTTGTTCTTTCCCTGACTCCTATTACAAATAACATAATATCACAGAATACACAATGAAAGGTCAAGAATGTTAGTTCTTATATTTTGTTTTTTCTATTACAACTGCTATTTTTTCTATTTTCTTTCTGTCACTGACTCATTTTTTTTCACATGTTTTACTTTTTAATCTCAAATCAACAAGTCTTTATTAACACCCAAAATAGTAAGTCTTAGGAGTCCTAATAAATATGGAAGTAAAATTTTTGGTCGATGCTTGACAAACTTAAAAGTTGAAATCTCAGAAAAAAAAAGACCCAAAATTTGCAATCTCCAATTGCAATGCTTAGTTACATATATAAGTGATAGAGTGCTAGGAAGGGTCATATGAAGAACAATTCATTGTCGAAAAGATTCATAGCGCCTCAACCTTCATGAATGCCAATGGCCACACCTGAAAAGGTTGGTAGAAGAACTCGAAATTTTTTTTATAGAAAAGATAATAAAAAAAAAGGATATTAATGACATTTTGTAAAATTATTTCATATTTTTTCTATAAAGACCATTAAGAACTAATAATTGGTTATAATATATTTTAGTGGTGCAATAGTACGTGTGATAATAACAATAGTGATTGTTGGAAGAAGATGTAAGAAGAGGAAGAAGATGTGAGAGGAAGAAGATGAAGATATTTATATAATTTATTATTTTATTTTATAATTTTTTTTTGTCTAACTGTTACATTTTATGTTCAAATTATGAGAGACTAATTGATACTTTAAAAAATTTGACTATATCATCTAATTGTTACAGTGACACGTGTTATTTAAAATTATCAAATCAATTTTTCGGTAATAAAAAATATCGAAAGAACCAAATTAAAATACGAATCAAAATTTTAAAATATAATTTAAATCAATTAACAATTTAAAGATTAGATTACATCGGAGGTCAAATTTAAAGTGATTCTCTTGAAATGCACTTCTTTTATTTGGACTGCACTTTTTTAACGCACTCATTTTTAATTTTACTCCAAATTAAACCTTTGATACACTTTTCTTTACCCTTAATCTTGGGAAACCTTTCTCTTTTTCTTTTTCTCCTTCCCTTTCCCTTTCCCCCTTTTAATTATCTGAAACCATTCTGGTCAGATATCTCTAAAAAGTAAAAGCCCTTTTCTTTTTTAGTGCATGTTTGGGCGCCATTATTTTGTTAAAAAAAAATCTTTTTTTAATGAAAAAAGATTTTTTTTTATTTTTTAACGTATTTAACAAATTTCTATTAGTAAAAGTAAAAATACTAGTAAAATAAAAAAAAGATCTTTTTTGAGAAGTTGTAATTTACATCTTTTTTTAAAAGATCTTTTTTTCTTAAAAAAAAAATATTTTTCGTGTAATAAATGAACAAAAAAGTATTTTTATATTGTGATACCCAAACATAATTAATAGATAAAAAAATATTTTTACATGAGATATCCAAACATAAAATTACTTTTACTTCTCTATAAGATCTTTTAAAAAAAGATAACTCAAAAAAAGATCTTTTTCAAAAGTTCACCCAAACAAGTCCTTAATTCTCTTGAAACCCTTGCCGCTTTATCTCCGAAAGACCAAACCCACACACTCTCATCTCTCAAACACTCGTTTACGGCGCCGGCACTGAACAGACGACGGCCATGGCAGGGAGGCGTCGAGTAACGGAAGCACGACAGGTAGAGAGCAACAGAACTGAGGAGGCGAGACGAGCTGCGACCGCGAGAAAGAGGTGCGGCACCAACTGATATGAGGTGGAGATGCGAAGATGCGATGGAGCTATGAAGTAGTCAAGCAGCGGAGGAGATAACTCAAATGAAAACTGACAACTTCAAACCTCTGCGACGCTGCGACGACACTCTTGGTATGCCTCTTCCCCCACTCTTCATTTGTAACTGATTCATCTCCACTCACCACTCCGTCTTCACATTCGAATGTCTCAGAATCTCTCCCTCTCTCTCCCTCTCTCTCTCTCTCTCATAACCACTCAGTCTGTCTCGGCCAAAACCGCTCATTCTCTGTTCTCAGTGACGAAGAACAGTGAAGAACGACAGGTTGGCCTTGGTGATGACCAACCGCGATGGAGAACTGAGATGGTAGTGACGATGAACCGAGACATTAGCACTGAACAGAGATCAATGGTGTGTATCTGGTTTTACGGTTTTTTTGAGGGTTTGTTCTGATTTTTGGAGTTCTACAATCTTTTGTAATTTTTGCTTCTTACTATGCTAGAGTTTTCTTTTTTATTTTGCATTTTGCTTTATGATTTTGCATCTTGCTTTGTTAGGGTTTGTTGATTTTGCATTTTGTTTTTGAATTTTGGGCATAAAACAGATGAAATCATCATGTTTTGTCTTGTTTTCTCGAAAGTTGTGTAGGATATGTGAGATAGTGTTGTGGTTAGGCTTGGTTAAAATTATATGTTGTATATTTGAACCAGAAAGTTAATGTGTTTTGTTGAGGTTAATACTTCCATTCCTTATAGTACTTTAGTTCTTTTTTAGGATAATTTTGCAAAACTTTAGCATGGAATTGAAACAGTTTTGGACTAATTTAACATACAATCGATGGGCAAAAAAATTGTCTTAGCTTAGCTGTTTCAGCAGCAAATTGCTGTAGTCTTGGCTAAGAAATTTTTAATTGGTGATTGCTATGCATGCTACTTTTATTGTTTCAAATCTAAATTTTAATACGAGTTTCATCTATTTTGTTGTTTGGAATAGTATGATGATCATATATATTTTAGTATTTTAACTCAGTTGCTGATGTTATTATTTTGGTTTAATTAATTTCTATTTACACCTTTCTTTTGTGCAAATAAATACCACTGCTTGATGACCTTTGAGAATGATTAAAGTTAAGAAATAAAACTAGCTAGAAAAGGGGCTAAGAAATCAAAAGCTAGTTGCACCTTTGAAAGACCTTTTTTTTTAAACTTCTTAGAAGTGCAAGTATTTTTGCGGCAGCCCCGCTGACCTCCACTTCCTCATTGGTGGCAGTTTTTCCTTCTAGTATAGCATGTGTTTCTGTTACTTTTTCTTTTCTTAAGTTTATTAATCCTCTGCTAGGTTAAGTTAACTTCTTAAGATGCCAATATAGTGAGATCTTTGTTCTTGTTGTTTACTTTGTTAGTTGTTGTTTGGGGATTGGGGTATTTTTTGAGGGTAAAGAGAAGAGAAGAGAAGAGAAGAGAAGAGATGTTGAACATTAAGAGGGTTTTCAATGCTGTTTCGAATTATCAAAAAAGAGGAGGGGGAGAGGCTACTCACCCTGTAGGAGGATGTGGTTACAGTTGCCCAAAAACTGCTGCATTCAAGGTACATGGAATGGTTCTATCATGCTTCTTTTTATTACTTTTGTTTTATATTTGTGGTACATAAATATAAAATGTATTATCTGCTTATTACTGGTGGATGCTGCTAGTACCGTACTACCGATTATGTCACTGATAATGCTGCTTGATGTTCGTGTCACTGCTGGTGTTGCTGGCTATTCGGTAGCTGCTATAGCTCCTGGTAAGTGTCTATCTTGCCCTTTCTTGCTGAAATTGCAAATGTTCTTGTAATGTAAGTTAGATTTTGAACTATTTGTATAGTTAGTAAAAGCAAATGGAATAGATCTGGTTTGTAATTTGTTGGTTAGATAAATTTGATCCCTTTTTGTCATCGTTCTTCAGTATTGAATATGAAATGGAAGACACAATAGTATAAATTTTTTATGGTTGTTGAATATCCCTTCATGGTTTCTTCAGCTTTATTGCTTAATGCTGAATGCCTTGATTAGTAAATTCAATAGGATTCATTGAGTGCTTATGGTAAGGAATGACTGTGCCAGGTTCTTGATGAATTGGAATACTATTATCTTGGCTTCAAAAAATTTATTTTGATGAAATCACTTTTTATCTCCTTTATTTGTTTAAATCTAATGCGTCTAAGTTCAAAAGTACAGTTACATTATATATGTATATATAGAATGTGCTCCCCTTACCCCTTCCAATCAATTGTAGTATGAGGAGGCATTATCCTAGTATATAAAAGAGACAATGAAAGGGATTTGTGGGATTTAATTAAAATTTGATTAAATTTATAAATTGAGAAGAGTAAGTATGGGAATGGGTCACATGCTTAGACATATATAAGAGTCTACCTGATTTTGTGGTTTTCTTGCTTTTTTTATTCTTATTTTTTCACGGACTGTGGATAATGTAAAATTAAACATAATTGTTTATTGTTGTCTCTGTTAGTATTTTCATTTTATATACTCTACATGTATTCTGATATTTGGGATAATCTTGTATCAATGTCTATTTAGGATAATTGGCTTGCCAAAGCTTCCGTAGGAATTCCTATGTTCCATGGCATATTGTTCTTACTCTCTTTTTTTTTTCACTGATTCTGATTGTTCAACTTCATAGCTTGTGATTTCTTGCCATCAATTGTCCTAGCCACAGTCACGTTTTATATGAATCTTCTTTTATAGGTGTTGGATTATTGCCACTCTCAAGGAATAATGCATTTGGATGCAATGTCACTTAATGTAATGGTTGACCCTAAGCAGCGCAAGCTTCAATTCGCCTAATAGATTGGGAGCTTCCAGAGTTGTATAATAGACACATTACTCTTCCTTAGTCATTAAGCATTTTATAGATACATCTTTTATTATTGCTCTAGTGCTATCCATGTTCCTTTTCATGGACGTTGGTCCAAATTTTTTTCCATTGAATAATTTTTATTTATTAATGTTATGAGTTTAGGTTACAAATTTAAAGAATACATAATATTATGTATTTTTTATTTTATAATATTTGACTAATATAATTAAAAATACAATATATATGTAATCATATTATTAAGAGAGATATTTTTAAACATTACTAAATATTAGCTTTTAGAAAAGAAGATTACAATATACATAAGGAAATTTAAAAAAACAAAAAAGGTGAGAAACATAATGTTACACTTATATAGGGTAGTTATAGATATACAACATTGTTACATTTTTAAGGTGTTGTATTAGTAAAGATAAGAGTAATCTATTCTTTTGAATGGTAAGCATGAGTGATAAAAGCATGAGTGATGAAAAGCATAGCATTTGGTTTTTAAATACATCACTTTAAAAGTAGCTTATTCTAGTCTATACAAAAAAAATATACATATGAGAATATGTAACATTTGAATAGACAACTCTCACTAAAGGCGTCTCTAAACTTAAATAAGTGTAGTTTTTGACAAAAATATCTTTTTTTGTCATATTTAGCTACACTTTTAAGAGTAATTGAATGAATGATTTTTTTTTTTTGTAGTGATATGACTTATTTAATATGAAGATGGTTTCCATGGCTACTGTTGCTATATTGTTGACCCTACAACGAGGGAACAACAAGTCGCAAATGGGATTAATGTTAAATACGTTTTAATTAGTGTAAGTAAAAGCGGTTAATCCGTGTAACTGGATAACGAAATTTAACAGGAAAATAATATTTGTTTAACATTAAACAATGCAAGGACACAACATAAGTGGCCACACTCACCAAAGAAGATGACACTACAAGAGATCTCTAACACATCTTCTAAAAAATGAATTTGGATCTTTTAAATTGAGGGGAATGATAAAGTGATAAAATAAGAGATTAATTATCGTTGAATTTATAATATCCTCATTTGTGAGTCCATTATCTTAATTTAAAAATGATTAACTCTTCACTTTATCATTTTACTAACTCTTTCATTTTAGAGGAGTCTAATCCTTCAAAAATAAGTCGATTTTTTTAAAACTATTTAAATAAATAGTTTTGTTATATATCTACGTTTTTTTGGCAATTAAATCTAACTAAGTTGGTTCAAACCTAATAAAAATTAATTTCATTAGTGAGAGCGTGAATACACACTCCAACTATCCCTACTAATGCAAATGTTTGTATCCTGTGTTCTCTCTCCTCCTTTTTCTTTGCATTCCTCCTTCTTCGCGAGTTTTCTCTTCATTGTCGTTCTTTTATGGTTGTTGTTGTCACGTTTCTTTTTCTTTTCCTCCTCCTCATATTGGTGATTTTGCAGTATTATGTATTTATTCTTCTTCTTTGTTTGATTTTTCTTGTTTTTGTTCTTGTTAAAAGAGTAAAATAAAAAAAATTATAAGAAGATGAAACAAGAATGAGAAAATGAAGAAGAAGAAGAAGAAGAAGAAGAATATGAAGAAGATGATGATGATGAAAAAGAGTTTTGAGTTATGCATAATTTGTCAAAAAATAGTACCGAAACTTCTTAATTATCATACAAGTTTCTCAATTTTATCACCAAATTTTTTTAACGGTGACACAAGTTGTAGTTAAGAGGGTGAAACAACAATTATAAAGAAGGCCGTGCGCAATAAATTGGACTTGGTTGTAGAGCTTTTCTGTTCTAACAATCCCAGCTAAGGAAACAAGAGGGGTATAGTCAACAACAAGCCAACAATGCAAGCATATTTAAATTACATTCTATCCTAATTAATTGTCATTAATTATTAATTATTTAAAATTTATTTTTTAAAAATACAAAATTAATGATTATTAATTACTTCTTTTTACTTTAATTTATCTTTTACCATTTATTATGCAAACCCTAATTTCTCTTTAAAAAAAATGTCCAAATTCCAAAAAAAAAATACTAAAACATAAGATAAAGAATCATTCAAATCCGAAGAAAAAAAATATACAAAACCTAAAAAAAAGAATCATCCAAAACTAATAAAAAGAATCATGCGAAATTTAGGATAAAGAAACAAAAAAAAATAGTTAAAAGAATAATTTAAAATCAAATAGGAGAGGAGAAGAAGAAGATCGTAAGGTGACCGGCGACGATATCTTGGACGGTGTTGCATGTACGGTGGGAGATTCGTGGTGGTGCGTGTAAGAACCGCGATTAATTAGCTGCTTAATTAAATTAAATTAATTGCTCAAAATAGGATCCAAAATTTAGAATATTAATTAAAAAATTTTAATATGATTTTTAGACTCAATAGATTTTTCTGAGTTGGAAGATGTAATTTTCTGCAGAAAATTGTGTAAAACGCATACCGGTAAATTAGCCGGCAGTACCGACTTAAATCTGTCCGGTACTGTATAAGAGCAGTAAAACTTAGGAAAATAATTAAAGTTAAAAATCGGGTACTAATTTTAAAGATTGGCCCCAAAGTTGGGCCAAATGAGCCAAAAGCGTTAACGGGTTGGATCGGGCCCAAATTGGACCCAAACTCAACATATAAATACCCATAAGTGAAGGTCATTCAGCTCATTCACCTCTCATGAACACAAATTCCACCTGCTAGGTTAAGAGTGAAAGGAGAGGGAAGAGTTACTATTCACTTCATCACTCTTTTGATCATAACTCGAGTTACAGTACTTCGATTCGCGTGCCGTTTGCGGCTACGCGAAACTCTCGCTGAGCTCATCACTTTCAGCTAGGTATTGTGATAAGCTTCTCGAAAATTTCTGCCCAGTTTTCAGCCATTGTGAATTTCAAAATTTTAAGTTTGGTTTTTGAGAGATTTTTGTGATTTTTGGTGTTTAAGTACACTCTAACACTTGGTTGCTATTGAGTTTTGCCCTCAAAATTGTTAGATAAAGTAAGAATGTCTTAAACCCTTATGAATTTATGATTTTGGTAAATCCTAGGTATTAATTATGATGAATTAATTGTGTATAGCTTGGAAATTATGATTATTGAAATTTTTGGATTGTGTATGATGGCTTGATTGAACTTGAAAACTTGTGAAAGCTTGGTTGGGGTCAAATTTTGGTGTTTAATTTATATTGGGAATCGGCCAAGGTATGGTTTCGATTTTCTCTATATAATATGTAATATTTCTGGACACTTAGGCTAGTGGACTTTAGGATAGAATTGGATTGATTGTTGATAATTATTGAAACGAGATTGTTGTTCATAAAGGGTGTTGATTTTGAGTTAATATTACATAATGATGAATTATTGATGTTGGGCTATGATTGGTGGTGGATGACTATTATGATAATGATGGGTGGTAAGTGATGAAATTATGTATGAGAAATTATTGATGTGTGACGTTGTTGCATATTGTTTGAGAGATTAATAAATTGAATGATGATTAGGTGTGAAAATGATAAAAATGTGAATTATAGGTTGTGGAATGAATTTGAAGATATATGAATATAATTTAGATACATTAGGACTGGTTTGGATGTAGAGCAATTGGTTTTGAATTGAGAGATTGGTGAGATTGAGTTTTTAAGGTTTTTGGTAAAAATAGATTTTGGGCCAATTTTGGGCCAACTTTGGCAGATCATATATTGAGCTACAATTTTTGAAATTGATTCAATTTTATATCAAATTAAAGATAATTTAAAGAGCTTTAAAACGACATAGATTTCATGGAATTTGGAATTTTGTAGAAAAAGATATGATCATTAGAAGTTGGTGTCAAAAAATTGAATTTTGTGATGTTACAGAAATTGTGAGTTCTGGTTTGTGTGTCCACGCACACTGTTGTGCGCGTCCTCTGAGCAGGGCCATGTTTTAACTTGTGCGTACGCACACTTGTGGGCGTAAGTGTGCGCACGCACACCCTGTAATTTTTAGAAAACGTGCATACGCACACTCCGGTGCGTACGCACACACAGGAATATGCCTACTGCTAAGAGCGTTCGCACACTCTGGTGCGCACACACACCCTGCAAAATTTGCAAGTTGTGCGTATGCACAAGCTGGAAAGTGCATTCTGTTGAGGGCGTCCGCACATATTCATGCGTGCACGCAAAACGAAAATTTTACTTTATGTGTGTACGCACACTTCTATGTGTACGCACACATTAAGAAAATTCTTCTAGGCGTGCGTACGCACAACCTTATGCGTACGCACACTGTCCTGTTTTCAATGAAAACCTTGTTTTTAATCGTTTTACCTTTCCAGCAAGTTTGTAAGCTTCCGTAATGCTTATCTAGGTTTCCTTATCTTGTTCTTAGGATTTGAAACATAGAGAGTGCTCTAAGTGAGTTTAATTAGATATTTTCTTGTAGAAATTTTTAGAAAACGGAGCCTTAGGTTTTTGGAGTACTGAGGATAGATTAGTTGAGTGAGATGGAGGAGTACTGTAATGATGTTTAAGGTAATGAGTTGTGGATTTACGGATTGATAGTGTTTGAGACGAGTCTAGGACTCGGAGTGGAATGATGGCTTTTCTGAGTATTGAAAATGATTTCTGAAAATCCACTGACATATTACTTTATACTAAGAATTGTTGAGACGCTATGCGCCTGGCAAAGACGGTGGTTAATCCTTCTTACATTGAGATGTGAGGTCTGTGGTAGAGTATCCCACTCGCATCCTTTCGGATCACAGGAGTGTGCCCGACATTATATCCGTGGGGGTTCCCGTAGCTATATTCATGATCGAAAGGCGACATTCCTATGGGAATGTGTCAGGTTGGCAGTTGAACCGACAATGTGATATCACAGCCAAATAGGACAGACATTCATCATGTGCATATTCTATATGTTTGCTTTCTTTGCCGACTTGCATTGTTTGCCTAACTGTATAACATGCTTAATTGCTTCTTGAATTACTTGATATATATGATTATACTTGTGTTTTACTTGCATTGCTATTACTTGTATTTTCTACTGGGATTGAGGAGGTTCGGAAGGCGGTGGCGATGGAATCGCATGGAGGTTAGGCTGGTGAAGGCTTGGGACAACGGTGATCTGATAGTTTAGAAATTCCCTAAATTAGTTGACCTGTGTTAAGGATTTGTTTATCTGTTTTATAAGCTTGAATATTTATGATTGATATAAAATTTTAGGATTATCTTTTGCGTCCTGGAGTCTTATATCTTACATTACTGGACACTGTTACCATACTGAGAATCTCGGTTCTCATACCATATTCTGTTATTGTTTTTCAGATGCAGGTCGTAACTCACCTCGGTGTGTTACGTGATGGTGACAAAGCGGACGATTCTTATCCCATTTTGGATATTTTGTTTAGTACTCTCACTTTTGTATTTATATTTGCCTTAGAGGCTTACTTTGAGAAAGATATGTATTATGTTTTAACTTTTAAAATTCTGTACGTCAGTATATAACTAGTCAGCCTAAACTCCGCAGGCTGCGACTAGTACTTTATGACTTTTATACTCATACATCTACTTATACGTTGTTATTTTGTATCTATATCTTGTACCTTTATGCTTTTAGTTTCGTGTGAACGTTTTGTGCTTTTGTAACTCTGTTTTGAACTTATTCCTTCATCGGGCTTCTAGCTTTACAATATATATATATATATATATGTTATTGTATAAGCCTTAAAATTGTTGTGACCTTTAGTTATTCTTTGCTTTATGGTATGAGGTGAGACTTAGGATAATTAGGGGGTTACAGCGCGTTGCGAGGAGAAAGCCACGGAGGCCGCGCATCGTGAGTGGAGAAGTCGCCATGGATCTTAGTAGTTGATCGCGCGTCGTGAATGGGGGATCGCCGGTACAGATGCGTCGGAATGGTGGACGACAGCGACAGAACGCGTGGAATAGGCCGTGCAGCGCGACGGTGGTCGGTGGGCAGCGACATCGAAAATGTGTGGAGACGGCGGATTTGTGAAAAGAGAAATTTGACTGTTTCCAAATGAATGGAAAGAGATTAGGTTTTTTATGAATTATTTTTATTGTGTATTATAAATGTGATTAGGATAAATATAAAAAAAATCTTTTTTAAATTTTAAATTTTGATTTTTAAATTTTTATTTATTTATAAAATTTAAATTATAATAGAATTGGCTTATGTTCACTTATAGAAAAGTTATTTCCTTCTACTTTTCCTTCTAATATGTATTTATAACTTGATTTGACAAAGTTACTTGGAACCTAATCAAAATTTAAATTTGTCTGATATTAACTTATCGAAAAATTTATTAATAATTTGTCCAAAATATTATTTTTGATATAACACTTTTATGGTGATAAAGTCATGCCATTTGGAAAATTACTATCACATTTTTTTTTTTTTTGGGATCATTTTGGATTAAAAATGGCCATAATCTCCGTAGACGGTATCTTTTGGTTCGATTATATTACATGTCGTCATTGAAGGGTTGCATGTGTTTAATTTTTACGGCTAAAATTGAAATATGGTCACTTTTGCATACTGTATGTTTATACAACCTATTCAGAGAAATCTTGGTATTCCGTATAAAACAAACTCAATGGCTTCACAGAAAGTTATGACAGTGAGCAAATAATTTGAATATCTTGTTGCTCCTTAAGAAGTGTCATGAATTTTCATACCTACTACTTGAGAGAGAGTACACCTGCTATTTCATAAATGTCATATAAAACTCATAATAAGGAGAGACTTAACACAGAACTATAGCTAAATACATTATTTAAATCAAATTAAATATGTACCATCTTTCCTAACCATTTTCTTTCATTTGATATCATAGTTTATTAATATAAAAGTTAATTGATGAGGTTTGAAATTTGGAGCACTCGTTAAATAATCTTTCATTTTTATAAATGATTAAATTAATCTTCAATTTTACAAATGATGATTTTCTATCTTTAATTTAAGGTTTAATTGCCAATGAGTTATAGCTCAAATGGCATAGACTCCCCATACTCAATTAAGAGGTCGTGGGTTCGAGTCACATATGAATGATAATAGTCACCAAAAAAAAAATTTAAGGTTTAATTACTCTGTTGGTCCCTATAGTTTTGTAAAATTTTCAATTAGGTCTCTATACTTTTTTTTCTTTTAATTGGATTCTGCACAATTTTATATTGATTAAGTTAATTAGATTCATTTTGGCTAATTATTTTATATTGATATAGAGAGTAAAACAAGTTTAATAACCAATTTGATACAGAAATAGATTTCTTCAATTTATATTTTTAAAGTGGATCAAAAAAATATCTAAAAAAATATTTAATAATAAAAAAGCACACTTTGTCAAATAATTAAAAAAATTGAGAATATCTATTCTTATATTCTATGTAATCACTATATTAATAGGAATTGAATTAGAAAATAACAAAAATTAACTACTTATAGATTTACTCTCTTGCTCCTCCTTTACTCTGTCATTCAAAAAGTAAAGGAAAGATTATTAATATATTATAATTAAATAATTAAGCATCCAAAGATGTTCTAGAAGAGTACAAATTGAAAGAAGAAAGTTTTGGAGTATTCAAATTAGGCCCGCTTTCCAAGCCATCCTTCTACAGTATCATCCTCTGTGTTTACATGTGTATTTATATGCATTATATTTTTTATAATAAATTAATAAAAGTTTTTATAGTAGAATAATTAAATTTATTTACAATAATATTTATACATTAAAAATTAATTATCAATATATTTTTATATTTGTATTTATATTTTGATTATAAATATAAATTTAGTTAATTATATTATTTATAAATTTGTTTCCTATAAATATGCACATACGTTATTATTTTATATTATTTTTTATTATGATTGAAATATCAAAAGAGATTAACTATAAAAAAAAAAGTTTACTCTCTTTTTTGGGTTAAGACTAGTACTAATAAAAACGATTTAATAAAAAAAAGGCATATAAATTGTTTATCTCTACATATCTCTTTAAAGAAGAACTTTTTGATTTGTTTAAATTTTTGTTTTTATTTTTTTTATCTTATGCTATTTTTTTCTTTTGGAATAATAAGGATGGAACTCTACACCTTTTGATCATAGAAGCCTTGATTGATATCATGTCATAAAATCTTTCTCATATAAGTTTATATTAAGTTGATACATAAAAAAATATACATAAATAATTATATCACTAACATTCAATATACATTTTTATATTAGTAAAGCCTGACTGATTTTGTGTCCCATGTAACATTATATTGCTTGAGATAATTAATTGACACAAACAAATTGTTCCCAGTATTTACAATGTATTGAGTTACCAAAGAACATAAATAATTTCACCATGCATGCTTTTACATTTTCCCTTACATTTAATTTGTGTTATGAGAGTGAAAGATGAAACACATATACATGCATATGCTAATGCTGCTGCACTCTGAAGAAAATGGTTAAGAAAGAAAATAAAAAATAAAAAACACAAAAGCTATATATATATGGTACCTTCATCCTTGCTGCACGTTCATAATGATAACCCTACAATATATGAGGTCATAGCTTACATCCAATTCACCAGCGATCTGTTTATGTTTGTGTGAAACATGTCTTTCAAACTGAGGTCACATGATCCCTAGCATTAAATTAAGTGTCTCTTATTGTTATTTTTCCTCTTATACATCCAACCAGGTATTTTCAATGTGACACTGCTGTGTTTCCAACATATATAATAATATTATTGTGTGAAGTACAAGTAGTAATTGAATAATTAACTGCTCAAAGGAAAAAAGAGCATAATAATTCATCAAAATTATCTACTTTTTGTAAGGTATGGTCGGGGAACATGGAAACATGAACTACCAAACTACTATGTATTATTTTCACTCATGAGTTAATCAGCTTCTTCCAAGGATTGAGACACAATATTTGTAGACAACAAATTTTTTTGTTTGAGGTTGTGGATGCCTGGTTGAATTTTATCGTAATTATATTGTTAAAGATATAATTATCTATGTGTTTTCTTTTATGAATTTAAGCTTTTAATAAAAATGGTACTATGATATGGTATCAAAATTTTTATAACGGAAAAGTTTAGAATTTCATTCTTATTACACTTCAAAAAAAAAATTTAAGATAAGACAAATTAAAAGAGAAAGAAAACTAATGTAAAAAAGTTATATCAAATTTAAAAGAGGTTCTTTCGTTGAGGAGCACATTAAAAATATAATTATTAATGTATTTTTTTCTATCCATTTAAATTTTTAAAAAAATAGTACCATAACATAAATATATATTTTGTATTTACTTTTTGAGTTTAGTTAACATGTGATTTTACCATTTAAAAAATTTTGTATAGAGAAATATAAAATCTAAACTTTTAATGATTTTATTGTTTGTTTATTAAAATAAATAATTTAAACTTTTTGTTTATAATTTTAGAATATATGTTAGTTAATTTTTTTTATAGAAAGAATAAAAATGCTAAATTTTTAATCACAAAAAATATAATATTATTTATCTTAAAAATTTAAATGTTTAAGTTAAAATATATACATGAATTATTATATATCAGTCTTAGTTTGGTGTTTTTACTTTTTATTGAGTAAGATAGAGAGCAGACACGTGAGTTAATAAGTTACGCGGTGTGTGATGCAATGCCTTAATTATGTTGTACCATAAAGTTAGTTTCTTTTGGCTTCACAATGAATATTAAGCATGCAGCTAGCATAGTCGTACCTTCTAAATGTTACAACACGCAAACTTATTGTTATGAGTTATGACACTGAAAGATGACAACGAATTAAAGGTTACCGTTGGGAATTTGATTCATATATACAAGGATGAATTAAATCTCATTTTATTTTTTCTCCACAATTAATTTTGCATAATATATACACGTATACCTACAAGTTTGTTGTTAATCTATAAACTAATTTATGTTTTTAACGGATTCAGCTCCTCCAACTCCAAGGTGCATGCCAGATTTTAAAGAGTAAATTGCAGTTTTTGAACCAAAATGAAATATATTGGTCTACCTTTAATTAAAATCCTATTGTGCTTATACAAAGATTTATAAAAAAAAAAAATTACATCATTTTCTTTGAAACAACCGATATTTTTTAAAGTTCGAATAAAAAGCCAACTGTTTTTAGTTAATTTCAATAAACTTTTTTAAATTATATTTATATCCAAATTTAAATTTTAAATTCTAGTTGTAAATTCTAAATCTTAATCAGTTAACCCTAAATTCTCCAAAAAAAAAAAAAATTTAACAGATAATTTTACAGTAAAAGAAATTCAGTATTGGTACTTAATTAAAAATTGGTTTCTTATATTTATTCATCTTGGGCTTTATAGCAACAGTTTTATCTGGGTTGAGTAAGACTATTTAGACAATTTATTCTTATGAATTTTAACACAGTTGTATACCTAAATTAAAGCCAAAGTCTTTGTTGGTTCATAAATTAGTTATTAAAGCCTCTCAACAGTTGAGCTAAGTTATATGATTGGTATCAATAGCTTAGATTTTTAAGAAAAGAAAGAAAAAAAAAAAAAGAATTTACTATGTATATAGTGTTCCGAAATATGGTTTGCAATAGGTAAAATTTCCATCTGAAATTAATTATTAAGAAGATCTGTTTAAATCTTTTGTGGGGATGTATTTGTTGTAATTTTGTTTGTATTGTTTAGGATTAATGATTAATACAAGAGATTCTATTGCAAAGATATATGGAATCGTTAGATTAAGAAAACGTCAAGTAGGAAGAGAGAAAAGAGTTACGGATTTGAAGGACTTGAAAAGAAATGGTTCCATTTTGGTATTTTGCAATGACATGCTTAAAGTAGAGCCTTTATTTGGAAAGAATTGAAAGGAATAATCAATGGTTAATGGAAATGCACGTTGGGCCACACTTAGACTGATTTGTGTGTTTTATTCACCTATTCATAGAAACCGAACCTTTTCTAATCTCTCTCTCTCTCTCTCTCTCTCTCTCTCTCTCTCTCTCTCTCTCTCTCTCTCTCTCTCTCTCTCTCTCTCTCTCTCTCTCTCTCTCTAAAACACACACATATATGAAAATTCATTGATTCACATTTTATTTATTATTGAATAGGCTATAAATTTTATTTTATTTTTTGATCTTTATCTTATTTGATGATAGCTAAATTATAAATCAATGAAATGAAGGGTGAATAATTGTTGCATTTGGTATATAAAATATGTCATAAAATATTGAGACAAAATAAAATTTTATTTGTTTGTTTTCTCTATCTCTAATTTTAAATTCATCTCGTTAATTATATCTCTATTAAATTAATGATTAGGTGAATTTAACTCAAATTTAAAATTTAGTTCATAACACAGAGATATCTCATATTTATAAATTCTTAAAAAAATTTATATTTAAAAGATGTGAGATTTATAATACACTCTTTTTATGTATAGAAATAATCGTCTGAAATGTGAATATTTATAGGTCGATGACTCAACAATATTAAATAAGATAGGTTCTAATATTATATTAAAATTGAGATTAGATGGGACTAATTCAACTCTAAAAACTAACTCTTAGTTAAACAAAAATATGTTATACTTACAAACTTCCTAAAAATCACATTTTTAAGAGATGTGAGGCTCGTAACTATCTCTAATTCTATTTTAAATTTGTACGATGTTTTATTTATTAAACACAACTTGAAATATGCATATTTAGATAACAAAAAGAAGTTTTTGTAAGCACATAAAGCTTAATAATCGCAATATGTTTGGAGTTGTTTATTTTCCTTACTAATATCTTAGATAATATTCTTTGTTTCTAAATCTAGGTGTGTTAATTAAAAAGTTGTGGTTGCCCAAAAGTGTGGATTGCATATATGTGTGTATATATACAGTGTATGTGGGAACTGTGTCAGATACATGACAATCAAAGTAGTACCTCCCACTATATATATGTATCAAACAGGTTTTCTTTCGTCTCTACATGCTCTCCAAAAAAAAAAAAGTTTTTGTGCGTGAGAGGAGAGAAAAAGAAAGAGATCTCAATAATAATCCTCTTAGCTTGATAATAATGAGAGAAAAAAAGACACTAGGAAATTAAAAAAAAAAGAAACAAAAAAGAGAAAAAGAGGTGACATATATTGATACATGGGGAAGAAGCAACTTTTAATAAGTAACAAGACATCATGATGATCATGTTCTGTGTACTTTTTGCACAAACACTACCCCTTACATTCATTCACACTCTCCAAATCTCTACTCACCAGAATTCCACACTTTAATTTCCCATCACTTTCATGACATGTTTTCTTTGATGAATTTTGCATTGTAACACTTTTATTTGTTTCTCTCTATCTATATATTACTACTACTTCTACTATAGATTGGTCAACTCACTTTGTTTGCTTGCTGCTTCAACTAAAGCTTTTACTACAACGAACACTCGTTACTGCTGCAATTCTTCCCTATAAATACAGTGCTCCATCTTCACTATCTTTTCACACAACAACAACATCAACCCTAGTTTGTTCTTTCTTCTAATAATTAACTTGGTTCTTAGTTAGTTCTCTAACATGTCTTCTCATTCGTTCAGTAACCTCTTTCACTCTTCCACAACCACCACTACTCCAAACTCCTCAACAACTACCCTTCTTGATTCCATTGTTGCAACCCCAAAACAACAACTCACTGCTTGTATTTGCACCCATTGTAACCATCTCCTCACTTTCAATCCTGCAGGTACATAACATTAAACATAGCCCTAATAATATTAGCCGGGTTACTTTAAAGAATGTGATATTATCAACCGTTACATAATTCAGTCAAACATATTCAGTTAAATATGTCAAATTATCTAACGCTTCATAATATTAAACATATATACTCTTAACATTTCATATATATCTTTTTATGATTTGATTTGCATATTGTTACAGGTCATGGTGTGGAGCAAGGGACAAATAGTAATAATAATAATAATAATGTGCAATCTCATCATCATCAACTTCAACAAGGAACAAGGTGGAGTCCAACGCCAATTCAGTTATTGGTGCTTGAGGAGTTATATAGGCAAGGAACCAAGACTCCGTCGGCCGAGCAAATCCAGCAGATAGCTTCTCAGCTGCGACGCTTCGGCAAGATCGAAGGCAAGAATGTCTTCTACTGGTTTCAGAATCACAAGGCCAGGGAGCGCCAGAAGCGTCGCCGCCGCGAGATGGAGGAAACTACTGCTGCTGCTTCTGCCAAAGGTTATCAATAATAACTTTTATAAATTATTTTAGTTAAATATATTAAATTAAGTGGAGATTCACGTGCAGATATTTTTAAGTGAAATTAATAATTAAAAATTGTTAATTTAACATTATTAACTAAAATAAAATTTAATAGTTTTTAACTATTATATTAAAATCTAATATAGATAATAATTTAACATTATTATCTATATTTTTAATTATCGTGTCTGTGTGAAAACATTAATATCTGAATGAATCTACATGTATATATTTGTCTACAACAACTTTTTTTCTCCATCGCCCTATTTTTTTACCCTAATGCCGCACATAAAAACATGGCATAGTTATTTGATAAATAATATGGTGTCAAATTTCATATTTTTCATATGAAGTTAATCAATAATATATAATGTTTTTGTATCCTCATGCATGCCAATTAATAATGCACTGTAAACATAGCATTTTATTCCCTCACACACATATATATCACTTTCATTATCCCCCACCTCCATCCCCACCATTTTGTCATGATATTATTTGAAGATAGATGTACTCACTTCACACACATTATTATTAATGTATGGTAACATGTACTATATGACTTATCTTTTGTGTATTGATTTTATCAAGTTTTTAAAACTACACTCTAAGATATTAAGTTATAGGGAATTACATAAAAATAAATAAATTATATTCTTAAAATGAAAATAAAAAATACTTTAAAAAATTCACCAGAAAGTTATTAATTATATAAATATGATTAGGTTTTGGAGGTACTGAAGGCTGTGTTAGTGGTCAAAAGATTCCTGTATTGCTTATCATCCTTACACTGATGATTGCATAAAAGAGAGAGAGAGAGAGAGAAAGAGAATGGTTTTATATGATATTAGAGTGTGGAAGGAATTGACGTTGAATTTGGTGTGTGTTGGATTTTGGGTACAGGGTTGAAAGAGACAGGTTGTGAAGTTAAAGAGACAAAGAAGTGGGCATCCACTTCAAACTGCAATGGTGGTGGTGGACATGCAGTTCAGGTCTGTAATTACTCTTGGCTTTGTCCATGCTGCAACTATACAAATATTATTTTTAAAAATAATATTTACATATTAAAATTAATTATATAAATCAGTAATTATATATTTTTATATAAATATATATAATTTAATTTATTTTTTAATATTTATCTTATATTTTAATATTTATTCTATATTAATAACTGATATGAATAGTTAATTTTAATATACATGTAATATAATTATATTTTTTTTTACCTTTCTTTAATTAAGCCATCATACATACCGAAACACATTATTATACAGGACACCAATAATGGACCCTATAATTGGCTCTCATAAATATACAGAGATTTATTATTAATTTAGATGGCTTTAAAATTTTATTTCTATGACAGAAATAAAGAGATAAAAATTAATATTAAAAAAAATATCTTTATTTATATTTCTACAAAAAAAATGAGAAATTATATCTACTATTTTTATATTTTTCATAGAGATAACAATTTAATTGTGATCTTATAGTATAAATATTTTTTTATATTATTTTCTAATAACAAGTTTATGTTAAATATTTAAAAGTATTTAACATTAACAATGATATAAATGAAATATCTCAAAAAGGAAGAAGGAAATTAAAGAAAGAGGTGGAATGAATTTAGAAGAAAAGAAGAAATTGGAAAGAAAGAAGATGCTTGAAAAGCTGCTTTTATAAACTTTCTGTTGGACTTGTTTCTTGCTAGCAATAGTGTTTTCAGACTTTCTTGGACTTGTGAATGAATTCTCTCACTCACTCACACACACAATGACACAATCATTCTTTTCTTTATTTAGTTATTCATTTTGATATATATATATTTTCTTGGTTAAAATATATATATATATGTATAATTGTAAGTCGTCTTGTGCTTTAAGTTAAAGTTTTAGCATGCATGAATTTGCAGGAATCTATGACTGCAGTTGATATATCAGAAAAGGAGTCAAATGGTTGGAATGAATTTGAAGAGAGAGTTTTGAGGAGAAACAGATCTGAGAGACAGGCTAAGTACTTTAACATTCCCTCCATTAACATTGCAGCAACTGCTTCCGTAGCTTCACAGATAACTCATAACATTCAACTTCTAAGTACTCATCATCATCCTCAACATCACAACTACAATAAACAAGACAATACTTCGTCTCATCCTCGAACCCTTGAGCTTTTCCCAATTCACAAGAACCATGATGATGATGATGACATCATTTCTTTCTCGGACAGGAAGTCCAACAAGCTATGTGCCAATGCGTCCATGGAAGAAGCCCTTAGCTGTGACCAGTTTTTTGAGTTTCTTCCATTAAGGAACTGATGAACTAAATAATAATGGATTATGTGTTCTATATATATATATTAGAAAGAGATGTGTAATTGTTGCTTTTCTTTTTAAAATATTAGTTGAAATTTTGGTACATTAAGAATATAACAATAGCTAAATCTAAATATATTATTAAAGTATTCTTGGTGTTTAACACCTTTTCTCTTATTTTTTGTCTTACATTTACTGATTTACATTTGAACTAATATTAATTAATTTTTTTACATTAAAATATTGGTTTTTTAATTTTTTATACTAAATTATCAATTATGGTATATATATATTAAAAAATCAATTATCAAATCAGTTATTTATATAAAATATATATTAAAAATAAATAAAATAATACATATTTATACATTAAAACGTGATAACTAATTTTTTACATATACATAATATATATTTTTCTAAACTATTTATACATTATAATTTTATTTTATCAAATATTTTAAAGCAGAGAAAATGTATGTTTCTTAAAAATGATAAAACTGAGTGTCGATATATAAATTAGAATAAAATTGATGTTAAATATATATTTTTCTCTTAATAAACTTTAAACTGATTTTGTAATAATAAATAAATTAAATAATATATATTTGATTAGAGTTGCGAATCTTTGGCACCTTTTTATCTCTTGAGAGTCAGTGTTGCTGCATGCAGCTAGAAACTGCCTGTACGTGCATCTGAACCTTTTTTGTTTTTGTCTTTTTATAACTTTTCAATTTTAGGGCAACTTCATTCAGGGAAGACATGATCTTTGTCACCCCAATTTTTTGTCATACACTCAATATATAGTTTAATTTTCCTTTTTCAATTTCAACTTTCATGACGATCTAGCCATTCAGATATTTTTTAATTTTTCTCACGGGTGCCGTGGAGCCAGCCAAATACTTAGATTTTATAATTTCTCATATATTTTTGTCTTTTAAGTTTCATTTATTATTAGTGCTCTTTTTAAGTATGCAGGTTTCATTGAGCATATATTGAGAAAAATAGAGAGTGAAACGCTACTTAAAAAATGACATACTATTAAGAATAATGAACAAAATTAATTAGCAAGTTTTAGTTTTTATTTTTTTTATAATCTTACCAAAACAAGCGGTTAACCTAATAAATAGGAGACAACAATATATAATTATTTTATTTAATCTAATATTTATAATTATTTATTTATTTTATCAATAATTAAGAAATATAAAATAAAAAATAAATGTATTAAAAAAGCCAAAAGAAGTAAGTTATAATTTTCTAAAATTCTCAAATGATGACTCCAAACATTATATATCTTTCTAAATCTAAATTATTTACATAAAATATAATAAAAAAAGTTAAAATTTATTTAATTAACAAAAATATATTATTTTTATTTAGTAAAAAACATTTAAATATGAAATATTTCATTTTTTTTACTGATCCATTTTCCTGGACTCAATTTTATTTATTAAATTTATTGGGGTTGATTTTATAATCACATTATTAAGACTTGAGAGAAAACAAAAAGGGTTTAGGTTTTAGAACAAAATTACTAAACTACTATATCCTACTAAACAAAATTTATCTTTTCATAATTTCTACGGATAGTTTAATTGTTATCCAAAAAAATATTTTTACTCATTATTCATATATTTTAATAATTTATATATATCTATTACATATATAGTATTTGATAAAGTGAACATACATATATACTTAAGTCACAGTTGCATCAATTAATGAAAACAATAAACTAAAATAATGAATTCATTGTCCAAAGCACGCAATGCACAGTTAAATTTTGAACCAATAGTGGAATAAAGGTTACTAATATATTAGAAACCTAAAAATGGATGAGTTAAAAACTTTCCGCCATATATAGTGACTTTTGCAGCCAAAGCAAGAAGGCTTTCTTTTGCGTTTGAGGGAGTTTCAGCTTTTTGCTTTGGCATTTGTTTGCATACGTTGTCAATAGTAGCTGGTGTGCTCGTGATTCATTAATTTTTATAGAACTGTCAATGTCGAATATTCCTTTTTCAATTAAAATTAAAGTGATCAAATTAATGTGCATTTCTTTTCTAGCAATTCCGTTACTTAATTAATAAAGGTCTAGCCAACAATAAATTAATAAATATTTTTAAATTATATTTTATATTAATTAATTATTATTAATTACAGTTATTTAAAATTAATTGAATAAAAATTATTTACTTATATTTTTTTAACTATATAATAAGATCATTTTAAGTTATAGAATAGACATATATATATGAAAAGAAAAACTTAAAAAAAATAAAGTAGGTAATTATGGATATTGTTTCAGTCTGTCCCAATGAACACAATGCCCGACCCGGGCGGTCAGCTTAGCAAGGCCGTCGGACCCGAATCGGAAAATCGACTCGGCCACCTACTTCCTAACAGCCAGCCATATGACAGCTGGGGCAAGGAAGCTTTCTGGAAGGTGGATCTACCCTTGTGGGACCCATCCCACTGACAGAGAATATATGAGGAGGGTCCTACCCCTTCCCCACGGTACGTCATAACCCTTTTACCTTTATTGCCATCTGTACGGTCTCTGACTTGGGCGTCGGAGTCCTTTTTGCAGGTGGTTCCCCCCTCTCCAACACAACTGCTCGTGAGGTCGCGAGGTCCAGCGTTCCACTCTCCTATACCACAGTCTGGGAGATCCGTCCGTTCACCATCAACGTAGACCAGGCTTCCCCCTCTTACTCACCCTCTTCGTCCATCTGACCCGTTTGATACCCGAGTCCCCGAACATTTGGCGCCGTCTGTGGGGAACCTGGCGTGAATGGATTTCCTATTAGGTCCTATGGAAGGAGATGATGGAGGCGAGCCACGTAGGGAGGAAGTGGTTCCACGAACCAGTGTGATAGCCTTTTTGGCTTCCTCTCGTGAGCGCAAAGATCACCCCCTCGGCGAGGAGAGCCTCCCTCTCGCTCCCAATAAAGGCGTCCCTTTGGAGGGACGGGGAGCGACTATCCTCGGATAATGCAGGAGCTGCGCCACAGGATGCAGAACCTGGAACGGAAGCTAGCGAGCAGGGAGCACTACCAGCCTGCCCCGAGACAAATCGTTCCCCATCCCTTCAAGGGAGGAGGGAAGCCAGAGGGAGAAGCCCCCGAAGAGACCGCTCTAGGGGAACACCAACCTACTGGTCTGATCCAGAAAGCCAAGGGGAAAAAGTAGAGAGGTGTCGAGGAAACGGCAAGATCCAATAATCTACACCCGGCCTCTAGCAAGACGCACTGAGGAGGAACATCGAGAGGATAGCAGAGAGAGACCAAGGAGAATGCCACGACGCCCTGTGATCATGGGGTAACCCCTTTCCACCACTCCATTCTCGAGGTCCGGCTTCCGAAGCATTTCGATAAGCCAACGGACATGAGATATGACGGCACCCAAGATCCTCAAGAACATCTAACAGTCTTTGAGGTCAGGATGAATTTGGAAGGGGTGGGTGATGAAGTGAGGTGTCGCGCCTTCCCCGTGACCTTAGCGGGACCGGCAATCCGCTGGTTCAACGCTCTCCCCCAAGGCTCCGTGACAATTTTTGCAGACATAAATCGCGCATTCCTAGCTCAGTTTACCACGCGTATTGCTAAAGCTAAGCACCCGATCAACTTGCTAGGGGTGACACAGAGAAGCGAGGAACCGACTAGGAAGTACCTGGATAGGTTCAATGATGAATGCTTGGAGATTGACGGCCTAGCCAACTCGATGGCCAGTTTATGCTTGACGAACGGGCTGCTGAACGAGGACTTCGGGAAGCACCTTACCACCAAGTCCGTGTGGACGATGCAAGAAATCTAAAATGTGGCTAGGGAGTATATTAATGACGAAGAGGTTAGCCAAGTCGTGGCAGCCAACAAGCGGCAGCCCGCCTATAACCCTGCTCGTCACCCCAGTAACGGGGAAAGGGCTAAGGAGCACTCCAAGGATGGAGGGCCAGCTAAAGCCTTCAAGCCGTTCCCCCAGGTAGGGAAGTTTACTAACTACACTCCTCTGACAGCCCCGATCGTCGAGGTGTACCAGCAAATAGCCGACAAAGGCATCTCGTCGAAGCCCCGACAACTTAAGGATAGAGCTGGAGGGAACAAAAACCTCTACTGCGAGTACCACAAGGGCTTCGGCTACAAGATCCAAGATTTTTCGACTTGAAGGATGCTCTAGAGCAGGCAATCCGGGAAGGTAAGCTAGCAGAGTTCTCTCACCTCATAAGAGAACCCAGGAGGCGGGATCGTGACCGATCTGGTGACGACACGAGCTGCACCGTGAGACCAAGGCAAGAGCCCGAGGAGGACAATGAGCACGGGCTCACCATTGTGAACGTCGTAGTCGGGAGAGACGTCGCTCCCAAGTTGAAGTCGGCATGTAGGAAAGATGCCAAAGTCTTGGCTGTGTCATCGTCTAGTCCTGCGCCTTCCTCTAGGAGAGTCCTGTCAATATCATTTGGACCAGAGGACCAATGGTTCGACGGATTGCAGGAGAACCCTCCTATGGTGATCACAGCAAGGGTGGGAACTAGTTTGGTTAGGCGAATCCTCGTAGACACCGGAGCCGATTCTAACATCATGTTCCGTAACGTGTTTGATGCTCTAGGCCTTCGAGACACCGACCTAAGAACCCACCAACATGGTGTGGTCAGCTTAGGTGATAACTTTATCAAGCCTGATGGAATAGTCTCCCTACCAGTCTCCATAGGAGGAGGTCGAGGGAAGAGGTCGGTAATGGTGGAGTTCGTTGTTCTAAGGGACTCCACGGCCTACAACCTCATCTTGGGAAGGAAAACCATCAATGATTTGTACCAAACTACTGATGATGAAGTTTGTTGCTGATGATGGGTCGGTTGGATCCATCAGGGGAGATTTGGAAACGGCAGTCGAATGCGACAACGCCAGTCTCTCCCTAAGAAAGAAGTCCAAAGAGACATCCAGGGTCTTCCTCGCTGATTTAGACGCTAGGGTCAACGACAAGGCCAGGCCAGAACCTGAAGGAGACCTCGAGAAGTTCAGGGTCGGCGCTCGGAAGAAAAGTTCACTTTCGAGAACAGAAACCTCCCTCATGACTTGAAAGAACCACTAATAGAAATGATTCGAGAAAACGGCGATCTGTTCGACTGGACACTAGCCGACATGCCGGGAATCGACCCCCAATTCATGTCGCACCACCTTGCTGTGAAGACATAAGCTAAACCGGTGGCACAGAGAAGAAGGAAAATGTCCAAGGAAAGGGCTGACGAGGTGGCCAGGCAATCGGCCAGCTTTCTAGAAGCAGGGTTCATCCGAGAACTAGACTACTCGACCTGACTGTCGAATGTAGTCCTAGTCAAGAAAGCTAATGGAAAGTAGAGCATGTGCGTGGACTATTCCGATCTCAGCAAGGCATGCCCCAAGGGTTCCTTCCCCCTCCCTAATATTGATGCTCTTGTAGACGCGGCCGCGGGTAATCGGTTTCTGAGTTTCATGGACGCATACTCTAGCTACAACCAGATTCCAATGCACCGGCCAGACGAGGAGAAAACGACGTTCATAACAATAGGGGGTATATACTTCTATAAGGTGATGCCTTTTAGACTGAAAAACGCAGGAGCTACATATCAAAGGTTGATGAACAAGGTATTTAGCAGTCTTATCAACAAGACGGTGGAGGTGTACGTGGATGACATCTTGGTGAAGACCACCCAGGCCGAAGACCTCATCAGTGATCTGAAGACCGTGTTCGCATCTCTTCGGCGGCACAACATGAGGCTTAACCCTCTCAAGTGCGCTTTCACCATGGAAGCCGGGAAGTTCTTGTGCTTCATGATAACCCAAAGAGGAGTGGAAGCCTACCCAGAGAAATGTGAAGCAATCCTACAAATGAATAGCCCGGGGTGTGTCAAGGACGTACAAAGGCTAGCCGGAAGGCTTACTGCCCTGTCACGTTTTCTCGGTACGTCGGCAGCAAAGGCACTCACATTCTTTAACTGATGAAAAAAGGAATCGCGTTTGAATGGACCCCAGCATGTGAGGAGGCTTTCCACCATTTCAAAAGAATATTGTCGGGACCTCCTGTGCTTGGAAAACCCAGGGACTCTGAGGCATTGTATCTGTACCTAGCCGTAACCAATGAGGCCTTGGCGACCGTCTTGATATGGGAAGAAGGAAGGGCCCAACAGCCAATGTATTTTGTTAGCAAAACACTCCAAGGAGTGGAGCTGAGATACAGTAAGTTGGAGAAGTTGGCATATGCGCTGCTAACCTCATCCAGAAGGTTATGACAGTACTTCCAAAGTCATCGTATCGTCGTCAGGACGGATCAAGCAATACGTCAAGTCTTGCAAAAACCCAACCTGGCAGAACGGATGATGACCTGGGCAATTGAGCTATCCCAGTATGACTTGCAGTACGAGCCGAGATAAGCGATCAAAGCCCAGGCCATGGCCGACTTCCTCGTGGAGGTTACGGGGGACCCTCACGAATCTCCGGGCACACGGTGGAAGCTCCACGTTGACGGAGCCTCCAACCAAACGTCCGGAGGAGGAGGGATAATTCTCGAGAATCCATCGGGAATAGTGTACGAACAATTCATCAAGTTTGAGTTTCCGGTCTCCAATAACCAGGAAGAATACGAGGCCCTTATCAGCGGCCTGCTACTGTCAAAGGAAGTGGGGGTGACAAGGGTAGAAGTGAACAGTGACTCTCAGGTAGTCACATCCCAGATTAACGGGATGTATCAGGCCAAGGACCCCCTGCTACAAAAATACCTGGGAAAGGTTAAGGACTTGAGCAAGGACTTCGAAGAAGTCATGGTACAGCATGTCCCAAGGGAAAAAAACACGCACTCCGACCTCTTATCTAAACTGGCCAGCACCAAACCGGGAACGGGAAATCGTTCCTTAATTCAAGGCTTGGTAAAAGAACCAACAGTCGCCTTGTGTGCGACCCGTGTAGACGTCGATCCATTATGGGTTGACCCCATCACCGAATTCTTGGGTAGTGGCAAACTCCCTGACGACCACAAGATGGCGAAGGAGTTGAGAAGGGAGGCAGCCAAATACACAATAGTGCAAGGCCAACTGTTTAAGAGAGGGTTGAGTCAACCCCTATTGAAGTGCCTACAACCTGACCAGACGGACTACGTGCTCAGGGAGGTCCACGAGGGTTGTTGCAGCCATTACATAGGAGGGAAGGCTTTGGCTCGGAAGCTCTTCAGAGCCGGTTACTACTGGCCCACGATGATGGCTGATGCTCAAGAATTCATCAGGAGATGCAAGAAGCGCCAAGAAAACGCAAATTTTCACAAGGCGCCAGCATCTGAACTCAACCTGCTAATGGCCTCCCGGCCTTTTAGCCAATGGGGGATCAACCTTCTGGGTCCTTTCCCAGTTGGCCCTGGACAGCTCAAATACCTGATTGTGGCCTGATATGAAAATTATTGTCAGTCTAGATTTTCTCTTATAGAAAAGAATTACTTCGTTGTAAGTATAGCTCCAAACCAACAAACAACTCTCACATCAAATTTAAATTGGTTTTGTCGCAAGTACAAATCCTAATGAAAATTAACCGAAGTATTTAAACCTCGGGTCGTCTCACGAGGAATTGCAATGAAGTGGTCAATTATTGGCTATGGAGAACAAGGGGTTTGATTTGTAAAAGGGCAAGGAATTAAATGGGCAAGAATTTAAATGACAAGAAGAGTAAATCAAGCAAGTAAAGAAAGAAAGCAATTGATAAAAAGAGAGACATTCATGGCAAGGATTGAGAATATAGGCTTTCAATCCTAGTCATACAATGATTATTCACCCTATTTGGTCAACTCTGGCAAATGGAAGAAGGTATCATGTTATCTTCACATAGGGAGAACGTCAAACAAGATTAGTTAATCATATCACAATGATAAACAAGAATTTATTTTACTACGTCATCCTCGATGATGGAAGAAAGTATCATATTATCCTCACATTCGAAGAAAGTCTAATAAGACTAGCTAACCTCAATCCATAAGTCCTAATCAACTCACTAATTAAATTAGCAAGAGATTAGAGTCAACAGAAATCAAACTAGCTAACAACTCTAGATCACCAACATGAGTTGGGTATTCATGACTCAAGATTACCTAATTACTCTTTCCAAGCAAAGAATGCTCAAAATCTACTCCAACATCCAACCAAGCATTTTGTCAAACACTTGGAAGACATAAAAGGAAAGCATAGTAAAAGTACAAGAAATATAAATCTACCAACTACCAATTGCAAGGAAAGTAAATTACAACTCAAATCCACAATAAAAGAACATCAACATCAAATTTCATTAAAAGAGATTCAAATCCAACATGAGTGCATGAACATAAAAGAGGCATAAAAGTAAAATTAACAAGAGAACTAAGAAGAATGAAGTAGTAGAAACAAGAAATTGTAAAGGAAACAAGATGAAATCAAGAAATCATGCCTAGATCTAAGAGAAATTAACCTAATCCTAACCTAATCTCTAGAAAACTAACTAAAGGCTCATCATGACTAACTAAGTGCTCCCCCCCTTTGCTCAAGCTTGAATTCTGCATGAAATACCCTCAGAAACGAGTTGGATTTGGGCCTGGGCAGCTCAGAAATCGCCCCCAGCGATTTCACTTTAAGTGGGTTACGTGCCGAGCATCACGCATGCGCGTGGGTGACGCGTGCACGTGGCCTTCAATTCTCCAAAAGCTCATTTCTTCATGAATTCTCCCTTTTGCATGCTTTTCTCTTCATTTCTTCCATCCAATACTTGCCTTATGAACCTGAAATCACTCAACAAACACATCAAGGCATCAAATAGAATTAAAGTGAATTAAAATCACCAATTTAAGGGCCTAAAAAGTATGTTTTCACACTTAAGCACAAATTAAGGGAGAATTACAAAACCATACTATTTCATTGAATAAATGTAAGAAGAGGTGATAAAATCTCCCAAAATAGGCACAAGATAAACCACAAAATTGGGGTTTATCATGGCCATTGACTATTACACGAAGTGGATTGAAGCAGAACCATTGGTCAACATCTCCTCAGCTAACTGTTGTAAATTCATATGGAGACAGATAATCTCCAGGTTCGGAATCCCAGAGTCCATGATCGGGGAGTAATCCCTGTAGAGATCGGAGAGCCAAGTCCACGAATACTCCTGGGCGGAGCAGAGGAGGCCGTAGAGAAAGACCTGGTTGATGAAACCAGAAAAGTGGCACACTTCTCGAAAACGGCGCTAAAGCAAAGAGTGGCACTTTGCTACAACGCTAAGGTGATAAGAAGAAGATTCGAGCCAGATGGCCTGATGCTATGACATAACGACGTAGGGCTCCCCACCCCTGGCGAAGGAAAGTTAGTGGCTAACTGGGAAGGCCCATATAGAGTGAAAGAGGTGGTTGGCAATGGGGCATACAAGTTAGAACGTCTAGACGGGAGGGAGGTACCCCGAACATGGAACGCAACAAATTTAACAAGGTTTTACCCCTGGAGACCGGAGCGGTCACCCGTCCCGCCGATTCAGTAACTGATAAACCACTATTTCATGGTTTATCTTGTGCTCAATTGAGTGGTTTTTATCAACTCTTTACCCACTTATTCATACTATTTGCATGGTTTTACATTTGCCTTCCTAATTATGTGCTTTGATTGAAAACATGCTTCTTTGGCCTTAAGTTCCCTATGTTTAATCCTCTCTTATTACCATTAGATGCCTTGATATGTGTGTTAAGTGATTTCAGAGATTACAGGGCAGGAATGGCTTAGAGGATGGAAAAGAAGCATGCAAAAGTGGAAGGAATACAAGAAGTTGGAGAAATTGCTAAGTTGTCCAGCCTGACCTCTTCGCACTCAAACGGCTATAACTTTAGCTACAGAAGTCCAAATGATGCGGTTTTAGTTGCGTTAGAAAGCTAACATCCGGGGCTTCGATTTGATATATAATATGCCATAGTTGCCCTGACACTAAGCAACGCGAACGCGTGCTCCACGCGGACGCGTCGCAGTGACGAAAATCAGCGTGGCAGATTTCTTCTCCAGCGATTTCTGGGCTGTTTTCGACCCAGTTTTCGGCCCAGAAAACACAGATTAGAGGCTATAAAGTGGGAGAATCTATTAATTCATAATAATTTTTCATAATTCACAATGTTAGGTTAGATGTAGTTTTTAGAGAGAGAGAGGTTCTCTCCTCTCTCTTAGGATTTAGAATTAGGATTCTTTTCACTTTATGATTATTTCATCTTTTGCGATCACAGGTTCAATGTTCCTTTTATTTATCTTTTCAATTTAATTTATGAATTCTTCTATGTTACAGATTACTCTTTTGAATTAATGTTATTTGAGGTATTTCAGTTTACAATTGTTTCTTTTATTCATGTTACTGTTGCTTCTAATCTGAAGGTATTTTTATTCCAGTAGATTTACTTTTCCCTTTTTGGTCAAGAAATCAGTAACTCAGGAGTTATCAAACTTAAACATGATTGATAATTGTTATCTTTTCTAATTGAATTGAACTTCAACAATCCCAACTTTTCCTTAGGGATTAACTAGGATTTGAGGATCTAACTAATTAGTCACTTGACTTTCCCTTGCTCTAGCAAAGGTTAACTAAGTGGAATTAAGGTTCAATTTTTACCATCATTGATAAGGATAACTAGGATAGGACTTCTAATTTCTCATACCTTGCCAAAAGTTTATTTTACAGTTATTTAATTATTTTACAGTCATTTACTTATTTTAATTACAATTTAAATTACTTGTTCTTTATCTTAAAAACCCCAATTTACAATCTTCACAACCAATAATAAGAACATACTTCCCTGCAGTTCCTTGAGAATACGACCCGAGGTTTAAATACTTCGGTTATCAATTTATTTAGGAGTTTGTTACTTGTGACAACCAAAACGTTTGTACGAAGGGATTTCTGTTGGTTTAGAAACTATACCTACAACGCGACTGTTTTTATAAAATTCTTTACTGGCAAAAATCCTAACGTCAAAATGGCGCTGTTGCCGGGGAATTGCAAACGCGTGCCTTATTATTGGTTATTGTAAATATTTGCTTTTTACTTGTTTATTTGTTTCTATTTTTGTTTTTATTTTTTCTTTTTCGTAAATTAAGAGGTTATTGGTTTTTATTTAGTTATTTAAAAAAAAAATTCAAAAAAATTTTGTTCTTGGTGTTCATCTTGATCTTCAAGTTCTTCTTCGTGTTCATCTTGACCTTCAAGTGGTTCTTAGTCGTTTTCTTCGTTTTGATATAAAAATTTTAAGTTTGGTGTCATTTTATTGTTTTTCTCTTTCCTCATTTAATTCAAAAATATCTTTTCTCTTTATTTTTATTGAATTTTTGAAATTTCCATAAAAAAAAATTTCAGATTTTGATTTTAAAATTTTTATCTTATCGTATCTTAGTTTTAAATTTCAAAATTCAAATCTTTTTCAAAAATCATATCTTTTTCAAAATCTTATCTTATCTTATTTCAAAAATCAAATTTCAAATTTCAATATTTAAATTCCAAAATTCAAAATCCAAATTTTAAATTTTAAATTTTAAATTTTAAAAATCAAACCTTTTCAAAATTTAAATCTTTTTCAATTTCTTATCTTATATTGTTGACTTTTTCAAAATTCAAAATTTAAAAATTCAAATTTAAAAATTTTCAAATTTCAAAATTTCAAAATTCAAATTTCAATTTTCAAAATTCAAAATTCAAATTTCAAATTTTAAATTTTAAAATTCAAATTTCAAAATTTAAAATTCAAAATTTAATTTTCAAATTCAAAAATTTAAATTTCAATAACCTTTTAGTTTAAATTATTTTTATTTTTATTTTTAATTTTTATTTGCTACTATGAACTCTCACCCCTTTGGCTATGAGTCTGGTTACAATTATATTGCAGGAAGAGAAAATTACAATGAGAACAGGCATCAAGGTTGGAACAATCAAAGATGGGAGGAGGCACAAGGATCTGATCAACCCTCATGGCAACAACCACCTCCAATGAACTATCAACAACCACCACCATATGCCTATAAACCCTCTCCTCAACATGGCTTTGGACCACCATACTCACAAGCCCCTTTTCACCATTCACCTTCATATGATCCTAACCCTGATCCACCATACCAACCACCTTATGAACTATATGAACCATATATAGAACCACCCCAATTCCAACCCAATTACTCCAAAGAACCACCACCTCCCTATGCATCATGTCTATATCCATCACCCCAAGAATCAACGGAGAAACTCAAGAAAACATTTGAAAAATTTAATGCCACACTTCATCAATTGAATCAAGCAATAAATCAATTAGCTTTCCGACGTTCGGACACTCAAGGAACCCCCATGGCTTCATGTGGACAATCTAATGAAGAACGTAGCATGAAGGAGACATTAGAAACTCCAGTGGACAGTAAGGAGCATGAATTTGTACTGGAACAAGTAGAGGAAGCCGGAATTATTGAAGAAGAAGAAGTACTTGCAGACTTAGGAGACGCAGAACCTCCATGGGAAAGCCCAGCCATAGAACCTCCTTCAAAGACATTTGAAATTGATGTTGAGGAGGGTGTACAACCTCCAAGGCATATTATGGCTAAAGACTTTAAAGAGGTTGATCAAGAGATGGAAATTAAAGAAGAAAAAGCACAACCTCCTATGCCCTTGGTAAGTAATGAAGAAGAGATTGAATTAGAAGAAAGCTACCAAGAGAAAGAGGTTGAAATTAAAGAAGTTTGCAAAGAGGTGGAAGTTATCAAAGAGCACAAGGGAGTGGAGTTTGAAATCACCTTGCCGAAGTTATTAGAGACCCCTCCCCCTAAGTTGCCATCATCCTTCACAACATTCAAGTGGGTAAAATTCATATCCCTTAGCTTTTTAATCCCACTTGAATATGGGCTACTGGAGACGGATAGTCAACTTAGAGCTCTTTGTGGCATTAAGAGTAAGAGGAAGATGGCCAGTGGTAAGAATTGTCCTGCAAGGTTCATTATGGTTGGAAGCTTTAAGTTTAAACGCAAAGGTTGGTATAAAGCTCAACTGAATGGGTCTAGGAAGCGGTTTGGATGTCTCAGTGAGAATTCCTACTGTTCACCACCCAAGTGGAAAAATGATGATCAACAAGAAGATGGGTGCAAAAGCAAGATTTGGAACCCCGGAATTCATTCCAACAATTAACACTCTTGGGGCCTTGTCACTTGCTTTAACTTACTTGAAGGCTTTCTACGCCTAGTTTGGGATCCCGGAGGTTACTGGAAGTACAAACATTGGTGGGGATTCCTGGATGAATACAAGCATAAGCCACCATAACAGGGAGCTCACCAAATGTCCAACTTAAGGACTCTAACTAAAAGTGCTAGGTGGGAGACAACCCACCATGGTATAATCGTTCCTTTCTCAATTTTAATTTTATTTTCGTTTTGTTTGTTTTTTGTTTTATTTTATTCTATTTTTATTGAACCTGGATTTATTCATACCATCTACATCTGCATTTTACATTCTGCATACTGTATATTGCAGATTTAAAAAAAAAAACACGCACGCGATGCGGCAGCGTCGCTGACGCGTCCGCATCACAAGTGCATTAGGAGAAAAGAAAAGTGAACAGAGAGTCACGCGAGAGCATGGCTGGAGGCGTGCCTGTGGCACGAATCGCCCCACGCGACCGCGTCACTGACGCGACCGCGTCGCTGACGCGTCCGCGTGACCTGAATATCGACGTGAAAAGGGTGCTTGACCGAAAGTTGTGCTGGAGTGGTGATGGACTGGTGCTAAACGCACAAGCCCTACGACGTGACCGCGTGACCGACGCGACCGCGTCATATCCCAATATTGGCCACTCATGCGATCGCATGACCCACGTGATCGCGTCACCCGAAATTTGGCAAAATAAGATCTCAAACAGAGAGTTGTGCGAGTGCGAGGCTGCCCTCGCGCCAGTAGCCTAAACGAGTCACGCGACCGCGTGACCCACGCGACCGCGTCAATTCAAATAAGCGCAAGTCGCGCGACCGCGTGTCCCACGCGTCCGCGTCGCTCGCGCTGCACAGCTCATCCAAATCTGCCAAAAATCTTATCTTTTTTTCCCCAATCCTAATTTTTCCTCTCTCCTTTCTTACTTACTTCTTCTTCCGTTCTTCCCTTCTCATTCTTCTTATCTTTCATTTTATTTTACTTAATTTATTTGTATATTTCATTCATTGCATCTTAATTTTGTGCATATTTTTGCTTTCTTTTCTAAATTCATTATTTTTCCTTTGGTGTTAAAATTTTCTTATTTAACTGTTGCATCTTCTCTTGAATTTATTTTGGTGCTCAGTGACTTGTTTTACACTGTTGGGTAATATTATTTAAGTCAATGCTAATCTTTTATGATATTTGTATTAATTTTGCATTGACATTAATTTATATTGTCTTGCACTCTCTTACCCATTGTTACAAATTTTGTACCACTTGTATGCCATGGCTTCTATTGTTTTATCACGTACATGTTGAAGCTTCCATATAAATGAGACCCTTATCATTTGGCATTAACCCAATCATACTTTATTTATTTTCTTATCTTTATTATTGGGTTACCTTTCTTCCCTTTTTCTTTTAGGATGGCCACCAGGAAGAGAATCGGAAGACGTTTACATGGGGAGACAGACAAGTCCATCTGCAAAATCTTCGGAGAAAAGCACCAGTTGGAATAGCCCGTCCACCTGCACATCTTAGAATGCACCAAGGACGGTGCAATCTTTAAGTGTGGGGAGGTCGATACCGACTTCCATGGGTTAGTCACTTCATATTTTAGCACCAATGTTTAATTTCCTTTGTTAAATTAGTTGTTGCATTTGCATATTTGTTTGATTTTATGCATCTAGTTACTACTTGGTTAAAGTAATAAATTTCTTTTTAGGACTCTATTTTTGAAAAATTTCACTAATAAAAAAAATTTTATGTTAAAACTTGTTTGGAAGTTGTATTTGGAACATGGTTTTTGAGCTAAAGAACACACAACCTGTGAGATTTGAGCTTATTTATATGGTTACATTATTTAACCATAAATATTTTATTCTTGTGTGTTTACTTCTCTATAATTGTGATCTTTACTTTGTTTCAGTCTATATGTCCAATATTTAGTGTATTTACATGTTTGCATATGATTGAGGCCATTATTTGATTTTAGCTCACTTATCCCAAATAAGCCTACCCTTTACATCACCCTTGTTAGCCACCTTGAGCTTTTTAATCCCCATTTGTTCTATATTTTACCACATCACTAGCCTTAAGCGGAAAACAAATTAATTATCCCAATTGAATCTTTGGTTAGCTTAAGATAGTGTGTTAATTAAGTGTGGGAAAACTGTGGGAACATGGGTTAATAAGGGAATGTGTTATATTTTTTAATTTGATAAAATATTTGGAATTTGGGTACCTACTCATGTGAGACTAGAAAAATTAAAAATCCATGTGCATTGATAAGTTATGTTTATTTTTTTTATTTAAAAAAAAAAGAAAGAGAAAAAGAAAAGAAAAAGAGCAAATTAAATAAGGGGACAAAATTACCCCAATGTTAAGTTAATGAAAAAATCAATGCATATGTGATAAAATTAAAGAAAAGTTTATACATGAGTATGTGATACAAAAGTGAGAATTTTGGGTAGCTAGGCATGAATTAGAATTATATAGAGTATATGTTAGGTGAAAGCTTAGGTTAATTAAAGATTCAATTTATAGCTTACTTAGCCATATATATACCCTCACCCTTACCTTAGTCCCATTACAACCTTGAAAAGACCTCATGATGTTTGTATTGGTACATTAAATATTTGTTGATTGAATAGATGAAGAACAAAGTTTAGAAAACATGATTAGAGAAGAGTAGAGTGAATTATCCTATACACTTGAGTGATTAGAGTGCATATACACTACCAGTAAGGGTTCAATGCTTAATTCTATGTTCCCTGCTTTCATAAGCTGTCTTCTTACAAGTTTACTTGTCTTCTATTGTATGATTTAGATTAGTGAAATTTGATTTATATTTGTCTTGGAGAACTTATTTACTTTTAACCAAGTAGGTAGAATCATGTTGCATGTAGTTGCATTCATATAGATAGGTTGCATTTCATACATTCTATCATTCCTCTTCACTACTTTTATAGCTTCTCTTGAGCTTAGCATGAGGACATGCCAATGTTTAAGTATGGGGAGGTTGATAAACCACTATTTCATGGTTTATCTTGTGCTCAATTGAGTGGTTTTTATAAACTCTTTACCCACTTATTCATATTATTTGCATGGTTTTACATTTGCCTTCCTAATTATGTGCTTCGATTGAAAACATGCTTCTTTGGCCTTAAGTTTCCTATGTTTAATCCTCTCTTATTACCATTAGATGCCTTGATACGTGTGTTAAGTGATTTCAGAGATTACAGGGCAGGAATGGCTTAGAGGATGGAAAGAAAGCATGCAAAAGTGGAAGGAATACAAGAAGTTGGAGAAATTGCTAAGCTGTCCAGCTTGACCTCTTCGCACTCAAACAGCTATAACTTTAGCTACAGAGGTCCAAATGATGCGGTTTCAGTTGCGTTGGAAAGCTAACGTTCGGGGATTCGATTTGATATATAATATGCCATAGTTTCCCTGACTCTAAGCGATGCGAATGCGTGCTCCACGCGGACACATCGCAGTGGCAAAAATCAGTGTGGCAGATTTCTTCTCCAGCGATTTCTGGGCTGTTTTCGACCCATTTTTCGACCCAGAAAACACAAATTAGAGGCTATAAAGTGGGAGAATCCATTCATTCATAATAAGTTTTCATAATTCACAATCTTAGGATTTGATGTAGTTTTTAGAGAGAGAAGTTCTCTCCTCTCTCTTAGGATTTAGAATTAGGATTCTTTTCACTTTATGATTATTTCATCTTTTGCGATCACAGGTTCAATGTTCCTTTTATTTATATTTTCAATTTAATTTATGAATTCTTCTATGTTACAGATTACTCTTTTGGATTAATGTTATTTGAGGTATTTCAGTTTACAATTGTTTCTTTTATTCATGTTACTGTTGCTTCCAATCTTAAGGCATTTTTATTCCAGTAGATTTACTTTTCCCTTTTTGGTCTTGGTTAAGAAATCAGTAACTCAGGAGTTATCAAACTTAAACATGATTGATAATTGTTATCTTTGCTAATTGAATTGAACTTCAACAATCCCAACTTTTCCTTAGGGATTAACTAGGATTTGAGGATCTAACTAATTAGTCACTTGACTTTCCCTTGCTCTAGCAAAGGTTAACTAAGTGGAATTAAGGTTCAATTTTCACCATCATTGATAAGGATAACTAGGATAGGACTTCTAATTTCTCATAGCTTGCCAAAAGTTTATTTTACAGTTATTTAATTATTTTACAGTCATTTACTTATTTTAATTACAATTTAAATTACTTGTTCCTTATCTTAAAAACCCCAATTTACAATCTTTACAACCAATAATAAGAACATGCTTCCCTGCAGTTCTTTGAGAAAATGACCCGAGGTTTAAATACTTCGGTTATCAATTTATTTAGGGGTTTGTTACTTGTGACAACCAAAACGTTTGTACGAAGGGATTTCTGTTGGTTTAGAAACTATACCTACAACGCGACTGTTTTTATAAAATTCTTTACTGGCAAAATTCCTAACGTTAGTAACATCTTTTTCTCTGCAAATTTATTGCCATTTTTACTTTATGTGAAGTTATTGCCAGTAAATTATTGCAAGTTGTTAATTTTTGCTATTTGCTTAACAAATTCCTTCTTCATCACTACTCTCTCTTTACATTACTTACTAGCCAACACACCGGTCTACTACGTTCGCGGCCTTACGGGATTGATCACCCCATGAGGGCCATTCAACCACTCCCATTTATCATCGACAAAGCAAACGGTAAGCAATTAGCTAAATTACCAAACCGAGTTGGTAAATAAGTCGTTAATTACCAATTAAATGGTAAGGAAAGGATTCATTAGCTACCGACAAAATGGTCAACAAGTTCATTAGAAACTACACAAGTCCATTAAACTTACTACAAAGTTCAAAAGTCTACACGAACTATTACAAGTCAAAACAAGATAGCATAAAGGAACATCATTTCTTCGGGATGTCGACGATCTGACTGTCCTGGATAGTCTTGAATGCCCCAATAGCAGAAGTGTTGAAGTTAGGAGAAAGCAATTTGACCTAGGCTTTAATCGCCTCCTCGGTCCCATTAATCACCTCCCTAGCCTTCTTCACTGTATCCTTGTTTTTCTTCTTCAGGCCAGCGATCTCTCCTTTTAGTTCAGCTATCTCATCCTTGGCACTCTTAACCGACTTAGCGGCCTCCTCAAGTTTGGCCTCCAAGGAAGTAATCTTGGTCTGGGCTGCAGAGGTCTTGCCACGAGCGGAGTTGAGCTCAGACTGCAACTTCATTTCTCGTTCGGTAAGACGGGCAACCGCTTCGTCAGAGGTCTTCAGCTTCCCCTCTGAGTCAGCAAGCTTCTGCTTTAAGATTCTGACCTCCGACTTCAACCGCTCAACCTCTCGAAGGGACTGACGATACCTTCCGTCCAAAGCCCCGGCCTGATTCAAGATAGGTTCTGCCCTCCTAGCAACAGTAGCGGCCCTTAGCATGCATCTGTAAATCCACCTGGCCTGAGCGCCCAGGTCCCCGTCTTGGAAAAACTCCTCATTGCCGGGCATGAGCTACGAATCAATGAAATTCCTAGCGTCAAAGTTCTTCTCCATAACAGTAAGGGACCCCTCAGGACTGGAGGATGGCTTCCGCTTACGAAGGTTGTTGACTACCACGACATCGGGACCCTCGTTAGCCGGCTCCACCTCAGGAGGCACCACCGCACTGCTACTTGGACCAGTTGTAACAATTGCCCCGGCAGATTTCGGTGGTGGGGGTGCTGATTCCGCTTTGGCAGTAGGAGAGGATGGTTGCTCGGTAGACGGAGTGGCAGAACTATCCTCACTATGACCAGGGAGGAACTGGGACATTAAATCTTCCAGTCCAGTATGTCCAGCAGTCATGTCCACTATAATACACAATAACCCGTTAACTCGATAATATATATATGTAAAAAAAAGAAAAAAAAGGGGGGGGGGAGAAGAAGAGTACAGAAGAAGCAGCAACACGACAACAAACCCAGACGACCACTCACTTATATATCCTCTGCCCATCTCCCAATCACCCATTAGAAGGTGAGGGTTAATATTGTTCTTGTTAAAAATGGCCAGCAACATGTCTGCAATGTTCTTGTCCCACCGAGTCAGACCCTTGTAGGTTATTTTCGTAAAAGCATTAGACCCGGCCCCGAAACTCCAGTAGGTCGGGATCCGCCGCTCACCCTCCAGGGTTAAGCAAAAAGGATGCACTCCCTCGGCAGGTCGGACTTTGAGGAACTTATCCTTAAAGCCATGAAACAAATACTCGAAAATGCCGAAGATTCGTCTCCCTTGAGCAGCCCGGAAAGACATGAACACCTTCTTGTGCCTACCATCCTTGGAAGGGTTCGTCAAAATAAACAGCCACAAGAACACCTCAACGGAGGCCGGCAACTCGAGGTACTCGCAAACCATTTCAAAGCACCGAATAGCAGCCCAGCTATTCGGATGCAGCTGTGATGGAGCCACGTCGCATCAGTTTAAAAGGGCCATTTGGAAGGGAGAGAAGGGTAGGCGGACCCATAAGACGGTAAACATCGCTTTGTACACCCACAACCAGTCAGCAATTTGGTGGGTGTTGAGGTTGAGCTGGCAGAGGCGTTCGTGGTCGGCAGGGACGAATACTTCATAGCGTCCCTCCTCGTCACCACCCCCACATAGCTGGTCGCGGAGGCGGAAGTCCGTTAACTCCTCTAGTGTCATTTGAAAAGGCGTACTCTTCACGTTCGAAACAACCCAGGCATATCTATCAACGGGGGTCTCAGAAGGGAAAGTTGTGCCATACCTACAGTAGGGGCACCACACAGTCAGACTACCAGGTCGGGAAGTTGGGGAAGCTAGAACTAACGCTAAGCGCCACAATAAGGCCTATCTGCAGTCAAAATGAAGCCTAAACTACCAGAAACCTAAATGGCAACCCCCTCTAAAACCTAGCTAATGACAGCATGAAAAGCTACACACACAAGCCTAAGCACTACTTAACACGCAAGAAGCAGAAGCAATGGCAATCATCTGATATTTAATTTGAATAAACAAAAATGTTCCGCAAAAAGGGCGTACTTACTAGAGAAATTGGTTGCAAAGGAGTAGCAGGAAGATTGAAAGGAAGGCGATTGCAAGAAGCAGACCAATACAATCCAGAAAGCTCGAAGGGAAGCAGAAGATACAGGGCAAGGGTAGTTTGGCAGAAATGAAAGGAAACGGTAGGGAAAGGAAAGAAAAACCAAAATGAATGAGTAACTGCCCTGGAGAAGCGCAAAAGTCAGGGGCAAAATAGACCTTTCCCTCCCCACTTTCAAATCAGTCATAAATGCACTTAATTGCAGGCGTGAAGAACGAGGCGACAATCGGCACCATCTCGAAGCAGTGTAGCCTGCTCGCGCGTTGGGGGCACGCTCCAATCGCTAGCGGCCGACCTGACGATAGGATAATTGAATGTGCCAACAATGGCGCTCACGACCATAGCTGGCGCGTTGGGGTACTATTTCGGCCCCGCCCAATGGACACAATGCCCCGACCCGGGCAGTTGGCCTAGCAAGGCCGTCGGACCTAAACCGGGAAACGGACCCGGCCACCTACTCCCCAGCAGCCAGCCATATGACAGCTGGGACAAGGAAGCTTCCTGGAAGGTGGGTCTGTCCTTGTGGGACCCACTCCACTGATAGGGTATATATGGAAAGGGACCTACCCCTCCCCCACAGTACGTCATAACCCCTTTACCTTTATTGTCATCTGTACGGTCTCTGACTAGAGCGTCGGAGTCCTTTTTGTAGGTGGTTCCCCCCTCTCCAACACAACTGCTCGTGAGGTCGCGAGGTCCAGCGTTCCACTCTCCTATACCACAGTCCGGGAGATCCGTCCGTTCACCATCAACTTAGACCAGGCGTCACCCTCTTCGTCTATCTGACTTGTTTGATATCCGAGTCCCCGAACATATATATTCTTCTTTTCTCTCAATTGTAAAGCTCGTTATATATAATTAGTATTTTTTTTCAAAATTATTGATAATTGGTTGATAAATTTATTATATTTTAACAAATAACTACTCATTAGTCACTATACACATATTATCTATCTATCATAATTTGATAGTTTCTTAATGTAATGCTAACAAAATAACAATCTAATATTATTTTATTTAATTCTAATATTTATAATTATATATTTTTTATATCTAAAATTATCTAAATATTATAGCAATAATTTAAAATATAAAATAAGATAATATTAAAAAATTTTAAACTGATTTTATGTTTTCTTTTAAATATTTTTTTAAAAAAACCTAGGTAGCTATTTATTAATAAACTATACTAAATACAGTACATATTAGGTTATAGACTCCTCAGAAGTGGCTTGATTTATTTTCTGATACAGACAGGGTGCATAAAGTTACAGCTGATAGTCCTCACATATGCAAAAAAAGGGGCTATAAGAGAATTGATTAGTGAAAAAGGATATAAAGGCTTGAGCAGACATCAGAGAAGTGGTGTCAAGTGATTTGTGAGTCCTTCCTCTGATTCAGTTATTCTCTCTGGCTACTCTTTCTTCTTTAATTTTCTTTTCTCATTACCTATATTCTTGATTGCAGGTGACTTCACTAGAGCAACCAATTGTTCATACACTCATCTTATTTTCTCATTCTATTCATATCATACCATACTATACTTCACAGACCTATATACTTGTGATTGAGTTTTACTGAATGTTCACATACTTGCTGTAACAAATACCATTTCTTCTTCTTAATCGTATCAATTGGTGCTTTTTTTGAGTTCAATAGTACGATGGATAACATCTGATTACAAATGATGTAAGTAGCTGTTAATAAACTCACTGATATCCACAACAGACAACTCACGATGATTACACAGTCCTTGGTAGTGATCTTGGCACAGCTCACGCCACCGATAATCAACTGACCCACACCACCATCACACATATACTAGATTTGCACCACCGCGCCAATTGAAGGTTGATTTTCCCAAATTTACTGGCGGAGAAGATGTCTTACAATGGCTATATAGAGATGAGCGACTTTTCAAGATCTACAATGTTCCGGCGAACCAAATTCTTGATATCATTGCGGTACACTTGGAGGGACAAGCGCTTGCTTGATTTTGATTATGGGAGAAACTGGATTAGGTACATGATTGGTTTACTTTATCCATCGCTATTTAGATATAATTTGGTCCTTCCCAATTTGATAACCCTAAAGAAGAGTTGTTAAAATTGAAAGAAACATCGTCTGCTTGTAAGTATTTTGAAGCTTTTAATGATTTGGCTTCACTTGCTTATGGCATGGATGATACTTTGTTATTAGACTATTTTGTTGGTGGCTTACACCCAGAGCTCAAGGTCGAAGTGAAAGCATGATCTTTGGCGTCTCTTCTTCAAGCGGTTTCAGAGGCTAAACATTTTGAAGAAACGTTCATACCCTCCTAGACAAGTTCGAAAATTCCACACCTCCTTACCAACCATCTCATCCTAAAACCACGACTATACACAACCTAAAACTCCCTCAGCACAGTCCTTCCTCATCCCAACCAAACACCGCCACTGTTACTAACTCTAAACAAGGGCTACCAATTTATGTAAGCCCATCCCCACCGATATCCAATTCTGACACGAGAAAGGACTTTGTTTCACTTGTGATGAGCATTTCTCCCCAAACCACAAATGTGCTTCTAAACATTATTTTCTCATTCAAACTATCGAGCAAGTCCCTAAAGACCACCAAATTGAGGAGGAAAATACAAAAATTAAACAACCAGATGTGACCATAGGGACCAAAGAGGAAGAGATCCATCACCAATCCTACAATTCCTTAAAGAGAATACCAGCAAGGAGGTCTATCTGATTCACTAAAAATGTCAAAAGCAGAGAAATACGAATTTTAACGGATGATGGGAGCTCAGACAACTTCATACATCTAGCATTGACCAAATGACTTGTAGTGTCAGTGCACCATACTCTTCGTTCAAAGTAGAATTTGGGAACGGAGTCCTGTTGCAATGTAAAGGGGAAGTAAAGAGTTTACAGATAACAATTCAAAGACACACTTTATTTATGGATGCCTTTATTTTGCCTATATATGGTGAAGAACTAGTGTTAGGAGATATTTTGTTAGAAACACTAGACACCCATTTGGTGAACTATAAAAAGAAGTTCATTACCGTCTTTGATAATAACCAATTAGTGACATGCAAGGAGGGGTACATCAAGCACTAACCAATGCTCAATTCCATCACTTGAAGAGACTTTATGTTGCTAAACAAATAACAAAGATATACATGATGCAGCTACAACTTAAAGACACCACTAAAGAAGTCGAGCTTTTGCACACTTTTGCTAATGTCTTTAAAGTTTCATAAGGCTTCCCCTCTCCTCACACACGACCATGCAATAGTTTTGCTGCTAAATGCCCCCACCTGTTAAGGTGCGTTCGTATAGATATCACAAGGCTAGAAATCTGAAATTGAAAGAATGGTGAAAGAAATGTTAGTAGAGAGCATTATTCGACCAAGTACCAGCCCATTCTCTTCCCTATTATTATTGGTAAAAAATAAAAATGGCCCTTGGCAATTTTGCCCAGATTATCGGATACTCAATGAATTAATAGTTAAGGATTCTTTTCCAATGCCTACAGTTAAGGATTCTTTTCCAATGGAGCACAATTTTATTTGAAGCTGGACCTACATTCTGGGTACCACCAAATTCGAGTGAAAACTAGAAATTATTGCAAAACAGCTTTTTGAACTCATCATGGCTTATACGTGTGGTTAGTTATGTCATTCGGTCTCACCAACACGCTAGCCACATTTTAAAGTCTGATGAATTCAATTCTTTTAGATGTGTTTAGAAAATTTGTAATGGTGTTCTTTGACAACATACTAGTGTACATCCTGAATTGGTCTCACACTTGCAGTATTTGACGCATGTTATCACTGTGTTGAGGGATCACTCTTTATATGCCAAGCTCTCTAAATGCTCTTTTGGGAAGCAACAAGTTATTTATCTAGGCCATGTCGTGTTGAGAGAAGATGTAAGAGTGGATAACTCCAAGATCGAAACAATTAAACATTGGCCAACTCCTTCGTCACTTAAACAACTTTGAGCTTTCTTGGGACTAGCTAGCTATTATAGAAAATTTATCAGAAATTTTGCCATATTGGCAGCACCATTCACTGACTTATTGAAGAAAGATAACTTACAGTGGTCAGCTACGACAGAGGAGACCTTTCAAAGATTGAAGACAACTCTCACGCATGCTCCAATGTTAGCAATGCCCAATTTTTCAAAGTTGTTTGTGTTGGAAACAAACGCCTTCGGGGTAGGTATAAGCGCTATTCTAAGTTAGGAAGGCCATCCAATAGCTTTTGTTTTCCAAGAAGCTCCCTAGTCTAAATCAAAAGCAATATGCATATGTTAGAGAAATGCAAGCAATCATTGCGGCAATGACTAAGTTTCAACACTACTTGTTGGGGCACAAATTTGTGATCCAAACCGATCGCAAAAGCCTTATAGAGATGCAAGCACAGACCATACAAACACCTGAACAACAAATTTGGCCCTTTAAATTATTGGGATATGACTTCACAATAAAATACAAGAAAGGAATTGAGAATTAGGGAGCTGATACCTTATCAAGGTCCTTCTATAATCTCACCATAATTGCATGTGCCTGGTTGTCTCAGTTGTGACAAGAGCTGGAGACTTATAAACCTGAGGAGGAATTCAGTGAAGCGGAGATTAGATCAGGTATATTACAGTGACGACAAGGCTTATGGTATTGGGGTGACAGATTAGTGATCCCAAAGATTTCTAATTTAACACAACTTATTCTGTAGGCATACCATAATTCAGTTCTTGTGGGGCATGATGGATACCACAAGACTTTAACCAAGATAACTACAAAGTTTTATTAGAAACTTATGGCCAAGACAATTAAAGAATATGTAGTAGCTTGCACTACTTATCAACAAGCAAAGTATACTACTCAATCACCTACTTGAACCTCTCCCTATTCCATCCCATATTTGGCAAGACATCTCCATGAATTTTAGAACAGGGCTGCCAACATGACATTGTTGTTCAGTTATCTTAGTGGTGGAGGACCATTTATCCAAGTTTGCTTACTTCATTGCTTGCCAGTTGACTTTACAACCCCAAAGGTAGTAGATGCTTTCCTTAGAAATATCGTGAGTGTACATGGCATTCCTCAATCCATTGTCTCTGACAAGAATAAGCTTTTTACTAGTAAAGTTTGGGAACAATGATGTGGTAGGCAGTGCATCTTGTTGGCCTGAAGTTCATCATACCACCCAGAATCAGATAGATAGACCGAGGTTTTAAATAGATACTTAGAGATGTACTTACATTACTATACTCAAGAGAAATTCCATGATTGGTACCATCTCTTACTGTGGGCTGCGTTTAGCTATAGTACATCATATTATTCTATAATCGACATGTCCCCATTAAAGGCTATTTTTGGTCAAGATCCCCCTCCTATAATCCGTTATGAGGCTAACGCAACCGATGTGCTGGTAGTCCAAGAGCAATTACAACAGTGAGATTAGATTCTCGCAACACTTAAGCTAAATCTCCAAAAAGCTCAAGTGCGCCTGAAACAAATGGCAGATAGAAAAAGAAGAGAGGTGGAGTTCAAGATGGACAATTATGTGTTCGTCAAGTTGCAGCCATATCTGCAACAGTTAGTGGCTTGGCACAGGAATCTGAAGTTTGGAATGAGATATTTTGGCCCTTTTTCCAATAGTAGCAAGAATCGAGAAGGTGGAAAATTAACTACAACTCCTACCGACAGCAAAAATTCATCCCCTTTTCCTTGTTTCATAGTTCAAAAAGTGCACGGGAGAACCAATAATTACTTATATTCCAACTCCTTTACTGAGTCCAACCTCAGTTGCTTTTGGGGATCGAATGATTAAAAAGGATTATCGCTGGCAAGAACAGGTTCTGGTAAAATGGTAGGGGATATCCAAAGAGGAAGCCACTAAGGAATTATATGAGATCATGAGGCAACAATTCCACCCTTCAACCTTAAGGACAAGTTCAATTTTAAGGGGGATAGTAATGATACAGAGAGGGTGCATAAAGTCACAACTGATTGTCCTCACATGTGCGAAAAAGGGCTATAATAGAATTGGTAGTGAAAAAGGATATGAAGGCTTGAGCAGGCATCAGAGAAGGGGTGTCAAATGATTTGTATGTCTTGCTTTTGATTTAGTTATTCTCTTTGGCTACACGTTCTTCTCTAATTTTGTTTCCTCACTACTTCCAGTCTTGGTTGCAGATAACTTCACTGGAGCCAATTGTTCACACACATTAATCTTATACTATAAGAAAAATGTTGAGTACCGTTAGATTTTCCATCGGTAGATTTAGCATTGGATTCACCGACGGTTATGACTGAAAATTTGTCCTTCAAAAAAATCACTGTCGGATTCAATATTCCGTCACTAAATACAAGGGTAAGAAGTAATGAGAAGTTTTATTTTATTTGCGCCAATGTTACTGTCAGATTTTACAACGAAATATTTTGCCAGTAACAGGTTTAATTGAAACGCATTGTTTAGGCAACGACAAATAACTAACAGATTGATTTGCTGGTAAATCTGACGATAAAATAGGGGTAAAATTTAAACACAAAACCCTTCCTCCTCACTTCTGCAAACTCTCTCTCTCTTCTCTTCTCCTCTCTCTCATCCATTGAGGTTGCCACAATCGCCACTAACTAGAGCTGCTGCCGTCGTTGCCGCTGCATGTCGTCGTCAATGCTGCTGAAGCTGTCACCGTCGCCACTATTGGTTTCCATTTCCATCCGAGGATCTCACCTTAGCATCATTACTTCTGCCTTCTGCCACCACCACGCTTCCACAAATCTTTCAGCCACCATCAGAGGTAATATTTCTATAGTTATTTTATTTTTTCAAATTTTTTCTTTGTGAGTTTAGTATTTTATTAGGTATTTATTATTGATTAATTTTATTTAATGAAGGTGTGATTAGGATTTGTTATGTTAATTTAGTGCAGTTCAAAATTACATAATGTTAGTGTATGTTATGATATGGTGAAACTAAGAGTGCTTGAACTATTGGAAGATTTTATTTGAGAATTAAAAGTGCTTGAGCTGATCAAAGATTTTATTTGAATTTAGTGAATGAGTTTTTTTCCAATTACATTCAACTTCTATCGTTTATTTTTGTTATCCCTATTGTTAATTTGGTGAAATTAAAATCAGGTTTCAATTAATTGCAATGTCGAGTTTTATTTATTCTTTACAAATTAGTTTTTGATGTAGTTTAACCTTGTGAATTTAATAAATGTCCTTTTTATTAGGATGGTGCTAGTTTCTTTGAGATTAATTAGAGTTCGCTTCTTTTATGCCGGACTTATTTTTTCTAGGATAGAGTTTTAGGACTGAAGTAGGAGAAGGTTGCATAGTGGCGCCTTTTCGAAACCTTTGTTTGTTGATAAATTGTCAAGTTATAAGGGGTTGTGAGAAAATGATAATTAGATTTAGTAGGAGATTCTAATTACAGAGAAAACTCTGCCGAATTTTCTAAAAATTTTAATAACTTGTGTTGTTGGTTTAATTCTAGGATTTTTATTGTAAAATGATTCCCATCCATTGTCTGTGAATATACGATAGGGATAACGGTGGACCAGGGGATTTAAAACCTGAGTTATTTGAGGAGGTTGACGAGTTTGTTTCGTATGTCTTCAACATGAAATCGTTTAAGTCTCAAGGGGTATCTAGGTGTCTGTGCTATAAGTCTCCACTGACTAAGTGGTTAGGACCTTTGAATATAACACTTTATCTCTACCATAATGGGTTTGAGGATGGTTACTAGATGTGGACGAAACACGAAGAGGTGGATGAACAAGGAATTAACCAGTCTGTCTCGAATTTCAATAGCTATGAGGGTCGATCAATGAAAGTTTAGGTTCTTAGAGAACTAAACATGAAAGAAATAAATTAGGAGGGTAACCAAGAGATATACAATGAGATGGTGTTTGATGCAACTGGTGTTCCCGATATAGAAGATGCTGAACAAGAGCCTAACTCGAAGACAAAACGATTTTATCATCTACTACAATCTATCACAAAATCTTTGTTTGAGGGGTGCATTCATTCGAAATTGTTTGTATATGTTAGAATGATGAGTATTAAGTCTGAGTCAAATTATACACAAGAGTCCTTTGATAAGTGGGTCACCCTTTGCAACGAATTAGTACCTGGCGGGACTACTGGCATCCCCCGAAGCCACTACGAAACAAAGTTAGTTTTGAAGTTAGGTCTAAATTTGGTGAAAGTCAATTGTTATTTGAATGGTTGTATGTTGTATTACAAGAGGGCATGGATCTAGTTGCTTGTATATTTTGTGATACACCGAGGTTTTAAGTCAAGAGAGAACAGATTGGTAAACGATGTGCCAAGAGAGTTCCAAACAAACAGATGCACTACTTGCCCTTAATTTTTAGGCTATAATAATTGTATGCATCAATGAGCTCGACCCCTCACATGACCTGGCATAATAACAACAAGACAGATTACGGCTTTATGACGCACCTGTCACACGGGGATGCTTGGAAGCACTTTGATCGGGTCCACCGTACATTTGCGAGCAACCCTAGAAATGTCAATTAGCTTTGTGCTCTGACAAGTTTGCACCAAACTCTAATTTTGGTAACGCGTACTCTTGTTAGCCTGTTATGGTGACTCCTTATAACCTACTTCTTGAAATGTGCATGAAGGACTCATACATATTCTTATCTTGTATCATACCTAGTCCAAGCAACCCAAAGGCCAAAATAGATGTCTTTTTGTAATCTTTGATGGATGAGTTGATGGAGTTGTGGATTCATGATGTAGAAACTTATGATATTTCAACGATGACAAACTTCCAACTACATGTTGTGTTGATGTGGACCGTTAACGACTTTCCTACAGATGGAATGTTATCAGGTTGGTCCACATAGGACAGAATGTCGTGTCCCATTTGTATGGAAGATACAAAGGCATTTTGGCTGATGAATTGGAAAAAGAATTTGTGGTTTGATTGTCATTGAAGTTTTCTTGATATTAATCATCATTTTCGGTGCAACAAGGACCTATTTAGGAAGAATAAAACTAAACAAGAAGAGGCACCAATGAGATTGGGTGATTTGTAGGTTTGACACTGTGTCAGTCAAATCGCAGTTGAGACCTTCGAGATATGACAAGGAGTAATTGGATGAAACAAAGTATATTTTGGGAGTTACTTTAGTGGAAATACAACTTGGTTTGTCATTGTCTTAACATGATGCACACTGAAAAAAGATGTTTGATAATATCATGCACACCGTAATGGACATTGAGCGAACAAAGGATAATGATAAGATAAGGTTGGTCTTAGTGGACATTTGCAAGCGGCAAGATCTGAACTTAAAGAGACTTGAGAACAGTCGGTGGGCTAAATCAAATGCTGTGTTAGCTCAAACAAAGGACTAAATACAAAATATTTGTAGGTGAGTTAGCGGATTGAGGTTTCCTGATGGTTATGCTTCTAACTTGGGTAGGTATGAAAAAGGTCTCACAGGGTAGACTTACTGGGTTAAAGAATCATGATTGTTATGTCTTTATGGAGTAATTGATTCGTATCGCATTCAGAGAACTTCCTACCAACATCTGAAAACCCTTACATAAATATGTGAGTTTTTTAGGGAGTTATGTGCTACGAAACTTAGCGTTAATGATCTCACAGTCATGGAAAAGAACATTCCCATCATGCTTTGTAAGTTAGAGAGGATATTCCCTCCAGGGTTTTTTGATGTTATGAAACACTTAGCAATCCACCTTCCATACGAAGCAAGAGTATGTGGGCAGTAAGACCCAGAACTTTTGAAGAATCTTATTATGAGCTGATTTTAAATTTTTTTATTATTAGAGATTTTACTTTCAGAAATGATTTCGTTGAGAATAATTAAATCAAGTTTTGATAATTAAAATGAAGATTTTACTTAATTTCATAATTATTGAGTTATTTTCTATATTTAAATTATAATGTTAGTAGTTATGAAATAATAAGAACCTTATATGATTTGGACTAGATAATTAATATTTCAAAATATTAATACTGCTATTTTAGAAAATAAAGAAATTAAGTATATTGTCTCTAATTATTGGATTTGAACATTTTATTCAAAATAATTTGTGAAATTGAGAGCAAATAGTATTTTTTATATATAATTAATGTTGGATTTAATTTGGGTTTCAATTACTATATTATTCCCATTTTTATTTGAAGTTACTAAACTAACCCTAACCCTAATTTTCACACAACACTCTTACCCTAATTTCTCCCTAACCTTCAGCCACCACACCCCAACCCCCCCTCTTCCTTACTCTCAGCAGCACACATCCAAGAAAGGAGAAAACAAAGGGGAATCAGAAATCAAACACTCACGCATGGAGAAGAGCGTGCCGGCCAGGAAGGGTGCTACCGCCGCCAGCTAGTCGCCGTCGATCCCGTCACTTGCGTCGTTGCCAGCCGTGCCATCACAGAAGAGAGATGCGCCGGAACGGGGTTCGCAGAGGAGTCACCGCCGTTTATCCTCACCACGTCGCTGTCATGCTTGAGCTCACGAAGAGAGACTGACGGAAGAGGGTGGCGCGCACAGGAGAGGAAGAAACTTCCCCTGCGTCGCCGTTATTGACCAGCCAAGGTGCCGTTCACTATGCTGCCACGAGGTCGCCGCCGTGGCTGCTTTGAAGGGAGCTGTAGTAGTCACCGTCGAGCAAGAAGGGTGGAGGAGAGAGAGAGAACTCGCGTCTGAGGCTGGAGAGAGATGTGGTCTGTGTTGCTGCCTCCATCGCGACTGGTCAGCCACCGCCACTGCTGGGGAGTCGTCGCCGGTCTACGCGCCGCCGCTGTGCTCCTTGCTGCCGTCGCGGTCAGAAGCTGTCGCCATGTCCTCCGGCCTCTTAGCTGCTGCAGTGGTCGTGGTCTGCTGTGTATGGTCGCCGGGGAAGTCGTTGTGGCTATTGAAATCATCGCCGAAGCTTCTGGCTGCTTCTGCCACTCGAAACCTCACTGCTGTCGCCGGAAAACTCTGCTGGTACGGGTTTTTGAGTTTGGTTTTCATTCGTTTAAGATTCTAGAAACTTTATCGTCTCTGTATGTGGGTTTCAGTCACCATCGCTAGAGTCCGGTCGCCGCTGCCGCTTGAGGTGGCTACCGAGGCCACTGCCAAACTAGTTCAGAGCCCGCCGCTGTTTCGTTTCGCTAGTTCAGTAAGTATTTCTATTTCGAAAGTCCTGCGTTAGTGGTCTATTCCGTGTAATAAAGTATTTGCGATGTTAATGGTTTTAGGAGCTAGAATCCGAGTTTTCTTGTGGCGTTTGAAACTGTTTCTGCTTTTGAAAAAGCAAGCAGAGCTGAGGTTTTAGGTGATGTCGATTCGGGTTGAGGAGAAAGGAACTCTGTGAGGCGTTTGGGTTATGGTTTGGGTATCGAGGTAGAGGCCTTTTCAGAAAAGCTTATTTTATAAATTGGAATTATTATATATGGATATTATGTGGTAAAAATATATCCTTGAGTGATTGTATAAGTCTTATGTAATGTTGGTTGTCTTGGATGAATATGAATGCTTGGTTGATTCGATTATTATTTGGTTTTGTGAAACGGACGATTTTGAAGTGTTTCTTTAAAGTCACTTCTTTAAAGCTTTGAAATTAAGTTTAATCCGTTGGAAATTGATTTAAGTTTGATTTGGTTTTCTTGAAATATGAAAATGGAAATGTACCTTTGGATTCAGTTGGATTTTGAGCTAATTTGGTTTTGAACCTTTAAGGAGGGTTGCGGAATGGTTTGGTTGGGACCCGAAAAGGGTGGCAAAGTCCAATTTTTAGGAGACATGCTGCCAAAATTCCTATAGAATCTGAGTCTTTATTTGAAATATTATTTGAAAAATTATGAGTTTAATGCCTTTACTATTTTACTTGGAAGTTTGTGAATTTAAGACTTTTTATTATCTTTACTTGGATCAATTATGAAAGCAATGAAGCTACGCTTTGAAAAGAATTATTTAAAAGAGAATTATGATTTCTCCTTATTTCGTAAGAAAAATAGTATGTCTTTGGGTGCAAGTCATTCGAAAGAGAATTATGCTTTAAGGCTGTTTTAAAGGTGAAAAGGGTTTATGTTTTTCTTTATTTAACTTAAAGATTATCACTTGGAGGAGTTTTCGTGACTTTAAAAGAATTTGGGTTTCGATTGACAAATCTCATTTCTTTGACGATTTAGATAAGCTTTAAAGTATCCTTTGAATTCTGGTTTAGCAAAACAAAAATGATTTTTTGAGCCGTTGGAAACGCTTCAGATTTTTATCAAAGGGTTGAAATTGGTTTTGGTTTAAGGGGACGAAATGATTTTGAAAATGTGGTTGGAGTAAGTGATTACATGATTCGGCTTGGTTTAGATTCTACTTTTATTACTCAAATAGAGAAGCTAAGGTTTTAAAGACTTCAAATGAATTTGAGGAGGTGAGTTGTGTTATTCTCTCCTAAAGTCTTGAGACTTTACCGATGACCTTTTGTTACCAAATCTTGTTTTAGAATGAATGATTTTGAATCTCGCGGAAATGACTTTTGATTTGGTGTGGTCTCTGAAATGTTTGGAAAGATATTGTGGAGAGTGGCCTTATTTTAAAAAGGAGAAATTTATGTTTGAGGAGAAGTGGTTAGCCACCACCTTCTCAGTAACCATGTTTTAAAAAGGGGAATTTACGTTTGGGGAAAAGTGACTTATGAGCCTGGAATGATTTGAGGAATGAGGATTTTAAAGCCAAGACTGGAAAGAATTAATTTTTGATTTCAAAGTAAAGTGAATTGAGAAAAGTGATTTATGGCTTGAATGATGATTTTATGAGTTTGATGATGTTGGATGGTGGAAGTGCTATTATGTTATGAGCCAGAATGGCTGTATATGTTAATGAATTATGGCTGATTGTGGAATATGTTATGAGCCGGAATGGTTGTATATTATAATGAATCATGGCTGACTATGAATCATGAATTTAAGCTGGATGGTTGAGATGAATGTTGATTTATGGCTGAGAATAAATGCATATATGCTGAGTTATTGATATTGTGATTGTTGCACTCCACCTATCTGAGATACGAGTTTCTCTGGGTGAAAGCAATGGCTAGCCACCCCCTCGATACTCTGCTGACCCTATGTCATTAGTGTGGCCAGACACTGTTAAAGTTCCGGATGAGTTCACCGCCGTGAATATACACCAGTGAGGGTGTTGGATGTGAATTATGATTATGATTGTGAATAACTCGAGTTGGGGATGCACGACAGAGGGACAGTCCAATGGTTAGCTACCAGGACTTGTTGGGTTGGCTTTATAACTGACAGATGAGACTCATCAGCCACTAGGACAGGAATTCATCATATGCATCTATGTGACATTATTTGGGTGTGCATATTGTACTTGGTTTGCCTTTATGATTAATTGTAGTTAATTGCTAATTGTTCTACTTGAAGTAATTGTTTGTTTGTGCTTTAACTTTCCTACTTGTATTTGCGATTGGGATTCTGTTGGACTGTGGTGACTGGTTGTTGTTTGAATTGTTTAGGCCTAGGGCCGTGGTTGATAATGAGGTGGGCCGAAGGCCATGTCTGGTTGATGTTTCTGGTTTAGAAAAGTATGAAAAACTAATCTGGTTCAGAATAGATAAACCTTTTGAAGGGATTTTGAATTTTTAAGAAAATGAACAATTTCCTCTTTCAGAAAAGATTTCAGATTTTTTTATAGTAAACCTTTGCTTTTGAAAAGATGCATAAGGCGGTTATTAATCACTGTAACGATTTTATCTTGCGTATCCTATTATAGTAATTTGCAACCCTATAGTGAGAACCCTTTCGAGGATGATGTTCTCACTCCCCTACAGGTCTTTTCTTTTTCAGGTTACGGATGATGAAATTCGAAAGAGCTTATTTTTTTTCTGTTAGACGATATTTCTGTATTGTTTTAGTATTTTTGTTTCCCTTGCCTTTAACCTTGCAAGTTCTGTATGAGGGATAGGATTTTGATATGAGATGCTTGTAAATTAATATATATATATATATATATATATATATATATATATATATATGTATGTATGTATTTCCTATGAGCATTGTAACTTATATTGTAAGTATGAATGTATGTTTTTGAAAAAATTTGGTCTAAGTTTTAAACAGGCTCATAAAATAGTATTAAATATTATAAGAGTCATCGTAATACCCGAGCTATCAGAGTGGCGCAGCCGGAAGCGTAACATTTTGATAGTTAGGGTGTTACATTATGGTATCAGAGCGGTCGTTCCTGTAGAGCCTGAGGAATGGACTGACTATTCTTCAATTGCATATTCTGAGTGTCTGTCATGCAATAGTCTTGTCGGATGATGAAAATTAGAGCTTTATGCACATGACGGTCTATTGATTAACGCTGTTAGTCTTGCATTGCATACTTCTTGGTATTAAGTTTTGCCAGCTTAAAACTAGTGAATTATGTATATGGGAGCACTAATGGGTTATCATAGACGATATACGGGTAATAATTAATGCGATTCGCAGGTTTTGGGAACGTTAGAGACTATTTCTCAGGGTTACTCAGTATGTGTCTTAAAATTCTGTTGGAGTCAACTTGTTCCTTCCTAGCTTCTCTTGAGGTTCTTGTTGCCCTTTTCTTTTGGAAAGTAGTTTGGATTTCCAACCCTATTTCTCTATTCATATGCATCCTTGTTTGATCCTAATTGCATATGCCTGTTTGAAATCCTTGGTGTATCTGTCTTTCTCTGCTTAAACCCTTCTTCTGGATTCATGTATTTTTCTATATGATTTTGATCTTGTTTTGATGCCGCATGCCTTTTTAAGTTCTTATTCCGGGCCTCTTTTTAAAGAAATTATGATTCATAATTTTCTCTTATTCGGCTATGTTTACAATCAATTTTTGAATTTTTATAAAGTCACTTTTGATTCAATATACACTCATTTATATAAAACTTTGAAAATTTGTTATGCAATTTAAAAACTATTTATTTCTAATACCTCACCTGTTCTTCTACTAGTTTAAGGAATTATACTTACTCTAAATACAATTTAATTTTCTAAATAACCTTATTACAGTTCTTATGCATATCTTTATTTGATTATGTACTTAGGTATTTTTCAAAATTTCGGAAAGAAAAGATTTTTGCCTTTATTCCGGTTGATCTTCGTTTGACAAGTTTCGCCTAATTCATTTTTAATTGAATTTAATTTAGCATGATACATTGCTTATGCAATTGTTGTTCTTTTGAAAATATTGGGCTTATATATTTCCTTTCTAGCATGGACTAATTCCTTAAGTTTTTTGTTTCTATGGATGTCATACTTGACTTTGTTTTTAACTAATCTTTTACATCTTGTGAACATTACCATTGATCTTGGTTTCCCTTCTCTTGTGAATATCCTTCTTATGTGAGTTAGCTTGATTCGTTTCAATTTAGTGCATCGTTTATCCTCTCATTGTCTCTACCAGAGTTCTTAGTCAAAGATTTATTCTTGAGAAATTACTAGCTATTGAGTTGTCTTTTCCTATGACTTTTGTATTCTTTTGGATCAATTGAAAGCTTGTTTAATGTCTCATTACCATTGATCTTGTTTAATGTCTCATTACCATTGATCTTGTTACATGGGCCGGTCTAATTTAGGGGGATGTACCATTTTGAGAGGATGATTAGATCTTTCAAGTGTATCATGAAGAACAGAGCTCGGATCGTGGGAAGCATCTGTAAAGCATTCCTAACTAAAGAAATATCTACATTTTGCTCTTTCTATTTTGAGCCTCATGTTGAATCACATAAAACAAGGGTTGGAAGGAACGATGAGAGGGGAGAATCCTTGTCAGCTGGAACAACCTATCCAATATTTGTTCTGGAAGGAGCTGCAATGGGTGCGTGTAGTGAATATTGGTTAGAGAAAAAGAAAATCGATGCGACACATTTGCATGTGTTGCTTAACTGTGACTAGGTTTCACCTTACTTGAGGTGAGTTTTTTAAATCTTCATAAATATTGCAATTAGTAAGATATTAACTTCTTCATCTAATCAAAATTTCAGTACACTGAAACTTCATTATTTATCATATTGTATCATAGGTTATTTCAGGAAACAAATCTTGATACATCATTGAAAATTTTTTTACATTGGTTTCGAGAATATGTCAATGTCTCTCTATCTGACACAACAGATTGGGAACTAGTTGCAGTTAGTTAGGGCCCAATGAATAAGGGCACAAGCTACCCAATATACAATGTTAATGGATATCGGTTCCATGCTTTACAATGGTCAGTGGAAAAGAAAACAGATACCACCAGAGTCTGGGTTCATCGGGATGCAGGAAGTGGTCATTCTAATTGGTATGGTGTGTCGCACAATATAATTCAATTAGAGTAACTCTTTTGTCACACTACGTACAAGGTGTGCGTGTTTAAACGTGAATGGTATGATCCATGATCGCAATAGAGAATACGAAAATACAAGGATTACAATATCACTAAAGTAAATGTAACCAGAAAATATAGATACTATGATCCTTTTATTCTACCTCAAAATGCACGACAAGTATACTATTTTTCTTATCTAAGGCCATGCAAGTCTAGTTAGGTTGTTGTGGTTAAGACTAAATCAAGAGATCGCATCGAGTCTGATGGAATAGAGGATCAGTAACCTTACCAAATTGATGACCCAACTTCGTCGAAAATGGTGGTTGACACCGGTGATCCAATCACTCTTAGGTTGGCTGTTATGGATGATGACATCATTGACCTTAGGGTTAGATGACGACATGCTACCACTAGAGGACAATGATCTTCAAGAAGAAGAGGGGATCGATGGAGACGAAGAAGAAGAAGATAAGTTCGATGATTGGAAAATTACCTCAGAAGAGGAAGAGGATGACGAACCAGAGGAAGTAGATGATGAATCTGAATAAGGTTAACCTAAATATAGTTTAACTAGCTTGTTGTATATTTAAACCTTATTTTAGTTAGATCATATAATTACAACGCACACTAGCCTTAGTTCTATCTTATGTATTTTTTTTATTTCTTTCGGGTTTTTATACTGTATGCTTAATTTTTCACATCATACATAAATCACTTTTTTTTTTCAGATAATGATGCGTGAGCATCTTTCTTACCTTTTCCTAGTGAATTTGCATTTAATTTGTTAAGTTTTATCAAGAATTAATTATCTTTTAGCCACTATGGATGCTACTTTGAGTCTTGTGCAATTATGTTTATTTTAGGTAGCATTCGGATGGATTTGATAGAGTTTCTGCAGAGAAAGAGAAGAAACCAAGGAGCTGACCAGCGAGGAGCGATGCGTGCGCATGCTTGACGCGTACGCGTGAAAAGCAAAGTTGCACAGCGATGCGTGCGCGTACCTGACGTGTACGCGTGACACGCGAAGAAGACCATCGACGCGTACGCGTGACTGACGTGTACGCGTGACATGCGCTACATGCAGAAAACGCAGAAAAATGCTGGGGGCAATTTCGACTGCTGTTTGACCCAGTTTTCAGCCTAGAAAACACAGATTAGAAGCTATAGAATGGACGAAACAAGTGGTCCCCATCCATCAAATTGAAGACTTAATTATTTAATTAATTCTGATTTAAATTTAAATATTATTTTAGTAAAAGATATTATTTTAATTTTTGAAGATAGATTTTAAATTAATTAGGATTAGATATAAAAGGGGATTCCAACAGGGTGATTCGAAGACAACATTATTCCTATTCACAATTTACAATCCTTATTTTTCACTCTGAACCATGAGCAACTAAACCTCCACTGTTAAGGTTAGGAGCTCTGTCTATTTGTATGGATTGATTTTATTGTTTTTTAATTTTAATTCATGTTTTGATTTATATTTAAGAATTGTTTTCGTTCTTTATTTTATGAATTTGGGTGGAACGGAAGTATGACCCTCTTTCTAATTGAGTTCTTGTATAACTTGGAAAAGCTCTTTACTTGAACAACAGCTTGAAAACATATTCTCCTAAATTTTAATTATCTGGATTTAACGGGATACGTGACATATAATCCTTTTATTTTTGGGTAATTAGAGTTTTTGTGGCATATAAACTGGAATTTGATCACTAGCCCCTAATTGGAATTAATTGACCAAGGAATTGGCAGTTGATGAAAATTAGAGGAGATTAGAAAGGTCTAAGGAATTAGGGTCTAGTCACATATAGTTTTCCATAAATTAAATCCTACATGATTAAAATAGTTAGTAAGAAAAGTTAATCCGGAAAAATAGATAACTCTGAAATCTTAACTACCTTCTCCGTACTTTACTCCCAACTATTTACTTGCCCTTTCTTCAATATTCTTTATATTGTTTAATATCTTTTGAACTCCCAAACATTATTTTCTGTTTGCCTAACTAAGTAAATCAATTAACCATTGTTTCTTAGTCCTTCAATCCTCGTAGGATCGACCCTCACTCACCTGAGGTATTACTTGGTAGGACCCGGTGCACTTGCCGGCTAGTTTGTGGTTATAAAATACCGCACCAAGTTTTTGGCGCCGTTGCCGGGGATTGATAGTGATTAACAACTATCAGTTGTTTGATTGTTTAGATTATGCGTTTTAGTTTTAATTTTATTTAAATTTTGCTTATTATTTTCGAAAATTTTTTTTAATAGCACTAATATTTTTCCTTAATTTCTGAAATTAAGTTTGGTGTCACCTAGTTAATTTTATTTTAATTGTCTTGTTTATTTTTCCTATTAATTTTCGAAAAATTTTTGTTTAATTTTAGTTATTATTTTTGAATTTTATTTATTTATTTTAGTTATCATTTTTATTTTATTATTTTACACAGGATACCTCACTGGGACTTCTCTGCACTCTGACGTAGAAATTTCCACTTTTTTTATTTTCTGTTTGTTTATGCGCAGGAACAGAGACAAGGAACCTCTGTTAGACTTTGATCCTGAACCTGAAAGGACTTGTAGGTGACATTTACAACAAGCAAGACTTTACAAGGCTGCATAGTCTACTATGGATAATAATAATGCTGTTAATGCCAATGTGGCAAATCCGAATGGGATGATCAACAAAGGAGAGTGCTTGGTTCTTATTCTGCCCCTACTACGGATCTTTATGGAAAAAGTATTGTGGTGCCTCCTATAGCTGCAAACAACTTTCAGTTGAAGCCACAATTAGTCACCCTGGTGCAACAAAACTGCCAGTATCATGGTCTTCCCCACGAAGACCCAAATTAATTTATTTCTAATTTTCTGCAGATTTGTGACACTGTGAAGACAAATGGAGTGAATCCAGAGGTGTACAAACTCATGCTCTTCCCGTTTACTCAGAGGGATGGAGCAAAGCTATGGCTAGATTCTCAACCCAAGGAGAGTTTAAATACTTGGGACAAGGTTGTTATTGAGTTTCTTACTAAATTTTTCCCACCAAAGAAGCTGACTAAGCTTAGGGTGGAGGTTCAGACCTTCAGACAGAGGGATGGTGAAACTCTTTATGAAGATTGGGAGAGATACACGCTACTGATTAGGCAATGCCCTCTGGACATGTTCTCTAAATGGACCCAACTAGACATCTTTTATGAAGGCTTGGGTGAAATGTCCAAGATGTTCTTAGATAATTCTGCAAGTGGTTCATTGCACAAGAAGAAGATACCGGAGGAGATTATTGAGCTGATTAAATTGGTTGCTAGCAACCAATATTTATACTCATCTAACAGGAATCCTGTAAACTCTGAGGCTCCTCAAAAGAAGGGTGTTATGGAAGTAGAAGCTCTTAATACTCTTCTTGCTCAGAACAAGCTTATGTCTCAGCAAATAAGTCTACTTACTCAATAGATGGGTGAAATGCAAGTCTCAGCTATCAACACTCAAAACCCATCTCATGAGGCCCCTTATGACATGACAGGTAATTTTGTGCAAAATGATAATTATGACTATGCTCAATGCTCTTCTGAACAGGTCAATTATATGGGGACTGGTCCTAGAAATCCCAACAATGATCCATATTCTAAGACGTACAATCAGGGGTGGAGAAATCACCTAAACTTTGGGTGGAGGGACCAACCTCAGAGACCTCAGAATTTCAATAATAATTCTCAGGGTGGCTTCCAACAGAATAATCACAATAACCGCCAATTTCAGTCTCAGCAGCAACAACCACCTCAGCAGGCAAACTCTAAATCCCAAGAAGATTCTAATTGGGAGATGATGAGAAGTTTTATGTAGGAAACCAGAGCCTCCATTAGAAACTTAGAGGTGCAAATGGGCCAAATGAGCAAGCAAATACCTGAGAGGTCTACAAGTACATTTCCAGGTGATACAGTGGTGAACTTAAGAGAAGATTGCAAGGCTATTCAATTGAGAAGTGGTAAAACAGCTGGCTCTGAGACAAGGGCCAATGAAGAGCAAGTTGAAAAGAAAGCTCCAGAGGAGAAGAAGGAAGAAGTGGAGCACACTCTTCCAAAGCGTGCAGACAATCCGTTCCCTGACTCTCTTAACACGTATCCTACATTGCCAAAGGCTCCGGAATACAAGCCAAAAATGTCATATCCTCAGAGACTTAAGAAGGTGGTGCACGAAATTGTGATCATCAAAAATGGCGCCAAAGGACTTGGAGCTCTTAAACGTGAATCACACTTTGTCACAATTCTGCACAACTAACCCACAAGTGCACTAGGTCGTCCAAATAATACCTTACGTGAGTAAGGGTCGATCCCACGGAGACTGTCGGCTTGAAGCAAGCTATGGTCACCTTGTAAATCTCAGTCAGGCGAATTCAGATGGTGATGGAGAATTGATAATTAAAAGATAAATAAAACATAAAATAAAGATAGAGATACTTATGTAATTCTTTGGTTGGAATTTCAGATAAGCGTATGAAGATGCTTTGTTCCTCCTGAACCTCTGCTTTCCTATTGCCTTCTTCCAATCATTCATACTCCTTTCCATGGCAAGCTTTATGGTGGGCATCACCGTTGTCAATGGCTACTTCCTGTCTTCTCAGTGAAAACGTTCCAAATGCGCTGTCACCGCACGGCTAATCATCTGTCGGTTCTCGATCATGCTGGAATAGGATCCATTGATCCTTTTGCGTTTGTCACACGCCCAACAATCGCGAGTTTGAAGCTCGTCACAGTCATCCCTTCCCAGATCCTACTCAGAATACCACAGACAAGGTTTAGACATTCCGGATCTCAGGAATGGCCGCCAATAATTCTAGCCTATACCACGAAGGTTCCAATCTTAGATTAGAAACCCAAGAGATACACATTCAAGCTTGTTTGCATGTAGAACGGAAGTGGTTGTCAGTCACGCGTTCATAGGTGAGAATGGTGATGAGTGTCACATAATCATCATATTCATCATGTTCTTGGGTGCGAATGAATATCTTGGAGAAGAAATAGACTTGAGTTGAATAGAAAAATAATAGTACTTGTATTAATTCATGAAGAACAGCAGAGCTCCACACCTTAATCTATGGTGTGTAGAAACTCCACCGTTGAAAATACAAAAGTGATAATGGTGTAAGCATGGCCGAATGGCCAGCCTCCAAGGTCTAGGGACTAAACGTCCAAAGATGAAAATACAATAGTATAAGGTCCTATTTATAGAGAACTAGTAGCCTAGGGTTTACAGAAATCAGTAATTAATGCAAAAATCTTCTTCCGGGCCTACTTGGTGTGTGCTTGGGCTGAGCATTGAAGCTTCCATGTGTAGAGACTTTTCTTGGAGTTAAACGCCAGCTTTTGTGCCAGTTCCGGCGTTAAACGCCAAAATTCTTGAGCTGACTTGGAACGCCTATTTGGGCCATCAAATCTCGAGTAAAGTATGAACTATTATATATATCTGGAAAGCCCAAGATGTCTAGTTTTCAACGCAATTGAGAGCGTGCCAATTGGGCTTCTGTAGCTCCAGAAAATCCACTTCGAGTTTGGGGAGGTCAGAATCCAACAGCATTTGCAGTCCTTTTTCAGCCTCTGAATCAGATTTTTGCTCAGGTCCCTCAATTTCAGCCAGAAAATACCTGAAATCACAGAAAAACACACAAACTCATAGTAAAGTCCAGAAGAGTTATTTTTATTTAAAAACTAATAAAAATATAATAAAAACTAATTAAAATATACTAAAAAATACTAAAAACAATGCCAAAAAGCGTATAAATTATCCGCTCATCACAACACCAAACTTAAATTCTTGCTTGTCCCCAAGAAACTGAAAATCAAATAGGATAAAAAGAAGAGAATATACAATGAATTCCAAGAACGTCTATGAAGATCAGTATTAATTAGATGAGCGGGGCTTTTAGCTTTTTGCTTCTGAACAGTTTTGGCATCTCACTTTATCCTTTGAAGTTCAGAATGATTGGCTTCTATAGGAACTCAGAATCCAGATAGTGTTATTGATTCTCCTAGTTAAGTATGTTGATTCTTGAACACAGCTACTTTATGAGTCTTGGACGTGACCCAAAGCATTTTGTTTTCCAGTATTACCACCGGATACATAAATGCCACAGACACATAACTGGGTGAACCTTTTCAGATTGTGACTCAACTTTACTAGAGTCCCCAATTAGAGGTGTCCAGAGCTCTTAAGCACACTCTTTTTGCTTTTGGACCACGACTTTAACTGATTAGTCTCAAGTTTTTACTTGACACTTTCACGCCACAAGCACATGGTTAAGGACAGCTTGGTTTAGCCGCTTAGGCCAGGATTTTATTCCTGTAGGCCCTCCTATCCACTGATGCTCAAAGCCTTGGATCCTTTTTATCACTCTTGCCTTTTGGTTTAAAGGGGTATTGGCTTTTTCTGCTTGCTTTTCTTTTTCTTTCTTTTTCTTTTCTCTTTTTTTTCGCCTTTTTTTTTCTGCAAGCTTTTCACTGCTTTTTCTTGCTTCAAGAATCAATTTTATGATTTTTCAGATCATCAGATAATATTTCTCCTTTTTCCATCATTCTTTCAAGAGCCAACAATTTTAACATTCATAAACAATCAAATTCAAAAATATGCACTGTTCAAGCATTCATTCAGAAAAACAATAGTATTGCCACCATATCAAAATAATTAAACTGTTTTAAAATTTGAAATTCATGCACTTCTTTTTCTTTTTCAATTAAAAACATTTTTCATTTAAGAAAGGTGATGGATTCATTTTCATAGCTTTAAGGCATAGACACTTAGACAAATGTAATAAAGACACAAACATAAATAAACATAAAGCATAATAATTCGAAAAACAGAAAATAAAGAACAAGGAAATTAAAGAACGGGTCCACCTTAGTGATGGCGGCTAGTTCTTCCTCTTGAAGATCTTATGGAGTGCTTGAGCTCCTCAATGTCTCTTCCTTGCCTTTGTTGCTCCTCTCTCATGGTTCTTTGGTCTTCTCTTATTTCATGGAGGAGGATGGAATGCTCTTGGTGCTCCACCCTTAGTTGTCCCATGTTGGAACTTAATTCTCCTAGGGAGGTGTTGATTTGCTCCCAATAGTTTTGTGGAGGAAAATGCATCCCTTGAGGCATCTTAGGGATTTCATGATAAGGAGTTTCCTCATGCTCTTGTCCATAAGTGGGATCTCTTGTTTGCTCCATCCTTTTCTTAGTGATGGGCTTGTCCTTATCAATGAGAATGTCTCCCTCTATGTCAATTCCAACTGAATTGCAGAGGTGACAAATGAGGTGAGGGAAGGCTATCCTTGCCATAGTAGAGGACTTGTCCGCCACTTTGTAGAGTTCTTGGGATATAACCTCATGAACTTCTACTTCCTCTCTAATCATGATGCTATCAATCATGATAGCCCGGTCTATAGTAACTTCAGATCGGTTGCTAGTAGGAATGATTGAGCGTTGGATGAGCTCCAGCCATCCCCTAGCCACGGGCTTGAGGTCATGCCTTCTTATTTGAACCGGCTTCCCTCATGAATCTCTCTTCCATTGAGCGCCCTCTTCACAGATGTTCATGAGGACTTGGTCCAACCTTTGATCAAAGTTAACCCTTCTAGTGTATGGGTGTGCATCTCCTTGCATCATAGGCAAATTGAATGCCAACCTTACATTTTCTGGACTAAAGTTTAAGTATTTCCCTCAGACCATTGTAAGCCAATTCTTGGGGTCCGGGTTCACACTTTGATCATGGTTCTTGGTGATCCATGCATTGGCATAGAACTCTTGAACCATTAAGATTCTGACTTGTTGAAAGGTGTTGGTGAGAACTTCCCAACCTCTTCTTCGGATCTCATGTCGGATATCCGGATATTCGCCCTTTTTGGGCTTAAAAGGGACCTCGGGGATCACCTTCTTCTTGGCCACAACTTCATAGAAGTGGTCTTGATGCACCCTTAAGAGGAATCTCTCCATCTCCCATGACTCAGAGGTGGAAGCTTTTGCCTTCCCTTTCTTCTTTCTAGAGGTTTCTCCGGCCTTAGGTGCCATAAATGGTTATGGAAAAAAAAAAGCTTTAGCTTTTACCACACCAAACTTAGAAGGTTGCTCGTCCTCGAGCAAAAGAAGAAAGAAGAGAGTAGAAGAAGAAGAAATAGAGGAGATGGAGGGGGCTTTGTGTTTCGGCCAAGGGGTATAGGTAGTGTGTATGTTGTGTGAAAATGAAGGAGTGAAGATGGGTTTATATTAGAGTGGAGAGGGGGATATGATTCGGCCATTGGTGCACGAAATTGTGATGTCCAGGCTCGAACAATCCCTGGCAATGGCGCCAAGAACATGGTGCCAATACCATGGTTCACAACTTCGATACAACTAACCAGCAAGTGCACTGGGTCGTCCAAGTAATACCTTACGTGAGTAAGGGTCGAATCCCACGGAGATTGTTGGTATGAAGCAAGCTATGGTCACCTTGCAAATCTCAGTCAGGCAGATATAAAATGATAATGGTGTTTTTGAATATTATATAATAAAATAGGGATAGAGGTACTTATGTAAATCATTGGTAGGAATTTCAGATAAGCGAATGGAGATGCTTTTCGTTCCTCTGAACCTCTGCTTTCCTGCTATCTTCATCCAATCAGTCTTACTCCTTTCCATGGCTGGCTTTATGCAAGGGCATCACCGTTGTCAGTGGCTACATCCCCTCCTCTCAGTGAAAAATATGCTCACATGCTCTGTCACAGCACGGCTAATCATCTGTCGGTTCTCGATCATGCTGGAATAGGATTCACCCTCCTTTTGCGTTTGTCACTAACGCCCAACAATCGCGAGTTTGAAGCTCGTCACAGTCATTCAATCATTGAATCCTACTCGGAATACCACAGACAAGGTTTAGACTTTCCGGATTCTCTTGAATGCCGCCATCATCCTAGCTTACGCCACGAAGATTCTGGTTAGGAGATCTAAGAGATATTCATTCTAGCTTATTTCATGTAGAACGGAAGTGTTTGTCAGGCACGTGTTCATAGGGGAGAATGGTGATGAGCGTCACACATAATCATCACCTTCATCACGTTCTTGGGTGCGAATGGATATCTTAGAAGCGAAATAAGATGAATTGAATAGAAAACAGTAGTACTTTGCATTAATCTTTGAGGAACAGCAGAGCTCCACACCTTAATCTATGGAGTGTAGAAACTCTACCGTTGAAAATACATAAGTGAGAGTCCAGGCATGGCCGAGATGGCCAGCCCCTCTAAAGCGTGATCAATAGTCTCCTAAGATGAATAATGGATTAAAACTGAGACCAAAGATCTCAAATACAATAGTAAAAGGTCCTATTTATAATAAACTAGTCACTAGGGTTTACATGAGTAAGTAATTGATGCATAAATCCACTTTCTGGGCCCACTTGGTGTGTGTTTGGGCTGAGCTTGAATGTTGCACGTGTAGAGGTCCTTCTTGGAGTTGAACACCAGTATTTGTACTAGTTTGGGCGTTCAACTCTGGTTTTGGCTCCTTTTCTGGCGCTGGACGCCAGAATTGGATAGAAAGCTGGCGTTGGACGCCAGTTTACGTCATCTATTCTTGGCCAAAGTATGAACTATTATATATTGCTGGAAAGCCCTAGATGTCTACTTTCCAACGCAATTGGAAGCGCACCATTTCGAGTTCTGTAGCTCCTGAAAATTCACTTTGAGTGCAGGGAGGCCAGAATCCAACAGCATCAGCAGTCCTTCTTCAACCTCTGAATCTGATTTTTGCTCAAGTCCCTCAATTTCAGCCAGAAAATACCTGAAATCACAGAAAAACACACAATCTTATAGTAAAGTCCAGAAATGTGAATTTAACATAAAAACTAGTGAAAACATCCCTAAAAGTAACTAGATCCTACTAAAAACATACTAAAAACAATGTCAAAAAGCGTATAAATTATCCGCTCATCACAACACCAAACTTAAATTGTTGCTTGTCCCCAAGCAACTGAAAATCAAATAGGATAAAAAGAAGAGAATATACTATAAATTCCAAACTATCAATGAAACATAGCTTCAATCATATGAGCGGGACTTATAGCTTTTTGTCTCTTGAATAATTTTGGCATCTCACTCTATCCATTGAGGTTCAAAATGATTGGCATCTTTAGGAACTTCAGATTTCGAATAGTGTTATTGACTCTCCTAGTTCAGTATGATGATCCTTGAACACAGCTTCTTTATGAGTCTTGGCCGTGGCCCTAAGCACTTTGTTTTCCAGTATTACCACCGGATACATGAATGCCACAGACACATAATTGGGTGAACCTTTTCAGATTGTGACTCAGCTTTGCTAAAGTCCCCAATTAGAGGTGTCCAGGGTTCTTAAGCACACTCTTTTTTTGCTTTGGACCTTGACTTTAACCGCTCAGTCTCAAGTTTTCACTTGACACCTACACGCCACAAGCACATGGTTAGGGACAGCTTGGTTTAGCCGCTTAGACCAGGATTTTATTCCTTTAGGCCCTCCTATCCACTGACGCTCAAAGCCTTGGGATCCTTTTTATTTGCCCTTGCCTTTTGATTTTAAGGGTTATTGGCTTTTTGCTCTTGCCTCTTGGTTTTAAGAGCTTTGGCTTTTTCTGCTTGTTTTTTCTATTTTTTATTTAATTTTTTTTCGCCTATTTTTATTTTTATTTTTTTTTCTGCAAGCTTTGTTCTTTGCTGCTTTTTCTTGCTTCAAGAATCATTTTTATGATTTTTCAGATTATCAAATAACATGTCTCCTAGTCATCATTCTTTTAAGAGCCAACATATTTAACATTCTTAAACAACAACTTCAAAAGACATATGCACTGTTCAAGCATACATTCAGAAAACAAGAAGCATTGTCACCACATCAATATAATTAAACTAAGTTCAAGGATAAATTCGAAACTCATGTACTTCTTGTTCTTTTGAATTAAAACATTTTTCATTTAAGAGAGGTGATGGATTCATAGGACATTCATAACTTTAAGACATAGTTACTACTACTAATGATCATGTAATGAAGACACAAACACAGATAAGCACATAACATAGAAAACGAAAAAACAGAGAAAGCAAGAACAAGGAATGAATCCACCTTAGTGATGGTGGCGTTTCCTTCTTGAGGAACCAATGATGTCCTTGAGCTCTTCTATGTCTCTTCCTTGTCTTTGTTGCTCCTCCCTTATTGCTTTTTGATCTTCTCTTATTTCATGGAGCATGATGGAGTGCTCTTGATGTTCCACCCTTAGTTGTCCCATATTGGAACTCAATTCTCCTAGGGAGGTGTTGATTTGCTCCCAATAATTTTGTGGAGGAAAGTGCATTTGAGGCATCTCAGGGATCTCATGGTGATGAGCTTCATACGCCTCTTGAGCTCCATGAATGGGCTCTCTTGCTTGCTCCATCTTTTTCTTAGTGATGGGCTTGTCCTCTTTAATGAGGATATCTCCCTCTATGTCAATCCCAGCCGAATTGCATAGGTGGCAAATGAGGTGAGGAAAGGCTAACCTTGCCATAGTGGAGGACTTGTCAGCCACCTTGTAGAGTTTTTGAGGTATAATCTCATGAACTTCCACCTCTTCTCCAATCATGATGCTATGGATCATGATGGCCCGGTCTATGGTAACTTCAGACCAGTTGCTAGTGGGAATGATTGAGCATTGAATGAACTCCAACCATCCTCTAGCTACAGGCTTGAGGTCCAATCTTCTTAGTTAAACCGGCTTGCCTTTGGAGTCAATCTTCCATTGAGCTCCTTCTACACATATGTCCATAAGGACTTGGTCCAACCTTTGATCAAAGTTGACTCTCCTTGTGTAGGGGCGTGCGTTCTCTTCCATGTTTGGCAAGTTGAACGCCAACCTCACATTCTCCGGACTAAAATCTAAGTATTTCCCCCGAACCATTGTAACATAGTTCTTTGGATCCGGGTTCTTACTTTGATCATGGTTCTTGGTGATCCATGCATTGGCATAGAACTCTTGAACCATTAGGATGCCGACTTGTTGGATGGGATTTGTTAGAACTTCCCAACCTCTTCTTTGAATTTCATGTCGGATCTCCGGATACTCATTTCTTTTGAGTTTGAAAGGGACCTCAGGGATCATCTTCTTCTTGGCCACAACATCATAGAAGTGGTCTTGATGGGCTTTGGAGATGAACCTTTCCATCTCCCATGACTCGGATGTGGAAGCTTTTGTCTTCCCCTTCCCCTTTCTAGAGGATTCTCCGGTCTTAGGTGCCATCAATGGTAATGGAAAAACAAAAAGCTTATGCTTTTACCACACCAAACATAGAATTTTGCTCGCCCTCGAGCAATAAAAGAAAGAATAGATGAAGAAGAAGAAGAAATGGAGGAGAGGGAGAGTGGTAAGTGTTTTCGGCCAAGAAGGGTGTAAAGGGGTGTGTTGTGTGAATTTGATGAAGAATGTGGGGCTTTATATAGGGAAGGGAGGGGGAGTTAAGGTTCGGCCATATGGGTGGGAAATTGGTTTTGAATTTTGAAGGTGGGTGGAGTTTATGAGGTAGGTTTATGGGGAAGAATGGATGGATGTGAGTGGTGAAGAGGTGATGGGGAAGAGAGTTTGAGGTGATTGGTGAAGGGTTTTTGGGGAAGAGTGTTTATGGGGTTGTGTGAAAGAGAGTGGTGAGAAGAAGTGAGTGGAGGTAGGTGGGGATCTTGTGGGGTCCACAGATCCTGAGTGGATCCTGTGGGGTCCACAGATCCTGAGGTGTTCAAGGATTTACATCCCTGCACCCATTAGGCATGTAAAAATGCCTTTGCACCCAACTCTAGGCGTTCAGCGCCAGGTTGGTGGCCATTTTGGGCGTTCAACGCCCATTTGTGTGCCATTTCTGGCGTTGAACGCCAGAACCATGCCTGTTCTGGCGTTCAGCACCCAGAAGCTGCCCATTTTGGGCGTTCAGCGCCAGAACCATGCTCTGTTCTGGCGCTGAACGCCAGACAGATGCTCCTCCAGGGTGTGATTTTTCTTCTGCTGTTTTTGATTCCGTTTTCAATTTTTATATTTATTTTGTGACTCCACATGATCATGAACCTACAAAGACATATAACTAAGGAAAATATAGTTAGATAAATAAAAATTGGGTTGCCTCCCAACAAGCGCTTCTTTAATGTCAATAGCTTGACAGTGGGCTCTCATGGAGCCTCACAGATGTGCAGAGCTTTGTTGAGACTCTCCAACACCAAACTTAGAGTTTGGATATGGGAGTTCAACACCAAACTTAGAGTTTGGTTGTGGCCTCCCAACACTAAACTTAGAGTTTGACTGTGGGGGCTCTGGTTGACTTTGCTTTGAGAGAAGCTTTTTCTGCTTCCTCTCCATGGTTGCAGAGGGAGATCCTTGAGTTTTAAACACAAGGGAGTTCTCATTCCATTGAAGGACTATTTCACCTCTGTCAACATCAATCACAGCTCTTGCTGTGGCCAGGAAAGGTCTTCCTAGAATGATGGATTCATCCTCTTCCTTTCCCGTATCCAGGACTATGAAATCAGCAGGGATGTAAAGGCCTTCAACCTTTACTAACACGTCCTCTACTTGTCCATATGCCTGTTTTCTTGAATTATCTGCCATCTCTAATGAGATTCTAGCAGCTTGCACCCCATAGATTCCCAGTTTCCCTATTACAGAGAGGGGCATGAGGTTTATTCCTAAACCAGGGTCACACAGGGCCTTAAAGATCATGGTGCCTATGGTACAAGGTATTATGAACTTTCCAGGATCCTGTCTCTTCTGAGGCAATGTCAGTTGATCCAGATCACTTAGTTCATTGATGAACAAGGGAGGTTCAACTTCCCAAGTATCAATGCCAAATAATTTGGCATTCAGCTTCATGATTGCACCAAGAAACTTGGCAGTTTGCTCTTCAGTAACATCTTCATTTTCTTCAGAAGAGGAATACTCATCAGAGCTCATGAAGGGCATAAGGAGGTTCAATGGAATCTCTATGGTCTCTAGATGAGCCTCAGAGTCCTTTGGTTCCTCAGAGGGAAGCTCCTTATTGATCACTGGACGTCCCAGGAGGTCTTCCTCCTTGGGATTCACGTCCTCCACTCCCCTTGTAGTTTCGGTCATTTTGCTTATGTCAATGGCCTTGCACTCTCCTTTTGGATTCTCTTCTGTATTGCTTAGGAGAGTACTGGGAGGGATTTCAGTGATCCTTTTACTCAGCTGGTCCACTTGTGCTTCCAAATTTCTAATGGAAGACCTTGTTTCATTCATGAAACTTACAGTGGCCTTAGACAGATCAGAGACTAAGTTTGCCAAATTAGAAGCATTTTGTTCAGAGTTCTCTGTCTGTTGCTGAGTGGATGATGGAAAAGGTTTATTATTGTTAAACCTGTTTCTTCCACCATTATTAAAGCCTTGTTGAGGCTTTTGATCCTTCCATGAGAAATTTGGATGATTTCTCCATGATGAGTTATAGGTGTTTCCATAAGGTTCACCTAAATAATTCACCTCTGCTATTGCAGGGTTCTCAGGATCATAAGCTTCTTCTTCATAAGAAGCCTCTTGAGTACTGTTGGATGCAGCTTGCATTCCATTCAGACTCTGAGAGATCATATTGACTTGCTGAGTCAATATTTTATTCTGAGCCAATATGGCATTCAGAGTATCAACTTCAAGAACTCCCTTCTTCATAGGCGTCCCATTACTCACAGGATTCCTTTCAGAAGTGTACATGAACTGGTTATTAGCAACCATGTCAATGAGTTCTTGAGCTTCTGCAGGCATTTTCTTTAGGTGAATGGATCCACCTGCAGAAGTGTCCAGTGACATCTTTGATAGCTCAGATAAACCATCATAGAATATATCCAGGATGGTCCATTCTGAAAGCATGTCAGAAGGACACTTTTTGGTCAACTGTTTGTATCTTTCCCAAGCTTCATAGAGGGATTCACCTTCTTTCTGTCTGAAGGTTTGAACATCAGCTCTAAGCTTGCTCAGCTTTTGAGGAGGAAAGTACTTGGCTAAGAAAGCCGTGACCAGCTTATCCCAAGAGTTCAGGCTGTCTTTGGGTTGAGAATCCAACCATAATCTAGCTCTGTCTCTTACAGCAAAAGGGAAAAGCATGAGCCTGTAGACTTCAGGATCTACTCCATTAGTCTTAACAGTATCACATATTTGCAAGAATTCAGTTAAGAACTGAAAAGGATCTTCAGATGGAAGTCCATGAAACTTGCAGTTCTGCTGCATCAGAGAAACTAATTGAGGTTTCAGCTCAAAGTTGTTTGCTCCAATGGCAGGAATGGAGATGCTTCTTCCATGTAAATTGGAATTAGGTGCAGTGAAGTCACCAAGCATCTTCCTTACATTATTATTATTTTCGGCTGCCATCTCCTTCTCCTGTTCGAAAATTTCTGAAAGGTTATCTCTGGATTGTTGTATTTTAGCTTCTCTTAATTTTTTCTTCAGAGTCCTTTCAGGTTCTGGATCTGCTTCCACAAGAATGTTCTTATCCTTGCTCCTGCTCATATGACAAAGAAGAAGGCACAGAAAAATAATAATAATAATAGAGATCCTTTATACCACAGTATAGGGATCCCTGTGTGAGTAGAAGAAGAGGGGGAGACAAAGAATGTGATATAATGGAAGAAACACAACTGTGAGGAGGCTAGATATGTGAGATGAGATGTTAGGATATGAATGAATAAATAGAATGAGATGGGAGAGGGAGAATTTTTGAAAATATTTTTTTGAAAAAGAGTTAGTGATTTTTGAAAATGGTTTTTGAAAAATGTTAGTGATTTTCGAAAATTTTTAAAATCAAAAATAAAAAATAAGAATATTAGTTAATTAAAAAGAAATTTTTGAAAAAGAGGAAAGATATTTTCGAAAATTAGAGAGAGAGAGTTAGTTAGGTAGTTTTGAAAAAGTTAAGAAACAAACAAAAAGTTAGTTAGTTAGTTGAAACAAATTTTGAAAAGATAAGAAGTTAGGAAGTTAGAAAAGATATTTTGAAAAGATATTTTTCAAAAAGATAAGATAAGAAGATATTTTAGAAACTAATTTTGAAAAAGATTTGATTTTTAAAATCTCAATTAATGACTTGATTCATAAGAAATCAAAAGATATGATTCTAGAACTTAAAGTTTGAATCTTTCTTAACAAGCAAGTAACAAACTTCAAATTTTTGAATCAAAACATTAATTGATTATGTTATTTTCGAAAATTTGATATAAAAATAAGAAAAAGATTTTTGAAAAATATTTTTGGAATTTTCGAAAATAACTAAGAATTTTGAAAAAGATTTGATTTTTGAAAAAGATTTTGAAAAAGATAAGATTTTCAAATTGAAAATTTGATTTGACTCATAAGAAACAACTTGATTTTAAAAATTTTTGAAAAAGTCAACTCAAATTTTCGAATTTGATGAGAGAAAAAGGGAAAGATATTTTTTGATTTTTGAAATTTTTATGAAAAACATGAAAATTTTGCAATGCATGAAATTTTTAGATCAAAACAATGAATGCATGCAAGAATGCTATGAATGTCAAGATGAACACCAAGAACACTATGAATATCAAGATGAACATCATAGACACAATTTTGAAAAATTTTTAATGCAAAGAAATCATGCAAGACACCAAACTTAGAATTCTTTAATGCTTAGACACTAAGAATTCAAGAATGCATATGAAAAACAAGAAAAGACACAAAACAAAAAATCATCAAGATCAAACAAGAAGACTTACCAAGAACAACTTGAAGATCATGAAGAACACCATGAATGCATGAGAATTTTCGAAAAATGCAAGATGCACATGCAATTGACACCAAACTTATAACATGACTCAAGACTCAAACAAGAAACAGAAAAATATTTTTGATTTTTATGATTTTCTAATTTTTTTGTATTTTTTTTTTCGAAAATTAATTTGAAAAAAGAAAATAAGGATTCCAAAATTTTTAATATGAATTCCAGGAATCTTGCCATGTTAGTCTAAAGCTTCAGTCCAGGAATTAGACATGGCTCACTAGCCAGCCAAGCTTTCAATGAAAGCTTCAGTCCAAAACACTAGACATGGCCAATGGCCAGCCAAGCTTCATCATTTAACACCAGAGTATATTGCTCTTGATAACAAATTGCAAGACTCAGTCCAAATAAATTTAGACATGGCTTTACAGCCAGCCAGGCTTTACATGCTTCATGAAACACTAGAATTCATTCTTAAAAATTCTGAATAAATTTTATTTTTGAAAACATTTTTATTTTTATTTTTTTTTCGAAAACAAAGGAGAAAATTTTGAAATATTTTTGAAAAATTTTTTTTGAAAAGAAAACAAAAAGAAAATTACCTAATCTGAGCAACAAGATGAACCGTCAGTTGTCCAAACTTGAACAATCCCCGGCAACGGCGCCAAAAACTTGGTGCACGAAATTGTGATGTCCAGGCTCGAACAATCCCTGGCAATGGTGCCAAGAACATGGTGCCAATACCATGGTTCACAACTTCGATACAACTAACCAGCAAGTGCACTGGGTCGTCCAAGTAATACCTTACGTGAGTAAGGGTCGAATCCCACGGAGATTGTTGGTATGAAGCAAGCTATGGTCACCTTGAAAATCTCAGTTAGGCAGATATAAAGTGATAATGGTGTTTTCGAATATTATATAATAAAATAGGGATAGAGGTACTTATGTAAATCATTGGTAGGAATTTCAGATAAGCGAATGGAGATGCTTTTCGTTCCTCTGAACCTCTGCTTTCCTGCTATCTTCATCCAATCAGTCTTACTCCTTTCCATGGCTGGCTTTATGCAAGGGCATCACCGTTGTCAGTGGCTACATCCCCTCCTCTCAGGGAAAAATATGCTCACATGCTCTGTCACAGCACGGCTAATCATCTGTCGGTTCTCGATCATGCTGGAATAGGATTCACCCTCCTTTTGCGTCTGTCACTAATGCCCAACAATCGCGAGTTTGAAGCTCGTCACAGTCATTCAATCATTGAATCCTACTCGGAATACCACAGACAAGGTTTAGACTTTCCGGATTCTCTTGAATGCCACCATCATCCTAGCTTACGCCACGAAGATTCTGGTTAGGAGATCTAAGAGATATTCATTCTAGCTTATTTCATGTAGAACGGAAGTGTTTGTCAGGCACGTGTTCATAGGGGAGAATGGTGATGAGCGTCACACATAATCATCACCTTCATCACGTTCTTGGGTGCGAATGGATATCTTAGAAGCGAAATAAGATGAATTGAATAGAAAACAGTAGTACTTTGCATTAATCTTTGAGGAACAGCAGAGCTCCACACCTTAATCTATGGAGTGTAGAAACTCTACCGTTGAAAATACATAAGTGAGAGTCCAGGCATGGCCGAGATGGCCAGCCCCTCTAAAGCGTGATCAATAGTCTCCTAAGATGAATAATGGATTAAAACTGAGACCAAAGATCTCAAATACAATAGTAAAAGGTCCTATTTATAATAAACTAGTCACTAGGGTTTACATGAGTAAGTAATTGATGCATAAATCCACTTTCTGGGCCCACTTGGTGTGTGTTTGGGCTGAGCTTGAATGTTGCACGTGTAGAGGTCCTTCTTGGAGTTGAACACCAGTATTTGTACTAGTTTGGGCGTTCAACTCTGGTTTTGGCTCCTTTTCTGGCGCTGGACGCCAGAATTGGATAGAAAGCTGGCGTTGGACGCCAGTTTACGTCATCTATTCTTGGCCAAAGTATGAACTATTATATATTGCTGGAAAGCCCTAGATGTCTACTTTCCAACGCAATTGGAAGCGCACCATTTCGAGTTCTGTAGCTCCTGAAAATTCACTTTGAGTGCAGGGAGGCCAGAATCCAACAGCATCAGCAGTCCTTCTTCAACCTCTGAATCTGATTTTTGCTCAAGTCCCTCAATTTCAGCCAGAAAATACCTGAAATCACAGAAAAACACACAATCTCATAGTAAAGTCCAGAAATGTGAATTTAACATAAAAACTAGTGAAAACATCCCTAAAAGTAACTAGATCCTACTAAAAACATACTAAAAACAATGTCAAAAAGCGTATAAATTATCCGCTCATCAGCCATTATGGGTGGGTTTGGGAAGGAAAGTGGTTTGAATTTGAATGGTGAGGTAGGTGGGGTTTCATGAAGGATGGATGTGAGTGGTGAAGAGAATGGTGGAATTTGATAGGTGAAGGGTTTTTGGGGAAGATGTATTGAGGTGATTGGTGAATGGGTGAAGAAGAGAGAGAGAGATGAGGTAGGTGGCGATCCTGTGGGATCCACAGATCCTGAGGTGTCAAGGATTTCTCATTTCTGCACCATGTGGCGTGCAAAACGCCCGTTGCTGCCAATCCTGGCGTTAAACACCAGGTTGCTGCCCATTTCTGGCATTTAACGCCAGTTTCTTGCCCATTCCTAGCGTTAAACGCTAGTCTGGTGTCCATTTCTGGCGTTAAACGCCCAGAATGGTGCCAGACTGGGCGTTTAACGCCCATTCTGCTACCCTTACTGGCATTTAAATGCCAGTAAGTTTTTCCTCCAGGGTGTTCTGTTTTTCATTCTGTTTTTTCTTCTATTTTTGCTTTTTCAATTATTTTTGTGACTTCACATGATCATCAACCTATAGAAAACAAAAAATAACAAAAGAAAATAGAAATTTAATATAGATAGTTAAAGATTGGGTTGCCTCCCAACAAGCGCTTCTTTAATGTCAATAGCTTGACAGTGGCTCTCATGGAGCCTCACAAAAGTTTAGAGCAATGTTGGAACCTCCCAACACCAAACTTAGAGTTTGAATGTGGGGGTTCAACACCAAACTTAAAGTTTGGTTGTGGCCTCCCAACACCAAACTTAGAATTCGACTGTGGGGGCTCTGTTTGACTCTGTATTGAGAGAAGCTCTTCATGCTTCCTCTCTATGGTGACAGAGGGATATCCTTGAGATTTAAACACAAGGGAGTCTCCATTCACTTAAATGATCAATTCTCCTCTGTCAACATCAATCACAGCTTTTGCTGCGGCTAGGAAGGGTCTGCCAAGGATGATGGATTCATCCATACACTTCCCAGTCTCTAGGATTATGAAATCATCAGGGATGTAATGGTCTCCAACCTTTACCAAGACATCCTCTACAAGTCCATAAGCCTGTTCCTTTGAATTGTCTACCATCTCTAGTGAGATTCTTGCAGCTTGTACCTCAATGATCCCTAGCTTCTCCATTACAGAGAGAGGCATGAGGTTTATGCTTGACCCTAGGTCACACAGAGCCTTCTCAAAGGTCATGGTACCTATGGTACAAGGTATTGAGAACTTTCCAGGATCTTGTCTCTTCAGAGGTAATCTCTGCCTAGTCAAGTCATCCAGTTCTTTGATGAGCAATGGAGGTTCATCCTCCCAAGTCTCATTGCCAAACAACTTGGTATTTAGCTTCATGATTGCTTCAAGTTACTTAGCAACTTGCTCTTCAGTAACATCTTCATCTTCTTCAGAGGAAGAATACTCATCAGAGCTCATGAATGGCAGAAGTAAATTCAATGGAATCTCTATGGTCTTTGTGTGAGCCTCAGATTTCCATGGTTCCTCATCAGGGAACTCCATGGAGGTCAGTGGATGTCCATTGAGGTCTTCCTCAGCGGAGATCACTGCCTCTTCCTCCTCTCCAGGTTCGGCCATGTGAGACGTGTTTATGGCCTTGCACTCTCTCTTTGGATTCTCTTCTGTATTGTTTGGGAGAGTACTAGGAGGGAGTTCAGTAATTTTTTTACTCAGCTGACCCACTTGTGCCTCCAAATTTCTAATGGAGGACCTTGTTTCAGCCATGAAACTTTGAGTGGTTTTGATTAGATTAGAGACAATGGTTTCTAAGTCAGAGTGGCTTTGCTTAGAATTCTCTGTCTGTTGATGAGAAGATGATGGAAAAGGCTTGCCATTACTAAACCTATTTCTTCCACCATTACTGTTGTTGAAACCTTGTTGAGGTCTCTGTTGATCATTCCATGAGAGATTTGGATGATTTCTCCATGAAGGATTATAGGTGTTTCCATAGGGTTCTCCCATGCAATTCACCTCTTCCATTGCTGGGTTCTCAGGATCATAAGCGTCTTCTTCAAAGGAAGCTTCCTTAGTACTGCCTGTTACTGCTTGTATTCCAGACAGACTCTGAGAAATCATATTGACTTGTTGGGTCAATATTTTATTCTGAGCCAATATGGCATTCAGAGTATCAATCTCAAGAACTCCCTTCTTCTGAGTTGTCCCATTATTCACAGGATTCCTTTCAGAAGTGTACATGAATTGGTTATTTGCAACCATTTTAATGAGTTCCTGAGCTTTTGCAGGTGTCTTCTTCAGATGAAGAGATCCTCCAGCAGAGCTGTCCAATGACATCTTGGATAGTTCCGACAGACCATCATAGAAGATACCTATGATACTCCATTCAGAAAGCATGTCAGAAGGACACTTTCTGATCGATTGCTTGTATTTTTCCTAAGCTTCATAGAGGGATTCACCTTCCTTCTGTCTGAAGGTTTGGACTTCCACTCTAAGCTTGCTTAATTTTTGAGGTGGAAAGAAATTTGCCTAGAAGGCATTAACTAGCTTTTCCCAAGAGTTCAGGCTTTCTTTAGGTTGTGAATCCAACCATGTCCTAGCTCTATCTCTTACAGCAAAAGGGAAGAGCATAAGTCTGTAGACTTCAGGGTCAACCACATTTGTCTTGATAGTGTCACAGATTTGCAAGAATTTAGCTAAGAACTGATGAGGATCTTCCAATGAAAGTCCATGAAACTTGCAATTCTGTTGCATTAGAGAGACTAATTGAGGCTTAAGCTCAAAGTTGTTTGCTCCAATGGCAGGGATTGAGATGCTTCTCCCATAGAAGTTGGGAGTAGGTGCAGTAAAGTCACCAAGCACCTTCCCTGCATTGTTGGCATTGTTGTTTTCGGCTGCCATGGTTTTTTCTTCTTTGAAAAGCTCTGTTAGGCCCTCTAGAGAGAATTGTGCTTTAGCTTCTCTTAGCTTTCTCTTCAAGGTCCTTTCAGGTTCAGGATCAGCTTGAACAAGTATGCTTTTATCTTTGTTCCTACTCATATGAAAGAGAAGAGAACAAGAAAGTAGGGAATCCTCTATGTCACAGTATAGAGATTCCTTGAGGTGTCAGAGGAAAAGAAGAATAGAAGGAGGAGGTAGATAGAGGAGAATTCGAACTTATCAAGAGGGATAGAGTTCGAATTGCACCTTGAGGAGGAGTGTTAGTCCCTTAAATAGAAGGATGTGAGAAGAGGGGAAGAATTTTCGAAAATAAATTAAAAAGATTTTGAAATAATTAAAAAGAAATTTGAAAATTTGATTGAGATTTTCGAAAATTAAGATTAGGAAAGAAATTAAGTGATTTTTGAAAAGATTTTGAAATTAGAAATTAAAAAGATATGATTGAGAGTTAATTTTGAAAAACATGTGATTGAAAAGATATGATTGAGAAGATATGATTGAAAATTAATTAAAAAAAAAAGAAAGTTTAAAAATTAAAGTTGATTACTTTACTAACAAGAAATTAAAAGATATGATTCTTAAAATTTAAAATTTGATCCTTTCTTAATAGGCAAGTAACAACTTGAAAATTTTGAAGTAAATCATTAATTTTAGCAAGGATTTTCGAAAATAGTAAAAAAAATGGAAAGAAATTGATTTTGAGAAGATATGATTGAAAGGATATAATTTGAAAAATATTTGATTTTGAAAAATTACGAAGATTTGTAAAAAATTTGAGTTAAAAACAAAATCTTCCCTCTAGTGTCCTTCTGGCGTTAAACGCCCAGAATGGCATCCATTCTGGCGTTTAACGCCCAAAATGCTACCTTTTTGGGTGTTAAACGCCCAGCCAGGTACCCTGGTTGGCGTTTAAACGCCAGTTTTCCTTCTTCACTGAGCGTTTTGAACGCCCAGCTTTTTCTGTTTGATTCCTCTGCTGAATGTTCTGAATCTTCAACTCTCTGTATCATTAACTTGAAAAGACACAATTTTGAAAATATTTTTGAATTTTTAATAATGAGAAACAATAAAAAATGCAACTAAGATCAAATAAACAATGCATGCAAGACACCAAACTTAAAAATTGACACTAGGATACATAAAATATTTTTGGTTTTTATGATTTTATAAATTTTTCTGTGATTTTTCGAAAATTATATGAAAAAGAGAATAAAGAGATTCAAAACTTTTTAATAAGAATTCCAGGAATCATGCAATGTTAGTCTAAAGCTTCAGTCTAAAAAGAGTAGACATGGCTGGCCAAGCTTCAGCAGGACATTACATTCAGCAGCTAAATTGATGAGAATCAATCAGCTTTTGTGATGATAAGAACATCACCTTGAAATTCTAGAATTCATTCTTAAAAATAAAAAGAAAAATACCTAATCTAAGCAACAACATGAACCGTCAGTTGTCCAAACTCGAACAATCCCCGGCAACGGCGCCAAAAACTTGGTACACGAAATTGTGATCATCAACAATGGCGCCAAAGGACTTGGAGCTCTTAAACGTTAATAACACTTTGTCACAATTCCGCACAACTAACCAGCAAGTGCACTGGGTCGTCTAAGTAATACCTTACGTGAGTAAGGGTCGATCCCACGGAGACTGTCGGCTTGAAGCAAGCTATGGTCACCTTGTAAATCTCAGTTAGGCGAATTCATATGGTGATGGAGAATTGATAATTAAAAGATAAATAAAACATAAAATATAGATAGAGATACTTATGTAATTCTTTGGTTGGAATTTCAGATAAGCGTATGAAGATGCTTTGTTCCTCCTGAACCTCTGCTTTCCTATTGCCTTCTTCCAATCATTCATACTCCTTTCCATGGCAAGCTTTATGTTGGACATCACCGTTGTCAATGGCTACTTCTCGTCCCCTCAGTGAAAACGTTCCTAATGCACTGTCACCGCACGACTAATCATCTGTCGGTTCTCAATCATGCTGGAATAGGATTCATTGATCCTTTTGCGTCTGTCACACGCCCAACAATCACGAGTTTGAAGCTCGTCACAGTCATCCCTTCCCAGATCCTACTCAGAATACCACAGACAAGGTTTAGACGTTCCGGATCTCAGGAATGGCCGCCAATAATTCTAGCCTATACCACGAAGGTTCCAATCTTAGATTAGAAACCCAAGAGATACACATTCAAGCTTGTTTGCATGTAGAACGGAAGTGGTTGTCAGTCACGCGTTCATAGGTGAGAATGGTGATGAGTGTCACCTAATCATCACATTCATCATGTTCTTGGGTGCGAATGAATATCTTGGAGAAGAAATAGACTTGAGTTGAATAGAAAAACAATAGTACTTGTATTGATTCATGAAGAATAGCAGAGCTCCACACCTTAATCTATGGTGTGTAAAAACTCCACCGTTGAAAATACAAAAGTGATAATGGTGTAAGCATGGCCGAATGGCCAGCCTCCAAGGTCTAGGGACTAAACGTCCAAAGATGAAAATACAATAGTATAAGGTCCTATTTATAGAGAACTAGTAGCCTAGGGTTTACAGAAATCAGTAATTAATGCAGAAATCTTCTTCCGGACCCACTTGGTGTGTGCTTGGGCTGAGCATTAAAGCTTCCATGTGTAGAGACTTTTCTTGGAGTTAAACACCAGCTTTTGTGCCAGTTTGGGCGTTTAACTCCAGCTTTTGTGTCAGTTCTGGCGTTAAACGCCAGAATTCTTGAGCTGACTTGGAACGCCTGTTTGGGCCATCAAATCTCGGGCAAAGTATGAACTATTATATATTACTGGAAAGCTCAGGATTTCTACTTTCCAACGCAATTGAGAGCACGCCAATTGGGCTTTGTAGCTCCAGAAAATCCACTTAGAGTGCAGAGAGGTCAGAATCCAACAGCATCTGCAGTCCTTTTTCAGCCTCTGAATCAGATTTTTGCTCAGGTCCCTCAATTTCAGCCAGAAAATACCTGAAATCATAGAAAAGCACACAAACTTATAGTAAAGTCCAGAAGAGTGATTTTTATTTAAAAACTAATAAAAATATAATAAAAACTAATTAAAATATACTAAAAACATACTAAAAGACAATGCCAAAAAGCGTCTAAATTATCCGATCATCACAACACCAAACTTAAATTCTTGCTTGTCCCCAAGCAACTGAAAATCAAATAGGATAAAAAGAAGAGAATATACAATGAATTCCAAAAACATCTATGAAGATCAGTATTAATTAGATGAGCGGGGCTTTTAGCTTTTTGCTTCTGAACAGTTTTGGCATCTCACTTTATCCTTTGAAGTTTAGAATGATTGGCTTCTATAGGAACTCAGAATCCAGATAGTGTTATTGATTCTCCTAGTTAAGTATGTTGATTCTTGAACACAGCTACTTTATGATTCTTGGCCGTGACCCAAAGCATTTTGTTTTCCAGTATTACCACCGGATACATAAATGCCACAGACACATAACTGGGTAAACCTTTTCAGATTGTGACTCAGCTTTGCTAGAGTCCCCAATTAGAGGTGTCCAGAGCTCTTAAGCACACTCTTTTTGCTTTTGGACCATGACTTTAACCGCTTAGTCTCAAGTTTTTACTTGACACCTTCACGCCACAAGCACATGGTTAGGGACAGCTTGGTTTAGCCGCTTAGGCCAGGATTTTATTCCTGTGGGCCCTCCTATCCACTGATGCTCAAAGCCTTGGATCCTTTTTATCACCCTTGCCTTTTGGTTTAAAGGGGTATTGGCTTTTTCTGCTTGCTTTTCTTTTTCTTTTCTCTTTTTTTTTTGCCTTTTTTTCTGCAAGCTTTTCACTACTTTTTCTTGCTTCAAGAATAAATTTTATGATTTTTCAGATCATCAGATAACATTTCTCCTTTTTCCATCATTCTTTCAAGAGCCAACAATTTTAACATTCATAAACAATCAAATTCAAAAATATGCACTGTTCAAGCATTCATTCAGAAAAATAATAGTATTGCCACCACATCAAAATAATTAAACTGTTTTAAAATTTGAAATTCATGCACTTCTTTTTCTTTTTCAATTAAAAATATTTTTCATTTAAGAAAGGTGATGGATTCATTTTCATAGCTTTAAGGCATAGACACTTAGACACATGTAATAAAGACACAAACATAAATAAACATAAAGCATAATAATTTGAAAAATAGAAAATAAAGAACAAGGAAATTAAAGAAATGGTCCACCTTAGTGATGGCGGCTAGTTCTTCCTCTTGAAGATCTTATGGAGTGCTTAAGCTCCTCAATGTCTCTTCCTTGCCTTTGTTGCTCCTCTCTCATGGTTCTTTGGTCTTCTTTTATTTCATGGAGGAGGATGGAATGCTCTTGGTACTCCACCTTTAGTTGTCCCATGTTGGAACTTAATTCTCCTAGGGAGGTGTTGATTTGCTCCCAATAGTTTTGTGGAGGAAAATGCATCCCTTGAGGCATCTCAGGGATTTCATGATGAGGAGTTTCCTCATGCTCTTGTGCATGAGTGGGATCTCTTGTTTGCCCCATCCTTTTCTTAGTGATGGGCTTGTCCTTATCAATGAGAATGTATCCCTCTATGTCAATTCCAACTGAATTGCAGAGGTGACAAATGAGGTGAGGGAAGGCTATCCTTGCCACAGTAGAGGACTTGTCTGCCACTTTGTAGAGTTCTTGGGATATAACCTCATGAACTTCTACTTCCTCTCTAATCATGATGCTATCAATCATGATAGCCCGGTCTATAGTAACTTCAGATCGGTTGCTAGTGGGAATGATTGAGCATTGGATGAACTCCAACTATCCCCTAGCCACGGGCTTGAGGTCATGCCTTCTTAGTTGAACCGGCTTCCCTCTTGAATATCTCTTCCTTTGAGCGCCCTCGTCACAGATGTTCATGAGGCCTTGGTCCAACCTTTGATCAAAGTTGACCCTTCTAGTGTATGGGTGTGCATCTCCTTGCATCATAGGCAAATTGAATGCCAATCTTACATTTTCTGGACTAAAGTCTAAGTATTTCCCTCGGACCATTGTAAGCCAATTCTTGGGGTCCGGGTTCACACTTTGATCATGGTTCTTGGTGATCCATGCATTGGCATAGAACTCTTGAACCATTAAGAATCCGACTTGTTGAATGGGGTTGGTAAGAACTTCCCAACCTCTTCTTCGGATCTCATGTCGGATCTCTGGATATTCGCCCTTTTTGGGCTTAAAAGGGACCTCAGGGATCACCTTCTTCTTGGCCACAACTTCATAGAAGTGGTCTTGATGCACCCTTAAGAGGAATCTCTCCATCTCCCATGACTCGGAGGTGGAAGCTTTTGCCTTCCCTTTCCTCTTTCTAGAGGTTTCTCCGGCCTTAGGTGCCATAAATGGTTATGGAAAAACAAAAAAGCTTTAGCTTTTACCACACCAAACTTAGAAGGTTGCTCGTCCTCGAGCAAAAGAAGAAAGAAGAGAGTAGAAGAAGAAGAAATAGAGGAGATGGAGGGGGCTTTGTGTTTCGGCCAAGGGGTATAGGTAGTGTGTATGTTGTGTGAAAATGAAGGAGTGAAGATGGGTTTATATTGGAGTGGAGAGGGGGATATGGTTCGGCTATTATGGGTGGGTTTGGGAGGAAAAGTGGTTTGAATTTGAATGGTGAGGTAGGTGGGGTTTCATGAAGGATGGATGTGAGTGCGGAAGAGAATGGTGGGATTTGATAGGTGAGGGGTTTTTGGGGAAGAGGTATTGAGGTGATTGGTGAATGGGTGAAGAAGAGAGAGAGAGAGATGAGGTAGGTGGGGATCCTGTGGGGTCCACAGATCCTGAGGTGTCAAGAATTTTTCATTCCTGCACCATGTGGCGTGCAAAACGCCCCTTGCTGCCAATCCTAGCGTTAAACGCCAGATTGCTGCCCATTTCTGGCGTTTAATGCCAGCTTCTTGCCCATTCCTAGCGTTAAACGCCAGTCTGGTCTCCATTTCTGGCGTTAAACACCCAGAATGGTGCCAGACTGGGCGTTTAACGCCCATTCTGCTACCCTTACTAGCGTTTAAACGCCAGTAAGTTTCTCCTCCAGGGTGTTCTGTTTTTCATTCTATTTTTTCTTCTGTTTTTGCTTTTTCAATTATTTTTGTGACTTCACATGATCATCAACCTATAGAAAATATAAAATAACAAAAGAAAATAGAAATTTAATATAGATAGTTAAAGATTGGGTTGCCTCCCAACAAGCACTTCTTTAATGTCAATAGCTTGACAGTGGCTCTCATGGAGCCTCACAAAAGTTTAGAGCAATGTTGGAACCTCCCAACACCAAACTTAGAGTTTGAATGTGGGGGTTCAACACCAAACTTAAAGTTTGGTTGTGGCCTCCCAACACCAAACTTCGAGTTTGACTATGGGGGCTCTGTTTGACTCTATTGAGAGAAGCTCTTCATGCTTCCTCTCCATGGTGACAGAGGGATATCCTTGAGATTTAAACACAAGGGAGTCTCCATTCACTTGAATGATCAATTTTCCTCGGTCAACATCAATCACAGCTTTTGCTGTGGCTAGGAAGGGTTTGCCAAGGATGATGGATTCATCCATACACTTCCCAGTCTCTAGGATTATGAAATCAGCAGGGATGTAATGGTCTCTAATCTTTACCAAGACATCCTCTACAAGTCCATAAGCCTGTTTCTTTGAATTGTCTGCCATCTCTAGTAAGATTCTTGCAGCTTGTACCTCAATGATCCCTAGCTTCTCCATTACAGAGAGAGGCATGAAGTTTATGCTTGACCCTAGGTCACACAGAGCCTTCTCAAAGGTCATGGTGCCTATGGTACAAAGTATTGAGAACTTTCCAGGATCTTGTCTCTTCAGAGGTAATCTCTGTCTAGTCAAGTCATCCAGTTCTTTGATGAGCAATGGAGGTTCATCCTCCCAAGTCTCATTACCAAACAACTCGGCATTTAGCTTCATGATTGCTCCAAGGTACTTAGCAACTTGCTCTTCAGTAACATCTTCATCTTCTTCAGAGGAAGAATACTCATCAGAGCTCATGAATGGCAGAAGTAAATTCAATGGAATCTCTATGGTCTCTGTGTGAGCCTCAGATTCCCATGGTTCCTCATCAGGAAACTCCATGGAGGTCAGTGGACGTCCATTGAGGTCTTCCTCAGTGGAGATCACTGCCTCTTCCTCCTCTCCAGGTTCGGCCATGTGAGACGTGTTTATGGCCTTGCACTCTCTCTTTGGATTCTCTTCTGTATTATTTGGGAGAGTACTAGGAGGGAGTTCAGTAATTTTTTTACTCAGCTGACCCACTTGTGCCTCCAAATTTCTAATGGAGGACCTTGTTTCAGTCATGAAACTTTGACTAGTTTTTATTGGATCAGAGACAATGGTTGCTAAGTCAAAGTGGCTTTGCTTAGAATTCTCTGTCTGTTGCTGAGAAGATGATGGAAAAGGCTTGCCATTACTAAACCTATTTCTTCTACCGTTACTGTTGTTGAAACCTTGTTGAGGTCTCTGTTGATCCTTCCATGAGAGATTTGGATGATTTCTCTATGAAGGATTATAGGTGTTTCCATAGGGTTCTCCCATGCAATTCACCTCTTCCATTGCTGGGTTCTCAGGATCATAAGCTTCTTCTTCAGAGGAAGCTTCCTTAGTACTGCCTGTTGCTGCTTGTATTCCAGACAGACTCTGAGAAATCATATTGACTTGTTGGGTCAATATTTTATTCTGAGCCAATATGACATTCAGAGTATCAATCTCAAGAACTCCCTTCTTCTGAGTTGTCCCATTATTCACAGGATTCCTTTCAGAAGTGTACATGAATTGGTTATTTGCAACCATTTCAATGAGTTCCTGAGCTTCTGCAGGCGTCTTCTTCAGATGAAGAGATCCTCCAGTAGAGCTGTCCAAAGAACTTTTCCAAGAAGGCATTAACTAGCTTTTCCCAAGAGTTCAGGCTTTCTTTAGGTTGTGAATCCAACCATGTCCTAGCTCTGTCTCTTACAGCAAAAGGGAAGAGCATAAGTCTGTAGACTTTAGGGTCAACCCCATTGGTCTTGACAGTGTCACAGATTTGCAAGAATTCAGCTAAGAACTGATGAGGATCATCCAATGGAAGTCCATGAAACTTGCAATTCTGTTGCATTAGAGAGACTAATTGAGGCTTAAACTCAAAGTTGTTTGCTCCAATGGCAGGGATTGAGATGCTTCTCCCATAGAAGTTGGGAGTAGGTGCAGTAAAGTCACCAATCATCTTCTTTGCATTGTTGTCATTGTTGTTTTCAGCTGCCATGGTTTCTTCTTCTTTGAAAATCTCTGTTAGGCCCTCTAGAGAGAATTGTGCTTTAGCTTCTCTTAGCTTTCTCTTCAAGGTCCTTTCAGGTTCAGGATCAGCTTGAACAAGTATGATTTTATCTTTGTTCCTGCTCATATGAAAGAAAAGAGAACAAGAAAGTAGGGAATCCTCTATGTCACAGTATAGAGATTCCTTGAGGTGTCAGAGGAAAAGAAGAATAGAAGGAGGAGGTAGATAGAAGAGAATTCGAACTTATCAAGAGGGATAGAGTTCGAATTGCACCTTGAGGAGGAGTGTTAGTCCCTTAAATAGAAGGATGTGAGAAGAGGGGAAGAATTTTCGAAAATAAATTAAAAAGATTTTGAAATAATTAAAAAGAAATTTGAAAATTTGATTGAGATTTTCGAAAATTAAGATTAGGAAAGAAATTAAGTGATTTTTGAAAAGATTTTGAAATTAGAAATTAAAAAGATATGATTGAGAGTTAATTTTGAAAAAGATGTGATTGAAAAGATATGATTGAGAAGATATGATTGAAAATTAATTTAAAAAAAAGAAAGTTTAAAAATTAAAGTTGATTACTTGACTAACAAGAAATTAAAAGATATGATTCTTAAAATTTAAAATTTGATCCTTTCTTAATAGGCAAGTAACAACTTGAAAATTTTGAAGTAAATCATTAATTTTAGCAAGGATTTTCGAAAATAGTAAAAAAAATGGAAAGAAATTGATTTTGAAAAGATATGATTGAAAGGATATAATTTGAAAAAGATTTGATTTTGAAAAATTACGAAGATTTGAAAAAAATTTGAGTTAAAAACAAAATCTTCCCTCTAGTGTCCTTCTGGCGTTAAATTCCCAGAATGGCTTCTATTCTGGCATTTAACGCCCAAAATTCTATCTTTTTGGGCGTTAAACGCCCAGCCAGGTACCCTGGCTGGCATTTAAACGCCAGTTTTCCTTCTTCACTGGGCGTTTTGAACGCCCAGCTTTTTCTGTTTGATTCCTTTGCTGAATGTTCTGAATCTTCAATTTTCTGTATTATTAACTTGAAAAGACACAATTTTGAAAATATTTTTGAATTTTTAATGATGAGAAACAATAAAAAATGCAACTAAGATAAAATAAACAATGCATGCAAGACACCAAACTTAAAAATTGACACTAGGATACATAAAATATTTTTGGTTTTTATGATTTTATAAATTTTTCTGTGATTTTTCGAAAATTATATGAAAAAGAGAATAAAGAGATTCAAAACTTTTTAATAAGAATTCCAGGAATCATGCATTGTTAGTCTAAAGCTTCAGTCTAAAAAGAGTAGACATGGCTGGCCAAGCTTCAGCAGGACATTACATTCAGCAGCTAAATTGATGAGAATCAATCAGCTTTTGTGATGATAAGAATATCACCTTGAAACTCTAGAATTCATTCTTAAAAATAAAAAGGAAAATACCTAATCTAAGAAACAACATGAACCGTCAGTTGTCCAAACTCAAACAATCCCCGGCAACAGCGCCAAAAACTTGGTGCACGAAATTGTGATCATCAACAATGGCGCCAAAGGACTTGGAGCTCTTAAACGTGAATCACACTTTGTCACAATTTCGCACAACTAACCAGCAAGTGCACTGGGTCGTCCAAGTAATACCTTACGTGAGTAAGGGTCGATCCCACGGAGACTGTCGGCTTGAAGCAAGCTATGGTCACCTTGTAAATCTTAGTCAGGTGAATTCAGATGGTGATGGAGAATTGATAATTAAAAGATAAATAAAACATAAAATAAAGATAGAGATACTTATGTAATTCTTTGGTTGGAATTTCAGATAAGCGTATGAAGATGCTTTGTTCCTCCTGAACCTCTGCTTTTCTATTGCCTTCTTCCAATCATTCATACTCCTTTCCATGGCAAGCTTTATGTTGGGTATCACCGTTGTTAATGGCTACTTCCCATCCTCTCAATGAAAACGTTCCAAATGTGCTGTCACCGCACGGCTAATCATCTGTCGGTTCTCGATCATGCTGGAATAGGATCCATTGATCCTTTTACATCTGTCACACGCCCAACAATCGCGAGTTTGAAGCTCGTCACAGTCATCCCTTCCCAGATCCTACTCAAAATACCACAGACAAGGTTTAGACGTTCCGGATCTCAGGAATGGCTGCCAATAATTCTAGCCTATACCACGAAGGTTCCAATCTTATATTAGAAACCCAAGAGATACATATTCAAGCTTGTTTGCATATAGAACGGAAGTGGTTGTCAGTCACGTGTTCATAGGTGAGAATGGTGATGAGTGTCACACAATCATCACATTCATCATGTTCTTGGGTGCGAATGAATATCTTGGAGAAGAAATAGACTTGAGTTGAATAGAAAAATAATAGTACTTGTATTAATTCATAAAGAACAGCAGAGCTCCACACCTTAATCTATGGTGTGCAGAAACTCCACCGTTGAAAATACAAATGTGATAATGGTGTAAGCATGGCCGAATGGCCAGCCTCCAAGGTCTAGGGACTAAACATCCAAAGATGAAAATACAATAGTATAAGGTCCTATTTATAGAGAACTAGTAGCCTAGGGTTTACAGAAATCAGTAATTAATGCAGAAATCTTCTTCCGGACCCACTTGGTGTGTGCTTGGGCTGAGCATTGAAGCTTCCATATGTAGAGACTTTTCTTGGAGTTAAACGCCTGCTTTTGTGCCAGTTTGGGCGTTTAACTCCAGCTTTTGTGCCAGTTCCAGCGTTAAACGCCAGAATTCTTAAGCTGACTTGGAACGCCTGTTTGGGCTATCAAATCTCGGGCAAAGTATAGACTATTATATATTTCTGGAAAGCCCAGGATGTCTAATTTCCAACGCAATTGAGAGCGCACCAATTGGGCTTCTGTAGCTCTAGAAAATTCACTTCGAGTATAGGGAGGTCAGAATCCAACAGCATCTGCAGTCCTTTTTCAGCCTCTGAATCAGATTTTTGCTCAGGTCCCTCAATTTAAGCCAGAAAATACCTGAAATCACGGAAAAATACACAAACTCATAGTAAAGTCCAGAAGAGTGATTTTTATTTAAAAACTAATAAAAATATAATAAAAACTATGTAAATATACTAAAAACATACTAAAAATAATGCCAAAAAGCGTATAAATTATCCGCTCATCAGAAGGCTTCCAAAGAAAAGGAATTCTCTAAATTTTTAGATCTCTTCAAGAAGCTACAGATCAACATTCCTTTTACAGAGGCTCTATGCTAAATTTATGAAAGAATTGTTGACTAAGAAGAGGAATTGGAAGGAGCAAGAAACCGTGGTGCTAACCAAGGAATGTAGTGCTATTATTCAACATCAACTTCCTGAGAAAATGCAGGATCCAGGGAGCTTTGTGATTCCTTGCACCATTGGAGATGTCACCATTCAGAGAGCTTTATGTGATCTTGGAGCTAGCATCAATCTCATGCCACTTTCAGTGATAAAAATGCTTCAAATTGAGGAGGTAAAATCCACTCGTATTTCTCTTCAACTTGTTGATCTCTCTATTAAATTACCTGTGGGTGTTGTTGAGGATATACTTGTGAAGGTAGGACCTTTTATTTTTCCTGCTGATTTTTTTATATTAGACATGGAAGAGGATGTAAAATCCTCTATTATTCTTAGTAGACCCTTTTTAGCTACAGATAGAGCTCTGATTGATGTACAAAAGGGTGAATTAACCTTGAGGATCAATGAAGAACAGGTGGTCCTTAATGTTTTTGAAGCTCTCAAGCACCCTAATGATTCTGAAGAGTGTATGAGAATTGATTTTGTTGAACCACTTGTTCAAGAAGTACTGGAAGCTGAGGTACTTGATGACATTCTGGATCCTATTTCTGAGTATGAATTAGTTGAAGTTGATGATTCAACACCCCAGAAGGCACTAGTTCACACGCCTAAAGCAGAGGAGGAAGCCCCCAAGCTTGAGCTCAAAGATTTACCTCCTTCTCTGAAATATGTGTTCTTGGGTGAAAATGATTCCTATCTAGTCATTATTAGCTCTTCCCTGAAGCCTGAAGAGGAAGAGGCATTTATTTCAGTGCTCAGGAGTCATAAAACAGCTCTTGGGTGGACCATTAGTGACTTGAAGGGGATTAGTCCAACCAAGTGTATGCACAAGATCCTTCTTGAAGATGATGCTAAACCAGTTGCGCAACCACAAAGGAGACTCAATCCCACTATGAAAGAGGTAGTCCAAAAAGAGGTAATGAAATTATGAAAAGCAGGTATTATTTACTCTACTTCTGACAGTCCTTGGGTAAGCCCTGTGCAGGTAGTTCCCAAGAAAGGAGGGATGACAGTGATCAAGAATGAAGAGAATGAGCTTATTCCTACAAGAACAGTCACAGGATGGAGAATGTGTATAGACTACAGGAGGGTCAACACTGCTACAAGGAAGGATCACTTCCCCCTGCCTTTCATTGATCAGATGCTTGAGAGGTTAGCTGGTCACGCTTTCTACTGTTTTCTAGATGGATATTCTGGGTATAATCAAATTGCAGTGGACCCTCAAGATCAAGAGAAGACAGCATTCACGTGCCCCTTTGGAGTATTTGCCTACAGGAGAATGCCTTTTGGACTTTGCAATGCTCCAGCAACTTTTCAAAGGTGTATGCTTTCAATTTTTTTTATATGGTTGAAAAGTTCGTTGAGGTATTTATGGATGACTTTTCTGTTTTTGGTAATTCTTTTGAATCCTGCCTTAAGCATTTATCTCTTGTCTTGAAACGGTGTCAACAATCAAACCTTGTTTTAAATTGGGAAAAATAACATTTTATAGTTACAAAAGGTATTGTTCTTGGACACCGGATTTCAAGTAAGGGAATTGAGGTTGATAGAGCCAAGGTGGAGGTAATTGAAAAATTACCACCACCAACTAATGTTAAGGTAGTAAGGAGTTTCTTAGGTTATTCAGGATTTTATAGAAGAATTATAAAGGATTTTTCTAAAATTGCTAAACTTTTAGGCAACCTGCTGGTTGCTGATGTTCCTTTTGTCTTTGATTCTGATTGTCTACATGCTTTTGAAACTCTGAAAGTAAACCTTACCTCTGCTCCCATTATAGCTCCCCCTAACTGGGATTTACCATTTGAATTAATGTGTGATGCTAGTGACTTTGCTATAGGAGCTGTTTTAGGACAGAGGCATGGTAAGCTTGTACATGTCATTTACTATGCCAATCGTGTGTTAAATGATGCCCAAAAGAATTACACAACTACAGAAAAGGAATTATTAGCTATTGTGTATGCCGTTGATAAGTTTAGGTCCTATTTACTTGGTTCTAAGGTTATTATTTATACTGATCATGCTGCTTTGAAGTACCTTCTAACCAAGCAGGACTCTAAACCAAGATTAATCAGATGGGTGTTACTCATTCAGGAGTTTGATATTGAGATAAAAGACACGAAATGGTCAGAAAATCAAGTAGCTGACCATCTCTCATGGGACCTTTCCCACCCTCACATTCAAATAACTATATTCTAGTGGCAGTTGATTACATGTCCAAGTGGGTGGAAGCTGTGGCTCTACCCACCAATGATGCCAAGGTGGTAATGAGCTTTCTTCAGAGATACATCTTTAGCTGGTTTGGTGTCCCAAGGACACTCATTAGTGATGGAGGAAGTCACTTCTGTAACAGACAGCTGGACTCTCTTCTGCAGAGATATGGAGTTCGTCATAAAGTGGCAACACCCTATCACCCTCAGACAAGTGGACAGGTTGAAGTTTCCAACAGGGAACTTAAGAGGATTTTAGAGAAGACTGTCAGTGTTTCAAGAAAGGACTGGTCTAGGAAGCTTGATGATGCTCTCTAGGCATACTAGACAGCTTACAAGACTCCTATTGGCATGTTCCCTTATCAGTTGGTCTATGGCAAAGCTTGTCACTTGCCAGTTGAGCTGGAGCATAAAGCTTACTGGGTAATCTGGTATCTAAATCTTGATTCAGAAGCTGCAGGAATCAAGCGAATGCTTCAGTTGAATGAGCTTGATGAATTCAGATATTCAGCCTATGAGAATGCCAAGCTCTATAAGGATAGAACCAAGTTACTACATGACAAGAAGATTGCCATCAGAATCTTTGAGCCTAGACAGAGAGTGCTTCTGTATAATTCAAGGCTCAAACTCTTTCTCGGGAAGCTGAAATCCTGGTGGTCAGAACCGTTTGTGGTTACCAGAGCTTCACCATATGGTCATGTGGAAATACAGGAAGATAATTCTGATAGGAAATTTACAGTGAATGGCCAGAGGCTGAAGCATTATCTTGGAGGCGAGATTGATCGCCAGAGGTCCACTCATCTGCTGAACTAGCAGAATTGACCGTCAAGCTAGTGACGTTAAAGAAGCGCTTGTCGGGAGGCAACCCGATAATTTCGTATCCTTAGCTATTTTTCGTAGTATTAGTTTTCTTCCTTATTTGATTTTTACTAAGTTTTACTGTTTTTCAGATCATGCAGCTATCTTAGAACAGGAGCCGGACACAAAAAAAAAAGAAGAAGAAGAGAGCACCCGACGCGCAAGCGTCGCTGACGCGTACGCGTCAGATGGGTGTGCGTGAAAAATAAAAATGAACAGAGAGTTGCACGGGAGTGGCACAAGAATGATGCCTTTCGCACAAATAAGCCCACACGTACGCGTACCCCACGCGTGCGCGTCATTTGTGATTTTGGCACTCCACGCGTACGCGTCATCGACGCGTACGCATGACCTTAAAAATCGACGTAAATAAGTGTTTGGGCAGAGAGTTGTGCTGGCTTAGGGTTGGAAGTGTGCTAGAAGCACAAAACTTGTTCACGCGTACGCGTGCATGACGCGCACGCGTCGCATGAAATTATTGGTTCCCAAGCCACGCGAATAGAGAGTTGTGCGTGTGCGCAGCTGGCTTCGCGCAAAATGCACAAATCATGTTCACGCGGATGCATGCCTGACGCTCACATGTCATTAAGAAAAATTCGCGACCCACGCGTATGCATGCTGTACGCGTACGCGTCGCCTTCGCCGCACAACAACACTAGTTCGCCGCCCAGTTTTAATTTTCTTTCTCTCTTTTCCAATCCTAATTCTCTCTTGTTCTTTTATCCTTTTATTCTTCTTTCATCATATTAGTTGTTTCTTTTTGTTTTCAGTTCTTCTTTTCTTGAGGACAAGCAAACTTTTAAGTTTGGTGTTGACGCTTCGCCTAGAAGTCTTCTATTTATTCTTATAGCACCAAAGGGAGGCGAATCATCTTCACAGGAGGAGCACAACCTAAAGAATAAAACGACCACTAGGATAACTAAGGTGGTTGAGTTCCTTTCATTCTATATTCCTTTCCGCTTTTATTATATTATGTTCTAGTTTTCTGCTATTTTGCTTTGTTTGTTGCATGATCATTTATTAGTTAGAATCCTAGATCTAGTTTAGTTTTCTCTTAATTGCTTTAATTCCGAAAAGATGTCTCATGTATTACTCACTGAGCTTGAATTCAAATAAAAAATATAGAAGTGATGTATTTCATGAGAAAGTGAGTTTATGTTGAAGAATAGTCTTATTTACTTAGATGTGGTGGTACTTTCTGTGATTCTGAATGCATGACATGAACAGTGCATAATTAAGTTTGAATAAAAAAATGTTGATGTACAAGGAACGGGAATTTAGAGAATTATTATGATTTCTCTGAAATCAACGAAAGTTTAATCCTTGAAGCAAAAGAAACAGCAAAAAAAAAAATAAAAGCAAGGTCCAAGGCTCTGAGCATCAATGACTAGGGAGATCAGACATGCTTAAAAGCTCAAAGAGTTGTTTTCCTAGTCACATGCTTGTGGTGTTTCTGTGTCAAGTAATCTTTGAGACAAAATATTTAGAGTCGAGATCAATTGCAGAGTACGCCAAAGGCTTTGAGCACCACTGTCTGGGAGTAACTGAAAAAAAAATAATATTTAGAACTTAAAGAGAGTTCCCCAGTTAAGTGCTTGTGGTGTTTCTGTGTCAAGTAAAGCTTGAGACAAAACATTTAAAGTCACGGCTAGGCTCAAGGTGCAAAGCACCAAAGAAAAGAAAATGATGTGTTCAAGGGTTAAATTGAGTTACAAAAGATCAGAGAATTCATAATATTATCCGGATTCTAATTCCGAATGACAGTAACATTCTTTTGATTCAAATGAGAGTGAGATGCCAAAACTATTCAGGATTGCAGTTGTAAACCCCACTAGAAGAGACATGAGCTTAATCGAACTCTCCTTCTCATGCAAATTCACATTCTAAGCCTATATTAGTTTGGTTGCTTGAGGACAAGCAACAATTCAAGTTTGGTGTTGTGATGCGTGAGCATCTTTCTTATCTTTTCCTAGTGAATTTGCATTTAATTTGTTAAGTTTTATCAAGAATTAATTATCTTTTAGCCACTATGGATGCTACTTTGAGTCTTGTGCAATTATGTTTATTTTAGGTAGCATTCGGATGGGTTTGATGGAGTTTCTGCAGAGAAAGAGAAGAAACCAAGGAGCTGACCAGCGAGGAGCGACACGTGCATGTGCCTAACGTGTACGCGTGAAAAGCAAAGTTGCACAGCGACGCGTGCGCGTACCTGACGCGTACGCGTGACACGCGAAGAAGACCATCGACGCGTACGCGTGACTGACGCGTACGCATGACATGCTCCATGTGCAGAAAATGCAGAAAAACACTGGGGGCGATTTCGACTGCTGTTTGACCCAATTTTCAACCCAAAAAACACAGATTAGAAGCTACAGAATGGATGAAACAATTGGTCCCCATCCATCAAATTGAAGACTTGATTATTTAATTAATTCTGATTTAAATTTAAATATTATTTTAGGAAAAGATTTTATTTTAATTTTTGAAGATAGATTTTAAATTAATTAGGATTAGATATAAAAGGGATTCCAACAGGGTGATTCGAAGACAACATTATTCCTATTCACAATTTACAATCCTTATTTTTCACTCTGAATCATGAGCAACTAAACCTTCACTGTTAAGGTTAGGAGCTCTGTCTATTTGTATGGATTGATTTTATTATTTTTCTATTTTAATTCATATTTTGATTTATATTTAAGAATTGTTTTTGTTCTTTATTTTATGAATTTGGGTGGAACGAAAGTATGACCCTCTTTCTAATTGAGTTCTTGTATAACTTGGAAAAGCTCTTTACTTGAACAACAGCTTGAAAATATATTCTCCTAAATTTTAATTATCTGGATTTAACGGGATACGTGACATATAATCCTTTTATTTTTGGGTAATTAGAGTTTTTGTGGCATATAAACTGGAATTTGATCATTACCTCCTAATTGGAATTAATTGACCAAGGAATTGGCAGTTGATGAAAATTAGAGGAGACTAGAAAGGTCTAAGAAATTAGAGTCTAGTCACATATAGTTTGCCATAAATTAAATCCTACATGATTAAAATAGTTAGTAAGAAAAGTTAATCCGGAAAAATAGATAACTCTGAAACCTTAATTGCCTTCTCCGTACTTTACTCCCAACTATTTACTTGCCCTTTCTTCAATATTCTTTATATTGTTTAATATCTTTTGAACTCCAAAACATTATTTTCTGTTTGCCTAACTAAGTAAATCAATTAACCATTATTGCTTAGTCCTTCAATCCTCGTGGGATCGACCCTCACTCACCTGAGGTATTACTTGGTAAGACCCGGTGCACTTGCCGGCTAGTTTGTGGTTACAAAATACCGCACCAGATAACACTACAAAATTTTTATTTGTTTGTGGTAGTTTTTTAATGGGAGTTACTAAAAACCTCCATAATATATTTTATTTATGACAAATTATAAAACCCCCATAAATAATTAACAAAAACTCCCACTACTCTCAATCCAATCAATTATAAAAAAATCCAACTCAAAACAAATATTCACTCAGCCCATACCAAAAAATAAAAAAATGAAAAATCAAAATAGGGCTTCGAGAGAGAGGATGAAGGAGAGTGAGATCTCTCTGAAACCCTAGAATCTCAATGTCATCGCTACCGACTAATGATTCCATTCAGATCGTTAGGGAGAAGACCATTCAGATCATTAAGGTAATGCTTAGATCTTCTGCTTCTTCCTCGTCTTCCATGACGGCTTCTTTCGTTGATTCTGCTTTTGCTCCGGTGGCTTGGAGCACTCAGAGCACGGTTTCGGCGCGGATGCAGTGGCACTGGTTGAGGAAATCTAGAAGGTGAGCGAGCGGGAGTCTCTGGAAGCTTCGATTGAAGCTGTGTTCGAAGCTATCAGATTTCGTGGAACTGATTCTCATGTCGTTCCAAGTCATTCAGTGAAAATTTCTTCCTAATTTGTTCTTGTTTAGTTCGGGACTTAAATTTTCTCAGTCACTTCCGTTCAGAATGTGTTCAAACAATCTCCGTGTTTGTGAGAGAGGATAATTGAATTTGAGATCTCTATTTAGTCCAATTTGTGCCTAGTTTAGCTTCATACGAATACTTTCTCACTTGCTTATATGATTTCAATGATTCCAGATTGCTGTTTCTGCACCTCATCTGTGGATTTCGTGAATTGAATTGCAAAAAATGCAAGAATTGCAATCCTCAACTCAAGCTTCTCACGACTTCCAAAGTGAACGATAATTGAACAATCACAAAACTGATGTTCTCATTGTGGATTCAGGATCAGCATCTGCTACAATTAATGATAGCAAGAAAGTTTCATGCCAAGACATTGAGCTTGTAAGCAAATCCTACTAGCTTGTCAAGAAGCTGATTTAAAAAAATAAACTAAAATCTTAAAACAAAATTTGTTTACAGATGCAGAATTTGATAGAAAGTTGCCTACAATTATATATGAATAAAGATGAAGTTGTGAAAACACTTTTAACCAGAGCAAGGATAGATCCTGAATTTACAATTCTAGGTATCCATCTTGAAATTCTCTATCATGCAATTTATGTTTTTCATCCTTTTTGTAATATAAATAGTTGATTGTATGAGCTATTCAATTTTTATTTGAACAGAATGGTTATCCATTACCGAAATTATTGATGTAATTTGTTTGATTTTTCCACCCTGTATTCAGAGCAATTATGGATGTATTCAGAATGGTTATCCTTTTTGTAATATAAAGTGTTTGGACTTTTTGATAATCAATTTTAAATACAATATGAATTCCATCTTGCTGTGCCTCCGCTTTACCCTATTCGAGTGAATCTTTGTTGCAGAAATTCTTACGTTGGCAACATGCCCTTTTTCATTGAAATTGAAGAAAGAATTAAGAAGGTTACAATTTTTAATATCCTTAATTTATGCCTTTGAGTTATCTATTTGATTATTTGCTTGCTGTATATTCTCCCTTTGTTAACATTTTAATAGATACGGGAGGAAATTTTAAGACTGAAATATTACTACAGGGACATAATATCATCTTGATGTCAAATCATCAGACTAAAGCAGATCCTGCTGTTATTGCATTGCTAATTGAAAAAAAGGCCCCACATCTTGCTGAAAACATGGTATTTTTGTTTAATTTTATAATTTTAATTGTTTTGTTGTTTTAACAGTCTTTGTGTACATGTGTAACTGCTGAAGAAATTGAATTTTGCCAATTGTTATATAGACCTATTGAAAGAGCAGAACTCTCGCGCGATCTAGAATTTTCACAAATAAGTTCCCGTTGTAAGTATAGCTTCTAGATCGACAAGAATTTCATTCTTACAAAAGTTCTGCTTGTCACAAGTAACAAAACCCAATAAAATTTATAACCGAAGTATTTAAACTTCAGGTCGTCTTCTCAAGGAATTACAAGGAAGTATGATCTATTATTGGTATTACAAAGGTATATTTTGGGGTTTTGAAAAGGTTTGAACAAGTAATTTAATTGATACGAAAAATAAATTAATAATTAATAAAATCTCTTGGCAAGGTATGAGAAATTGAAGTCCTATCCTAGTTATCCTTATCAGATGTGAAGAGAATTTGATTCTGCTCCCACTTAGTTAAGTCAAGTGGACTAATTAGCTTGATCCTTAAGTCCTAGTCAATCCCTGTGGGAAGACTAGCTTTAGAGCGATCCAAATCAATCAGTAATCTGCCAATTTCAATCACTGCTGAGTTTGACAACTCAAGTATTACCAATTACTTAAACAAAGCCAAAAGGAAGAAAATATCTAAATTAAATTAAAAGCATCCATATAAATAAAGCAAAGTAAAGTCAAATCTGAAATACCTCAAATTATATTAAATAAAACATTCAAATCTAAACACGAAGAGTTCATAAGCCAAATTGGTAACATAAGTCAAATACGAATAAAAGCATTAGAATAAATAAAAACATAAAAGGATAAACAAAATTGAGAAAATAAATAAAAGGAACATTGAACCTGAGAAGGAGTTGAAATCCTAAATCCTTTAAGAGGAATCCTAATCCTAAAACCTAAGAGAGAGGAGAGAACCTCTCTCTCTAAAAACTACATCTAGATCCTAAAAATTATGTATTATGAATGTATGATATGTTGATCTCTGTATATCCTTTGATTCCTCCATTCTTTGACTTATATTCTATGTTCCTGGATTTAGAATTGGGCCGAAAAAGGGTCCAGAAATCACTGGGGGCGTTTTCTGCAGATTCCTGTACGTGGCGTCTGTCACGCGTTCGCGTGGGTCACGCGTTCGCGTGGGTCACGCGTTCACGTGGGTCACGCGTTCGCGTCATTTGCGTTCTGCTCAAGGCACACGTCTGCGTAAGTCACGCGTGCGCGTCGATGCCTTTTCGCGCTGGGCACGCGTTCGGGTCGTCCATGTGTTCACGTCGCTGCCTTTTCTTCAAAACTCCATTTTTGTGCTTTCCTTCCATTTTTACATGTTTCCTTTTTGTTCTTTAAGCCATTCCTGCCCTATGAGATCTGAAAATGCTTAACACACAAATCACGGTATCGAATGGTAGTGAAGGGTAATTAAAATTAATATTTTTTAAAGCATAGGAAATATGTTTTTCACATATATCATAAAATAAGGAAGGGAAAGTAAAACCATGAAATTTACATGAATAAGTGGGTGAAGGATTGAATAAATCACTTAAATTGAGCACCAAACACATCATAAAATATGGGTTTATCAACCTCCCCACACTTAAACAATATCATGTCCTCATGCTAAATCGAAGAGAAATGGTAAAGTTAGAATGGTGGAATCTCATGCAATGCATTCTATTCTAAATGCAAACTACCTACATGAATCATGCAATTTTAATTATCATCCACCTATGTATATAAAGCTTACATGTGGTTAATTTGATTCATATTTTCAAGAAATTATATATGCATAGCCAAACCTAGATCATGTTAAAGCACTTTCACAATTGAGTTGGGTAACCATATTTCACAAACTCGCAAGACAATTTAAACAATTAAGCAGAGATATATGGCGATGAGCTATTGAACCCTCACTGAATTTTGTGTTTACTCTCTAGTCACTCAGTGTTTATTGGGTTAATCACTCTATTCTTTTCTATTCTTGCTTTCTAAAACTTTGTTCTTCATCTAACCAATCAACAAATATTGAATATAGACATACAAAAATCATGAGGTCTTTCTCAAGGTTGTAATGGGGCTAAGGTAAGGGTAAGGATATATATATATATAAGGCCAAGTGAGCTAACAAGGTGAATCCTTGATTAGTCTAAGATCTCACCTAACATATATATATTCTAAAAAATTTTTAAAACTATCATGGGCTTCCCATAATTTTTCCCACTTTATGTAACATACTCATGTACCAATTTTGATTTGTACTTCCATGTGCATTGATTTCTCTACTGAACTTATTATTAGGATAATTTTGTCCTCTTATTTACTTATTTAACTAAAAGGATTTTTTTTATAAACATAACATATATCAATGCACATGGTATTTTAATTTAATTTTGTTCAGATGAGCATGCTCCCAAAATCCTTATTATTTTATTGAATCAATCCTTTCCTATCAACCCATATTCCCATGTTTTCCTACACTTAGTGTGCATCACAATTTCTATCTTAAACTAACCAAGGATTCAACTTGGGATTTTTAATTTGTTTTTCAGCTTAAGGCTAGTAATGTGGTTATAAAACAAGAGGGGATTAAAAGCTCAAGGGGGGCTAACAAGGGTGATGCAAAAGGTAGGCTACTTTGGGATAAGTGAGCAATTTAAATAATGGCCTCAATCATCTATTGGTATGTATCTATATTCTATATTGGATATATAGATTAAAACAAAGTAAAGATCACTAGAATAGAAAAGAAGGGCGAACACACAAGAATGAAATAATTATGGTTAGACAGTGTAACAATACAATTAAGCTCAAAAATTCACAGGTTATGTGTTCTTTGGCTCAAAAACCATATATCAGTTATGTATGTCATGCAAGTAAAAATTAAGAGTTCCCATTATGCTCAATGTGAATCTTAGGGTGGCCCTTAAAATCTTAGTGTTTTTCCTTGAAAAATGTTGTCAACTTAACTAACATGTAATGCTATATATATACAAGGTGTGTGGATTGTTGTGATTCTGTTATGCTAAAGTTTTTAGTTTACTCTTTTTATTTCCAATTAAATCAATATATGCTAATAGGGTAAACTAAACTAATTAATCTATATATTCTATATCACAACTTAATAATTAAAATTACAACTAACTAAACTGAATATCTAATATATAGACTAAAGTGCAAAATACAGAAATACAGTAAAAATACAGCAAAAAAAAGTGTGCAAGTACTGAAAGGTAAAAATAAAAATAAAAAAAATAAAAATACAGAAAAATAAGCAAAATAGGGTAAAAGAGTCTGAAAAGTGGTTCACCAAAATAAAGTACGCCGGAGATGGCGACCTCCCACACTTAAATGATAGCATCGTCCTCGATGCTCACTGAAGCTGGGTGTGAGAAGTGTCATCTTCGGAAGGATGGGCGGCTGGTGTCTCTGCGGTAGGCTAAGTGTCTGCAGTCTGTGGAAGTGTAGGAAGAGCTGCCTGCGGAAACGGAGGCTCTGTCTGTAGAGGAATCTCCGGATCTGCAGCCTAGATCTGGGAGGGCTCCTCATGGTGTGGTGCATCCTCATCAGGTCCTCCCTGCTCTGCCTGGGCATGTGCATCCTCCTCATGATCATCTCCCTGCTCTGCATCAGATGGCTCAGAAGCGGTGTCAGGCTCAGAGGGGATGTCACCGCCGGATCGGATCATCAACTTGAGATGCTCGTAGCGTCGCTTGTTGCGCCGCTCCATGCGATCTAGGCGTGCGTAGAGGCGGTGTACCAGATGGTAGATAGGCTTAGGAGCAGGTGGATGTGCAGTAGATGGGGTTGGTGCAGCAATGGATGCAGAAGGGGCAGTTGAAGATGTGGCGGCCTCACCAAAGTCAATCAGGAAGGGTGGCCTATAACCCAAGGCTTGGAACTTTCTGCTATGAGGTATGATCTTCTTGCAGTCTGCAGCAGTTGGCTTCTCATCAGCAAGCTCCCAAGGTACGTCAGCTCGGCGGCCTAGCTGGGTGATCAGATAAGGGAAAGGGAGAGTGCCTCTGACATGGACTATGGCCATATAATACCTGATGAAGCGTGGAAGATACAGGTCCTTACCCTCCATCACACACCAGATGAGGGTGATCATAGCAGCGGGCAGCTCTGTCTCATGAGTGCTCGGCATCAAGTAGTTACTCAGAATTCGGTGCCAAAGCCGAGCCTCATCATTCAAATACATCAGCTTGATTCCCTTAGGCATCACTGTATTCTTTCCCATGACCCATGGGGCAGTAGGATCAAGGGCTATTCTCTGCTTGACTACATCCCAGTCGAATCTCATGTATCTCATATCCTCTTCAGCCTTTTGGTAACCGTCAAGCTGATCTAATTTAGGCTGAAGCTGGAGGATATCCTCAATAGCTTCCTCAATGACCAAAATCTGTTTCCCTCTGAGGTGCACTGCATCCAAGGGGGTCTTGAAATAGTTACAGTAAAATTCTCTGACCTAGGAGGCATTGACCTCTGTCAAGTTCCTTTCCATAAAGAACCAGCCTCTTTGTTTAATCTGTTCGGTAGTGTACTGGGTGAGTTCTTCTGGAATTTTGAGAGTTCTCTCCAGGTAGAGGTTCCTGGCAGTGGCAAACACAGGATACTTGAGCTCACAGTATCTGTTTGCAAACTTGACTAGATCTGTGGCAGTGAGGAGCTGGTCGGCCTTTTCCTGCGGGGTAAAGTTCTTCTCCCGCCAGGAATCGTCGTGAAGGAGATCCAGGATAGAGGTAGAAGATTCTCCTCTTTTTTATTTGCCTGTAGTAGCCTTGCCTTTTCCTTTCCTTTGGGGATCAGACATCCTGAAAAGCAGAAGTAACAGGATATAATTGAAGAGCTAAAGCAAGAAAACAAGTAGACAAGTAGGATTTTGTCAATGTAAGCATAAAGGCAAAAAGAGTAATAGAAGCATTAGATGAGTTGAATATATGTATAAATTGGAATGTAATCGAGTTAAAAGTATGAGATTAAAAATCACAATCCAAAATATAATAGAAGTGGAATTCAAGTAAATTAGGAAAAACAATAATCATGCCTTGAGTTAGAAAGTGAAAGTAGTTAGGTAAAGATCAAAAAGAGAAGTTAGAAAGCTAAATTGGTTAGGAGTTAAAAGGAAGTTAAAGTGAGTGGCATGAGAATGGTGTCCCTAGTTACCAATAAATTCACAAAGTTGAAGAACAATCAACTCATATTCAAGCAAGGATTGCAGTTTATTGATGATAATTCTGATAAATAAATTAAGTTTAAAAGGAGAATAAAATCATCAATAAGCAAGTTAGTACTCAGGAAACAAAAAGGAATAAGAATGCTGGCCCGTGCATTAATAAATTGGTTTGGTTGTAGCCAAGAATTGCAAAATAATGAGTTTTCAAACTAATACATGAATGGAGTAGATTGAACCATAAATTTTGCAGAAAATTCGGCAGCATTCGGCTGAAATTGGATGTTCCCGGGTAGTAAAACAGCAGAAAAATTCAATTCATATGAAATTAAATAGTGTTGGAAAGATTAACAAATAGCAAGGAATATTAAAGAGTAGTTCAACAGCAACATCAAATATAAAGAACAACAGATGAACAGAATCATCACAGCATATTCAGAATTGCGAATCAGATAAGAACAGTTAGCAAGAACGGTGCAATTATAAGGCCTAAATCCACTAACCACATCCTAGCTACCTAACCACCTAAAATCCACTAAAATCATACATCTCTAACTATCCTATTTTGAACAAAACTGTAAAATATGCTACTAATTGACTAATTGGAAAACGAAATTGGTGTTCGGCGGAACCTGGTGTGTAGAAATAGTAATTGGACACAAAGAGATGGGGGGGAATGTGGTGGTGGTGTTGCTGACACGGCGGCGAGGGGAGGGCGGCTCAGCGGTGTTCTGCGGTGGTGGCAGGGATGGTTTGGTGGTGCTGTGTAGGGTTGGGTGAGGGAGGGGGAAAGAAGAAGGGGGCGAGGGTTGTGGGGGCTGGTGGGTGGTTGTCCAGAGGTCAAGGGGTGGCACGGTGGTGGCGGTTCCGGGCGGGGGTGGCGGCAGTGGGGTCGTGGAGGGAGGAGGAGAGGGAAGAGGGAAGAAGGGGAGAAGGGGGTGGCACCGGTGAGGGTGGGTCTGCGGTTTGGGCTGGTCGGTGGTGATTCTAGGTGGCGATAGTGGTGGTGTGGTGGTTGGAGAATAGGAGAGGGGAGGTTGCAGAGGGGAGGGGTTTAGGGACGAATGGGTAACGTGAAATGGTAGGGTTTCGCGTGGGTTGGGGTTAAGGATTTTGAATCCACGCGAACGCGTGGAGCACGCGATCGCGTGATTAGGGTGAAAAGGGGTGTGACACGGCCGCGTCGCTGAAAATTGTACTAAACGCACAGTTCCAGCGTCGTTTTGGCGCAACTCTCTGTTTCTAAAAAGGGCTCCATGAAATCCGCGCGACGCGTACGCGTCGCTCACGCTTTCGCATGGGATGTGCGTAGGGCAAGTGACGCGTTCGCATCAGGGACGCAAACACGTAGGCCAAATTGTACTAAAGGCACACCAGCCGCACGATTCCAGCCCAACTTTCTGGGCGTTGGATCTTTACGCCGATTTATATTCGACGCCCACGCGTGGCCTGCGCGCTCGCGTGGGGTGATTTTTTTTATGCAATTATGCAATATGCAATATGCAGTGCTAATGTAGATGCTATGAATAATTCCATGTTCAATGAAAATAAAATAAAATAAAAATAAACAACACAAAATAAAATTGAAAAAGGAACGATCATACCATGGTGGGTTGTCTCCCACCTAGCACTTTTAGTTAAAGTCCTTAAGTTGGACATTTGATAAGCTTCCTGCTATGGTGGCTTGTGCTTGAATTCATCCAAAAATCTCCACTAGTGTTTGGAATTCCAACAGCCTCCGGGTTCCCAAACTAGGCATGTAAAGCCCTGGAGCAGCTTCAAACAAATTCTCAGGCTCCTGGGGTGTTGAATGTCAGAACATATTCCAGGATTCCAAACTTTGCTTTTATTTCCGCCTTTGTGTCGATCTATAATTTTCCAGTCGGGCGGTTTGGAGGTTGTATTCTCACTAAGATGACCAAACGTCTTCCGAGACCCATTCAGTTGAACTCGATACCAATCCTTACACTTCAGATTGAAGTGTGGAACCTTATTGAATCTTGCACACCAGCTCTAAGTACGAGCCATTTCCCTCTTACTCTTAAAGTCGCAGAAAGCTCTAAGCTGGCCATCTGTTTCAAGCAAACCATATTCAAGTGGAAAAATAAAGATAAAAGCTAAAGATTTTACCCATTTTAAATTTGTATTGGGTGGTAATGGCCTTGGGATAGGTGTTTCCAGTGGTTCTGCAAGCTCTACTCCCTTGTATTCTTCTGTGAATTCCTCCACTTTGCAATTTTCTTTAGCTGTAACCATGTCTTGATCAAAGTTGTCGATATCTTCCTCATCACTCGAGTCATAATTTGGAGGTTGAGAGAAGTCTACCTCTGTATCATCTTCGTATTCACTCGAGGAAAATTCTTCGGTCTCAAAGAATTCACTTGCGGATGCAAGTTCATTACTAGGAGAGCTTGATTCATGATCATCAATGCTAAGGGAATCAGCTTCTTGGTCTGTTCCGCCAAATTCTTCACAAGGTATATGCCTTGGAGGTTGTGCACTATCCTCCTTAGCATCAATTTCAAGCTTCTCGGCAGAATCCTTTACAGTTCTCAATTCCCATGGAGGTTCAGCATCTCCTAAATCTTCAACCACTTCTTCCTCTGCAACTATTATGGCTTCCTCCACTTGTTCCAATACAAAGCCATGTTCCCCATTGTCCACCGAAGTTTCTAGTGTCTCCTTCATGCTACGCTTTTCTTTTGATTCTCCACATGTAGCCATGGGAGTACTTTGAGTGCTCAGATGTTGGAAAGCTATTTTATTTACTACCTCAGTCAAGGTAGTCGCGACTTCCAGTACATCCGTTTGCATCTTCGCTTGCCCTTGAAGAAGAACACGAAGGGTGTCATCCATTGGAGATTAAGGTGGATATGAGGGTTCATTGGTTGGGAGAGAAGGCCCATAATACGGAGGTGGTTCTTCTTGATAAGGATATGGAGATGGTGAATATTGAGGTGGTGGTTCTGGGGAGTAATTGGATTGGAGTTGGGGTGGATATAGGTTAGGGTCATATGGAGTTGAAGGGTGGTAGTTGGCTTGTGAGTGTGGTGGTTCAAAGCTGTGTTGAGGAAGTGGTTCATAGGTGTATGGTGGGGCTTGTCGGTAATTACAAGGGGGTCCATCATAACTATTGTCTCGACATGCATTGGTGAATGGTCGTTGTCCATGGTAGTTTGGAAGGTGTTGTTGCCTAAAGGGTTGATCAGATCCTCGTGGTTCCATCCATCTCTGATTGTTCCAACCTTGATGCATGTTCCTGTTATAACTTCCATTCCTTATGACAGCATTAGAACCAAACTCAAAGCGATGGGGGTGAGAATTCATAGTAAATAATAAAAATTAAAAAATAAAAACAATTAAACAAGTAAAAGAAAATATTTACAATAACCAATAATAAGGCACACAGTTGTAATTTCCCGGCAACGGCGCCATTTTTGAAAGAGCAGAACTCTCGCGCGATCTAGAATTTTCACAAATAAGTTCCCATTGTAAGTATAGCTTCTAGATCGACAAGAATTCCTTTCTTACAAAAGTTCTGGTTGTCACAAGTAACAAAACCCAATAAAATTTATAACCGAAGTATTTAAACCTTGGGTCGTCTTCTCAAGGAATTGCAGGGAAGTATGATCTATTATTGGTATTGCAAAGGTATATTTTAGGGTTTTGAAAAGGTTTGAACAAGTAATTTAATTGATACGAAAAATAAATTAATAATTAATAAAATCTCTTGGCAAGGTATGAGAAATTGAATTCCTATCCTAGTTATCCTTATCAGATGTGAAGAGAATTGGATTCTGCTCCCACATAGTTAAGTCAAGTGGACTAATTAGCTTGATCCTCAAGTCCTAGTCAATCCATGTGGGAAGACTAGCTTTAGAGCGATCCAAATCAATCAGTAATCTGCCAATTTCAATCACTGCTGAGTATGACAACTCAAGTGTTACCAATTACTTAACCAAAGCCAAAAGGAAGAAAATATCTAAATTAAATTAAAAGCATCCATATAAATAAAGCAAAGCAAAGTCAAATCTGAAATACCTCAAATTATATTAAATAAAACAATTCAAATCTAAACACGAAGAGTTCATAAGCCAAATTGGTAACATAAGTCAGATACGAATAAAAGTATTAGAATAAATAAAAACATAAAATGATAAACAAAATTGAGAAAATAAATAAAAGGAACATTGAACCTGAGAAGAAGTAGTTAAAATCCTAAATCCTTTAAGAGGAATCCTAATCCTAAAACCTAAGAGAGAGGAGAGAACCTCTCTCTCTAAAAACTACATCTAGATCCTAAAAACTATGTATTATGAATGATGATATGTTGTTCTCTGTATATCCTTTGATTCCTCCATTCTCTGACTTATATTCTGTGTTCCTGGATTCAGAATTGGGCCGAAAAAGGGTCCAGAAATCGCTGGGGGCATTTTTTGCAGATTCCTGTACGTGGCGTTTGTCACGCGTTCGCGTGGGTCACGTGTTCGCATCATCTGGGAGTTTTCCTTGTCACGCGTACGCGTCGGTCACACGTGCGCGTCGATGCCTTTTCGCGCTGGGCACGCGTTCGCTTTGTCCATGCGTTCGCGTCGCTGCCTTTTCTTCAAAACTTTATTTTTGTGCTTTCCTTCCATTTTTGCATGTTTTCTTTTTGTTCTTTAAGCCATTCCTACCCTATGAGATCTGAAAATGCTTAACACACAAATCACAACATCGAATGATAGTGAAGGGTAATTAAAATTAATATTTTTTAAAGCATAGGAAACATGTTTTTCACATATATCATAAAATAAGGAAGGGAAAGTAAAACCATGCAATTTATATGAATAAGTGGGTGAAGGATTGAATAAATCACTTAAATTGAGCACCAAACACATTATAAAATATGGGTTTATCACCTATGTAGCAGGAGATAGAGTTGTTACTGATCCTTTGTGCAAGCCCTTCGGTTTTGGCAGGTTTATTTCATACTTCTCTTTATTAAATTTGAAATATGTCCATATGTTTATTTGTAACAAATGTAGTTTTGTATTTCTAACTTTGAGGACATGGATGACTTCAACTATTCACTTTCTGAAGTGAAAAGCAAGTACAGAGTATGTTTAAAATGTAGTGGTCCTCATATGCACATAAGGTGTTTGATAATACGAAAACAATCTTAAACTTTAAACTTTGTTGCTTGCTCCAGGATGCTACCCTTTTACCGAAGTGGAAAGCATTTTAGACAGTCATATTTAATGAACTGGTGAAGAAGTTAATAATGTCGTTTTCTTATTTCTGATTATAGTTTGGTTGGATTCTAAAATCGGGGTATATTTTGTATCAATTCTGCAGTTAAAATTATGTTCATGTAAATTTTAATTACCTTTTCCTCTTTGTTCTGTTCTGTGCTTCAATAATTTCTTCATTGCAGTTTTCACACAAATTATAATTTGAATTTGTTATTATTGAAATTTGCAGGTGTTGGTGGTTATACTTATTTACTAGAGCCACTTTGGTGGGCTGGCTGGTTTCAAGTAAGTTTAGGAGGAACCTTCCTATTTTCTCTTTTTTTCCTACTTGGTTTTGCTTGAGAATGAGACTGTTTGATTACATCTGGACCCTGAAACAACTTTGGTGCAGTGATTGTTAGGGAGGTAGCAAACTTTATGGCTTATAGTTATGCTCCGGCAATACTCGTTACGCCGCTTGGTGCTATCAGTATTATTGTCAGGTACATAGATCTCTAGTCTAGCTAAAATGCTAAGTAGTTAATTATTTTGAATGATGTGAGTTGTGACTATTGTTGGTAGAACTAACATATTCAGTTCTGTGCTTGTAGTGCTGTTTTGGCTCACTTCTTGCTGAATGAGCAGCTTCAGATGATGGGGGTCTTAGGATGTCTGTCCTGCCTTGTGGGATCAATTATCATTGTCATCCATGCTCCTCAAGAGCAAACTCCAACTTCTGTCTAAGAAATATGGGATTTGGCCACTCAACCAGGTTACTATTTACTCCTGTTTATATTTTGGTATTAAGATTCCTTGCTTTACTGTCCAGTCCATTAACTAATGTCATTGATGTTTTTTTTTTTCAACAACATTTCTATTTTATGCCGTGGGAATAATTTCTTTAGTTTTGGCTTTGATTTTACACTTCGAGCCTCACTACAGACAGTCTAATATGCTGGTTTACTTGAAAATTTGTTCATTAATGGGCTCATTTACGGTAATTATGTTTTGTGCCGATCACATAAATGGAAGTTTTATGAACAAAGAAATAAGTTTATATACTATTTTTAAAACTTTTATACTGTTATCTCAGATGCTCCTGCATTAATACAATGTTAGTTGTGTGAGAACTTAAGGTGAAAAAAGATTATAAAATAAAAATATCCATCATGAGTATTTGGGACAATTATAGAATAAGTGAATATCTAATCCATTGTATGATTTTAGCTGATTTTCTAACTACTAATGTTGGATTCTTCTCTTTTGATCTGCAGGCACTTCTTATTTACGTTGATAAAATTTTTCATCCTGTTGTTGCTGTTATTTTATCAATAACTTTTGTTCTAGCTTTTGGAGAGGTAAAATACTTTTTCAACCCATGGTTTTTGTCATACTCAAACATTTTGATCTTGACATTGAAGAACTAACTGTTTCGATGCCTTTTGCCTTAGGTTATCCCTCAAGCTATATGCTCAAGATATGGACTCTATGTTGGTTCAAATTTTGTGGGACTTGTACAGTTGTACATGTGCTAATGATAATTCATTTTCCAATTGCATACACTATTGAAAAGGTATATATTATGATTCTTTAAACATGTTAGCTTCTATCAAGGTATATATTTTTGCTTTTAGTTCCTGCTTTACAATGTTGAGATCTAATAAGCATTTTGCAATCGTTATCATTTTAGGTATGGGGAACTACATGGTCTCAATAAACAAGAAATAGCTAACAGATATGGAAAAGAGCAAGTCCATGAGTGGCGCATAAGCTATGATACACCTCCTCCCAATGGAGAAAGTTTGGAAATGTATGCTGAAAGAGAAGTTGCCTATTTTAGAGACCAAGTAAGTGAAAGTTTAATTTTGATGTTATATGTGCTATACTGAGTAACTTCAACACTATATGTCTTAGACAAGAAGTATTTGATTTGATATATTGTATGGTTAAATTTTTGTTGTGGCTGAAGTGATCATTTGACATTGTATGGTTTGATACATTGACAAGAACTATTGATATTGAGAATTTTTTTTATATATAGAGTTATGTCTTATATTAAGGAATTGTGTTATAAAAGATTTAGTTTTTAAATTTTGATATTAAAAAATAAATTTTTAATTTGAGAGTATGTAAATAAGATGAGATTAATGAATGATTTGAAATTAAAAATAAATAAATAATTACAGGATTTGTGGAGGGTTGAAAATCTCACAAATTAGTTAATTTTTTTAAATTAAAAATTCAATTTGTGGGGGTTTTAAACTGCCACAAAATGATTTAAAATTATCACAAAAGTCCGATATAAAATCCCACTAAACACACCCTAAACCCCCCACTGAATATATTGTGGAGGTTTTTAAAAACTCCACAAAAGACCTCGTGGCACCTCAAATTTTGGGAGTTTTCACAAACAATTTTGGGAGTTTTCACAAACCATTTGGTGCGGGTTATAAACCTCCACAAATAAGAGAAAAAACTTGCACAAATAAATGAAAACCTTGTAGTGTAAATTACTAATTTATACTTTACTTATTGGGAGTTGAATAAATCGTTTTATTAACTTTCGGAGTCCATTATAGATTAAAAAAGAAAAATTAAAAATTGACGTTTCTGTCGAATTTAACATCGAAATTTTTCGACAATAACGATTTTTCAGTTTTTTTTAAATAAAAAATTAAAGCTACCGTAAAAAAAAATTAACTTTAATCAGCCGCGAAGTTTCAAAGTTTGGCGTCATTGTTACCATCAGAAAAATTTTGACGGTAAGTGGCATCAGATTGCCGTTAATTAAACTTTGTTTCGCCGGTAATTCCGCCGCAACTTACCGTCGAACAAAAAAATTCACTGATAAATATTTACCGGCGAAGTTTATACGGTTGAATGCAGTCCAACGCAAAATCCAACAATAATCAATTTACCAGCAAATTAATTTCATTATTCCGTGGACAAATTTAACAGTATTTAGCATTTTTTTTATAGTGTTATTTTCTCACTTTATTCATTTTATACCATACTATACTTCACAGATCTAGATACTTCACATATACTATTTCTTCTTCTTAATCATATCATTTTCACCCTTATTATTGTTTAAAAACTTAACTTTTATATATGAAAGGGTTATATATAGATAATCACTCGTGTTTTGACGAATTAGCAAAAAGAATTAATTTTTTTAAATTATTACTTAAAAATGATTTAAATATATAAATTTAATTAGATAATTATGTAAAGAAATTTATTCTGTCAATATATCAATATTAAAATTCTTCTTTTCAAAATATCATTTTTGTGGGGAAAAATTAGTTTATATCATGTTTTTTAATTGTTAACTTTAATTTATCTCAATTCAATTCAACAAGAATTGGTTAGGCCAAGAGCGAGATTTTTTTATCTTTATATTAACTAGAGTTTAATTTTTTTTGTATTAATTAAACAAATAATTTTACATTACTGCTATTTGATATAATTATAAAAAAATATTTTATTGAAAATATTATCACAAAAAAAAGAGTTTAATTAAAGAACATTTTTTTATTAATATCAGCCAACTTTCTAATTTTTTTTTATTTTAAGTTTTAAACCTTAAACTTTAGTTTAAACATTAAATTAAATTACAACTTTTAATAAATTCTAACTCTAAATCTTAAATTCTTCCAAAAAAAAAATATTATATAAAAAATTAATTAATATTAACTAATTAAAAATTAATTTACTATTCTATATTTTTAATACTCTTGCTTAAACGTGACAGATCAACTTAAGCTCCTATTAAGGTAGTCTCAATAATTTTTTTTTTCAATGTCAAGTAATATGACATTTTAGAGGATTAAATTTAAGAACTAGGTTACCTTTTTAAATTTTTTTTTTTTTTTGCTAAGTAAACCCTCACCAAATGCTAACAACGTGGGTTTGAATTGCAAGTTTTATGAAAAAGCTAACAATACGGTTTAATGATAAAAACTATTATATGCGAAAATTTTTTATTAGTTTAAATTTTTGGAATGAGTAAAATCATAATATGATATCAAAATTATATGTTCGAAAACTCTAGAGTTTGATCCTCGATGAATCCAAATATAAAAGAAATATTATAACATAAATATAAAAAAAATTATGCAAAAATTAAATAAACCTAAAAAAAAGAGTCTCTAAACTCGTCTCCATCCTCTCTTTTGAAAACTCTGTTGCAAACACAAATTAAAGCGATATAAACTAGCCAATACCATTGCTAATAATGGCGTTTCTTGTAGATATCTTACGAAGAAACACAGAAAACTCAAACACCAATACCAATTTTTCTATTAATAGAAAGAATTTAAGTCATTATAAAGCAGTTTTATACATATATTTAATTATATGATAGTACATCAACAAAAATAATTATTTTTTATTTTAAATACCTAAATGGTAAAAAAAAAACACGAATGTGATTGAACTGTTATATTATATATTGGCAAGATATGAAAACCCAAAACTACCACCATGATACCGCATTATGCACATGTCTATTTAATGGTGGAAACATGATCTAAAACAATTACGAAAAATGATTTCGCTCCCAAGATTGTCATCACCACCATACCTAATGTAAGAATCGGAGTTTTCACGAAAAACTGCTTAAGTAGAAAAGAATAATTTAATGGCTCGAAATATGTTTGAAAATATAAAAAATATTTTTCTAAAACATAAATGTGAGATTCGGATTCAGTGGATTTTTCTGAGTGGGAAAATGTTTTCTTTTGAAAATTTTTGCGTAAAAATGCGTACCGGTAGATTAGCCGGCAATACCGGCTTAAGTCTGTCCAGTACTATGTGAGAGAGAATAAAACAGTAGAAAATCGTAGAAAAGTTTTTGGAATAGCAAACCGGGTACTTATCCTAAAGGTTTGGCCCAAAGTTGGGTTAAACGAACCAAAAACGCTACGCGGTTATTGGGCCCAAGCCCAACACATATATACCCTTTAGTGAGTCTTTTTCAGCTCATAATACCCACACACACACACACAAAGGGGGCACTGGTTTTTGAGAGAAGAGAGGAAGAAGAAGAACAATATTCACTCTCTCCTTCTTCGAGCCCATTATTTCTAGCTAAACAAAGTAGTAAGAAACTCACTCTTTCCTTTCCAGTTTCTCTACTCTATGTCATTTTCGAAAATGACTCTTTGAGTTCTTGAGTTTCTTTGTGTTCTTGTTGTTTAGGTGTAATCTAGCTTGAGTGAGTAGTGGGCTTTATCCCAAAATTCGTTGGGAAAAATAAGATATCACTAAATCCTTGTGTTTAGTAGAATGTCATAAACTCTATCTTTGATTCATGTTGTTTTTCATGTTATAGAGTATTCTTGGTGTTGTTTGGTGTTGAGTGAAGGATTGAAAGCTTATGGTGAAGTGGTTTTGTGCGTGGAGGGTAATCGGCCAAGGTATGCTTTTGGTTTCCTTTATGTAATAGGTAATGTTTCATGAAACTTAGGCTAGTTGACCTTAAGATATGATTGAATGTTTGGGTGTATGTTTAATTGTGTGTGAATTTGATGTTTGAAGATAAGTTGTGGGGTGATGATGATATAGAGTTTTGGGATGTGGGATATATGATATTATTGATGTTGATTGTTGATTTTAATGACTATAGAGGTTGATGAAGAAGTTTGTGATTTATTGTTGTTGATGAGGGTTTGTTGATATTTTTGATGTTTAAGGATTTTGATGGTGTGGAATTGGTGAAACTAGGACACTATTGATGGTTGAGTTGAGGAATGATTCGTATGGACTTTTGTGTTGTTTTCGGTATTGTTTGGGTTGTGAGTAACTAGGCTTGAATTGAAAGTTTTAGTAAAGTTGATTTTTTAGTAATTTTGGTAAATATGAGTTTTAGGCCAACTTTGGCAGATCATATCTTGAATTTCGTGGAAATCAGAATTTTGTAGAAAAATATATGATCGTTGGAAGTTGGTGTAAAAAATATGAAATTCTGTGATGTTGCAGAATTTGTGATTTTTGGTATGTGTGCCCATGCACATTGCTGTGCGTGTGCTCTGAACAGCGGCCATATCTTCACTGGTGTGCATACGCACGCCCTGTAAGTCTTTGAAAACGTGCGTACGCACGCACACACAGGGATATGCCTATTGTTAGGAGCGTTCGCACACTCTGGTGTGCACAGACACCGTGCAAAATTTACAAGTTGTGCGTATGCACAACATCATGTGTACGCACACGCTGGGAAGTGCCTTTTGTCGAGGGCGTTCGCATGTATCCATGCGTGCACACAAAATGGAAAATTTTGCCTTGTGTGCATACGCACACCTCTATGCGTATGCACACTTTGAGAAAACTCTTCCGGGAGTGCGTGCGCACAATTATATGCGTACGCACACTGCCATGTTTTCAATAAAAAGCTTGTTTTTAACTCTTTTACCTTCTCGACAAGCTTGTTAACTTCCGTAAAGCTTATCTAGGGTATCTTAACTTATTTTTAGGATTTGAATCATAGAGAATACCCTAAGTGTCTCTAACTAGGATAATTCTGGTAGAAAGTTTAGAAGACGGAGGTTTAGGTTTCTAGAGTACAGAGGATGGATTAGTCGAATGAGAAAAACATTGACTTAGGCTTGGTATGTCAGTTGGATGGAGTTGTCTTGTGAACTAGTGGGGAGTCGGATGGATGATGAAATTGGAATGAGTATAAAAGAAATAATGCTATGAGCTATGCTGTATTATTGAATTATTATAATTGGTAAGTCGCTATGCGCCTCGGACAAGGGCTGTGGCAATCTCCCACTTGTCGAGGCAGTGGTGCCGGCGTAGGGGTCGAGACAGTCTTCTGCCTACGTTGAGATGTAAGGACTGTGGTAGTCTCCCACTCACATAACCTTTCTGCTACCAGAGTGAACTCGGGCACTATAACCCAAAAGAGTGTGCCGGGCACTATAACTCACAGGGCGCAAGATAAAGTGCTGGGCACTAGAAATTGTGAGCAGGGCACTATAACCCTGGTCGTGGCAGAAAGGCGACATCCCGGCGGGGATGTGTCGGGTTAGCATTTTGAACTGACAAGTGATATCATGAGCCAAATAGGGTAGGCATTCATTATATGCATCTTCTATCTTCTTGTTTGATTTGATTACATGAGTTATTCCTATTTGAATAATATGTCTAAATGCTAATTAACTTATCTGTTATACCTGAATACTATTTGTGCTTTACTTGCTTGCATTAAATGTGTTTTACTGGAGTTGAGGAGGATCGGGAGGAGGTGGCAATGGGATCGCACGGAGGTTAAGTTGGCGAAGGCTGTGGGATACAGCGGTGTGTTTAGCATTAGTTAGAAATTTCCTAAGTTTAGATAACCCTGTTTATGGTTTATGGTTTAAGTTATTTAATTTTTTCATTAAGCTTGAATATCTATTTTCGATGTGAAGTTCTAGGATTGCCTTTAGCATCCCGAAACCTTATATCTTACATATTGGGCACTGTTACCATACTGAGAAACTCCGGTTCTCATACCATATGTTGTTGTTATTTTTCAGATGCAGGTCGCAACCCACCTCGGTGAGTTTGCGGATGGTGACAGAGCAGAGGATCTTCTGTTATCTTTGTATTTTGTTTATTATGTTGTAGTTCTCACACTTTTTTTATCTTATACTCTGTTGCCCTCGAGACTTACTTGGAGAGATAAGTTGTATAAGCTGTTTTAACTCAAAAATTCTGTATCTTCTATTTGTATCTAGTTAGCCTAAACTCCGCGGGCTAAGAGTAGAGTTTTTTATCATATATATATATATATAGACTACTATTATATTAAGTCTCATGTTATATCTCACGCCTTTACGCTTTTAGTTTTCTTGTGTGAACGCTTCGTGCTTTGTAGATCCACTTTACGCGATTTTGAACTTTATTCCTTCATCGGGCTCCTAGTATTATTATTTCCTTCTATATTTGTTAATGTGTGAGCTTTAGAACTGTCGTGACGCCTTGTTATCCTTCACTTTACGACTAGAGGTAAGGCTTAGGGTAACGGGGTGTTACACCTAAAGCCTCATCCCCTAAAAAACTTACCAACTATACAAGCTTGGGGCACTACCTTCGCCAACCAAACCCTCCAAAAAAGTGAAACAAATTTGAGACGCCATTATTGGGACACAATTAGGCTGATGGTGTTAATGACAACAAGCATATCGTGCAAAATATACAAATAGCAAATCAACAAACTAAAGATTAGTTAGTTGGTAACTCAATTCGGTTGTGATAGTTATGCTTTAGTTATAATAGAGTAAGTTCGTTCACTTAGTCTTGAAAAATATATAAGCCTCATTGTGTTAGCTTCTGTAACCTGAATTAATAATCATTCACATTTCAATTCAATACTTTTCTTTCAGTGCAAGTTACAGAATTCTAGTGCTCTTCTTCTCTAATTTGCAACCATTTTCATCTTGTTCTTGTTAAAGTGATAAGTTTTGGAAGGTGAAAAAGGGACTTTACAAAACTCAGAGAAGGAAGAGTGTGTTTTATTCACATCTCAATCACCATTTTACTTGAAAAATGGGAATGCAAAATCTGACTATACAAAAGAGCACTGTTGTTATATACGGTCACTAATTACTCTACTGCTAACTGATTTTCTCTCTTACACCAAATAACTAAGTCACTAATGAGTTTTGTAACCAATACTATACACATAAGCACACTACACTAACTAACTATTTGAAGTGTTAAGTCATGTAACACCCCCTCTCAAGCTAGAATCAATTACATCCATCATTCTGAGCTTGTCATGACAATCCTGAAACATCTTCGGAGTTAGAACTTTAGTCAATATATCTGCAGTTTGATTAACAGTTGAAACAGGAAGAAATTTTGTCACTTGTTCCTGCCATTTGTCTCGAACAACATGACAATCCATATCTATATGCTTAGTTCTTTCATGAAAAGCTGGATTGCCCGTAACATGTAAGGCCGATTGACTATCATAATAGATTATAATTGGCTTACTCAATTCAATCTTTAAGTCTCCAAGTATATTGGTGATCCACTGTTCTTCTCTAGTGGCCATTGCAAGGGCCCTATATTCTATCATACATGAAGAACTGGCCACTGTGTTTTGTTTCTTGCTTTTACAGGATATAATAGATGTTCCTATGAAGAAGCAATACCCTGAAATTGATCTCCTTGTGTCTGAACAGGCTCCCCAATCACTATCTAAAAAACTAGTTGGTTCCAACTTAGTTTGGAATGAGAACATTAGACCCAGCGCAGGTTTGGCTTTGAGGTATCTTTGTACTCTAATGGCTGCTTCGAAGTGTTTGTCAGTAGCACAGTCCAAGAATTGGCTTAATTTTCCTACTGCTTATCTGATATCAGGTCGAGTATTGGTTAAGTAGAGCAATCATCCTACTAATCTTCTGTATTCAAATGCTGAATTGAGTAAACTTCCTGAATCTTTTGCCAATTTTATTGTATAATCCATAGTTTTTGTTGCTGCCTTTGCATTCATTAATCTATACTCCTTCAATAGATCGATGCAATATTTTCATTGACATACTGCAATTCCCCTCTTGCTTTGAGCTACTTCAAGACCTAAAAAAAGTTTAAATCACCCAAATCTTTGATCTTAAACAAATCATGCAAGTGCTTCTTGATGGACCCAATTTCATCCATGCCATTTCCAGCAATAATTAAGTCATCCACATACACCGAAATGGCTGTAAATTGTGAACCATGACATTTTTTGAAGAGACTATAATTATTTCGAGATTGAGTGTAACCAAAATTGATCAAAGTGGTTGACAATTTGGTATTTCATTGTCTACTGGTCTGCTTCAAACCATACAATGATCTGTCTAATCTACAAACCAAGTCTGGTGAAGGCAATGTTAAATCTGGAGGGGGTCGCATGTATACTTCCTCAGCTACATCCCCATGTAAAAATGCAGTATTGACATCTAATTGGTGTACAAACCAATTCTTTACTGCTGCAATTGGCAAAATTATCTTCAAGTGCTCATTTTTACCATGGGACTGTAGTTTTCAAAATAATCCACACCTGCTGTTTGGGTGAAGCCTTGAGCTACAAGTCTTTCCTTGTATCTCTCCACAGATCCATCAGGATTCAATTTTAACCTGAACACCCATTTGTACCCTACTGCCTTTTTAGCATGAGGAAGCTTGGTAAGAGTCTAAGTCTAGTTTTCCTTTAGAGCAATTAATTCTGTATTGATAGTTTCTTGCCAGTTCGGATCACAAACTGCCTCAGTATAGGTTTTTAATTCTTTGTATTTGGCCTGCTTAGGTTTTTATGTGATTGACTCAGGTGACAAAGGAAGGAGAGAAACTGGTGACTCAGACTCAAAGAAAAGAATAGAAGACTCGTAAAGAAATTGATCTGCCTGTTCTAGTAACATATTGTGTAATTTTCAAAAAATTCTTGAGAAGAACACAATGAATTATGTAAAATGTTGGAAAAATTATTTGCTTATGTATTCATGCTATTGCAGTGATAATCACTTAGGTATGTAGGACGTCTTCTTTCTCTAAAGGGTCTTCCAGGTTGTGATGCTATGTCAGGATATGGATGTTTGAGTTAGTATGGTGATGTGGTGATGCATGTAGATTGTTATTGGGACTGGTTTAAGTATGTGAGGTAGGATCTAAATAACCTTATGAATGAGAAGATGGATGCATGGTATTTAACTGATGAGCGGATATTTTATACGCTTTTTGGGGTTAATTTCATATAGTTTTGAGTATGTTTTAGTTAGTTTTTAGTCTATTTTCATTAGTTTTTAGGAAAAATTCATATTTCTGGACTTTACTATGATTTGTGTGTTTTTCTGTAATTTCAGGTATTTTTCTGGCTGAAATTGAAGGAGCTGAGTAAAAATCTGATTCAGGCTGAAAAAGGACTGCTGATGCTGTTGGATTCTGACCTCCCTGCACTCAAAGTGGATTTTCAGGAGCTACAAAACTTGAAATGGTATGCTTCCAATTGCGTTGGAAAGTAGACATCTAGGGCTTTCCAGCAATATATAATAGTCCATACTTTGCACAAGGATAGATGATGTAAACTGGCGTTCAACGCCAGTTCTCTGCCCAATTCTGGCGTCCAGCGCCAGAAAAGGATCAAAAGCTGGAGTTGAACGCCCAAACTGGCACAAAAACTGGTATTCAACTCTACAAATGACCTCTGCATGTGGATTGCTTAATTCTCAGCCCCAGCACACACCAAGTGGGCCCCAGAAGTGGATCTCTGCATCATCCATCATAGTTTACTCATTTGTTGTAAACCTAGGCTATTAGTTTAGTATTTAAACAACTTTTAGAGACCTATTTTGTATCTCATGACATTTTAGATCTGAACTTTGTACTCTTTGACGGCATGAGTCTCTAAACTCCATTGTTGGGGGTGAAGAGCTCTACTGTGTCTCGATGAATTAATGCAAGTATTTCTGTTTTCTATTCAAACACGCTTGTTCCTATCTAAGATGTTCATTCGCGCTTAACTGTGATGAAGGTGATGATCTGTGACACTCATCACCATTCTCAACCCATGAACGTGTGCCTGACAACCACCTCCGTTCTATATCAGATTGAATGAGTGTCTCTTAGATCTCTTAATCAGAATCTTCGTGGTATAAGCTAGAATTGATGGCGGCATTCATGAGAATCCGGAAAGTCTAAACCTTGTCTGTGGTATTCCGAGTAGGATTCAAGGATTGAATGACTGTGACGAGTTTCAAACTCTTGAAGGCTGGGCGTTAGTGACAGACGCAAAAGGATAGTAAATCCTATTCCAACCGGATCGAGAACCAACCGGTGATTAGCCGTGCTGTGACAGAGCGCGTGAGCGTAGTTTTCACTGAAAGGATGGAAGGTAGCCATTGACAACGGTGATCCACCAACACACAGCTTGCCATAGGAGGACGTGCGTGCGTGAACAAGAAGATAGAGGAAAGCAGAGATTCAGAAGACAAAGCATCTCCAAAACTCCAACATATTCTCCATTACTGCATAACAAGTAACCTTTAATCCATGCTCTATTGTTTATTTGAAATTCAACTGATAAACATAATTGACTTCCTGACTAAGATTTACAAGATAACCATAGATTGCTTCAAACCAACAATCTCCGTGGGATTCGACCCTTACTCACGTGAGGTATTACTTGGACAACCCAATGCACTTGCTGGTCAGTGGTACGAGTTGTGAAAAGTGTGATTCATAATTCGTGCACCAAGTTTTTGGCGCCGTTGCCGGGGATTGTTCGTGTTTGGACAACTAACGGTTTATTTTGTTGCTTAGATTAGGAAAAATTTCTCTTTTTGTTTAGAGTCTCGTATTATTGTCGTGTTAAAATTTTAGAATCCTTATTTTCTTATTAAAACCTTTTTCAAAAATAATTTTTCTATTAGATCCTGTGCCAAACTTTAAGTTTGGTGTTTTCTTGTTGATTTTTCTTAAAATTTTCAAAAATTTATTTTGGTTCTCAAAAAAAAATTTTAAGTTTGGTGTTCTTCCTTCATGTTCTTGTGTTCTTGTGAGTCATCAACGTGTTCTTGAGTTTTCTTGTGTCTTGATCTTAAAATTTTTAAGTTTGGTGTTCCTTGGTGTTTTCCCTCCAAAATTTTCGAAAGTAAGGAGCATTAGATCTAAAAATTTTAAATCTTGTGCTATCTTATTGTTTTTCTCTTTCCTCTTAAAAATCAAAAATATCTTTTCTCTCTATTTTAAAAACAAATTTTTGAAATATATTTCTAAAATTCAGATTTTTATTTCAAAATTTAAAATTATTTTTTTTTTCAAAATCATCATATCCTTTTCAAAACTTCCTAACCACTTTCTCTCTCCTCAGTTTTTCGAAAATCTTCACTCAATTTTTATTTATTTTATTTTAATTTATTTCATTTTCGAAATAAATATATAAATAAATAAATAAAAATATTTTTTCTATTTTACATCATCTCCCTTTCTCCATCATGGACCTAAGCAAAAATGAACAGTCCAGTAGGACTCTGGGGTCATATTCTAACCCCTCTACTGCTTCATATGGGAGTAGTATCTGCATACCCTCCATTGGAGTCAGTAGCTTTGAGTTGAATCCTCAGCTCATTATCATGGTGCAGCAAAATTGCCAGTATTCCGGTCTTCCACAGGAAGAACCTACAGAGTTTCTGGCACAATTTTTACAAATTGCTGACACAGTACATGATAAGAAAATAGATCAGGATGTCTACAGACTATTACTGTTTCCATTTGCTGTAAAAGATCAAGCTAAGAGGTGGTTAAATAACCAACCTAAAGCCAGCATAAGGACATGGAAACAGCTGACAGAAAAATTCCTGAATCAGTATTTTCCTCCAAAAAGGATGACACAGTTAAGGCTGGACATCCAAGGCTTTAAACAAGGAGATAATGAATCTCTTTATGATGCCTGGGAGAGATACAGAGAGATGCTACGAAAATGCCCCTCTGAAATGTTTTCAGAGTGGGTTTAGTTAGACAACTTCTACTATGGGCTTGCAGAAGGAGCTCAGATGTCTCTAGATTACTCAGCTGGTGGATCTAACCACATGAGAAAGACAATTGAAGAGGCTCAAGAGCTCATTGATACAGTTGCCAGGAATCAGCATCTGTACCTAAGCAGCAACCCTTCCATGAATGAAGAGGTTAAAACAGTAACTGCTGAACTCAGTCCTGTAAAACAAGCTGCTGAATTCAATCAGCAATTGGACTTTCTAACAAAGCAGCTAGCCGAATTTAAAGACAGGTTACAAGAGACAAGGATGGCTAATATACATATGGACGAACAGTTTAAGCAAACAAAGCAGCAGCTGTCAAGGCAAATAGCAGAAGAATGCCAAGCAGTTCAACTAAGAAGTGGGAGAACATTAAATACCCCACCTCAAGGCAGCAAAAAGCTAAGAAATGAGCAAACCATCCAAAATTCACTTGAGGACAGTAAGAGCCCAGGGAAAAATAATTATGGCGCTAAAACGCCAGAAAATTGGTGGAAGGCTGGCGCTGAACGCCCAGACCATGGCCAAAACTGGCGTTCAACGCCAGAAATGGGTAAGGGTCTGGCGTTGAACGCCCAAAATGGGCAGGATCTGGCGCTGAACGTCCAAAATGGGCACAATTCTGGCGTTCAAACGCCAGGAACAGACAAGGAGTTGGCTTCTCACGTCACTCCAGCTTCTAACTCTGGCACTCAATTGCCAGTGAGGGATCAGACACACACAAATGCTGATAACAACCCCTCTAAAAAGGCTTTTTCAACCACTTCTGTAGGCAATAAACCTGCAGCAACTAAGGTTGAAGAATATAAAGCCAAGATACCTTATCCTCAAAAACTCCGGAAAGAGGAGCAGGATAAGCAATTTGCTCGCTTTGTAGATTATCTCAGGACTCTTGAAATAAAGATTCCATTTGCAGAAGCACTTGAGCAAATACCTTCTTATGCCAAGTTCATGAAAGAGATCTTGAGTCATAAGAAGGATTGGAGAGAAACAGAAAGAGTTCTCCTCACTGAAGAATGCAGTGCAGTCATTCTGAAGAGCTTTCCTGAAAAGCTTAAAGACCTTGGGAGCTTTCTGATACCATGCATATTAGAAGGTAATTGCACCAAGACAGCTTTATGCGATCTTGGGACAAGCATCAACCTAATACCTGCATCCACTATCAGGAAGCTTGGCTTAACTGAAGAAGTTAAACCAACCCGGATATGTCTCCAACTTGCTGATGGTTCCACTAAATACCCATCAGGCGTGATTGAAGACATGATTGTCAGAGTTGGGCCATTCGCCTTTCCCACTGACTTTGTTGTGCTAGAAATGGAGGAGCACAAGAGTGCTACTCTCATTCTAGGAAGACCCTTCCTAGCAACTGGACGATCCCTCATTGACGTCCAACAGGGGGAAATAACCCTGAGAGTCAATGATGATGAATTCAAGTTGAACGCTGTCAAAGCCATGCAGCATCCAGACACATCAAAAGACTGCATGAAAGTTGATCCTATTGATTCTTTGGTAGAAGAGATCAACATGGCTGAGAGTCTTGAATCAGAGTTGGAAAACATCTTTAAAGATGTTCAGTCTGATTTAGAGGATTCAGAGGACATGAAAGAGCCTCTGAAATTTCTTCTGGAAGAGGAAAAACCTCCTAAACCCGAGCTCAAGCCATTACCACCATCCTTGAAATATGCGTTTCTGGGAGAAGGTGACACTTTTCCAGTGATCATAAGCTCTGCTTTAAATTCACAGGAAGAGGAGGCACTTATTCAAGTGCTAAAGACACACAAGACAGCTCTTGGGTGGTCCATAGGTGACCTTAAGGGCATAAGCCCAGCTAGATGCATGCACAAAATCTTATTGGAGGATAATGCCAAACCAGTGGTTCAACCACAGAGGCGGCTAAATCCAGCCATGAAAGAAGTGGTGCAGAAAGAGGTCACCAAATTACTGGAGGCTGGGATTATTTATCCTATTTCTGATAGCCCCTGGGTGAGCCCTGTTCAAGTCGTCCCAAAAAAGGGAGGCATGACAGTGATTCATAATGAAAAAAATGAACTGGTTCCTACAAGAACAGTTACAGGGTGGCGCATGTGTATTGACTATAGAAGGCTCAATACAGCCACCAGAAAGGATCATTTTTCTTTACCATTCATAGACCAGATGCTAGAAAGACTAGCAGGTCATGATTATTACTGCTTTTTGGATGGCTACTCAGGCTATAACCAGATTGCAGTAGATCCCCAGGATCAAGAGAAAACAGCATTCACCTGTCCATCTGGAGTGTTTGCTTACAGAAGGATGCCATTTGGGCTATGTAATGCGCCTGCAACCTTCCAGAGATGCATGCTCTCTATTTTCTCTGATATGGTGGAAAAATTTCTAGAAGTCTTCATGGATGACTTCTCAGTATATGGAGACTCATTCAGCTCCTGTCTTGATCACCGGAAACTTGTTCTGAAAAGATGCCAAGAAACCAACCTAGTTTTAAACTGGAAAAAGTGTCACTTCATGGTGACTGAAGGAATTGTCCTTGGGCATAAAATCTCAAACAAGGGAATAGAGGTGGATCAAGCAAAAATAGAGGTAATTGAAAAATTACCACCACCTGCCAATGTTAAGGCAATCATAAGCTTTCTGGGGCATGCAGGATTCTATAGGAGGTTTATAAAAGATTTTTCAAAAATCGCAAAACCTCTAAGCAATCTGCTAGCTGCTGACACGCCATTTGTGTTTGACACAGAGTGCCTGCAGGCGTTTGAAACGCTGAAAGCTAAGCTGGTCACAGCACCAGTCATTTCTGCACCAGACTGGACATTACCATTTGAGCTAATGTGTGATGCCAGTGATCATGCCATTGGTGCAGTATTGGGATAGAGGCACGACAAGCTTCTGCATGTCATTTATTATGCCAGTCGCGTTCTAAATGATGCCCAGAAAAATTACACAACCACAGAAAAAGAACTACTTGCAGTGGTTTACGCCATTGACAAGTTCAGATCATACATAGTAGGATCAAAAGTGATTGTGTATACTGATCATGCTGCTCTTAAATATCTACTCACAAAGCAGGATTCAAAACCCAGGCTCATCAGATGGGTATTGCTTCTGCAAGAGTTTGATATAGAAATAAGAGACAGAAAAGGGACAGAGAACCAAGTGGCTGATCATCTGTCCCGAATAGAGCCAGTGGAAGGGACGTCCCTCCCCTTTCTTGAGATCTCTGAGACGTTTCCTGATGAGCATTTATTTCCCATTCAGGAAGCACCATGGTTTGCCGATATTGCAAACTATAAAGCTGCAAGGTTCATACCCAAGGAGTACAATAGGATACAAAAGAAGAAATTAATTACTGATGCAAAGTACTACTTGTGGGATGAACCTTATCTCTTTAAGAGATGTGCAGACGGAATTATCCGTAGGTGTGTGCCTAGAGAAGAAGCACAGAGGATCCTGTGGCATTGCCATGGATCTCAATATGGAGGCCATTTCGGAGGTGAGCGAACAGCCACCAAGATCCTCCAATGTGGCTTCTATTGGCCCACACTCTATAAAGATTCCCGAGAGTTTGTACGTAACTGTGACAGTTGCCAAAGAGCTGGCAATCTGCCTCATGGTTATGCCATGCCTCAACAAGGAATCTTGGAGATTGAGTTGTTTGACGTATGGGGAATTGACTTCATGGGACCTTTCCCACCATCATACTCAAACACTTATATTCTGGTGGCAGTTGATTATGTATCAAAATGGGTTGAGGCCATTGCCACACCCAACAATGATACTAAAACAGTGCTGAAGTTCCTCCAGAAACATATCTTTAGCAGATTTGGCGTCCCTAGAGTACTAATCAGTGATGGGGGCACTCACTTCTGCAATAAACAGCTTTACTCTGCCATGGTTCGGTATGGAATTCGCCACAAGGTGGCCACTCCATATCATCCACAAACCAATGGGCAAGCTGAAGTCTCTAATAGAGAATTAAAGAGAATCCTGGAACGGACAGTAAATACCAGTAGAAAGGATTGGGCACGGAGCTTGGATGATGCTCTGTGGGCTTACAGGACAGCATTCAAGACCCCTATAGGTACCTCTCCATACCAACTTGTGTATGGTAAGGCATGTCACCTGCCCGTGGAACTGGAACATAAGGCCTACTGGGCAACCAGATTCCTAAACTTTGATGCCAAACTAGCAGGAGAAAAACGATTGCTCCAGCTAAATGAGCTAGAGGAATTCAGATTCACAGCTTTCGAAAATGCCAAGCTTTATAAAGAAAAATAAAAAAAGTGGCATGACAGAAAGCTGTCATCTAGAATCTTTGAACCAGGACAGAAGGTTCTGTTGTTTAACTCTAGACTCAGGCTATTTCCTGGGAAACTGAAATCCCGGTGGAAGGGACCATACGTGATTACAAGTGTATCACCATATGGTTATGTGGAGCTTCAGGATATTAATTCTGATAAGAAGTTCATTGTCAATGGATAGAGAATCAAGCATTATCTTGAAGGCAACATTGAGCAAGAATGCTCAAGGCTGAAGCTAGATTAAAAGCTCAGCAAGGTCCAGCTAAAGACAATAAAGAAGCGCTTGCTGGGAGGCAACCCAGCCATGGGGCAACAATCCTCTAAGAATTTTGCCCTATTTCTATTTTTATTTTTATTTGTTTATATAGAGTTCATTGACAACAAGGTAAATAATCATTTACAGAAGACCTCGGCACACAAAACAGAGAAAAAGAGCTCACTGGCAAGAAAACGCCAGTAAAAGTATATTTTGGGCGTTGAACGCCAGTAATGGTAGCAATCTGGGCGTTCAACGCCAGAAAGGGGCACCCACTGGGCGTTGAACGCCAGTAATGGCAGCAGCTGGGCGTTGAACACCCAGGAGAGCAGCATTTGGGCGCTGAACGCCCAAAACAGGCAGTGTTTGGGCGTTCAAACGCCAGGAAGGCAGGGAGGAGCCAAATTCATTTTTTCCACACGTATTTCCATTCTAATTTCAAATTTTATGTTTCAATGCATGATTTTTACATGAACATGTTAAGAACCCTGATTTCTAAAATCCTTAATTTCAAAAAAATCCCTCTTTCCAAATTCAATCCAACTCTTTTCAAATCTTTTCTGAAAACAAATCTATCTTTTTCACTCTAAAATCTTTTCAACTAATCCATATCTTTTTCAAATCTCCATATTATCTTTTTCAAAATTCAGATTTATCTTTTTCAAAAATCTATCATATCTCTTCAAAATTAAACTATATCTTCTATCTTATCATTTTCAACTCAATCTTTTTATCTTATCTTTTCCAATTTTTCGAAAACTCACCCCCCATCCCTTTAAATTTGGGTTCGGCCTCCCTCCTCCTCCATCCACAATTGCACCTAGCTCTCCTTCTATCCCTCTCCTTTCTTTTCTTTTGCTTGAGGACAAGCAAACCTCTAAGTTTGGTGTGTTTATCCGAGATCACTAAGATCATGGCTCCTAAAGGAAAACAACCCACTCCAAGAGGCAAGAAAGAGAGCGTTCCAAAACCACTTTGGAATCAAGGGAAGTTCTTATCTAAAGAACATTCAGACCATTATCTTAAAATAATGGGTCTGAGAGTAGTGATCCCGGAAGTTAGATTCGATCTGAAAGAAGATGAATATCCGGAGATCCAGGAGCAAATTCGAATCAGGAACTGGGAAGTCCTAGCTAATCCTGAAACGAAAGTAGGAAGGAACATGGTCCAGGAGTTCTATGCTAATATGTGGCAGACTGACAAGCAAAAACTATCTGAAACTGCCTTCTATGAATTTCGGACCATGGTCAGAGGAAAGATTGTTCATACCACCCCTGACAAGATCAGAGAGATCTTAAAGCTACCTCAGCTAAAGGACGATCCAGACTCCTTCAACAGGAGGATGATGAGAGCAGACATTGACCTGGATAAGATTCTAGAGGACATATGTATCCCTGGAGCCAGGTGGACCACCAACACAAAGGGTGTCCCAAATCAACTCAAGAGAGAGGATCTCAAACCAGTCGCCAGAGGATGGCTAGACTTCATTGGGCATTCTCTGTTGCCTACTAGCAACCGTTCTGAAGTCATAGTTAAAAGAGCAGTAATGATCCATTGCATCATGATGGGAAAGGAAGTGGAGGTTCATCATTTGATTTCAGCTGAACTCTACAAAATTGCTAACAAAAATTCTAAAGAGGCCAGGTTGGCTTATCCAAGCGTGATTTCCCTGCTCTGCAAGGACGCTGGAGTAAGGATGGGAATAACTGAGTATATCTCAATTGAGAAGCCAATCACCAAAGCATCAATGGAAAAACAACAAGAACAGGATGATCCCATCAAGAAGAGAGCACAGGAATTCCTCCCAGAGATCCCTCAATCTGAATACTGGGAGTATCTTGAGACGTCTGTTACCAAGATACGGGAAGCTATGGAGCAAATAATAAAAGAACAGAAGGAACACAGTCAAATGCTGACCTATATGTTTAAAGAACAAGAGGAGCAAGGGCGTGACTTAAGGGAATTGAAGCGCCAAAAGTCTTCTCTTGTAGGACCAAGCACCCCAAGGATCAGAGGAACCCCCGTGCCCCCAGAATAAAGGTTGTTAATTTCCAATTTCTGCCTTAACTCTGTGACAGTGTCCTTATAGAAGTTTACCTTAGGAGTCATATAATAGTAATTAGTATCTATTTTGATTTTATCTCCAATTAAGCTATAGTTTATTTTTTCTCATCATCAGCAAACATGAATAAAGTAGTAGATCTTTTGAATAAGAGGTAATAAAATTTCGAGTTTTAATAAGAGAAATTCTAATTAGTTAAATGTGGTGGCAATGCTTTCTGTCTTCTGAATGAATGCTTGAACAGTGCATATGTCTTTTGAATTTGTTGTTTAAGACTGTTAAATATGTTGGCTCTTGAAAGAATGATGAACATGAGACATGTTATTGATAATCTAAAAAATCATAAAAATGATTCTTGAAGCAAGAAAAAGCAGCAAAGAACAAAGCTTGCAGAAAAAAAAAGGAGAAGAGAGAAAAAGCAAGTAGAAAAAGCCAAAAGCTCTTAAAACCAAAAGGAAAGGGCAAATAAAAAGGATCCCAAGGCTTTGACATCAGTGGATAGGAGGGCCTAAAGGACTAAAATCCTGGTCTAAGCGGCTAAACCAAGCTGTCCCTAACCATGTGCTTGTGGCGTGAAGGTGTCAAGTGAAAACTTGAGACTGAGCGGTTAAAGTCAAGGTCCAAGGGAAAAAGAAGAGTGTGCTTAAGAACCCTGGACACCTCTAATTGGGGGCTTTAGCAAAGCTGAGCCACAATCTGAAAAGGTTCACCCAATTATGTGTCTGTGGCATTTATGTATCCGGTGGTAATACTGGAAAACAAAGTGCTTAGGGCCACGGCCAAGACTCATAAAATAGCTGTGTTCAAGAATCGTCACACTGAAATAGGAGAATCAATAACACTATCTGAATTCTAAGTTCCTATAGATGCCAATCACTCTGAGCTTCAATGGATAAAGTGAGATGCCAAAACTATTCAGAAGCAAAAAGCTACTAGTCCCGCTCATCTAATTAGAATCTGAGCTTCAATCAAAAACTCTGAGATATTATTGCTTCTCAACCTATTAGTCTTCTATTTTATTTGTCTAGTTGCTTGAGGACAAGCAACAGTTTAAGTTTGGTGTTGTGATGAGCGGATATTTTATACGCTTTTTGGGGTTAATTTCATATAGTTTTGAGTATGTTTTAGTTAGTTTTTAGTCTATTTTCATTAGTTTTTAGGAAAAATTCATATTTCGGGACTTTACTATGAGTTGTGTGTTTTTCTGTAATTTCAGGTATTTTTTTGGCTGAAATTGAAGGAGCTGAGTAAAAATATGATTCAGGCTGAAAAAGGACTGCTGATGCTGTTGGATTCTGACCTCCCTTCACTCAAAGTGGATTTTCTGGAGCTACATAACTCTAAATGGCATGCTTCTAATTGCGTTGGAAAGTAGATATCCAGGGCTTTCCAGCAATATATAATAGTCCATACTTTGCACAAGGATAGACGACATAAACTGGAGTTCAACGCCAGTTCTCTGCCCAATTCTGGCGTCCAGCGCCAGAAAAGGATCAAAAGCTGGAGTTGAACGCCCAAACTGGCACAAAAACTGGCGTTCAACTCTACAAATGGCCTCTGCACGTGGATTGCTTAATTCTCAGCCCCAGCACACACCAAGTGGGCCCCAGAAGTGGATCTCTGCATCATCCATCATAGTTTACTCATTTGTTGTAAACCTAGGCTATTAGTTTAGTATTTAAACAACTTTTAGAGACTTATTTTGTATCTCATGACATTTTAGATCTGAACTTTGTACTCTTTGATGGCATGAGTCTCTAAACTCCATTGTTGGGGGTGAGGAGCTCTACTGTGTCTCGATGAATTAATGCAAGTATTTCTGTTTTCTATTCAAACACGCTTGTTCCTATCTAAGATGTTCATTCACGCTTAACTGTGATGAAGGTGATGATCTGTGACACTCATCACCATTCTCAACCCATGAACGTGTGCCTGACAACCACCTCCGTTCTATATCAGATTGAATGAGTGTCTCTTAGATCTCTTAATCAGAATCTTCGTGGTATAAGCTAGAATTGATGGCGGCATTCATGAGAATCCGGAAAGTCTAAACCTTGTCTGTGGTATTCCGAGTAGGATTCAAGGATTGAATGACTGTGACGAGCTTCAAACTCCTGAAGGCTGGGCGTTAGTGACAGACGCAAAAGGATAGTAAATCCTATTCCAACCGGATCGAGAACCAACCGGTGATTAGCCGTGCTGTGACAGAGCGCGTGAGCGTAGTTTTCACTGGAAGGATGGAAGGTAGCCATTGATAACGGTGATCCACCAACACACAGCTTGCCATAGGAGAACGTGCGTGCGTGAACAAGAAGATAGAGGAAAGCAGAGATTCAGAAGACAAAGCATCTCCAAAACTCCAACATATTCTCCATTACTGCATAACAAGTAACCTTTAATCCATGCTCTATTGTTTATTTGCAATTCAACTGATAAACATAATTGAATTCCTGACTAAGATTTACAAGATAACCATAGATTGCTTCAAACCAACAATCTCCGTGGGATTCGACCCTTACTCACGTGAGGTATTACTTGGACGACCCAGTGCACTTGCTGGTCAGTGGTACGAGTTGTGAAAAGTGTGATTCATAATTCGTGCACCATTAACCAACCCTAGAAAAAATAAGGTTCATACAGATCTAGAAATGGATCCTTAAATAAAGATGCATGATGCAATTTTGGGACACTTTGTGTTTGTCTGTTATTTTCATCATTGCTTGAAAATTCCTGTAATATAAATGGAAAAAAAATTTCATAGAATTGAACAATTCTAGAAATGGAAATGTTTCTACTTTTGAATTGTAAAGAATGTGTCCTTTAACTCCATCTTTGACCACTAAGTATAAACACTTGAGAGCTCTTTAATCTAGTTTTGTTCTATGTGTTGTTAATGTTGATGCATATCCGAGATATCCAAACACCTTGAGGTATGATATATCAGGTAATTTTTGTTTCAAAATTTAGTAAGATGACTAGTTTTGCAGTATATTACTAGGAATTCTATTTATTAGATGCACTGAATGTCCTACTGCAAAGTTCCAGAACCTTTTAGACATATTTGAGTGAAACATCAATACTCTTGTAATTTCCAAAATGTGTTGATGTTTCCTTTCTACTATGCCATTTTTTTTAGGAGTCTCAACATAGGTAGTTTGATATATTATACTCTTAGATGCATAGAAATTTGGCATCTTAAATTCATTTCCATTATCTGTTCTAACCTTTTTAATTACCATTTCAAACTGAGTTTCAACCATTTTAACATAATTTTTTACCAAATCAATAGCTTTTCTTTTTGATTTCATAAAATATAGCCACGTAAATCTACTTTTATCGTCACCACAGTTAAAAAATACTTGAAACCAGAAATTGAAGCTATATTTATAGGTCTCCAAATGTCCATATGGACAATGCCAAATTTATTTTCACTTTTTGAAACTCTAATTGCATATGGTAATATTTTTTGTTTTGCATAGTGATATGAGTCACAAGGATTATTATAAGCAGAAAAATTCAAATCATTATATTCTTTTTTCATTACAACAATCCTATCATGGGGTATGTGTCCTAATCTAAGGTGTCAGAGCTCAAAATTGTCTAATTGTGCATGTTGAATAGCCAGTGCAGATGAAGATGGAAGAACATGAAGATACAAATTGACCAGGATGAATAGCCAGTGCAAATGCAGATGGAAGAACAGATGAAGATACAGCTTGAACAAGTGTGAGGTTTTCAAAAGCATACAAGCCTCATCTATGTTCAGCTACACCAATTGTCTTTATGGTAATCTTTTCCTGAATTTCACAACCAAATTCATCAAATGTAAGTTTTAGTTTTGAATCGGTAGTCAATTTAGACACATATATTAGATTAAATTTGAATGTTGGAATGAAAAACACATGAAACAATTTAAACTAGTCCGAGAATACTATGGTTTCTGCATATTGGGTTATTGTACTGGTACCATCAGGCATATTAATAAGAACAAGTTTTATTTGATATAGACACTAAAAAAATATTTTTGAATAGGCAACATGATTTGTAGCACCTGAGCCAATGACCCAAAATTTTGGATTGAAAATGGACATTGACATTATGTAAGAGATACCTTGGTTTGACGAAAGTGTGGCGGCAATAATTTGATTTATGCCTTGCTTTGGTTGTGCATCTTGCTGATTCAAGAGAGCGAACAATGCTTCCTTTTGCTCTGAAGTAAAGCCAAGCTCAGAATTGCCGAATGCTTCTTGAGATTGATTGTTGTTATCATCACTTTCTTCAGCAACCAAATTATTGATAGAGGCACCACTATTCTTGAAATGAGGAGGGAATCCATGCTTTTTATAGCATGTATCTACTAGATGGCCATTTTTCCATAATAACTGCACTATTTTGAACCTCTTCCAGTCTTGTGATAATTGCCATGGCCTCCCCTACCTCCTTTGCCTCTACTCCTTACTCTAACAATTCCACCATCAGTTCTTGCATTGGTTATCAATGCCTTCCCTTCAACCATTTCATTCATGTTAAACTGCCTTTCCTGCTGAAGTAGATCAGAGAAAACTGCATCTACCTTGGGTAATGGTTTCATCAACATAATTTGATATCGTACTGATGAGCGGATATTTTATACGCTTTTTGGCATCATTTTCTTATAGTTTTTAGCATGTTTTGTTTAACTTTTATTAAGTTTTCACAGGTTTTAGTGTAAAATTCACATTTTTTTATTCTAATTTGATTTTTTGTGTTTTTGTGCAATTTCAGGTATTTTCTGGCTAAAATTGAGGTGTTGGAGCAAAAGTCTGATTCAAAGACAGAGAAAGCACTGCAGATGCTATCCGGATCTGACCTCCTTACGCTCTAAAGAGCTTTTCTGGAGCTATAGAAGTTCAAATGGAGCGTTCTCAACAACTATGGAAAGCTGACTTCCAGAGCTTTTCATCAATGTATAATAGTCCATACTTCGCTTTAGAATAGAAGGCCCAAAACTAGCGTCCAACGCCAGCCTCCTGCCCCATTCCAAGTGTCCAGCGCCCAAAGGAGGAGACCAGCCTCCAAACGCCCAAAGAGGACCCCCTAGCCAGCGTTCAATGCCCTAGAGGCCTCCTAGCATGTGGATCTCATCAAAGCTCAGCCCAAACACTCACCAAGTGGGTCCCGGAAGTGGATTTTTAGCACTAAAAGACTATTTTACTCTTTCTTATGTAATCCTTAGTCATTAGTTTAGTATTTAAGGGACTTTTACACGATCTTCAAGGGGAGATCAGCCATACTTCATTTTTCACGTTGTATTTTCTATCAGTATGAGTTTCTAAACCTCCTAGGTTGAGGGGAGGAGCCCTACTGAGTTTTATGGATTAATAAAAGTACTATTGTTCTTTCTCAATTCGTGTTTGATTCTCTATTCTAAGATGTATCTTTATTCTTCGTCAATATGAATGCGTTGAACTGGCATAAGGTTATCACATTCTACATGGGTTCATAGTGAGTTTTTCATCAGATAATGATGAACCACCAGCTTGATTATACATTTCTTAGACGGTTAATTCACGACTTCGTTGGGGACTTCTCGAGACACCAGTTCAGCCGAAGTATGGGGAGATTAGGGTCTATGTAGTAAAGGCTAGAACCCAAAGGTGCAGCATCCTCTGATCCGGAAGATCCGACCATGTCTGTGGCGTTTTGAGTAGGATCATCAAGGAGAATGAACTGCAGGAGCTTCACCCTCAATCAGAATAGATCCGCACTAACCCTGGGGTTCAGATCTAGAGAAGTATTGGCGGCTGCTTAAACCAGTGTCAATCACATGCAGCCTGCCATAGAAAAAATCATTCACAATTGAAGAAGAAAGTAATACCAGAATTAATCCAGAAGGACAAAGCATCTCCAAGCCTTAACCACCTTCTTATCATAGTTTACACGACTTCTGAGTAATGTTATGTTTATATCACTGTTAATCCAATAAGTCTTCTATCCGCCTGTCTAAGATCTGCAAGATAACCATAGCTTGCTTCAAACCACAATCCTCGTAGGATCGACCCTGACTCGCTCAGGTATTACTTGGACGATCCAGTGCTCTTGCTGATTCAGTTGTACAAAGTGTGGGGATTCGTGCACCACGTACTGTAGAATATTGATCCTTCAATCTACACAAGAGTCTTACAACACTTAATTTTTCCTTATAACCGCTCAATATATTCAATTCACAGGTGCAGTTTTCAGAACATCTTGAACAGATCGGGATCCGGCACCAAATGATCTAATTCTTCCCAAATCTCTTTCAATTTTGTATAGTAAGCAGTAATTGTTAACTCTCTTTGTCTTATAGCAAATAGATCTTCCTTTAGTTCTACGATTCTATATTTGTCTCCGTGACAGTACCTATGCCTTAATTCTTTCCACAACTTCTCAGCTGAATTTATCCACACTACACTCTTAGCAATCTCAATGCTTAAGGATTGATTAATCAAAGAAACCACATATGTGTTAGATCGTTCCCATGCTTCAAAAAACGTAGTTCCTCTTTCAGGTTTTTTAATTGATTCATGATACGTGGAATTTTGTATCACTACAATCTTCCTTCGGAAAGTATACCGAATAATCGTCAAGTAAAAACTCACAATAGAGTGAGGTTGAATCCCACAGAGATTAAAGGATTAAGCAAGCAATAGTTGATTGATTATTCTAGTTAGACAAGCATAATTGGGTGATAAGCAACAAGAAAAGTAAATGACATAAAAGTAAAGAAAGCAATAAAGTGCAAGAAAGTAAATGGCAAGAAAAGTAAAGTACTGGAAAATTAAAAAGCAAGAAAGTAAAGTACGGGAAAGTAAAGTGCAAGAAAGAAAATGACTATAAAGTAAATGTAAGAACTAAAAATAAAATGAACATTGGGATAGAGAGATATTGGATTCTCCGGACCAATTGCTTCCATCTCATCTTCAATCATGCAACTCATTGATCTCTTGAAAATAATGAGTGATTGAATCCCAATTCTTTGGCAATTCAATCTCTCTAATCTTTGAACAATTACCAATTCATTAATCTAATTGCTCATGAGAAGAGATGAAGCTTGGTCCCTATGCCACACACTTTCATAGATCCAAGTATTGGGAGAATTACATGTCACTATATCTGATCAACCCCAAACCTAATCCAATGTGAGAAAGATTTCAAGCATGGTTCTATGATTCCTTTTCCAAGGCAATCACAAAACCCAAGTACATTCAATTTTTTTCCCAAGACAATTGAATGCTTGAATGAAGAACGAAATCTTTCTAGTAAATCAAAGAGAGATGAAGAGAAGAAGAAGAATAAAAACAATTTAATCCATCAAATAACAATAGAGCTCTCTTTCTCAATGGAAAGAGTTAGTCATTCATAACTAAAAATATCTACAATTAAAAAAGGAAATGGAAGAGAAGAGAAAGTGTGGAAGGGAGAAGAGAGAGTCCGAAGACCCCTCCCAGTGGTGTGTGTCAGGGGATGTGTGTGTGTGTGTGATTCCGGACTCTCCCTCCAATCCAGAATGCTTTGAATGTAAAACCTAAGGCCTTTATATAGGCTCTCCTAAATTACAATGAAATTGAAAAAAAAATTACAATCAAATAAAAATTAACTATTCTAGATGATTCTTGTGGCCTTGATTGGTTGACAATTGTGGGCTTGCTTGCTTGAGCTTTGAAGTGGACTTGAGTGCGAGAAGTGCATCAAATTGAGGTCCATAGTAGCTTGGCGTTGGTGCTGGCATTAGTCATACTAACGCTATGACTTGCTCCTAAGTTAGTGTTTTTGGGCTTACAGATGCCTATTATTTGTGCTCCAATTTCATGCCCACTATAGACTATCATACACCGTTGGAAAGCTCTAAATGTCCGCTTTCTAACGCAACTAAAAGCACTTCAATTGGACCTCTGTAACTCAAGTTATGCTCCTCTGAATGGGACAAGGTCGCTAGCATTGTTGCTGGCGTAGTGTGCTTAACGCTGCCACTAACGCCAGCGTTAACGGTGTTAATAATGCCAGGTTTTGAAGTTTAAACTTAATGTCCATTCCATACTATTATATATTGTTGGAAAACTTTGTATTTCGACTTTCTAATGCCTTTGGAAGTGCATTATTTGAAGCTCTACATCTCGAGTTATACTCCATGGAAGGTGAAGAGGTCAGCTAGCCTTACTACAGGTTGATACTATATTCATCTTTGCACTTTCGGGGCAAGTTTTCTCCCTCAAATTAAGCGTCCACCATGTAATGCCATATATTCTTGAAAAGCTCTAGATTCCTACTTTTCAATGCCATTAGAATCATCTCAATTGGAGCATTGTAGCTCAAGTTATTCTTGTTTGAAGAAGACACGGTCAGGCTGCCAGGTGCTAGTGTTAGCACTGGCGTTAGTGGCACTAACGTGGCCACTAACGCCACACCTTGCCCTTGGACAGCGTTGTTCCTGGCGTTAGTGTGGCTAACGCTGCCACTAACGCCACAATTCTCCTTGGCCTAGCGTTGTCGCTAGCGTTAGTGTGGCTAACGCTGCCACCAACGCTACCTTATCCTTGCTTCTTCTCTTCTCTGCTTCACCTTTTAAGCTCCTTTCTTCTTTCATGCTTGTTTTGTTCTTTTTACTTATTTTTTCCATCAATTTCTGCAAAATATATCAAATCAAAGAGATGAAAGTAATCTATGACTTCAACACCCAAACACTCAATAATTATGCATGATTAATTAAATTTTTATATGAAAAAGCATAGAAAAACAGAACATAATGCGCAGTCATCAATTCATGTACAAATCCTAGTTTATTCTTTGATGTAAGTGCTCTCCATATAGCTCTCTCCCGAATTTGGTAATTGTTTCCTACTAATAGAGTCAAAAGTAAAGAAGAATGATGAGCGAATATTTTATACCCCTTTTTGGCATCATTTTCATATAGTTTTTGTTATGTTTTGTTTAAGTTTTATTATATTTTTATAGGTTTTAGTGAAAAATTCATATTTTTGGATTCTACTTTGATTTGTTGTGTTTTATGATGATTTCAGGTATTTTCTGGCTGAAATTGAGGAGTTTTGGCAAAGTCTGATTCAGAGACAGAGAAAGAACTGCAGATGCTGTCAGATTCTAACCTCCATGCACTCGAAGGAGCATTTCTGGAGCTACAGAATTCCAAATGGCGCGCTCTCAATAACTATGAAAAGCTAACATCCAGGGCTTTTCAGATATAATAGTTTATACTTTGCTTTGGAAATGAAGGCCCAAAACTGGCGTTCAACGCCAGCCACCAACCCTATTCCTAGTGTCCAACGCCCAAAAGGGAGCAGCTGGCGTCCAACGCCCATTCAGGAGTCCAAAGCTAGCATTGGAAGCCTAAAAGGGAGCTCCAACTCGTGGCTTCACTCAAGCTCAGCCCAAACACTCATCAAGTGTGCCCAAAAGTGGATTTTTGTACTACAGGACTACTTTATCTTATTTCTGTAATCTTTAGTTATCAGATTAGTATATATAGGAGGAGATCACCCTTGTTTAGGATCTTCTTCCCCCACTTTTACATTCGAACATTACCTTTTGTAAGCTATGAGTCACTAACCTCCTAGGTTAAGGTTAGGAGCTCTGCTAATTCTTATGGATTAATAATATCACTATTCTATTTTGATCTATGCTTGATTCCATTCTAAGATGTATCTTCGTTCTTCATCCTAATGAATTGGGAGTGTAACTTGATCGCCATCCCTATTCACATGGGTTCTTGCGAGTCCTTGACGGGATAGTATTGAACCACAAGCTTGATTATACATCTCCTAGACGGCTAATCCACAACTTCATTGGGGACTTCTCGAGACATCAGTTCAGCCGAGGTACGGGGCGATTAGGGCCTTTGTGGTATAGGCTAGAATCTAAGGAGCAGCGTTCTCTGATCCGGAAGATCCGACCTTGTCTGTGGTGCTTTGAGTAGGATCACCAAGGAAATGGACTGCTAGAGCTTCATCCCGTTCAGATCAGATGACCGCTGACCCGGCATTTAATCTGAAGCAGAGGAGATTAATGACCGCTGACCCGGCGTTAATCATTTACAGCCGCCATGGAATGAATTAATCAGAAGTTGGATAGATGGTGAGAAAAGTTGATCCAGAAGGAAAAAGCATCTCCGAAGCCTCAACGGTTCTCTCATCTCTGATTTCACATCTATCTAGTAACATTTTATTTATTTATCTGTTTTATGCGTTTTTTGTGACAACTATCATATTTTCTATCCGCCTGACTAAGATCTACAAGGTAGCCATAGCTTGTTCAAACCAACAATCCTCGTGGGATCGACCCTCACTCACCTGAGGTATTACTTGGATGACCCGGTGCACTTGCCGGTCTATCTGTGCGAATATTGCGGAGTCAAATTCGTGCACCAAAGAACCTGAATTTTCTCCAGGATGCAGAAAATAGGGACTTGGATTTGATTGAGTTCTTGTTGCATTCAATTGCATAAGATTGATCTGGTTAACCAAACTTGCAAAGCCTGGATGTCTATAGAAGAGAATGGTGGATTGTTATCTGATGCCATTTCATCAACTTCCCACTCTGGATTTAATTTTGTTAAAGAAAATTTCAAGAATTGAGTTAAACCGAATCAAAGGATCTGTAAGTTCAGAATTTTTGCCCTAGAACTCACTGATTGGATCACTATTTATCTGAACTGGTTTCGTGTAGAACAATGTAGATCTCATCAGTCTCTATTATTTGAGTTTAAGGGAGAAGGAAGAGAAGAAATAGAGAAGAAGATGAAATTGAAGAAGAAATTAAAGGAAGAAGGAGAAGATGATGAAATTGAAGCTACAAGAAAAAGAAATCGAAATTGTATGCAGATTAATTGAATCTTCAAGGAGACGAGATCGAAGTTGCATTCAAGTTTCTTTCAAAGTTTTTCAACCCTTTCATCCACGCTCACCTCACTATATTAAAGTGATAAATTCTAGAAGGTGAAAGAGGGACTTCACAAAACCTAAAAAAGGTAGAGTGTGTTTTATTCACATCTCAATCTCCATTCTACTTGAAAAATGAGAATGGAAAAACTGACTATGCAAAAGAGCATTGTTACTATATACGGTCATTAATTACTCTACTGCTAACTGATTTTTTCTCTTACACCAGATAACTAAGTCACACCAGATAACTAAGTTACTAATAAATTTTGTAACTAACACTATACACATAAGCACTACACTAACTAATTAGTTGAAGTGTTAAGTCATGTAACAGTTCTTGTTGTATTTTCTTCTGCCACAAGGCTCTCCACTAAAATCGTTTCTGATGTAACTCAACATATGAATATACTCTGCATTCTCAAATTAACTATATTTTTAGTTAAGTTGTACACAATTGTTAATTATTAAATTTAGTTAAACATCCAAAATTTAATAGAAAAATATAAAAATATTATTTATTAATTATGATATCTTTTCTTCATTTTTAAACTTTTTTTAAAGAGTATTGTATTTTTTGTTAATTAAATAAATTTTAGTTATTTATTTATTATATTTTATATCAACATTTTAAATTTAGAATTTAGAGTTTAAAATTTAAAATTTAAAATTTAAAAATTAGAGTATTTTATTTATTTTTATTTTTTTATCTTTAATAACAAATTAATTTTCAAAAAACTATTGCAACTTCTTTTTTGGAACGCTTATTAGTTGTCTATTTTTTTGACATGATTTATATTTTTTTAATAAATAGTTAAACAATATAATAAGTATAAATGAATTAATGAGTTATTTATACTAAATATGATAAAACTAAAATGTGACCATTATTAGGAGAAATTAAAAAGGTAAAATATACTAATTAAATTTTAAATAAGGATCTATATCTATGATATATTAGGAGTTTTAGACTTATATGCACTCAAAAACATTATCATATATAAAAAGTTATATTAGATACATTGATTGCTAGTTGATATATGGGATTTTTTTTTAAATAAATATTTTTTATTTTTTATTTATTAAAATATATAATGTGTAAGAAATTTATAATTTTAAACAACATTATTTATCTCGTTTATAGTATAAACAAATTAATAATATACGTATTTCGTTTACCCTATAAATGAGATAAACGTAATTATACAATATATATGCATCTGCAACACATTCATCGATGCATGTGTCTTATCTCACTTGTAATAAACGAAATACGTATATTATTAATTCGTTTATACTATAAAAAAAGATAAATAATATTATATATAAACAAGATAAGTAATATTACATAAAAAGTAAATTACATATAAATTATATATTTTGATAAATAAAAATTTTAAAATATTTATTTAAAAAAATCCATTGATATGTGTCTTTATTTCTAAATGGCAAGCCACCATTACACAAGTTATGCTAGGTTAGATTTAAGAATAGGCCAAACATATATAGTACTAATAGAAAAATCTATTCCAAACTACAAAGTGATGAGCTAGTTCATTAGGGTAGTAACTAATTACAACAATACAAGTCTAACATTTTAAAATAAAAAATGGTTGACTTTTATTGTCTCCAAACCTTACGACTAGCACCATACCATATATACCGTTACTAATTTCACCAACAAGGGAACAACAAATAAATATGGCTTCATGATCCTTAATTATTAGACATTAGTACTTTGGCCACATATAATATATTTCATGCAAGTTGATTGAAATTGGACGACAATGTCCAAAGGCCAATTCTCGTCCAACGCCGCCATGGACCACAGGCTAGCATACCTCCTAGATAACTAATTTCTTGTCTATCTATTTTTATTTTATAATTTATCCACTAAAATAATTCTATTTATAAATTACAATATAAAATTAATTTTGACCGAAAGTATCTTCATTTAGAATTAAACTATTGATGTTATATTTATCTAATTTTTTGTTAATATAAAAATTTAGATCATGGGTCAAAATTAAAGAAAATTCTTAAACCCGCAATAGAAAAAAGTTTCAATGTTTTAAAATGAGTTTAATTTTGATGTAATATTATTCAATTGTATTTGTTTTTTTAATAATTATTCATATAAAAATTAATTATTTTTACTAATATAATGTCACATAATTAAATGTTTGTATAAGACTATTTTATACTAATAATATATTAAAATTAAGTACATATAAAATAATATTCTATTGATGTATAACTTTTCAAATGTTTATTCATAATGCTATAGTACAATTAGTCAATTATATATATTTGTTAAGCCAGAAAAGTCTAAAGAAATTAAAAAATTCCGGTGGATGACGTTGACCCACCAAGAGCAGAAATGAAAGATCATCGCCTCTGACGACATGGAAAAAGTACTGAGACATCACCAAAGAAAAAAAATAATAATAAAGTGGTCGTTTTCATATGCAAGTGTAAAAGAGTCAGTGATAATTGAAGAGTGAAAAAAAAGAAGGGTTCGACTACAATTATGCTAAACTAGGAGTTGCAGGATTGTCATCACTGCTTGTCTGCAAGGTGCAAACAATTTTGGTGAGAGAGAAAAGAAAAGAGACAGCAATAACACTGTGCAATATTTTTTAGATACATTACAAGGCAACAAAAGTCTAATATGCAAAGTTGCAAATTAAATAAAGTGGCCACTAAGGCGACACTATTTAATAATTTGTATTCTAATGTGAGATATATATACGTACATAACAGACACCTATGTCTATGCATTATTGTGCGTTGCATTTCATTCATGTCTCCTATGCTACTTTCACTCTCTTGTCTCTCTGTCCCTATCTCTCTACACACTACAAGCGTATCGTATCATATGTAATCTAGTTTTTTACGCCAAAAATATTTCCTAATAGTTAACAATAATAATAATATTGTTGCTGCTGTTGTTATTAAATTAGCACATATTCAGAAAGAGATTATTAAGAAGAAAAACCTTGAATATGTTTTCTTATTAAGATCTTCTCATTTTTGTTACACTTAATTATATTTAGATTATTTCGGTGGGACAACTCAATTAGAATGATATTTGTTGATCTAAAATTAATGAACCTTTCTAGACAAACTAACAGTAAATAATCTTAATCTAACAATAAAATCACTCCATGGCAACCCCACTGGTTACAACTTACAACTCCAACATCGTCCAATGTCCAATTACATAGATTGATAAATAAATCCCCAACCACATGTAACATGTTGCCTGTCAACACTTTTATTAATGATGTATCAGTAATTCAGTATCAAGATCAGATAGAGAAGCTCACCTGATATTTGATGCGTGGTAGGAATTAATGCCATCAACAATCTAATGCAATCTATCTTTAGTTGTTTGGTTTTATTGGTTGTAAGTTGCATTGTAAAGATAGGTTTATGCTTAAGTATTCCAGGAACCGAAGTTATTATCTATTGCATATCCAATCACTTAAATAAAGTATTTACCAAAAGAGACCTCATTGAGTTGTTTTTCTTGTGTTGATTGATAAAATGCCTCATCTTGTAAATTCCAAAATCCAAAGTTACTCCCTGATGTTTTTGGTAGGTAAATTGATATATTGGTTCATGACCAAAGAGAGAAAAAGTAGTTTGTCAGGTTGCTGATAACAATTGCACAAAGATTAGACATATGGATCTCTAATTTATTTGCAACATAGTCTTAGAGGTGAAATGATGATTTAGACTTTATTCCTTGGCTTTGCCTATGTGACATCCTCTAAACGCCTAATTTTGCATAATTTCGACCCAAATAAAAAGAAAATCCTCCAAATTCACATTTTTTAACCACAATCACCCCTAATCTTTCTTTTTTTTAGTCAGTGTGTGAGAGTAGGGATTTTGTATCATAGATAGATAGCACTTTCAGTAACAGAGTGTGGTTCAAGAACCCTCCCCTAATCTTTTAAGAGGTGCATTTTGGAGGTTTTTTTTCCAACGTACATCATATGGGTTTCCCTTTTGGGTCATAACTAAAGTGTATTTTGGAAAATACCATGGAATGATATTTCACCTAAGTCCTAATAAGAAGAAAACTGGATACAATAGATTTAGTTAGAAGCTACAAAAGCTCAGACCAAAAAACAGAAGGAAAACACAACCTGGAAAAGTTAACCTATTATTGAAAAATATAAAATTAAATTAAAGATGGTAAAATCTTGCTATAGGAAATTTTGGACAGATGCATATGGATTTTTTAAAAAAAAGAAAAATAGGTTAACTTAAAAACTTGAAGTACGAGGAATGCAATCTATTTATCACATTACCGTGCATCATATTTAAATTCTAGAATGCAATCTATCAAGCAGATAGGCATAAAAGTTTATTCTGATTATCCAGAGACCGAGGAATCTACTCAATAGCAACCCAATGGTGTTGTCGTTATTACACCGATTTGACAACAGCAAGGAAACCTTAGGATTTTTTTTTCCTCTTTTTTTTTTCAACACTATTCTACAAATGATCAGCTTACATAAAGGGGTTCTGGCTCCACTTTCCGTTTGATCCTGAAAAAAGATTGCAAAATTATTTAGCACAATTCACTTAAAGGCAAACAAAAGAAACAAAGAAAAGCTATAATCCAGAAACACCTCTAGTTTCAATTCTGTACTAAGTACTAACTCAAAATGGTTAAACGTTTCACTGTGGTTAAGTTACCCTTCCAGACAATAGGTTATTTGACTAGGATTTTGGTGGACCTCATTCGATAAGTTTACTCACAAAATTCACCTCACCTGATTACAAATAACTTCTTTTTCTACAGGGTTCTAAGTTTGTGGTAATTGGACAAGATTACACATTGAAACTTGTAAGGGGTTTATATGTGTTTCGTCAAACAAACAAATATGGTTTGTTTCCTTCGTCACGTCATTTAGTAAATGTCAGTAAAAATTTCTTAATTTACTTCAGGATCAGGCAGGTTACGCATATTTCTAACTTAAGTAGTCTGCTCCTATAACTTAACAACAGGAACTCAACATAGTATATGATTAGCATTCTCTCAAGGCAATCCACTATCTATGGCAACAAAAACAACAATTTTTGTTTTCTGATCCAAATTGCTCAGAGTTTTTGATTACATTGTAAGAAGAGGATAACTGATATGAATCAAGCATACGAGGCTGAAGGTTGAGAATGCATGTGGACTAACAAATTGTATCGAAGTCAAGACCAACATCCTTTTATGATAAAGAATTTATAAATAAATAATAAAATAAATTTGACTCCTAGGCATTGGGATTAAGGAAGAATAAGAAATCATGATACAAGCACAAATATAACAAAATAATGCAACAACGTAAACAACATTGACAGGCAAAGAATTCTAGACACCTCAAATGTGTTTAGGAAGGAAGTGAATGCAGTTAGTATTTAAGTACTCAAGGCACAATTGAAGTGTGCATTATTAATAACCATGCGGGAAACTACCAAAAATACCCTTGGAAGATTTGTGCAATGAGAAAGTTCAAAACGACCAAAATTCTCCTAATAGATTCAAAAACGTGACAAAACTAACCAAAAAACCATTTCTTTATAAGTGGCAAATGACTTTTGTATTTGACAAATGACTTGTGCATTTGATTCGAATTTTGGTGGAAACATTTGAGTAACTACTTAGAAAATATATGCAGAAAGAAACCAGAGCGAAATTCAACATTTAGACACCTTTTTTCATTTTGTTGTTAAATTAGACCATTCACAAAAAGAATCAACTTGGCATAGATCATCAAATTTTAAGGATGAAAGATCTCATTTATCTAGTCATTCTTGCAAAAGAACATCAAAATCCAATCGCTAAAACCCTTTTTGAGAATATATTTCTAGTATTTGATTTTTGTCCACGTTTTCAAGTCTGCAGGGTGTTTTTGCCGTTTTGATCTTACAAGAGTGTTTTTGGGCATTTAAATCTTTTGGGGGTATTTTTGGTGGTTTACCCTAATCATGTTTTTTATAGAAGCATTATTAATAAGCATATATACCTTATGAACATTGCCATTAGCAAATAAATTAACCTTTCAATGACATTCAAGCTCCTGAATGAGTAAAGAGGCTATATAAAAATTATTCTTAGGATATACACTTACCAATTTTCCGGTGCCCATTGGCAGCCATCAGTGTCCACCACATGCAGGCTGTATGCATGCCTTGATTTTTGGGACTGGTTTTCAAAGCTGTCATCCGTAAACAAAAGCAGAGAAGGATGAATTATAAGGATCATATCCTCTTCAACAGCAATTCTCCTTCCATATTTCATGATATACATCATCCAAAGAGAATCGTTTTAACAAACCTTTGATGGATAAGATCACCATGGATGACAACCAATGAACCAGCTTTTACTTCAATAGGAACAAAATCCTTTTGATCATAAGATGGTGAGGGTCGATCAAATTTAACACCATCTTCATCCCGTAAAAACCTTCTGACAAGCCCCTCTACAGCAGCCAAAGAACAAAGAAAAGACCAAGATCTGATAAATCAATGCAATGGATGTATGTTTAGGGAACAAATACCAAACAGAGGGAAGTATTACTCTTGTGAGATCCAGGTATTGCCCACAGGCAACCATTTAATACCGTTGCATCTTCCAGAGCCAGCCACAGCCCTGTGCATGTTTGGGGTTCGGTATAAAGAAACGAGTTATCCTGGTGTGGCACTACTTCACCCCCTATACCTGGTTGCTGCCAATTAAAATTTCATATGCCAGGTAATCATAAATTCCAGAAACCAAAATAGTCAACACTAGAATATTCCTTATTTATATGTTTATATACAACCAGAAAATGTTGTTTCAACCATATGATCAGCAATTGAACCTCAGAAAGACAGATGAAAATGTACCTTAAAAATGTACATAGACTGCATGATTACTGGCCTCTTGTAACCTAAGGAGTACATCAAACTAGAAACTTTGTTGGAAGAAGAAAACTTCTTGAATGCCGGCTCAATCTCGTGAAGCGCTGCACAGAATCATAACAAACACCACAGGCCCCAACCCCCCCAAAAGAGGATAGTTAGATTCACAGGGAACAGAATCATTTTTGGAATTAGCAATGCTACCGACAGATTTCTTGCATTCACCAGTGTACAACAGCATGTGGTCTCATCTAAAAAGGGTAACCCAAATTGAATAATCTTAGTCTTTTCACATTAACGAAAACCATGGCCTTCTACAAATTTGTCCTAAACAAATTAATTCAACATACAAGCCTAAAGGGCATCATTAAAAGAGTGCTACCGGAGGGTGTGCACGCACACACACATATATACAGAGAGCGCAAGAGTATTGAAGGCTCACCATGGCCTACTTTATTAAGGGAGAGTTGCTTGGGTTGCTTTAATTTTCCATCATCCCCAAATGCTTTCTCTGCCAATACACAAAACAGAGGAAATCACCAAACCATGCAATTATCAATAGACATTCTAATTTGTAGTGCACTTTTACTGTAAAAACAAGCTTCCAATCATGGATTGTCACATCATAAAAAAACAACATCCACACTACTTGAAAATAATCTAATAGAATGAATTACAGTGACACAGTTCATGAAAATAAACAAATGAATGGATTTATCATTTCCACAATCTTAGAAGAAACCCGTGTAAGTAAATGATTTTTGAATACCTTCGAAGAAGAAGGAAATTTTCTCTGCGCTCTCAAAGAAGTAATCATCAGTCAACTTTTGCTGTGAAATCCATAAAAACAATCAAGAGTGAGGTAAATACTACAGTTAAAAAGTAACACACAAAAAAGAAGGAGAAACAGAATGAAAGTAAGTTTGTTTTCTTTAGACCTGGTTCTTGGTGGAGAAAATAGAGGCGGTGGAGGAAGGGTCAAAGTCATTGACCAATTGGTCCATCCTCCGAACCATGGCATCAATGTCGTCATCAGTGGCAAAGGATTCCAACACAATATAACCTACGCAAAAACATGGTGATTGGTGTAAGCTTAGTTTGAAGACTAGGGATTTGAACTATGAAGAGAAAGGGGGTTAGGGTTTAGGGTACCTTGAGAATTGAAGGATTGGAGCTGATCTGCAGTGAGGTTCCCAACGATTCCCATTGGAATTCGGTGATTCAACTTCGATTACTGGAATTGTTCTCCGGGAGGGTTAGGAATTAGGAAGGTAGAAGGAATGAAGGAGGACAAAATGGTCAGATGATCATCATATATGATATATCTGCTTATCCGCTACGAAACTACAACCCAGGTTAGCTACTACTAATTACTTACGAGCAATATTAGGGACCAGTAACATTTGTGATTAGTAACCATCAAATAGTCATCAATGATAATTTAATGGTGTGAGATTGTTGTGAGATTTCATCTAATAGCTCACTTTTTTCTGCTGGTTACATACTGACCAAAATTCAATAAAATTGCTGGTCCCCTAGACTTTTCCATTACTAAAATAATTTACTTGAGGGCTAATTTGGGATTTCAGACCTTTTTTAATGTACTTATGTACAAACTACAAAACAAAAATGAACTATCTAAATAAAATAGAAAAGAGTTATAACTTGTTTAATTATACAAAGTCTAACAATAATTTTAAGTAACTTTATTTAATTTAGAGTAAAGTGACAATTAGATCTTTAAAAATATTAATTTTGGACTAATTAGTCCTTGAAAAAAAAAACCAATTAAGTTCTCCAAGATAGTAAACGGTAGACATGTATGACCACATATATGACTTTCTGTCAATAAATAGTGCAAAACAAAACTGAATTGTCCATGTATTCTGTTATTTACAGTGGTGCATGTCTCGTTATTGTCACATGAGTAGGAAAACAATGTAGTTTTACACAGTGAAGCATTTATTATCTTTTGAGTTTTCATATACCTTTTATCATAAATTCTATCAAAACAAGTGAAATTTCATTCCAAAAATTGTTTTCTACATGACTATCTTTCATAAATAGACATGTCAGAGTAATTAACAGTACGTATAAGCATCAACGTTAAGTTTTAATTGATTAATTGATAGAAGGACATCATGTGTCCACTGTTTGCCATTTTGGAGGACCAAATTGGTACTTTTTTTTCTTTAGGCACTAATTAATGCGAAGTTAAAATCTTCAAGGATCTAATTATTACTTTACTCTTTAATTTAATATTTTTATTTTATGTATGTAACTTTTAGAATTATATATTTATTATATCGAATAATTTTAATTAGTTTGTTGATTTTTATAGTTTTACTAAATTTATAATTAGATCCTATAATTTTTTTAATTATATTCTTGTACTATTTTTAATTTTATAATTAGGTCTTTGTCAATATAAAAAATATTTAGAATTAATAATAATTAATAAATATAAAATAAGATAAGTAATAACTAAGAAATATAAAATAAAATAATTTTAAATTGTATTAAGCTAATTTTCTATTGCTTTTAGACTTTTTGTTTTGTATAATATTTGTATTTAGATAAAAAGAAGGGTTTGACTAATATGTGTCTTAAAGACATATGATAAGTTTATTATTAGTAAAAAATTTTAAATATTTTTTTTAATGAATGTAAAATAAATGTATTGAAAATTTTAATTTTTTATATTTATAATATTTTTTTTAATTTATAAACTTAACATGTACCCTTAACTAAGGGAACATGTTAGCTAAATTCTAAAAAGAATGAGTTTCACACAATTAGACTTAATCATATTCGTTGAGTCTATTAAATCCTAAAATGATCTCTTAAATTGGAATCCTACACCAAAATAACCTCTAAAATTTTAATTACACTACTATAGACTTGTTGCCATAACTTGGCACAAGTTATCTCTAATAACATCCCCTATACATCCACTATTACTATTACCAATTGCTGCATCTACATTAACTCTTAGCGTTGAGTTTGGTGACTCCTCCCACTTCAGCATAAGGGGAATTAGTGGGTTTTGGCTCTTCCTCTTCTCCTCCATAGTAGCTTGGGTGTTCCAAAATTCTTCGAAGGATATCAAAGCTTTTTTTATTTCTTCCTCAATTGTTAGCATTTTTTTTTCAAAAATCATCAAAATCCTTGTTCGCCAGAGTTGGTTTAGTAAGGTACAGAAAAAGCCATGTTCTTTCTTTTGGAGCTCACCCAGAATCTCTGTAATCCATCCTTTTAAATCAATTTCTCTACATGTTCCAGACCTTAAATTGGATAGTGATGCAAACCAGAATCGCTTTGCGAATTTGCAGTGTTTGAAGAGGTGTTCTTCCGTCTCTTTTCCTATCCAGCATCCCTCACAAATTGGTGAGCATTCAATGGTTCTTCATAGTTGGGAGGGATTTGTGCAACAGTCTCTCCATGAAATTTAGTGTTCTTGGGGGACTTTGATCTTCCAAATCTATTTTCAGGTACCTTTTTTTCTTAGTTTTTCTTGCCAATTTGTTGATTGATTCCTGTTTTATGCTTTAATTTCGTGGTATGCTAGCTTTACCCTGAACAGTCTATTTTTTGCTTTTTTTTTTTCAAATGAACTTTTTTGTTTTCTCTGATCTAAAAATTGGGATCTCTAGTATTTATTTTGCTTCAAAAGGTAGGAAGACTTGGTTTATCAGCTCTGTATTCCACTATTTTTCCTCTTCATTCATAAGCTCATATACTTTAGTATTTTTGCTTAGAGATGATGGGTTGGGGGACCAGGCTTTGGAACCGTTCTGCTTGGGTAGCCAGGGATCTTTCCAAACTTTAATTTCTTTACCATCACTTACCTCCAAAACCCACCCATTTCTAGCACACCTTTTACTTGCCAGATACTTCTCTATGTGAAACTGGAGTGAACCCCAAATCTGCATTCAAAAATATTTTTTTATTATAGTATTTTCTCCTGATGGTTCTTGCAGCCAGAGATTCTGGATTCCGGATGAGTTTCTACCCCTGTTTAGCTAGGAAAGCTGAATTAAAAGCCTCAATGTCTCGAAAGCCTAATCCACCATAATGTTCTGGTTTACAGAGTTTTTTCCACTTTACCCAATGTATTTTCCTTTTCCCACTCTTCGAACCCTAGTAAAACTTACTAATCATAGATGCGATGTGTTGACATAGGCCAATTGGTAACCTAAAGAATCCCATTATGTAAGTCGGAATTGATTGAGCCACCATTTTAATGAGAACTTCCTTCCCGTCCTTTGATAGGAACTTTTCCTTCCACCCTTTGAGCTTTTTTCACACCCTTTCTTGGACGTACTCGAAGACTTGTTTCTTGGATTTCCCGACGAAAGTCGGTAGCCCCAAGTACTTTGAGTGCCTTTCTATAGCCTTTACTCCCAACCGTTCTTAGATCAGCCTTTGTCTGGTAGTAAGTACATTTCGGCTAAAAGACAGCTCTGATTTCTCCATGTTAATACATTGCCCCGAGGCTTGTTGGTATCTAATCAACACTTTCTTTGTTGTTTGGATTTTCTGGTCTGTTGCTCTAGTGAAGAGTATACTATCATCTGCAAAGAAGAGATAGTTTATCTCTGGCCCGGTTCTAGAGATTTTGATCCCGTGAACCATTCTGCTCTCTTGTGCCTTCATGAGGTTGTCCGATAGCACATCGGCACAAATGATAAAGAGGTATAGGGGAAGGGGATCTCCTTGTCTCAATCCTCTCGAGGGTTGAAAAGGTTTAGATGGGGTTCCATTCAGCAGCACTGAGAAGGAGGTTGTGCTGACACAATTCCAGATTTTTTGCACCCATCTATTTGGAAAACCCATAGAGATTAATACCTCTCTTAAGAAGATCCACTTGACTCTATCGTACACTTTCTCCATATCAAGTTTAAGTCTGACATAACATTTCCTTCCCACTGTCTTTTTCTTCATGTAGTGAAAGATTTCGAAAGCAAGCATATCATTATCCGTGATTAGTCTATCCATGACAAAGGCGCTTTGATTTTCACCAATAATCTGCGGGAGGATGATCTTTAATCTATTAGTCATGATTTTTGTTACCAATTTGAAGATGACATTGCATAAAGAGATAAGGCAGTACTCTTTAGTGTGTTTTGGCTTTGCCACCTTGGGGATCATGCAGATGTGGGTTTGATTTATTTGCTTCGGGTTAGCTCTTTCATTGAGAATCTTTAGAATAGCATCAGTTAGGGGTGTTCGCGATGCGGTTTGGTTCGGTTTTTTAGAGAAAAGTCATCCGATCCAATCGTATAATTAATATGCGGTTCGGTTTGTTCGGTTTTTCAATCCATTCAAAAAAATACTACTGTTTATGCATCCCGCAGCTGCTTGTACCATCTCAAAAGTCAAAACAATTACCTCGCTTCGTTCCATTAACGAAAGATACTTGATCACAGCATTATGCCAACAGGCAGTGATAGTTCTCAACATGCTCACCAACAATGAACAAATACATTGAACAACCAGAAGCAATTTTCCTAAACAAATACATTGAACAGCGAACCACAGAACCAATTTCCCTAAACAAATAGTCAAATACATTGAACAATCAGAAGCAATTTCCCTAATCAAATAAATATACACATTCATAAGCTAAAACTCCCAAATATAACATTTAGAACCTAGAACCCTAACAATAAAAAACACACCTTCTTTAACAATCAGAACCTAGAACCCTAACAATTAGAAATAAGACACATTTATAAGCTAAAACCCCAAAATACAACAAACTGCATAAACAAATACAACAATCAACAAGAATTAGCAATTTCAAAATACACTGAACACATTAAAAATACAATAAAAAATCAGAACCCTAAACACAAAATTTGAATGACACAATCATCAAAATAGAAATAAAAATTCAAAATCATAAACACAAGTTGAAACCCAAAATCATCAGAATTAAAAAAATCCTACTAAAGAAGACGGAGATGCTGGACAGTGAGTGATAAACCACTATTTTATGGTTTATCTTGTGCTAATTTGAGTGATTTTTATCAAGTCTTTGCATACTTATTCATATAATTTGAATGATTTTACAAATCCTTCCTAATTTTATGATATAGTTGAAAACATGTTTCCTGGGCCTTAAATTTGCTAATTTTAATCCTCTCTTATTACCATTCAATGCCTTGATATGTGTGTTAAGTGTTTTCAGGCTTTATAGGGCAGGAATGACTTAGAGGATGGAAAGGAAACATGCAAAAGTGGAAGGAACGCAAGAAAATGAAGTTTTGAGAAAATGGCAGCGATGCGTACGCGTGACTGACGCGTACGCGTGACAAGGATTTTTCTCAAGCAACACGTACGCGTGACCTACGCGTACGCGTGACATGCGCCATATGCAGAAATTGCAAAAAGCACTGGGGGCGATTTCTGGGCTACTTTTTGGCGCAGTTCCAAGCCCGAGAAGACAGAATAGAGGCTGCAGAATGGGAGAATTCATTCAGGGACACAGCTGACATTCACAAGAATTTTAGGTTTAGATGTAGTTTTCTAGAGAGGGAGGCTCTCTCCTCTCTCTAGGTTTTAGGATTCCTTTTAGTTCTTCTCAATTTTAGATTTCTATCTTAGTTTAATTTAGTTTTCTCTTCTACTCTTATTTGTCTTAGCATTCTAGTTTATTTATTTCCTTTGTTGATTACTTTATGTTGCTATTTTAGTTTATGAATTCTCATGTCAGATTTGATTTTCTATTTAATGCAATTTGAGGTATTTCATATTTATCGCTTTTTCCATTATTTGTTATCATTGATTCCTTGCAATTGGTTGCTTAGGTTTTATTATCTCTTATTCATTTCTATGTTTTTATGTTATGCATTCCAAGTGTTTGACAAAATGCTTGGCTTGGTTTTAGAGTAGATTTTTCTCCTCTTGGCTATGGTTGAGTAATTGGAGACGCTTGAGTTATCAAACTCCTTTGTTGATTTGCAATTGAAAGTTGCTAGTTGATTTGAATTCCACTAAAGCTAGTCCATCCTTAGGAGTTGACTAGGACTTGATGAATCAAATTAATTCATCCACTTGACTTTCCTTCATAGTTAGAAGTTAACTAAGTGGGAGCAATGGATAATTGATGCCACAATTGATAAGGATAGTTAGGATATGACTTCTAATTCTCATACCTTGCCAAGAGCTTTATTAGCTATTAGTTTAATTCTTGCAATTTACTTTTCTTGTTCCTTATTCAAAACCCCAATTATAAGTATACTTCCCTGCAATTTCTTGAGAGACGACCCGAGGTTTGAATACTTCAGTTATTATTTTTATAGGGGTATGTTACTTGTGACAACCAAATTTATTTGTACGAAAGGATTCTTTGTTGGTTTAGAAACTATACTTTCAACGAGAATATATTTGTGAAATTCTTTACTAGCAAAAATCCGTTCGTCAAAATGGCGCCGTTGCCGGGAAATTGCAAACGTGTGCCTTACTATAGGTTATTGTAAATATTTGCTTTTTGCTTGTTTGTTAGTTTTATTAGTTGAGGACTTAGTTACTTATTTTTATCAGTTTTTGTTTTTATTTGCTACTATGAATTCTCACCCCTTTGGCTATAAGTTTGGTTACAATTATGTTGTAGGAAGAGGAGATTACCATGAGAACATGCATCACGGTTGGGACAATCAAAGATAGGGATAGCCACAAGGATTTGATCAACCCTCTCGGCAACAACCTCCTCCGGTCTCATATAGGTATAACTCCAATCCTAATGCATACCAATCTAATGGATGTGGTAGTCCTTATTGTACTTGTCAACAACCACCACCACATGCCTATGAGCCTCATCCTCAACATAGCCCTCAACTATACTCACAAGCCCCTTTCTACCAAACACCTTCCCATGACCTTTATCCATCATATAACCAATCACCCTCCCAAGAGCCATACAATTCATATACACCACCTCCATACTTTTACCAAGAAGAATGATGCACCACTATTTCGTGGTATATTTTATGCTAAATTGAGTGGATTTTATCCATTATTCTCACACTTATACATATAAATTGCATGTTCTACATTTTCCTTCCTAATTCCGTGCTTTGATTGAAAACATGATTCTTTGGCCTTAAAATTGCTAATTATTAATCCTCTCTTATTACCATTTGATGCCTTGATATATGTGTTAAGTGATTTCAGGGTTTATAGGGCAGGAATGGCTTAGAGGATGGAAATGAAGCATGCAAAAGTGGAAGGAATACAAGAAATTGAAGGAATTACTGAGCTGTCAAGCCTGACCTCTTGGAGTAGATCCTCAGGACCAAGAGAAAATAGCATTCACATGTCCATCTAGAGTATTTGCCTACAGAAGGATGCCATTTGGTCCGTGCAATGCACCTGCAACCTTTCAGAGGTGCATGCTCTCTATCTTCTCTGATATGGTAGAGAAATTTCTAGAAGTCTTCATGGATGACTTCTCAGTATTTGGAGACTCATTCAGCTCCTGTCTTGACCATCTAGCACTTGTTCTGAAAAGGTGCCAAGAGACTAACCTGGTTTTAAACTGGGAGAAATGTCACTTTATGGTAACTGAAAGAATTGTCCTTGGGCACAGAATTTCGAACAAGGGAATAGAGGTGGATCAAGCTAAGGTAGAGGTAATTGAAAAATTACCACCACATGCCAATGTTAAGGCAATCTGAAGCTTTTCTGGGGCATGCATGATTCTATAGGAGGTTTATAAAGGATTTTTCAAAAATTACAAAACCTCTGAGCAATCTACTAGCCGCTAGTACACCATTTGTCTTTGACACAGAGTGTTTGCAGGCCTTTGAGACTGAAAGCTAAGCTGGTCACAGCACCAATCATTTCTACACCAGACTGGATATTACCATTCGAACTAATGTGTGATGCCAGGGACCATGCCATTGGTGCAGTATTGGGACAGAGGCATGAAAAGCTTCTGCATGTCATTTATTATGCTAGCTGTGTTTTAAATAACGCACAAAAAAATTACACAACCACAGAAAAGGAGTTGCTTGCAATGGTTTATGCCATTGACAAGTTCAGATCTTATTTAGTAGGATCAAAAGTGATTGTGTACATTGACCATGCTGCTCTAAAATATCTCCTCACAAAGCATGATTCAAAACCCATACTCATAAGATGGGTGTTGCTTCTGCAAGAATTTGATATAGAAATAAGAGATAGAAAAGGGACAGAGAACCAAGTAGCAGATCACATGTCCTAGATAGAACCAGTAGCAGGAGCGTCTGGTGCACGAAATTGTGATCTCCAGGCTCGAACAAATCCTGGTAATGGCTCCAAAGCTTGGTGCTCTGATCTTAATTCATAATTGTCACAACTTCGATACAACTAACCAGCAAGTGCACTGGGTCGTCCAAGTAATACCTTACGTGAGTAAGGGTCGAATCCCACGGAGATTGTTGGTATGAAGCAAGCTATGGTCACCTTGTAAATCTCAGTCAGGCGGATATAAAATAATTATGGAGTTTTCGAATAATAAATAAAAGAATAGGGATAGAGGTACTTATGTAAATCATTGGTAGGAATTTCAGATAAGCGAATGGAGATGCTTTTCGTTCCTCTGAACCTCTGCTTTCCTACTATCTTCATCCAATCAGTCTTACTCCTTTCCATGGCTGGCTTTATGTGATACATCACCACTGTCAATGGCTACTTTCGGTCATCTCACGGGAAAATGATCCAATGCCCTGTCACGGCACGGCTAATCGTCTGGAGGCATCACCCTTGTCAATGGCTTCATCTTATCCTCTCAGTGAATAATATGCTCACGCACCCTGTCACGGCACGGCTATTCATCTGTCGGTTCTCGATCATGCTGGAATAGGATTTACTATCCTTTTGCGTCTGTCACTAACACCCTGCAATCGCGAGTTCGGAGCTCGTCACAGTCACTCAATCATTGAATCCTACTCGGAATACCACAGACAAGGTTTAGACCTTCCGGATTCTCTTGAATGCCGCCATCATTCTAGCTTACGCCACGAAGATTCTGGTTAGGAGATCTAAGAGATACTCATTCTAGCTTAATTCATGTAGAACAGAAGTGTTTGTCAGGCACGCGTTCATAAGGGAGAAGGATGATGAGCGTCACACATAATCATCACCTTCATCACGTTCTTGGGTGCGAATGGATATCTTAGAAGAGAAATAAGAAGAATTGAATAGAAAACAGTAGTACTTTGCATTAATCTTTGAGGAACAGCAGAGCTCCACACCTTAATCTATGGAGTGTAGAAACTCTACCGTACGAAAATACATAAGTGAAGGTCCAGGCATGGCCGAGATGGCCAGCCCCCTAAACGAGATCAATAGTCTCCTAAGATGAACAATGGATTAAAACTGAGACCAAAGATGCCTAATACAATAGTAAAAGGTCCTATTTATAATAAACTAGTCACTAGGGTTTACATGAGTAAGTAATTGATGCATAAATCCACTTCCGGGGCCCACTTGGTGTGTGTTTGGGCTGAGCCTGAGTGTTGCACGTGCAGAGGCCATTTGTGGAGTTGAACGCCAGTTTCTGTGCCAGTTTGGGCGTTCAACTCTGGTTTTGGATCCTTTTCTGGCGCTGGACGCTAGATTTGGGCAGAAGGCTGGCGTTGAACGCCAGTTTACGTCGTCAATTCTTGGCCAAAGTATGGACTATTATATATTGCTGGAAAGCCCTGGATGTCTACTTTCCAACGCAATTGGAAGCGCGCCATTTCGAGTTCTGTAGCTCCATAAAATCCACTTTGAGTGCAGGGAGGTCAGAATCCAACAGCATCAGCAGTCCTTTTTCAACCTCTGAATCTGATTTCTGCTCAAGTCCCTCAATTTCAGCCAGAAAATACCTGAAATCACAGAAAAATGCACAAACTCATAGTAAAGTCCAGAAATGTGAATTTAACATAAAAACTAATGAAAACATCCCTAAAAGTAACTAGATCCTACTAAAAACATACTAAAAACAATGCCAAAAAGCGTATAAATTATCCGCTCATCAGCGTCCCTCCCTCCTACTAAGATCTCTGAAACCTTTACGGATGAGCAACTCTTTGCCATTCAGGAAGTACCGTGGTTTGCAGACATTGCAAACTATAAAGCTGTGAGATTCATACCCAAAGTGTATAGTAAGCAACAAACAAAAAAATTGGTTTCTGATGCAAAGTACTACTTGCGGGATGAACTATATCTCTTTAAGAGATGTGCAGACAGAATAATCCGTAGATGTGTGCCTAGAGAAGAGGCACAGAAGATCCTATAGCATTGCCATGGATCACAATATGGAGGACATTTAAGAGGTAAGCGAACAACCACAAAGGTTCTCCAAAGTGGCTTCTACTGGCCTACTCTCTATAGAGACTCCCGAGAGTTTGTACGTAACTGTGACAGTTGTCAGAGAGCTGGTAATCTGCCTCACGGTTATGCCATGCCTCAGCAAGGGATCTTAGAGATTGAGTTATTTGATGTATGGGGTATTGACTTCATGGGGCCTTTCCCACCATCATATTCAAACACTTATATTCTAGTGGCAGTAGACTATGTATCTAAATGGGTAGAGGCAATTGCAACACCCACTAATGATACTAAGATAGTGATGAAGTTCCTCCAGAAGCATATCTTCAGCAGGTTCGGTGTCTGATAAACCACTATTTTATGGTTTATCTTGTGCTCAATTGAGTGGTTTTTATCAACTCTTTACCCACTTATTCATACTAATCGCATGTTTTACGTTTTCCTTCCTGATTTTGTGCTATGATTGAAAACATGTTTCTTTGGCCTTTAAATTGCTAATTATTAATCCTCTCCTATTACCATTCGATACCTTGATATGTGTGTTAAGTGTTTTCAGAGATTACAGGGCAAGAATGGCTTGGAGGATGGAAAGGAAGCATGCAAAAGTGGAAGGAATACAAGAAGTTGAAGGAACTGCAAAGCTGTCAGCCTCACCCTCTCGCACTAAAACGGTCATAACTTGAGCTACAGAGGTCCAAACGATGCGGTTTCAGTTGCGTTAGAAAGCTAACGTCCGGGGCTTCGATTTGATATATAATATGTTATAGTTTCCCTGACGCTAGGCGATGTGAACGCGTGCTTCACCCGGACGCATCGCAGTGACGAAAATCAGCGTGGCAGATTTCTTCTCCAGCGATTTCTGGGCTGTTTTTGACCCAGTTTTCGTCCCAGAAAACATATATTAGAGGCTATAAAGTGAGGAAATCCGTTCATTCATAAGAATCAACTCATACATTCATTTTTCATAATTTAGATGTAGCTTTTAGAGGGAGAAGTTCTCTCGTCTCTCTTAGGTTTTAGGATTAGGATTCCTCTTAAAGGAATTAGGATTTCTTATTATTTCAACTAAATTATTTCAACTTCTTCTCAGGTTCAATATTCCTTTTTCTTTATATTTCTCTTTTACTTTCAGATACTTTAATGCTTTTCTTTAATTACTTATGTTGCCAAATTGGTTTATGAACCATTCATGTTAGGATTTTCTCTATTTAATATAAATTGAGGTATTTCAGATTTATGATTCTTATTTAGCTTTTTATATTCTTGGCTTTAATTGATTAACTGGAGGCTCTTGAGTTATCAAACTTATCGTGATTGTTAATTGTTATTTTTGCTAATTGAATTGAATCCCACTAACTCTAGTCTTTCCTCAGGAGTTGGTTAGGACTTGGGGATCTAACTAATTAGTCCACTTGACTTTCCCTTGCTTTCGTAAAGGTTAACTAAGTGGGATTAAACTCAATTCTCATAAGGATAACTAGGATAGGACTTCCAAATTTTCATACCTTGCCAAGAGTTCTATTAGATATTAATTTATTAATTCCTGCAACTTATTTTCCTTGTTCAAACCCTTTAAAACCGAAAAACACTATTTTTCATAACTAATAATAAGAACACCTCCCTGCAATTTCTTGAGAAGACGACCCGAGGTTTGAATACTTCGGTTTATAAATTTTATTGGGTTTGTTACTTGTGACAACCAAAACGTTTGTAAGAAAGGATGATTGCTTGGTTTAGCAACTATACTTGCAATGGGAATTTATTCTGAATTCTAAACCGTCAAGCATCCATTCTTCAAAATGGCGCCGTTGCCGGGGAATTGCAAACGTGTGCCTTATTATTGGTTATTGTAAATATTTGCTTTTTGCTTATTTATTTATTTTTATTTTTGTTTTTATTTTTGCTTTTTCATAAATTAAGAGGTTATTGGTTTTTATTTAGTTATTAAAAATTTTTCAAAAATTTGTTCTTCGTGTTCATCTTGACCTTCAAGTTGTTTTTAGTTGTTTTCTTCGTTTTGATCTAAAAATTTTTAAGTTTGGTGTCATTTTATTGTTTTTCTCTTTCCTCATTTAATTCAAAAATATCTTTTCTATTTATTTTAATTGAATTTTCGAAATTTGTATTTAAAAAAAAAATCCTAAGAACTATGAATGTGTAGAGAGAAAACCTAGAGGAGGAGTAAGATCAGATCTAAAACTAAAATTATGTGGAATGAATGTCGTCTGGTCTCTGCATGTTCCCTGGCTCTAATATGCTTTTTTGGGCCGAAAACTGGGTCAAAACAGGACCCAAAATCGCCCCCAGCAAATTCTGCAGATCGCGCACGTCATGCGATCGCGTCATCCACCCGTTCGCGTCATCCAGCGTTTTGCCTTGCCACGCGTGCGCATCATCCACGCATTCACGTCACTTGTGCAGTTTACAATCCATGCGTTCGCATCAGGCACGCGAGCGTGTCACTGCAATTTCCTCTATTTCGCGCGGTCGCGTGAGCCATGCGTCCGCGTCACTTTTCGCTGGTCATCTCCTTAATTTCTTGTGTTCCTTCCATTTTTGCAAGCCTCCTTTCCAATCTCCAAGTCATTCATGCCTTATAAAGCCTGAAACACTTAACACACGGATCACGGCATCGAATGGAACAAAGGAGAATTAAAATACATAATTAAAAGTCTCTAGGAAGCAAGTTTTCAACCATAGAGTAATTTTGGGAAGGAATTGTAAATACATGCTAATTTAATGAATAAGTGGATAAAGATTTGATAAAACCACACAATTAAACACAATATAAACCATAAAATAATGGTTTATCAACCCAAAAATTGACGTGACAGAAATTGGCGAGTTAATAAATTATTATAAGAGATGCGTTGCAAGTATAGTTCTTAACCAACCAAAAATCCGCTTATTAATTTATAAGGGGTTGTCACAGAATTAGAATTAAAATACTGGGAGTATGAATCACAGGTCGTCTCCCAACGAGTTACAGAAAGATGTACTATTTTATTAACCAGATGTTTTCTAAAATGGTTTGAGTTGATAAACAGGAAATTAAATCAGAGAATTTATGTAATTTAAATAAAAACCTTGACCGGGAGTAGATTAGTCGAAAGTCCTATCCTTGTTGGAGTTCTCCCAAGATCAATTGATAATTGAAGGTTGTTCTGCTCAGTTATCCTTTACCAAATAAAGGAAAGTTAAGCAAGTTGGAAGTCAGTTTCTACTCACAAGTTCTAATCCTCTCCCTTGGGAAGGACTAGTGTTAGTGACTAGATGGCGATTCAATGATAAACCCAATTATAATTTTACTCTTGAGCATTCCAACTCAAGGTCCTCCTTTCAATCAACTCCCAATCAAGTTATGGAACTACTCGCTCATTATGAATGTAAACTTCGCAAAATAAGAAAGGGAAGTAAAGAAAGACATGATAAATAATAATAATCAAAGAGACCAATTAAAAATAAAAATAGTTCTTGTATTAATAAATTCTAAAAATAATTCAATAGTAATTCTGAACAAATTAAGGATATGAAAGAGTAAGTGACAAGTAAGGAAACAAACTAGAATGATGAAGTCTTGGCGGAGGTAATAACTCTTCTCAATGTCCCAATCCAAAAAGCAATAAAAAAAAAACAAAATCCTAAGAACTATGAATGTGTAGAGAGAAATCCTAGAGGAGGAGTAAAATTAGATCTAAAACTAAAATTATGCGGAATGAATGTCGTCTGGTCTCTGCATGTTCTCTGGCTCTAATATGCTTTTCTGGGCCGAAAACTGGGTCAAAACAGGGCCCAAAATCGCCCCCAGCGAATTCTGCAGATTCTGCAGATCGCGCACGTCACGCGATCGCGTCATCCAGTGTTTTGCCTTGCCACGCGTGTGCGTCGTCCACGTATTCGCGTCACTTGTGCAGTTTACAATCCATGCGTTCGCATCAGGCACGCGAGGGCATCACTGCAATTTCCTCTATTTCGCGCGGTCGCGTGAGCCATCGCCCGCGTCACTTCTTGCTGGTCATCTCCTTAATTTCTTGTGTTCCTTCCATTTTTGCAAGCCTCCTTTCCAATCTCCAAGTCATTCATGCCCTATAAAGCCTGAAACACTTAACACACGGATCACGACATCGAATGGAATAAAGGAAAATTAAAATACATAATTAAAAGTCTCTAGAAAGCAAGTTTTCAACCATGGAGTAATTTTAGGAAGAAATTGTAAATACATGCTAATTTAATGAATAAGTGGGTAAAGATTTGATAAAACCACACAATTAAACACAATATAAACCATAAAATAATGGTTTATCAACCTCCCCACACTTAGACATTAGCATGTCCTCGTGCTTAGTTGAAGGAGATAAAATAAATGAGTAAAAACATGTAAAACTCATTTATTTGTTTTTATTTTTTGTTTTTTCATAAATTAAGAGGTTATTGGTTTTTATTTAGTTATTAAAAATTTTTCAAAAATTTGTTCTTTGTGTTCATCTTGACCTTCAAGTTGTTCTTAGTTGTTTTCTTCGTTTTGATCTAAAAATTTTAAGTTTGGTATCATTTTATTGTTTTTCTCTTTCCTCATTTAATTCAAAATTATATTTTCTATTTATTTTAATTGAATTTTCGAAATTTGCATTTAAAAAAAATTAAGATTTTTATTTTAAAATTTTTATCTTATCTTATCTTATTTCAAAAATCAAATTTCAAAATTCAAATTTCAAAAATTTAAAATTCAAAATTTCAAATTTCAAATTTCAATATTTAAAATTCTAATTTCAAAATTTAATTTTCAAATTCAATTTCAATAACCTTTTAATTTAAATTTGTTTTTATTTTCGTTTTTGATTTTTATTTGCTATTATGAGTTCTCACCCCCATCGCTTTGAGTTTGGTCCCAATGCTGTTGCAAGGAATGGAAATTATAACAAGAACATGCATCAAGGTCAAAACAATCAGAGATGGAAGGAGCCACGAAGATCTGATCAACCCTTTCGGCAACATCACCTTCCAAGATACCATGGACAAAGACCATCCTACAATGCATGCCAAGACAATAGATATGGTGGACCCCCTTGTAGTTACCAGCAAGCTCCATCATATGCCAATGAACCACCTCCTCAAAATAGCTTTGGACCACCATACTCACAAGCCCCTTACCACCAAACACCCTCATATGATCCTAACCCGTATCCACCATACCAACCACCTTATGAGCCAAATGAATCATACACAGAACCACCCCTATTCCAACACAACTACTCTCATGAACCACCACCTCAATATACATCATCTCCTTATCATTATCAAGATAAACCACCTTCCTACCATGAACCCTTTTTCCCAACAAATGAACCCTCCTATCCACCCCAGGCCTCCATGGAGAAAGCACTTACCGATCTAAACTCTACTATACAAGCTCTCGTCGCCCAAATCGGACCACCAAATACCTTCAACAATCAACCCTCAAGCTCTAGTGTACTTTCTTTTCAACCACAGAATGATCTCTCCATTCCATCACCACCATCCATGGAAGAGCACCCACATCCATCAATCCAAGAGCAACATGATCCCAATGATGCTATTGACATGGAACAAGAGAGAAAGGATCATCTTTGTGAATCCATACTTCATAAGGAGCTAGAGGAGGCCCTAAAGGTGAAGGTAGTAAAGACCCTTGAAGTCAAAGGAGTGGTTAAAGAATTAGTGAAGGAAGACATCAAGGAGAAGTCTGATTTTGTCTTAGAGCAAGAGGAAGCCCAAAATGTGGAGATAGGAGAGACCCTTGAAGATGAAAGAATAGTTGAAAGGAGTTGTCATGGAAAGAAAATCATCAAGGATGAGTACGATTTTATATTAAAACTACTGGACAAAGCAGTAATTATTGAAGAGGAAGAAGTGGTTGAAGACTTGGGAGATGCTGAACCTCCATGGAAAAGTCAAGACATAGAGCCTCCTTCCAAGACAGTTGCATTTGATGTTGAGGAGGGTGTACAACCTCCAAGGCATGTCATGGTTAAGGAATTGGAAGAGGTCGATCAAGAGATGGAGATTCAAGAAGAAGAAGCACAACCTCCCATGTCCTTGGAAAGCAGTGAAGAGGAGATTGAATTGGAAGAAAGCTACCAAGAGGAAGAGGTTGAAATTGAAGAAGCTTACAAGGAGGTGGAAGTTGTCAGAGAAGAGCACAAGGGAGTGGAGCTTGCAAGTTCATTAGAAACACCTCTCCCAAGGCCATTACCGTCCAACACAATGTTCAAGTGGGTAAAATTCTTATCCTTGACCTTTACCTTCCCACTTGAATATGGGCTACTGGAGACGGATGGTCAACTTAGAGCTCTTTGTGGCATTAAGAGTAAGAGGAAGCTGGTCAGTGGTAAGAATTGTCCTGCAAGGTTCATTATGGTTGGAAGCTTTAAGTTTAAACGCAAAGGTTGGTGTAGAGCTCAATTGAATGGGTCTGGGAAGTTGTTTGGATGCTTTAGTGAGAATTCTAAGGCTGAATCGCTCGGATGGAATCATGATAATCAACTTGAAGACGGGTGTAGAAACAAGATTTGGGATCTAGGAATATATGAGGATCAATTTCGGGAGCTCAAAGCTTGTGAAGAACTCCATCAAAGCTTGAGGAATTTACTTGGTATTGATAGAGCTTATTGGAAGTCCAAGCATTGGTGGAAGTTTCAAGACGAGTTCAAGCACAAGCCACTATAACAGGGAGCTCACCAAATGTCCAACTTAAGGACTTTAACTAAAAGTGCTAGGTGGGAGACAACCCACCATGGTATGATCGTTCCTTTTTCAATTTTAATTTTATTTCGTTTTGTTTCTTTTTAAGTTTTATTTTATTTCATTGTACCTGGAATTATTCATAACATTTGCATCAGCATCTGCATACTGCATTTTTCAATTTGCATAAAAAAAATGCACGCGACGCGTCCGCGTCACAAGTGCATTAGGAAGAAAAGAAAAGTGAACAGAGAGTCACGCGAGAGCGTGGCTGGAGGCATGCCTTTGGCACAAATTGATCCACGCGACCGCGTCGCTGACGCGTCCGCGTCATGTGGAAAAAAATGCCTCCTACGCGTCCGCGTCACCCACGCGAACGCGTGGCCCTGCAAAATCGACGTAAAGAGGTGTTTGGCAGAGAGTTATGATGGACCTGGGCTGAAATGATGCTAGAAGCACCAGCCCTACCACGCGAACGCGTGCCCCATGCGTCCGCGTCATTTTTAAAAGAAAGGCCATTCACGCGATCGCGTCACCCACGCGATTGCGTCACCCAAAAATTTGGCAAAAAGAGTTTCGAACAGAGAGTTGTGCGAATGAGAGGCTGCACTCGCGCCTATCGCACAAATCAGGCCACGCCCTCGCGTGACCCACGCGTCCGCGTCACCTGACCTTATCGCGCACCATGCGACCGCGTCATTCACGCGTCCGCGTCGCCTGCGCCGCATAACTTATCCAAATCAGCGCCAATTATCTTATCTTTTCTTTTCTAATCCTAATTTCTTCTATCTTTCCTTCCTTCTTCTTTCTTTCTTACTTTATCTCTTTTACTTCTCATTCTTTTTCACCTTCATTCTATTTTACTTGCATACTTCCATTCATTGCATTTTAATTTTGTGCATATTTTTATTTTCTTTTCTAAATTTATTATTTTTCCATTGGTGTTACTTGTTCATATTCAACTGTTATATCTTTTCTGGTATTATTTTGGTGCTTAGTGACTTGTATTACACTGTTGGATGATATTAATTATCTGTCAATGCCAATATTTTATGATACCTATATTCCTTTTGCATTGACATGAATTTATATCGTCTTTCATTATCTACTGTCTCTTCCCCATTGTTGCAAATTTTTGCACTCTTGATTTGCCATGTACTTCTACTGTTTTCTCACTTGCATGTTGTAGCTACCATGTAATTGGGACCCTTATTATCTGGCATTAACACCCATATTTTATTTATTTTCTATCTTTATTTTTGGGTTACTTTTCTTCTTTTCCCTCTTCTTTCAGGATGGCCACCACGAAGGGAGAGGAAAAGCTTCTTAATGGGAAGACAAACAAGTCCACCTGCACAATCTTGGGAAAGTATCAGTTGAAGCAACCCGTCCACTTGTACATCTTAGCATGCACCGAGGACGGTGCAATCTTTAAGTGTGGGGAGGTCGATACCGATCTCCATGGGTTAGCTATTTTCTTCTTTCCAACACCATTGTTTTATTTTCTTTATTAGTTAATTGTTGCATTGCATAATAGATTGCATGTGTAGTTGATTGTTTGCATTTAGTTACTACTTGGTTGAAAAATAATAAGTTTCTTTTTAAGATTCTATTTTTGAAAAATTTCACTAATTTAAATTAAAAAAAAATTAAAATTTTCTATGTGTTAAATTTGTTTGAAGTTGTATTTGGAACATGGTTTTTGAGCCAAAGAACACACAACCTGTGAGATTTTGAGCTTATTTACATGGTTACATTATTTAACCATAAATTTTTATTCTTGGGTATTTTCTTCTCTATAATTGCAATCTTTACTTTGTTCCACTCTATATGTCTATTATTTAGTGTATTTACATGCTTGCATATGATTGAGGCCATTATTTGTTATTAGCTCACTTATCCCAAATAAGCCTACCTTTTACATCACCCTTGTTAGCCACTTTGAACTTTTTAACCCCCTTCTATTTCATAACCACATTACTAGCCTTAAGCAAAAAAATAAAATAAAAATCCCAAGTTGAATCCTTGGTTAGCTTAAGATAGATATTGTGTATAATTTAAGTGTGGGGAATTTTATGGGAACATGGGATGATATGAAAAAGTAGGGAATTAAATTGAATAAGTTATTTAAAAATTTGGGAAGCATGCTCATGTGAAATCAAAATAATTAAATTACCATGTGCATTGAAAAAAAAGTTAAGTAATTAAATAAGGGGATACAAAAATATATATATTACCCCAAATGCAAAATAAAAAGAATCAATGCACATGGGACAAAATTCAAAAATAAGTTTGATACATGAGCATGTAATACAAAAGTGGAAAAATTTGGGTAGCTAGGTAAAGCATTTTAAAATTATATAAAGTATGTATATGTTAGGTGAGATCTTAGACTAATCAAGGATTCACTTTATAAAGCTCACTTGGCCATACATATATCCTTACCTTTACCTCAGCCCCATTACAACCCTAAAAAGACCTCATGATGTTTGCATTGGTACATTAAATATTTGTTGATTGGTTAGATGAAGAACAAAGTTTAGAAAGCATGATTAGAGAAGAATAAAGTGAATTACTCTATACACTTGAGAGACTAGAGTGATATACACTACCAATGAGGGTTCAATGCTTGATTCTATGTTCCCTGCTTTTATGAGCTATCTTCTTACAAGTTTACTTGTCTTTTATTGTATGATTTGAAGTAGTAAAATCTGATTTATGTTTGTCTTGAAGAGCTTATTTACTTTTAACCAAGTAGATAGAAACATCTTAGCATGTAGTTGCATTCATATAGATAGGTTGCATTTCATACATTCTATAATTCCTCTTCACTTTTATAGCTTCTCTTGAGCTTAGCATGAGGACATGCTAATGTTTAAGTGTGGGGAGGTTGATAAACCACTATTTTATGGTTTATCTTGTGCTCAATTGAGTGGTTTTTATCAACTCTTTACCCACTTATTCATACTAATCGCATGTTTTATGTTTTCCTTCCTGATTTTGTGCTATGATTGAAAACATGTTTCTATGGCCTTTAAATTGCTAATTATTAATCCTCTCCTATTACCATTCGATGCCTTGATATGTGTGTTAAGTGTTTTCAGAGATTACAGGGCAGGAATGGCTTGGAGGATGGAAAGGAATCATGCAAAAGTGGAAGGAATACAAGAAGTTGAAGGAACTGCAAAGCTGTCAGCCTGACCCTCTCGCACTAAAACGGTCATAACTTGAGCTACAGAGGTCCAAACGATGCAGTTCTAGTTGAGTTGGAAAGCTAACGTCCAGGGCTTCGATTTGATATATAATATTCCATAGTTGCCCTGACGCTAGGCGATGCGAACGCGTGCTCCACACGGATGCGTCGCAGTGACAAAAATCAGCATGGCAGATTTCTTCTCCAGTGATTTCTGGACTGTTTTTTACCCAGTTTTCGGCCCAGAAAACACATATTAGAGGCTATAAAGTGGGGGAATCCATTCATTCATAAGAATCAACTCATACATTCACTTTTCATAATTTAGATATAGCTTTTAGAGGGAGAGGTTCTCTCCTCTCTCTTAGGTTTTAGGATTAGGATTCCTCTTAAAGGAATTAGGATTTCTTATTATTTCAACTTAATTATTTCAACTTCTTCTCAAGTTCAATATTCCTTTTTCTTTATATTTTCCTTTTACTTTCAGATACTTTAATGCTTTTCTTTAATTACTTATGTTGCCAAATTGGCTTATGAACCATTCATGTTAGGATTTTCTCTATTTAATATAAATTGAGGTATTTCAGATTTATGATTCTTATTTAGCTTTTTATATTCTTGGCTTTAATTGATTAACTGGAGGCTCTTGAGTTATCAAACTTATCGTGATTGTTAATTGTTATTTTTGCTAATTGAATTGAATCCCACTAACTCTAGTCTTTCCTCAGGGGTTGGCTAGGACTTAGGGATCTAACTAATTAGTCCACTTGACTTTTCCTTGCTTTCGTAAAGGTTAACTAAGTGGGATTAAACTCAATTCTCATAAGGATAACTAGGATAGGACTTCCGAATTTTCATACCTTGCCAAGAGTTCTATTAGATATTAATTTATTAATTCCTACAACTTATTTTCCTTGTTCAAACCCTTCAAAACCCAAAAATACTATTTTCCATAACTAATAATAAGAACACCTCCTTGCAATTCTTTGAGAAGACGACCCGAGGTTTGAATACTTCAGTTTATAAATTTTACTGGGTTTGTTACTTGTGACAACCAAAACGTTTGTAAGAAAGGATGATTGCTTGGTTTAGCAACTATACTTGCAACGGAAATTTATTCTGAATTCTAAACCGTCAAGCATCCATTCTTCAGTGTCCCTAGGGTACTGATCAGTGATGGAGGCACTCATTTCTGTAATAAATAGCTTGACTCTGCTCTGATCTGATATGGAATTAACCACAAAGTGGCAACTGCATATCATCCACAGACAAATGGGTAGGCTGAAGTCTCAAATAGAGAACTAAAATGAATCCTAGAACGGACTGTAAGTACCCGTAGAAGAGATTGGGCAAGAAGTCTGGATGATGCTCTGTAGGCATACAAAACCGCATTCAAGACTCCTATAGGGACCTCTCCATACCAGTTTGTGTATGGAAAAGCCTGTCATCTGCCAGTGGAACTGGAACACAAGGCCTACTGGGCAACCAGATTTCTAAGATAGCTGGAGAGAAAAGATTTCTCCAGTTGAATGAGCTGGAGGAGTTCAGACTCAATGCTTTCGAAAATGCTAAAATTTACAAGGAGAAAGCAAAAAGGTGGCATGACAGAAAGCTGTCATCTAGAGTCTTTGAGCCAGGACAGAAGGTTCTGCTGTTTAACTCTAAGCTCAGATTATTTCCTGGGAAATTAAAATCCCGATAGAAGGGACCATATGTGATTACAAGTGTGTCATTATATGGATATGTAGAGCTTCAGGATATTGACTCTGACAAAAAGTTCATTGTTAATTGACAGAGAGTCAAGCATTATCTTGAAGGCAATGTTGAGCAAGAATGCTCAAGACTGAGACTAGATTAAAGCTCAGTAATGTCAAGCTATTAACAGTAAAGAAGCGCTTATTGGGAGGCAACCCAATCTTATTTATCTATGTTAATTACTTTTTCATTTCATTTTCCATTGTTATTTTATATTTTCTTTAGGTTGATGATCATGTGGAGTCATAAAAACAGCTGCAGAATTAAAATAGAATCAAAAATAGCATCAAAAATAGCACACCCTGGAGGACAAGCTTACTGGTGTTTAAACGCAAGTAAGGATAGCAGAATGGGCGTTTAACGCCCAGTCTGGCAGCATTCTGGGCATTAAACGCCAGAATTGGCAGACAGACTGGCGTTTAACGCCAAAAAAGGGTGTCTGGCTAGCGTTAAACACCAGAAAGGGGCATCAGTCTGGCGTTTAACGCCAAGAAAGGCAACAGACTGGCGTTTAAACGCCAGAAAGGTGTAGGGAGCAGAATTCCTTGACACCTCAGGATCTGTGAATCCCACAGGATCCCCACCTACCCCAACTCTTTTTCTCTCCTTTTCACACCTTTCCATAACACTCTTCCCCAAAATAACCTCCACCAATCACCTCTATTTCTCCTCCAAAACCATCATAAACACTTAAACCCCCCTTTGGCCGAATTTTAAACACCACTCTATCTCCTCTATTTCTTCTTCTTCTCCTCCTCTCTTTCTTCTTTTGCTCAAGGACGAGCAAACCTTTTAAGTTTGGTGTGGAAAAAACTCTGATTTTTGTTTTTCCATAACCATTAATGGCACCTAAGGCCGGAGAAACCTCTAGGAAGAGGAAAGGAAAGGCAGTTACTTCCAACTCCGAGTCATGGGAGATGAAGAGATTCATCTCAAAAGCCCATCACTAAAAAGAAGATGGAGCAAACAAGAGAGCCCACTCATGGACTTCAACAAGAGCATGAGGAAGTCCCTCATCAAGAAATCCCTGAGATGCCTCAAGGGATGCATTTCCCTCCACACAACTATTAGGAGCAACTCAACACCTCTTTAGGAGAATTGAGTTCCAACATGGAGCAACTGAGACTGGAGCACCAAGAGCACTCCATCATCCTCCATGAAATCAGAGAAGATCAAAGAGCCATGAGGGAGGAGCAACAAAGGTAAGGAAGAGATATTGAGGAGCTAAAACACTCCATAGGATCTTCAAGAGGAAGAACTAGCCACCGTCACTAAGGTAGACCCGTTCTTTAATTTCTTTGTTATTTGTTTTTCTGTTTTCAATTTTTATGCTTTATGTTTTGTCTATGTTTTTGTCTTTATTACATGATCAGTAGTGTTTAGAGTCTATGTGTTAAAGCTATGAATGATTCCATGAATCTCTCACCTTTCTTAAAAGAAAAATGTTTTTATTTACAAAAGAACAAGAAGTACATGAATTTCGAATTCTATCTTGAAAATAGTTTAATTATTTTGATGTGGTGGCAATACTTTTTGTTTTCTGAGTGAATACTTGAATAGTGCATATTTTTTATAGTGAAGTTTATGAATGTTAAAATTGTTGGCTCTTGAAAGAATAATGAAAAAAGAGAAATGTGATTGATAATCTGAAAAATAAAAAAATTAATTTTTGAAGCAAGAAAAAGTAGTGAAAAACACAAAGCTTGCAAAAAAATGGCAAAAAATAAAGAAAAAGAAAGAAAAAGAAAAAGTAAGCAGAAAAAGCCAATAGCTCTTTAAACTAAAAGGCAAGGGTAAAGAGGATCCAAGACTTTGAGCATCAGTGGATAGGAGGGCCCAAAGGAATAAAATCCTGGCCTAAGCGGCTAAATCAAGCTGTCCCTAACCATGTGCTTGTGTCATGAAGGTCCAAGTGAAAAGCTTGGGACTGAGTGGTTAAAGTCGTGATCCAAAGCAAAAGAGTGTGCTTAAGAACTCTGGGCACCTCTAACTGGGGACACAAGTGAGAACCGATAGATGATTAGCCGTGCGGTAGCTGTGCCTGGTATTTTTCATCCGAGACGAGAGATCCGACAGTTGATTAGTTGTACAGAAACCATACCTGGACCATTTTCACTGAGAGGACGGATGGTAGCCATTGACAACAGTGATCCACCAACATACAGCTTGCCATGGAAGGAAGCCATGCATGTTTAGAGAAGAAGACAGTAGGAAAGCAGAGATTCAGACGATAGGGCATCTCTGGAACCTCAACCTGTTCCTCATTACTGAATCACAAGTATCATTCATTTCATGTTATTTACTTTTCATAAACAAAATCATTTTTATCACTAATCTCCTGACTAAGATTTACAAGATAACCATAGTTTGCTTCAAGCTGGCAATCTCCGTGGGATCGACCCTTACTCACGTAAGGTATTACTTGGACGACCCAGTGCACTTGCTGGTTAGTTGTGCGGAGTTGCAAAGGTGTGATGGCAATTCCGTGCACCAGGAATCTAGAGTGGAAGAAAATCCCTCTAAGGAGATTGAATTTGATGTTGAGGAGGAGAGTGCACAACCTCCAAAACAATTGTTGAATGAAGACTTGGAAGGAATGAAGCAAGAGTCGAGTTCCCTTGGTGATGACGATCATGCATCAAACCTTCTTGGTGGTGAATCCTTTGAACTTGAAGAACCTTCTCCCGATGAGATAGAAAGCAATGCGGAGGTAGATTTCTCTCAGCCTCCCATTTATGACTTAAGTGATGGAGAAGAGTTAGATAAAACTGATGAACAAAGGATTGAAATTGAGAAAGTTTGCAAAGAAGTGGTAGAATTCAAGGAAGAGCACAAAGGCGTGGACCTTGCATTGTCAAAGTGTGGGGAGATCCCCCTTCCTAAGTCACCATCATCCTTTACATCATTCAAGTGGGTAAATCTCTTATCTCTAGGCTTTGTAATTCCACTTGAGTATGGGTTGTTTGAAACGGATAGTCAACTTAGAGCTCTCTGCGAATTGAAGAGTAAGGGAGAATTGTGTGGTGGTTGGAAGCGTCACTCTCGGTTCATGATGGTTGCACTCTCAAAGTTTGATAACAATGGTTCGTGTAGAACCAAAGTGAATAGGTCTAGGAGGATGTTTGGGTGCTTAAATGAGAATTCCAAAGCTGAACCACCAGGATGGAATCAGGATGATCCACTTATAAACGGGTGTAGAAACAAGATTTGGGATCCGGGAATATATGAGGATCAATTTTGGGAACTCAAAGCTTGTGAAGAATTCCATCAAAGCTTGGGGAATTTACTTGGTATTGATAGACCTTATTGGAAGTCCAAGCGTTGGTGGCAGTTTCAGGATGAGTTCAAACACAAGCCACCATGACAAGGAGCTCACTAAAATATCCAACTTAAGGACAATAACTAAAAGTGCTAGGTGGGAGACAACCCACCATGGTATGATCTTTCAATTTTATTCTTAGTTTTATTTTATTCCAATTTTTATCAGTATTCACTCATAATTTCTGAATCATCATCTGCATTCTGCATATATAAAAAAAGGGGGTCACCCACGCGTGGGCGTTGCTATAAATCTAGTTCTTCCATCCAATGACCAGAAAGTTGTGATGGAATTGTGCGGCTGGTGTGCTAGAGGCACAATTCGAGCCACGCGTAAGCGTCAATTTCATTTCTAGCACACCACGTGTGGGCGTGCGTGACGCGCACGCGTTGCATGTTAAATCTTGCCCCCTTCAATCTAAACAGAGAGTTGCACGAAAACGACACTGGAACTATGCGTTTCGCACAATTTCAGCCGACACGTACGCGTGCATCACGCGTACGCGTCATTTTCATTTATCCGTTTTCACGCGTTCGCGTCTATGATGCATACGCGTCGATGCATTTTTTATCTCATCCACGCTCAGGCGTGACCCACGCGTACGCGTGGATTTAAATTTCATTAACCCTCACGCGAAGCCCCCTTTCTCACTCGCGTAGCCCTACCCCCTCTCACCTGAAATGTCCCTTTCTTTCCTTCTCTTCCCTCCATTGGCACACACACACTACTCACCACCATCACCCTCCCACCGCAGCCACCGCCGGCAACCCTGAGCCGCCGCCGATTTAAATTGTTGCTCTTGTCTGAGTTCATATGACATGATAATTGCTGCTCTTTTCTGAACTGCTTTGGATTCATATGAACTAAGTTTTTGCTGCTTGTTTTAATTCGGGAACGCCTAATTTACTGCCGGGATGCTGCCAAAATTTTGAATTGAATTTGGTACTGTTTTTACCTTGGTACACTTTATTTTGGCCAAGTTCATTTTATAATTCTTCGGTTTGCATCCCCGTCTTTATTTTGGTTCCCTCTCATGAGAACCTCTTCTATGTTTGACTTGTTCGAAGTTAGGTCACGTACCTTGTTGAATTCTTCTTGCGTTTTCTTCTTCATTATTGATTTAGTAGAGCTTAATTCTTTGAATCCATACTCCTTATTAATGAATGATTGCTGAATTTGATTGCATATCTTCTTTTTGAGCAATTTTTGCTGCATTCGTGCCATGGTTCAGCCATTATTTTGTTCATTGATCAAAGAAAGCATGCTGCATGTGCTCAATTAGCTATGAAATAATTGCTTTTGCTGTCTTGTTGGCTCATTTGCTTAATTCTTATGAATTTACATATGGTTTAGGTGTTCTTAATTGTTAATAAATTCTTAGGAAACCCAAATTGATTGAGTGAGTTTGGGAAATACCCAGCTGTTCTATTCTGCTTGATGATGCATGCGTCACATGAATTTCCTTGTTCTTCATGCTACTTAACATATATTGAAATTCATGAGTTTGAAACTGCTACTGCTGATTGAACTTGCTAGCTTTTTGAATGGTTCATGTTGCTGTTTTTCTGAAATTTACTTTGAATCATCCATTGCTCCATTTCAATTCCCATTTCACTTCTGCACTTCAGTATTTGAACTCAACTGTGCTTACTGTTGATTAACCCAGTGTTTTGATGCTGTTTTGGTTTATACTCTGCCTTGAGTTTATAAGGATTGATATTTCTGCTCATATCTGAAAATACACCCTTTGGTTTATATGTCATTTTATTTGCTGGTTTTGCACAACTTGTTTTGAGATTCATATGAGCTGCTGATTTTGTGTAAAATCAAGCTTAAATTGTTGATTTACTGCTATTTATTTACTCCGGGAACGCTCGCATTACAGCCGGAATGCTGCCCAAATTTTTCTGAAAAACTATTTTACTCAACTCCCACTCATGAATTGACTTTAGTACTTTTGCATTGTGATTTATTTGGTTTCAACCAAAGCCAGTTCATGGGGTGATGGGTTAGCATTTCCATTCCTTTTGGTTCCCTTTCTACTTGAAATGCATTGTTGATGATTTTATTCTCTTTGATGCTCCTTTCATTACATGTTTTATCATCAATGATTTGCATTGTATGCTTGAATGTGAGCTTACTTGTTCTTCAATCTTTTGAACTTCTTTTAGTTAGCAACTACATTACCATGCCACTAATTCTAAACTACTTTTCTTACTCTTGACTTTCCTGACTTTCTAACTTTTCTTTTAGTTTTAAACTAACTCTTTTAGGTCCCTTTTAAGGCATGCTAATTGTTGTTGCTTAACAAACAAGCTTCTCACTATTCCTGCAGAAATTCTTGGCTTTTGTTCTGATTGTTGTTTGAATTCTGTTTTCTTGCATTCCAAGAGTTCATTTCTTTAAGTCAACTCATGAGTGTGTCTCAATCTTCTTATGTTTCTGGCTTCCTATTTGCTTGCTTATTACCTGCTTTTCCTTCCTCTGCTTTATTTGATAATCCGTATCTTGAGATTTCTATTTTTCAGGATGTCTGATCCGAAAGAAAAAGGCAAAGCTAAGGCTAGTTCCGGTAAAAGAAAGAGAGGACAGTCATCCGTTGCTCAAGTGGATATCCTCTTAGATGAATCTTGGCGTGAAAAGAACTTTAGTGATCAAGAAAAAGCTGATCAACTGGTGACTGCTAATGACCCAGTCAAATTCACCAATCTTTACTGTGAACTCAAGTTTCTGGTCTTTAGAGACACACGTCACCTCTATTTGGAAAGGACGCTCAAAATACCAACCGAATTGAAGAAGTACACTGAAGAGCAGATCAAACAGAGAGGTTGGGTATTTCTGGAAAGGGATCTAGCAGAGGTCAACGCATCATGGGTCTGTGAGTTCTATACTAATTATTTTAGGACGACCCTTGATGCAGTGCATCTTAGGAAAAAGCAGATTTTAGTCACTGAGGAGGCTATAGAGGATATCCTCCACTTCCAGCCTAAAACCGATGACACAGATGGTTATCAGAAGGCTGAGGAGTCTATTAGATTCATGAGTTTTGATAGGGATGTGATAAACCCTATTTTTAGGGTTTATCCTATGCTTAATCTAGTGAATTTTATCCATTATTCTCACACTTATTCATACAATTCGCATGTTGTACATTTTCCTTCCTAATTTTTTGCTATGATTGAAAACATATTTTTTTGGTCTTATATTTGCTAATATTAATCCTCTCTTATTATCATTCGATGCTGTGATATGTGTGTTAAGTGTTTTCAGAGATTACATGGTAGGAATGGCTTAGAGGATGGAAAGGAAACATGAAAAAGTGGAAGGAATAAAAGAAACTGAAGGAACTGCTAAAGCTATTCAGCCTGATCTCTTGGTACTAAATCGACCATAACTTGAGCTATAGAGGTCCAAATGACACAGTTTTAGTTGCGTTGGAAAGCTAACGTACGGGGCCTCGCAAAGATATATAATTTGCTATATCTGCCCCAAAGCCAGGTGACGCGAACGCGTGGATCACGCGGACGCGTGACCTGGCAAAAACCCAATCCACGCTAACGCGTGGACGACGCTTCCGCGTGACTCTGCAGTGACCTGTACGTACCAGAAATCGCTGGGGGCAATTTTTGGGCTATTTTTGACCCAGTTTTTAGCCCAGAAAACACAGATTAGAGGCTATAAAGTGGGAGAATCCATTCATTCATTCAACAATTAATAGAACATTCATAATTAACAATTTTAGGTTTTAGATGTAGTTTCTAGAGAGAGAGAGAGGCTTTCTCCTCTCTCTTAGGATTTAGGATTAGGATTAGGATTTAGGATTTCTATTATGATTAGGCTACTTCTCTTCATTCTAGGTTCAATGTTCCTTTAATTTATTTTCTACTTTTATTTATTCCATTACTTTAATTGTTATTTATCTTTTTAATTTGGCTTATGAACTCCATGTTAGAATTGATTTCTTTATTTAATGCAATTTGAGGTATTTCAGATTTATGATTGCTTTCTTCTATTTATGATATAAATAATTTAGACTTTTTTCCCTTTGCTTTAGTTGAGTAATTGGTGACACTTGAGTTGTCAAACTCAGCTGTTGATTGAAAATTAGAATTCTTGCTGGTTGATTTGGATTCCTCTAAAGCTAGTCTTTCCATAGGAGTTGACTAGGACTTGAGGAATCAAATTGATTAGTCCACTTGACTTTCTTTTATTTAGTAAGGGTTAACTAAGTGGGAGCAATAACCAATTCTCATCTCACCTGATAAGGATAACTAGGATGGGATTTCCAGTTCTTATACCTTGCAATAGTTTTCATGATAATTAATTTACTTTATTGCTAATTTATTCTCCTTGTTCCCTATTTCAAAAACCCAAAAAATATTTTTTTCCATAACCAATAATAAATCATACTTCCCTGCAATTCCTTGAGAAGACGACCCCAGGTTTAAATACTTTGGTTTATTATTTTTATTGGGTTTGCTTAAGTAACAAACAAAACTTTTGTACGAAAGGATTCCCTGTTGGTTTAGAAACTATACTTACAATGTGATGATATTTGTGAATTTCTTTACTAGCAGAAATCAGTTCGTCAAAATGGCGTCGTTGCCGGAGAATTATAAACGTGTGCCTTATTATTGGTTATTGTAAATATTTTATTTTTCTTGTTTATTTCTTTTTATTTTTGTTTTTAATTTTTATTAGTTACTATGAGTTCTCACCCCCGTCGCTTTGAGTTTAGTTCTAATGTTGTTGAAAGGAATGGAAGCTATAACAGGAACATACATCAAGGTCGAAACAATCACAGATGGAAGGAGCTACGAGGATCTGATCAACCCTTTCGGCAACAACACCTTCCAAGATACCATGGACAACGACCATCCTACAATGCATGCCAAGACAATAGTTATGGTGGATCTTTTCGTGACAACCAACCTCCATTAGTTTGCTATGGTCAAGAGCCATTCCGAGGTGCATACCAAGATGATAGATATAGTGGATCCCCTTATAGTTACCAACAAGTCCCATCATATGCTTATGAACCACCTCCACAACATACCTTTGAACCACCAAACTCACAAGCCCCTTTACACCATTCACCTCCATAAGACCCTAACCCTTATCTACCCCAACCTCCACTGGATGACAACACCCTTAGTGTTATTCACCAAGGGTAAACAGAGCTTCATACCACACTTGCCTCTATCACTAGTCTTACCTCTACTCTTCAGGCTCTTATATCCCGCATGGACCAATCCTCTACTTCGAATACTCAGCCCGCAAGCTCTGGTGCACCACCACCCTCTATGGAAGAACATCCATGCCCACCAATCCAAGAGCAAGATGATACCAACTATGCTATTGACATGGAGCAAGAGAGAACGGATCGTCTTAGGGACGCAATGGACCGGCTTCATGCAGCCATATTTCAAGAGAAGCAAGAGGAGACCCAAAAGGTAGAGATAGTAGAGACCCTTGAGAAAAATTGTCATGAAGTGGAAAACATCAAGGAGGAGTTTGATTTTGTACTGGAACAAGTGGAGGAAGCCGTAATTATTGAAGAAGAAGAAGCGGTTGAAGACTTAGGAAATGCTGAACCTCCATGGGAAAGTCAAGTCCTAGAGCCTCCTTTCAAGACGTTTGAAATTGATGTTGAGGAGGGTGTACAACCTCCAAGGCATATCATGGTTGAAGACTTTGACTGGGATGATGATGCATGGAAACTTGTCTCTCAACAAATTTCCCTCGGCAAGTATACCGAATTGTCGTCAAGTAAAAACTCACAATAGAGCGAGGTCGAATCCCACAGGGATTGATTAGTCAAGCAACTTTAATCAGAGGAATGTTCTAGTTGAGCTAAGCAGAAATTGAGTTGATATTTGCAGAAACGTAAATGGCGAGAAAGTAAATAACAGAAAGTGTAAATGCTGGAAATAAAGAGCAAAATGTAAATGACGGAAAGTAAATTGCAGAATCTTAAATGGGGATTTGGGGAAATGAACATAAAAGTAAATGGCAGAAAGTAAAGAGAATGGGTAAGATCAGAAATGAGGGATTCATTAGGCTCAGGAGATGTTGTATTCTCCGAATCAAGTTCATTCTCATCTCTTCCTCAATCAATGCATTCATTGATCTCCTTGGCAATCTTAAGTGATTGGATTCCAATTCCTTGGCAACCAATCTCTCAAATCTTGATCAATAGTCAATTCCTTGGTCTAATTGCTCATGAGAAGAGATGAAGTATGGTCACTGATTATACCACATGTATTCCCAAATCAAAGTGTTGGTAGGTTTATATGTCACTATATCCATCCAAACCCCAATTTGGTCCAACATGAGAAAGTATTTCTAGCATGATCTCTTCATTCCTCTTCCAAGGTTCCGAAGAGATCCAAGTATGAATAGCTTCTTTTCCAAGACAAATACCCAATAGGATGAAGATTGAAAGCTTTCTAGTAAAATCAAGAGAAAAGAAAGAAGAAGAATAATGAAAACTATTATTGATCCATCAAATTACAACAGAGCTCCCTAACCCAATGAAAGGGGTTTAGTTGTTCATAGCTCTGGAAATGGAAAGCATAAATGAAAAATACATTTTCAAAATAAAACTAGAAGTTGCAGAGAGAGTAAAATATATAGAGTGTAGTTCTCCAAAATGCCAAAAGCTCCCTACTAGTTCAAAACTACTCCTATATATACTACTCTTCTGATCTTCTAGTTGGCTCTTCAAGTCTTGGATATGGGCCTTTGGATCTTTAGTTGAAGCAGTTACAGTCTTTAGGGGCTCAGGTTTGCTTGCAGAAAAAGTGTGAGTTAGGCATGGACGTTAGTTAGGATGTTAGTGGTGTTAACGTTAAGTGAAAATGTGGGTTCGAGAACGTTAGTGACGATCACCTTTTTCACTAACGTTCCAAGCCAAAAATGATCCACGTTAACTTCAACGTTAGTGGCACTAACGTGACCACTAACGTTGCCTCTTGGTTCTTTGCAAACGTTATTGGCATTCACCTTTTCCAATAACGTTGCTTATTGCCCCTTTTCTCCATGTTAGAGTTCACGTTAGTATAACTAACGTGACCCTTAACGTGGGTATGCCTAAGCTTCGAGAGCGTTAGTGACACTTACCTTTGTCACTAACGCTTCAAATGCCCCTTCTTCCCACGTTAGTGCCTCACGTTAATTGCATTAACGTGACCACTAACGTGGTGGTGATTGCCATCTTCAATGTTAGTGACAAAGGTGAGTGTCACTAATGTTGGCCCATCATTTCTTTCCTCCATGTTAATGTAATTAACGTGGCAACTAACGTGGGCAATATTGGCTTAGTCCAACGTTAGTGACAAAGGTGAGTGTCACTAACGTTGGCGATTCCTTGCTCCTCCCACGTTAGAGTTCACGTTAATGTAATTAACGTGACTCTTAACGTGGCCAATTGTGCCATTTTGGAATGTTAGTTGTATTCACTTTTACCACTAACGTTGGAGCTTCCCTTTTCCTCCACGTTAGCTTCCACGTTAATGTAATTAACGTGGCCACTAACGTGGGCTATGATGGCTTTCGAAGGCGTTATTGGTGATCACTTTTTCCATTAACATTGCAAGCTAGCTCCCATTCCACGTTAGTGGTCACGCTAGTTACACTAACGTGGCTACTAACGTGGCTCTTCCTTGCTTCCTTTGTCCTAAAATCAAGCAAATAAAGTGCATCAAAGCTTGGTTCTAAATCATGAGATCATGCATCATCCATTTTATCATTCAATTCATGCATAATTCTCATAAAATCATGTAAAGTTCACAATGTTTGCTTGAATCAAGATGTAAGTGAATATTTACCCAAAACTTGCTTATTTACTAAGAAAATGCATGAAACTACCCTAAAACAGTAAAGAAAAGGTCAGTGAAACTGGCCAAAATGCCCTGGCATCACAACACCAAACTTAAAGCTTTCTTGTCTCTAAGCAAGTACTGAAATATAAGAATGATGAATGAAAGAACAAGAGAAATAAGTTCTTATTATAGAAGTAAAGCTCTTGGTATATGGGGGTTTCATGCATAGCAACTTAGGTTCATTCCTTTACTGGTTTCCAGGTCCTTATCATGCTCTTGAATACTTGCTTGATTGCATCCTATGAGATCCTTATTTTTTTTTTATCCTCCCTTTTTTTCTCAGGGTTTATTGCATCCTTAGGCTAAGTGCTCTGTGAGGGGGTGATGAGCGGATAATTTATACGCTTTTTGGCATTGTTTTTACATAGTTTTTAGTATAATTTAGTTAGTTTTTAGTATATTTTTATTAGTTTTTAAATAAAAATCACATTTCTAGACTTTACTATGAGTTTGTGTGTTTTTCTGTGATTTCAGGTAATTTCTGGCTGAAATTGAGGGACTTGAGCAAAAATCAGATTCAGAGGTTGAAGAAGGACTGCAGATGCTGTTGGATTCTGACCTCCCTGCACTCAAAGTGGATTTTCTGGAGCTACAGGACTCCAAATGGCGCATACTTTGCCCGAGTTTAGACGACGCAAACTGGCGTTCAACGCCAGTTCTATGCTGCATTCTGGAGTTAAACGCCAGAAACAGGTTGCAAAGTGGAGTTAAACGCCAGAAACAGGTTGCAAATTGGCGTTCAACTCCAAAAGAAGCCTCTACACGTATAAAGCTCAATGCTTAGCCCATGCACACACCAAGTGGGCCCCAGAAGTGAATTTCTGCATCAATTACTCATTTCTGTAAACCCTAGTAATTAGTTTAGTATAAGTAGGACTTTTTACTATTGTATTTACATCTTTAGTTTCATCTTTAGATCGCGTTTGGGGGCTGGCCTCTTGGCCATGCCTGGACCTTCATCACTTATGTATTTTCAATGGTAGAGTTTTTACACACCATAGATTAAGGTGTAGAGCTCTACTGTTCCTCATGAATTAATACAAAGTACTATTATTTTTCTATTCAATTCAAGCTTATTCCGATTCTAAGATATTCATTCGTACCTCAATATGAATGTGATGATCGTGACAGTCATCATCATTCCCAACTATGAACGCGTGCTTGACAACCACTTCCGTTCTACCTTAGATTGAATGAGTATCTCTAGGATTCCTTAATCAGAATCTTCGTGGTATAAGTTAGAATCCATGGACGGCCATTCTTGAGATCCAGAAAGTCTAAACCTTGTCTGTGGTATTTCGAGTAGGATCTGGGAAGGGATGGCTGCGACGAGCTTCAAACTCACGAGTGCTGGGCGTAGTGACAGACGCAAAAGGATCAATGGATCCTATTCCAGTATGATCGAGAACCGACAGATGATTAGCCATGCAATGACAGCGCATTGGACCATTTTCACTGAGAGGACAGGATGTAGCCATTGACAACGGTGATGCCTAACATACAGCTTGCCATATAAGGGAGTATGAATGATTGGGTGAAGATAATAGGAAAGCAGAGGTTCAGGAGGAACGAACGCATCTCTATACGCTTATCTGAAATTCTCACCAATGAATTACATAAGTATCACTATCTTTATTTTATATTTATCTTTTAATTATTAAATCTCTATAATCAATTGAATCCGCCTGACTGAGATTTACAAGGTGACCATAGCTTACTTCAAGCCGACAATCTGTGGGATCGACCCTTACTCACGTAAGGTTTATTACTTGGACGACCTAGTGCACTTGCTGGTTAGTTGTGCGAAGTTGTGACAAAGAACTAAGATTATGAACGTGCGTATTGAGTTTTTAGCACCGTTACCAAGGAATGGAACTGTCACGATTTCTGCGCACCAAGTTTTTGGCGCTGTTGCCGGGGATTGTTCGAGTTTGGACAACTGACGGTTCATCTTGTTGCTCAGATTAGGTAATTTTATTTTAATTTTAAGCTTTTTGTTTTTATTATTCTTATTTTCAAAAAAAAAATAAATATTTTCAAAAATATATTTTTATTCAGACTTTTTAAGAATGAATTCTAGTGTTTCATGATGATCTGTTAAATCCTGGCTGGCTGTAAGCCATGTCTAATCTTTTGGACCGGGGTTTCAACTTATCATCACAAGAGCTTGTTGATCTTCACCCATTTGGCAGTTACACACATAGTTGTTGTATACATGAGAGGTATCAATATCTGCTGAAGCTTGGCTGGTTATCGGCCATGTCTAGTGTTTTGGACCGGAGCTTTCACTGAAAGCTTGGCTGGCTAGTAAGCCATGTCTAATTCCTGGACCGGAGCTTTAGACTAACATTGCAAGATTCCTGGAATTCCTATTAAAAATTTTGAAATCCTTATTATCTTTTTCAAAATAATTTTCGAAAAATACCAAAAAAAATTTTTTCTTCTTTTTCGTTTTTCCAAAATAATTTTCGAAAAATCCAAAAAAATTAATAAAATCATAAAATCAAAAATAATTTTGTGTTTCTTGTTTGAGTCTTGTGTCAATTTTTAAGTTTGGAGTCAATTGCATTCTTTTATTTTTCTTAAAAATTTTTCGAAAACACATGCATTGAGTTTCTTTCTTGTTCTTCATGATCTTCAAGTTGTTCTTGATAAGTCTTCTTGTTTGATCTTTAAAATTTCTTGTTTTGTGTCTTTTCTTGTTTTTCATATGCATTCTTGAATTCTTAGTGTCTAAATATTAAAAAAATTTCTAAGTTTGGTGTCTTGCATGTTTTCCTTTATTAAAAATTTTTCAAAAATACATACTTGAGTCTTTTTGATGTTTTTCTCTTTCCTTATTAAAATTCAAAAATAAAAAAAATATCTTTTCCTTATTTTACTCCTAATTTTCGAAAATTGCATTGAATTAGTCAAAAATTTTCAAAATCATATTTTTTAGTCAAGCAAAATTTTTAATTTAAAAAAAATTCTATCTTTTTCAAATCTTTTTCAAAAATAAAATCTTTTTCATTTTTCTTTTATAAATTTCGAAACTTTCAAAATTATTTTCAAAATCCTTTTCTTATTTTTATTTCAGATTTTCGAAATTAATGCTAACAATTAATGTGATTGATTCAAAATTTTTAAGTTTGTTACTTGCCTATTAAGAAAGGTTCAATCTTTAAATTTTAAAATCATATCTTTTAGTTTCTTGTTAGTCAAGTAATCAACTTTAATTTTCAAAATCAAATCTTTTTAAATTTCTTTTTCAAAATAAGTTTCAATCACATCTTTTCAAAATCAATTTCAAAATCTTTTCTAACTTCTTTTCTAACTTCTTATCTTTTTAAAATTGATTTTCAAATCTTTTTCAAACTAATCCTATCTTTTGTTTGATTCTTATCTTTTTTTTCAAAACTACCTAACTACTTCTATCTCTAATTTTCGAAAATCACCTTCATCTTTTTCAAAATTCCTTTTTAAATTAACTAATTGTTTTAAATTTAATTTAATTTGATTTAATTTTCCTTGCTTAATTTTCGAATTTTTAATTTTAATTCTAATTTAAAAACAAAAATACTTTTATTTTATTTTATCTAATTTTCGAAAATTCTTCTCTCTCACCTTCTTCTATTTATTTATTCATCAACTAACATCCCTTTTTCACCCAAGAATTCGATCCTACTCCTCACCCTTGTGTTTGGATTCTCCTTCTTCTATTCATATCTTCTTCTACTCACATAAAGGAATCTCTATACTGTGACATAGAGGATTCCATATTTTTTTCTCTGTTCTCTTCTTTTTCATATGAGCAGGAACAAGGACAAGAATATTCTTGTTGAAACTGATCCTGAACCTGAAAGAACTCTAAAGAGGAAGCTAAGGGAAGCTAAAGCACAACTCTCTGGAGAAAATCTGACAGAAATTTTCGAAAAAGAAGGAGGCATGGCCGAAAATAATAACAATGCAAGGAAGATGCTTGGTGACTTTACTACACCTAATTCCAATTTACATGGAAGAAGCATCTCAATCCCTGCCATTGGAGCAAACAATTTTGAGCTGAAACCTCAATTAGTTTCTCTGATGCAACAGAATTGCAAGTTTTATGGACTTTCATCCGAAGATCCTTTTCAGTTCTTAACTGAATTCTTGCAGATCTGTGATACTGTTAAGACCAATGGGGTTGATCCTGAGGTCTACAGGCTTATGCTTTTCCCATTTTCTATAAGAGATAAAGCTAGAATATGGTTGGACTCTCAACCTAAAGACAGCCTGAACTCTTGGGATAAGCTGGTCACGGCTTTCTTAGCCAAGTTCTTTCCTCCTCAAAAGCTTAGTAAGCTTAGAGTGGATGTTCAAACCTTCAGACAAAAAGAAGGTGAATCCCTCTATGAAGCTTGGGAAAGATACAAGGAACTGACCAAAAAGTGTCCTTCTGACATGCTTTCAGAATGGACCATCCTGGATATATTCTATGATGGTTTGTCTGAATTATCTAAAATGTCATTGGACCATTCTGCAGGTGGATCCATTCACCTAAAGAAAATGCCTGCAGAAGCTCAAGAACTTATTGACATGGTTGCAAATAACCAGTTCATGTACACTTCTGAAAGGAATTCTGTGAGTAATGGGATGCCTCAGAGGAAGGGAGTTCTTGAAATTGATACACTGAATGCCATATTGGCTCAGAATAAAATATTGACTCAGCAAGTCAATATGATCTCTCAGAGTCTGAATGGATTGAAGGAATCATCCAACAGTACTAAAGAGGCATCTTCTGAAGAAGAAGCTTATGATCTTGAGAACCCTGCAATAGTAAAGGTGAATTACATGGGTGAACTCTATGGAAACAACTATAATCCCTCATGGAGAAATCATCCAAATTTCTCATGGAAGGATCAACAAAAGCCTCAACAAGGCTTTAATAATGGTGGAAGAAATAGGTTTAGCAATAGCAAGCCTTTTCCATCATCCACTCAGCAACAGACAGAGAATTCTGAGCAGAATCCATCTAGCTTAGCAAATATAGTCTCTGATCTATCTAAGGCCACTGTAAGGCTCATGAATGAAACAAGGTCCTCCATTAGGAATTTGGAGGCACAAGTGGGCCAGCTGAGTAAAAGAGTCACTGAAACTCCTCCTAGTACTCTCCCAAGCAATACAGAAAAAAATCCAAAGAGAGAGTGTAAGGCCATTGATTTAACCATCATGGCCGAACCTACAAGGGAGGGGGAGGACGTGAATCCTAGTGAGGAAGACCTCCTGGGACGTCCAGTGACCAATAAGGAATATCCCTTTGAGGAACCAAAGGAATCTGAGGCTCATCTAGAGACCATAGAGATTCCATTGAACCTCCTTCTGCCCTTCATGAGCTCTGATGAGTATTCTTCCTCTGAAGAGGATGAAGACATTACTAAAGAGCAAGTTGCTAAATACCTTGGTGCAATCATGAAGCTGAATGCCAAATTATTTGGTAATGAGACTTGGGAAGATGAACCTCCCTTGCTCACCAATGAACTGAATGCATTGGATAGGCAGAAATTACCTCAAAAGAAACAGGATCCTGGCAAATTCTTAATACCCTGTACCATAGGCACCATGACCTTTGAGAAGGTTCTGTGTGACCTAGGGTCAGGAATAAACTTAATGCTACTCTCTGTAATGGAGAAACTTGGGATCTTTGAGGTGCAAGCTGCCAGAATCTCATTAGAGATGGCAGACAACTCAAGAAAACAGGCTTATGGACAAGTAGAGGACGTGTTAGTAAAGGTTGAAGGCTTTTACATCCTGCTGATTTCATAATCCTAGACACTGGGAAGGAAGAGGATGAATCCATCATCCTTGGAAGACCCTTCCTAGCCACAGCAAGAGCTGTGATTGATGTGGACAGAGGAGAGTTAGTCCTTCAACTGAATGAGGACAACCTTGTGTTTGAAACTCAAGGATCTCCTTCTGTAACCATGGAGAGGAAGCATGAAAAGCTTCTCTCACTGCAGAGTCAACTAAATCCCCACAGTCAAACTCTAATTTTGGTGTTAGGAGGCCACAACCAAACTCTAAGTTTGGTGTTGAACCCCCACATTCAAACTCTAAGTTTAGTGTTGGGAGGTTCCAACCTTGCTCTGATTATCTGTGAGGCTCCATGAGAGCTCACTGTCAAGCTATTGACATTAAAGAAGCGCTTGTTGGGAGGAAACCCAATGTTATTTAATCATATCTATTTTATTTTCTTCTTGTTATTTCGTGTTTTATTAGGTTGATGATCATGTGAAGTCACAAAAACTACTAAAAAATCAAAAACAGAATGAAAAATAGCTTTGAAAACAGCACACCCTGGAGGAGAGCAGTCTGGCGTTTAACGCCAGAAACAAGCATCTGCCTGGAGTTAAATGTAACGACCCAACTTCTAGCATGTCTAGATCATACTAGAAATCGAATGTTACCAACTTGTTTTTCCTTTTTGTATTATTAATTAATAAATATAAGCCTGTACGTTGTTAAAACCCCGCGAATTTTACAAGTAAATTTTTTTTTAACAAGAATAATTTAAAGTCGCATACCTTCCATATATCAAGGGATAATTAAACGTTCACATACATAAGGCAAAAGATAACAGAATATGGAACAACACACTATAATATACATCATGTTACAGAAGTGGCTCAGTTATATAAGCATAGAGCTATAGTACAGCACCCCTAAGTCAGTGACTCATATAGTATATACATATATGTACATAAGACGCCCCAGTGCCTGGCCTGACCAAAAGCTCCTAAGTTGGCACCCAGGCTAGCCTAACTCTATGATATGCGTATTCCCTCTAATCATGCTAACAAAAGTGAGGGAGACACTTGATGACATGTTACCATGTCATGTTTTTCTATGCTTTTTCCTTTGTTTTCAATAGGTTTTATGCACTTTCTTGAGCCATAAGCAAGCCAAGTGGGTAGATTTTCATGCTTCCTTTGATTTAATCAACCATGTATGAATTCATGCTATTTCATGAGGTTTTATGCTAAAATTATCACATATTATGAAAGAATGAATATCTCATGATTTTGAGCATAGCTTTGATGTGTTTGGTTGATTAATGATAGGTGAAGAAGGCTTGGAGAAAGGGTGAAGCAAGAAGGAATGGCTAGGAGTAAAGAGAGGACAATGGAATAAGTGAAATTGAACCAGGAAGCAAAAAGTTGGACCTAAAGTTAACCTCAAACTTTTGCACAAACTTTTGGGTGAAAAGTTAGCCTCAAAGTTAGACCCCTAACTTTGAAGCTAACGTTAGAACTTGAAAATTACTCCCTGGGCACCAAAAGTTTGCGCCAACGTTAGACCCCTAACTTTTGGGCTAACGTTGGCATGAGAAAAACCTCCCTGGCCACCAAAAGTTTGCACCAACGTTAGATCCCTAACTTTTGGGCTAACGTTGGCACATGAAAAATACAAAGGGAGGAGCAAAAGTTTGCGCCAACGTTAGACCCCTAACTTTTGGGCTAACGTTGGCGCCACACACCACAAGGCATACAAGGGGTATACTTCCAACAAGAATAACTTGAGCTACAGAGCTCCAAATGAGGTGATTCAAGAAGCATTGGAAAGTAGGAATCAAGAGCTTTCCAAGCATATATGGCACTGCATGGTGGACACTAAAATTGAGGGAGAAAACTGCCCCGCAATGTGCATAAACGAACATGGTGGCAACCTGCAGTGAGGCCAACTGACCTCTGCACCTTCAACGGAGTATAACTCGAGCTGTAGAGCTCCAAATAATGTGCTCCCAACGGCATTGGAAAGTAGACATCCAGGGCTTTCCAACAATATATAATAGTATGGGGTGGAAAATACGTTTGAGCCTCCAGAACTGGCGTTTTCGCCAACGTTTGAGGCAAACGTTACCTCAAACGCTGCACACCAAAGCCAGCGACTATGCCCTCTTCAAATGATCATAACTTGAGTTGTAGATATCCAATTGAAGTGATTCTAAGTGGGTTAGAAAGCTGACATTCAGAGCTTTCCAACCATATATGATAGTCTATATTGGGCATAAAATTGGCAACATGACAAGAGGACAAAGTTGGCGCCATAAATGTGCATAAGGGAGGCCAACGTTAGAGCAAAAGTTAGACCCCTAACTTTTGCCCCAACGTGGATAGCAGCAAATTTTGTGGGCTGATATGAAAAGTTAGACCAAAAGTTAGACCCCTAACTTTTGCTCTAACTTTTGCACCAACTTTTGCAAACTCAACCCGGTTCAATTCGGTTCCTCTTCAAACTCCAAGAGCAATCAACCAAGGCCTTTATCAACCCAATTCCATCAAGAGCAAGGGCCCAAATGATCATCACTCAAAGGCACAAGAGATAGTTAGAATAGAAATTTAATTTTAATTGTAATTTGTTTTGAATTTCATTTTCATTTTGTAAAGCCTATATAAGGCATCATTTTCATATTTGTGGGGAGGCTGGCTCCAGGAGGGAGCACGAGATTTGAGAGCTCTCTTTAATTTTCTTTGTTTTTGAGTCTTGGGTGGAGAATTGAAGGTGTTTTGTTTCATTCTCCCTCTGAGATTTCTCTCTGCTTTCTTTACTACTTAATTGAATCAAATTTTCTGTTAATTGCTCTTCATCTACTTTCCTTGCAATTTACAATTCCCTTGCAATTGTTCTTGTTGGATCTAGGAAGGCATTGAGATCTAGACTTGGTTATCTAGTCTCTTGGGTTCTGAGATCTTAATTCCAATTTTACATTCTCTGTTTATTGCTTTTCATGTTTATTTACATTTCTGTTTTGGTTCCGAATCAATCAAATCCATCTTTTACTTCTCTGCTTGTTGCAATTTAACTTTTCCTTGTTTAATTTCTGCAAATCCAATTCCCAATTCCCTTTACATTTAATGCAATTTATATTTCTTGTCATTTAAGATTCTTGCAATTTTAATTTCTTGCTCTTTAAGTTACTTGCCAATTTACATTCTGCAACTTTAAATTCATTGTCATTTACTTTCTGTTGGCTACAATTTCACACAATTCACTAAATGTCAGCTTGACTAAACTAATCACCCACTAAAATTGCTTGATCCATCAATCCCTGTGGGATCGACCTCACTCCCGTGAGTTATTATTACTTGATGCGACCCGGTGCACTTGCCGGTTAGATTTGTGTGTTTTGGGAGAAATTTATTTTTCACCAAAATACTCATCAACACTCTAATGTACTGAAGTTAGACTAGGCGTCTCAAAAAGTCTCCTCAATCCTAGTCCAGAGTACCTCACGAAAAATCACCGGGCGAATGGTGATGCTCGCCTGCTGGCGCCTCGCCTGGCTCATCGTCATCGCTATCAGAGGAGATAACTATGAAGTTAGGATCTTCCTTTGGATCTTCTTCTTCCTCGTCCTCTTCTTCTGCCGGAGTGATAGCAGAGGAACCACTGCTGGCCACAGGAACCATAAAAGGATAGCTACCAAACAAAATACAGTCTGGAGAAGGAGGTGGCGCCTCCATGATCTGATCATACTCATGTCCCTGCTGCTCATCAAAGACAGGAGGCTCGATCGGCTCAGGTAAAGGATCAAGCTCGGGTGGCAACACAGGAACACCCCACTCATCAAGGACAAAAGGTGCAGGAGGTGCCTCATGGATAAGCTGGGCAGGTATAGGCTCATTAGGTAGAGGAGGTTCAGGTAGAGGAGGATGGTCAGGTGGAGGTGGCATCTGCTCCTCAGGATGAGGTATCCCAGGTCTGCCGGGGTGTAACCAAGATAAAGGAAAGTCATAGGGTGCATCAGGATTAAAGTATGCTGTCCTAATAGGGTACTGGAAAGGTCTACCACGAACTACATAATTACGGATACGAGGTACTGCACAGTAGATGTAATACTCGCCACGCACCGGGTCCTCGTGGATGTACGGTTGATCAATCTCGTAGAATAGGACTCCCGTGTCCATCTGTAGAGGTGTAAGGGGTAAGAACTAGGGAGTTCTTAGTAAGGTCGGGGTTTACAGTTAAGTTCATTTATAATGTCCGTGGTCATAGAAGTATAAATAAATGTAGAGTAATATGTACATAACAGCAACATAAACTAACACACGAGCAAGAGAGAAAATAGGAAATAAATGCACATTCACACATTAATATGCAATCACACAGTTATGCTCAAACAAACAAGGAATAGAACAAGAACACAAGAAGATTAGCAATAAATAATGCACAAATAAGTATGATGCATGTCTGTCCCTACTGCAGGTAATGAGCTCATTTATCGGTTTCGACCCGCACCCGACGCAATCCGACCCTCCAGGTCAGATAAGGCCTTCCCAGAACTTAATCCCAGATTAAGTACTGCATACCCTCTACCAAGTACTCTCGACTTGCAGGGCTGGTATTTGCTCAAATCTCAATATACCGCAGGTATGCGAGTCAGGCCTCTACCAAGCATTCAGCTTGCAGGGCTGGTACTACTCTACCGCAGCCTGTCTGGGAAGCAACATCACAATACGGGCGTCCCCGCACAACATTCACAAGCATTGCCCAAAGGCTCATAATTCACATATAACCATACTCTTCATCACTTAGCAATCATCATAAATCAAGCATTAGAACATCACAGAAAGCTCATTTTACAATTCTCTGTTTACTTTGTAAGATTAGGTACACAGCTATATCACTTTTAACTCCTTTTCTTTTAACTTAAACACAGGTTTCAAAATCTTGTTTCTTTACCTCATATACCTCTATATCTTCTCTTATACCTCTTCTTAGGTGTTTAGTAAAGGAAATTAGAGAATTCTGGACTCAAATCTGCCTTCCTGAGGCTTTCAGGGAAAACTGTCTTTTTATCAATATTTTATTATTATTAATAAAATAATATTATTATTAAAATAATATTATTAATAAAATAATATATTAATATTTTATTATTAAAATAATAATATTTTATTTAACTTTCAAAAATTGCATTTTGACCCCGGACTTCTTGGAAATTGCACTTTGACCCCTATAACTTTTAATATTTGTACTTTAGCCCCGCAACTTTTGATTAATTAATTTTCAACTCCAAACTTTTTAATAATTGCATTTTGACCCTAAAACTCCTTGAATACACGTTTTCATGTTCTTCCAAAAACCAAAAACATTTTTTTCCCAAAAGTTCATCAGATTTCTGCTTGATTTTCAGCTAGTTTTTCAATCTTTTCGGAAACCGATTTGAACCCGATTTTTATCAAACCAAAGAGAAACTTTTCAGCCATCAAATACACATCAAATAAGCATAAAAAATCATGATTTTCATGGCTGGAATGTCACGTTTTTTAGCAGCACCAACATCCACTTCAAAACCATCATAAACATGATTTTCAAGCATTAAACAAGTTTCCATGATCAAACCATCACACAAACACCCAAAATCAAATCTCAAGCAACAAGATCTAGTTTAACACTTCAAGAACACATCCAATCATTGATTAATTTACCAAACCTTACCTCCTTTGCTGCTGTCCAAGATTGCACTAAAAACAAGCTTCGAGAAGCACTTTTACGCCTATTTTAACATCAAAAACAACTTTAGAATCTTATGAACCATGATGGCTGAAGCTTCATGATGATGAAAAGAAGGTTTTCATCACCTTAAGGTAACTGGAAATCACGTTTTCTTGGAGCTTTTGGTGATTGAATAAGAGATCCTAAGAGAAAATATGAAGAAAACATCATTAACTTAAGGAACCACCATGGCCGAATCTTCAAGGAGGAGGAGCAGCCTTCATACCTTGATTTACTCCATGAAAAGTAACATAGAAATGAAGAGGAGGAAGAGGTGAACACTTTGGTAAGATTAGATTTTTGATAGGGGTTTCGGTTTGAGAAAGAACGGAGAAAGTAGCTCAGGTGTTCATGGAAGCTTCATGGTTTTCTTTCATGGTGTTCTAAGCCTTTCCAAGAACAAAAATGATAGCCAAGCTGTCCAAGGGAGGCCGTGGCTTTTGGATGATGATTATCCAAAAGTTACTTGTCAAAATATCTCAGAAAAGGATAATTACTAAAGCTAGATGTATTAGAACTTAAGTAATTACACTACTATTGGATAAACATCAAGTTACTTAGTGTAAATGACACTAGTAACTGGATAATCATAAGAATAAAAGATATATGATGAAGCATTAGCAGTGCTAAGTTCATCTAAGAATGCCGATATTATCCGTTACCGGTAGATTTCAAGCTCAGTTATTATATTACTGAACATAGATCAACATTAATCACAGTAGAGAAGATAATAATATAATATTCTGAATAAAATAATAATATATGAATATTATATTAATATAATTTTTCTCTCGAAATTCGTGACCGGCTCGTCACATAGAGACTAACCACGGAAATCAGAATTTTGAAATTCGGGCCCGAAGTGGCTCAAAAACGCAACTCTTCGCGACGTGCCTACTTAGATTAGGAGAGGTGTCCTGTGCAATCAAGTTGCTGACTCAGCAGCTTGATGACGCAGCACCTGTGCAGTGGAGGTGCTTATATGCATAGAAATTTCTAAAAATTCTGTAAAAATTCCGTTTGATCCCGAAAAAGCGCCGTTTCTTCGGGGCTAGGCCATTACATTCTACCCTCCTAAAAGAAAATTTTGTCCTCAAAATTTCAATTACCTGAAAAGAGAAACGGGTAGTCTGTTCTCATCTTGTCTTTCAGCTCCCATGTGTACTCTTCAGTTCCAGTTTGTCCCCATGCTACCTTAACCAATGATACTGTCTTGTCTCTAAGCTGTTTGTCACTTCATTCCACAATCCTGACTGGTAGGGTTTGATATGTCAAGTCGGCTCGCAGCTGTACTGTCTCTGGTTGTAAAATATGACTTTCGTCGGGATTATACTTTTTGAGTTGTGAAACATGAAAAACATCATGAAGGTTTGACAAATAAGGAGGGAGAGCTACTTGGTATGCTACTGGACCGCTCTTTTAAGAATTTGAAAAGGACCTAAATATCGTGGATTCAATTTCTTAGTCCTAAGAGCTCTACCTATTCCAGTCGTAGGTGTCACTCTTAAGAAGATATGGTCACCTTCGTTAAATTCTAGGGCCTACGCCTAATATCTGCATAGCTCTTTTGTCGACTTTGGGCAGTTTGAATCTTCTCTCGAATGTGCTTAATCCGTTCGGTAGTTTCTTGCAAGTCTGGCCCCAAAATCCTACCTTCCTCCTTGTCATACCAGCATAATGGTGATTGACACTTTCTTCCGTAGAGGGCCTCATATGGTGCCATTCCGATACTCTGTTGATAACTATTGTTGTAAGCAAACTCAATCAATGGCAAGTATTTGTCCCAGTTACCCTGTTGGTCCATTACGCAAGATCTCAACATATTTTCCAAGGTATGAATTGTTCGTTCTGTCTGTCCATCAGTCTGTGGGTGATATGCTATACTTAAGTGCAACTTCGTCCCAAAAGTTTTCTGTAGAGCTCCCCAAAATCTAGAAGTAAACCTTGGATTTCTGTCTGACACAATTGATGAAGGTATTCCATGCAATCGTATTATCTCCTGAATGTATAACCGGACGAGTTTCTCCAAGCTGTGACCAATTTGAATTGGTAGAAAATGCGCTGATTTTGTCAATCGATCTACAATTACCCAAATTGCATCATGCCCGGCAGAGGTTCTTGGTAACCCAGTAACAAAATCCATCGTAATCTCTTCCCATTTCCATTGCGGTATCTCCAATGGTTGCAGGGTTCCAGGTGGTTTTTGATGTTCCACCTTAATCTTCTGGCAAGTGAGACACTTTGAAACATACGTTGCTATATCTTTCTTCATTCCCGGCCACCAGAACATCTTCTTCAGATCTTGGTACATTTTAGTCGTTCCGGGATGGATAGAAAATCTGCTTTCATGAGCTTTGGTCAGAATGTTCTTTCTCAAGTCCTCCTGAGCAGGTACACAAATTCTGTTCCTATATCTCCATATTCCCTCTTTATCTTGGCGTACCTCTTCCGGCTGATCTGCCTTCATCCGTGTTAGCAATGTCAGCATTCCTGAAGTCTGGGCTTGAGCTTGCTGAATAGCTATCTTAAAGTCAGATGTTAATTGTAGTCGCGCCATAACAACTCCTCTTGATGTCTCTCTCATTCCTAATTTTAAGTTTTCAAAGGCTGAGATCATTTCTTCTTCCTTGATCATCATCCAGGATATGCCCAAACTCTTCCGACTCAAAGCATCTGCGACTACATTTGCCTTCCTAGGAGGATAGCTCAACTTAAAATCACAATCTTTTAAGAATTCCATCCATCGCCTCTGCCTCATATTAAGGTCTTTCTAATCAAAGATATACTTCAAACTCTTATGATCAGAGAAGACTTCAAATTGGGCTCCGTACAAATAGTGCCTCCAAATCTTAAGTGCAAAGACCACTGCTGCTAATTCCAAATCATGTGTCGGATAGTTCCTTTCGTGAGGTCTTAGTTGTCTCGAAGCGTAAGCTACCACATTCCTATGCTGCATCAATACACATCCAAGTCCCTTGAAAGAAGCATCACAATACACCTCAAAAGGTTCCTGTGGGTCTGGTAACACCAAAACTGGCGCCGTCGTCAACTTTTCCTTTAAAGTTTCAAAGCTTTCTTCACACTTCTCTGTCCACTCAAACGGAACTTCTTTCCTAGTAAGGCGAGTCAAAGGTAAAGCTATCTGTGAAAAACCCTTGATAAACCGCCGATAGTATCTTGCTAACCCCAAGAAACTACGAACTTCTGTAACTGTCTTGGGTTGCTTCCATTGTACTACGGCCTCGATCTTTAAAGGATCTACAGTTATTCCATCTCGTGTGATCACATGTCCCAAGAATGCCACTTCTGTCGCCCAAAACTCACATTTCGACAACTTCGCATATAGCTTCCGTGCTCTTAATATTTGCAACACAATCCTCAAATGCTTTCCATGTTCTTCTTCTGTCTTGGAATAGATGAGGATATCATCTATAAAGACTACCACAAACTGATCTAGATACGGACAAAAAATGCAATTCATATAATCCATGAATACAGCAGGAGCATTAGTCAGTCCAAAGGACATAACCGTATACTCATAGTGACCGTACCTAGTTCGAAAGGCAGTCTTAGGTATATCTGATTCCTTCACCCGGATTTGATGGTAACCTGACCGCAAATCAATCTTTGAGAATACTATCGCACCTCTCAGCTGGTCCATTAGATCATCTATCCTTGGGAGTGGATACTTGTTCTTGATTGTGATCTTGTTCAATTGCCGATAATCCACACATAACCTCATTCCACCATCCTTCTTCTTTACTAGTAACACTGGAGCTCCCCATGGTGATACACTCAGACGAATAAACTTCTTCCCTAGCAATTCATTCAACTGTTTCTTTAACTCTGCTAGTTCCAACGGTGACATCCGATACGGTGCTATAGAAATTGGTCTGGCTCCAGGAACCAGATCAATACTAAACTCTATCTCTCTCTGAGGTGGAAACTCAGGTATATCATCCGGAAAAACATCAGGAAACTCCTTCACCACTCGGATTTGCTCCAAGTCTTGTTCATTAGTTTCTGAGCTAGCCGATAGTAGAACGTAACCCTCTAACCCACTATCACTAGAAATAACTCTTAGGGAATTCAAATAGAAAGTACAAGACTCAACTGGTTTAGTGTGCATTTCAGATGATGGAAATGTAGCAATTCGTTTAAAACATTCAAGGAAAACATGATGCTTGGACAACCAATCTAGACCTAAGATAATATCTAAACCACACAAAGGCAAATAAACCAAGTCATGTATAAAAGTCCTAGCCTCAATAACAAAAGGCACCTGTTGACATACTTGACTAGTCAAGGCATTTTGAGATGTGGGTGTACGAACAATTAGATTATAATCTAACATGGTGAAATCTAATCCCAACTCATGCGCAACAGTCTCAGAAATAAATGAATGTGATGCACCAGAGTCATACAGTACAGTTAAGAGTCGAGATTTGACATAACACTGACCTTGAATTAGGGAGTCTGATTTCATTGCGTCATCAGCAGTCATAGCAAACACACGTCCTTGCTGTCGCGGCCTATCTATTCCTTGTACTGGCTTCTTCGGACAGTCCTTAGCCATATGTCCAGGCTGACCACAAGAAAAACAGATAATGCCTGTAAGCTGACAAGGTCTACCTCCATGCTCCTTTCCGCACTGCCTACATACTGGTCGCATCTGCGCCTGCTGAGGTCGCTTACACATATCCTGTCTCATTCTTCCTCCATTCCCTCTTGTAGGACGTGCATGAACATTTCTATTCTGATTGTACCTTCGTGAAGGAATTCCTCCCTGCTTAAAATTCCTTCCCTGAGGAGCTGTATACTGATTATAATTCTGAAAAGAAAATCCTAGGCGATTCATCCGAGCTGCAGCTATCTTCTTAGCACAGTCCTCTACTAGCTGACTCTTATTAACCAACTCTGCAAAATTCCGTATTTCCAATGGAACCACTGAGTTCAACAAATCTTCATGGAGTCCCCCTTCAAATTTCAAACATTTCCACTCTTCGAAATCTGCTAGATTCCCTTGACAAACCTTGGAAAAACGACATAAATCTTCAAACTTCCTTGTATACTTAGCAACAGACATACTTCCCTGTTTTAACTGCATCAACTCCATCTCCTTTGCCTCACGAGTAGCTCTAGGAAAGTACTTCTTATAGAACTCTTCTTTAAAAACATCCCACAAAATATTACCCTCATCTTGCTGCAGTAAACGTTGAATGCCCTGCCACCAGTGCTGAGCATCCCCTTCCAACATATAAGTAGCAAATTCTACATACTGTTCTTCCGGGACATGCTGTGCCCTCAAGGACCTTTCTATGCCTCGGAACCAATTATCAGCTTCATTTGCTACAGTCGTACCCTTGAACTTCAGTGGATTAACTTTCAAGAAAGCAGCTAATGTCATAGGCCTATCATGATTCATGTTATCTCCATCACTGTTCCCACCATTCTCACCATTACGGTCATTGTTACGCTCTCCATTACGTTCCCCCAAACGGTTAACTGCTCAGGTAGTAGCAGTCGCCGTTTCACGCATAGCCTCAGCCATAGTGTGAATCGCAGCAAACAGATTATCATTGTTTCGTGGCGGATTGTTAATAGTAGACCCTTCCCGATCGCTACGTCTCCGTGAAGGCATCCTGATTTTGTTCATACCAAATAATCAATACCAAGGTGATCAGTCATAATACCTCAAGTTGGGCGTGAACATTATCAGAATGAAAGCACAAAGATATTCATGCAACACATATTACATAGATACCCTATAAGCATGAGACACACCACAGAGCATGCAATAAAGCGTGATTCAGTCCATTCCCCAGGCTCTAACAGGAAGAACCGCTCTGATACCAAATTGTAACGACCCAACTTCTAGCATGTCTAGATCATACTAGAAATCGAATGTTACCAACTTGTTTTTCCTTTTTGTATTATTAATTAATAAATATAAGCCTGTACGTTGTTAAAATCCCGCGAATTTTACAAGTAAATTTTTTTTTAACAAGAATAATTTAATGTCGCATACCTTCCATATATCAAGGGATAATTAAACGTTCACATACATAAGGCAAAAGATAACAGAATATGGAACAACACACTATAATATACATCATGTTACAGAAGTGGCTCAGTTATATAAGCATAGAGCTATAGTACAGCACCCCTAAGTCAGTGACTCATATAGTATATACATATATGTACACAAGACGCCCCAGGGCCTGGCCTGACCAAAAGCCCCTAAGTTGGCACCCAGGCTAGCCTAACTCTATGATATGCCTATTCCCTCTAATCATGCTAACAAAAGTGAGGGAGACACTCTAATGTACTGAAGTTAGACTAGGCGTCTCAAAAAGTCTCCTCAATCCTGGTCCAGAGTACCTCACGGAAAATCACCGGGCGAATGGTGATGCTCGCCTGCTGGCGCCTCGCCTGGCTTATCGTCATCGCTGTCAGAGGAGATAACTATGAAGTTAGAATCTTCCTCTGGATCTTCTTCTTCCTCGTCCTCTTCTTCTGCCGGAGTGATAGCAGAGGAACCACTGCTGGCCACAGGAACCATAAAAGGATAGCTACCAAACAAAATACAGTCTGGAGAAGGAGGTGGCGCCTCCATGATCTGATCATACTCATGTCCCTGCTGCTCATCAAAGACAGGAGACTCGATCGGCTCAGGTAAAGGATCAAGCTCGGGTGGCAACACAGGAACACCCCACTCATCGAGGACAAAAGGTGCAGGAGGTGCCTCATGGATAAGCTGGGCAGGTATAGGCTCATCAGGTAGAGGAGGTTCAGGTGGAGGAGGATGGTCAGGTGGAGGTGGCATCTGCTCCTCAAGATGAGGTGTAACCAAGATAAAGGAAAGTCATAGGGTGCATCAGGATTAAAGTATGCTGTCCTAATAGGGTACTGGAAAGGTCTACCACGAACTACATAATTACGGATACGAGGTACCGCACAGTAGATGTAATACTCGCCACGCACCAGGTCCTCGTGGATGTACGGTGGATCAATCTCGTAGAATAGGACTCCCGTGTCCATCTGTAGAGGTGTAAGGGGTAAGAACTGGGGAGTTCTTAGTAAGGTCGGGGTTTACAGTTAAGTTCATTTATAATGTCCGTGGTCATAGAAGTATAAATAAATGTAGAGTAATATGTACATAACAGCAACATAAACTAACACATGAGCAAGAGAGAAAATAGGAAATAAATGCACATTCACACATTAATATGCAATCACACAGTTATGCTCAAACAAACAAGGAATAGAACAAGAACACAAGAAGATTAGCAATAAATAATGCACAAACAAGTATGATGCATGTCTATCCCTACTGTAGGTAATGAGCTCATTTGTCGGTTTCGACCCGCACCCGACGCAATCCGACCCTCCAGGTCAGATAAGGCCTTCCCAGAACTTAATCCCAGATTAAGTACCGCATACCCTCTGCAGGGCTGGTATTTGCTCAAATTTCAATATACCGCAGGTATGCGAGTCAGGTCTCTACCAAGCATTCAGCTTGCAGGGCTGGTACTACTCTACCGCAGCCTGTCTGGGAAGCAACATCACAATACGGGCGTACCTGCACAACATTCACAAGCATTGCCCAAAGGCTCATAATTCACATATAACCATACTCTCCATCACTTAGCAATCATTATAAATCAAGCATTAGAACATCACAGAAAGCTCATTTTACAATTCTCTGTTTACTCTGTAAGGTCAGGTACACAGCTATATCACTTTTAACTCCTTTTCTTTTAACTTAAACACAGGTTTCAAAATCTTGTTTCTTTACCTCATATACCTCTATATCTTCTCTTATACCTCTTCTTAGGTGTTTAGTAAAGGAAATTAGAGAATTCTGGACTCAAATCTGCCTTCCTGAGGCTTTCAGGAAAACTGTCTTTTTATCAATATTTTATTATTATTAATAAAATAATATATTAATATTTTATTATTAAAATAATAATATTTTATTTAACTTTCAAAAATTGCATTTTGACCCCCGGACTTCTTGGAAATTGCACTTTGACCCCTATAACTTTTAATATTTGCACTTTAGCCCCTCAACTTTTGATTAATTAATTTTCAACCCCAAACTTTTTAATAATTGCATTTTGACCCCAAAACTCCTTGAATACACGTTTTCATGTTCTTCCAAAAACTAAAAACATTTTTTTTTCCAAAAGTTCATCAGATTTCTGCTTGATTTTCAGCTAGTTTTTCAATCTTTTCGGAAACCGATTTGAACCCGATTTTTATCAAACCAAAGAGAAACTTTTCAGCCATCAAATACACATCAAATAAGCATCAAAAATCATGATTTTCATGGCTGGAATGTGACGTTTTCCAGCAGCACCAATAGCCACTTCAAAACCATCATAAACATGATTTTCAAGCATTAAACAACAAGTTTCCATGATCAAACCATCACACAAACACCCAAAATCAAATCTCAAGCAACAAGATCTGGTTTAACACTTCAAGAACACAGCCAATCATTGATTAATTTACCAAACCTTACCTCCTTTGCTGCTGTCCAAGATTGCACTAAAAACAAGCTTCCAGAAGCACTTTTACGCCTATTTTAACATCAAAAACAACTTTAGAATCTTATGAACCATGAAGGCTGAAGCTTCATGATGATGAAAAGAAGGTTTTCTTCACCTTAAGGTAACTAGAAATCACGTTTTCTTGGAGCTTTTGGTGATTGAATAAGAGATCCTAAGAGAAAACATGAAGAAAACATCATTAACTTAAGGAACCACCATGGCCGAATCTTCAAGGAGGAGGAGTGGTGCACGAAATTGTGATCCCTGGTAATGGCACCAAAAACGGATGCACAGAACCATGGTCCAAACATAACTTCACAACTTCGCACAACTAACCAGCAAGTGCACTGGGTCGTCCAAGTAATAAACCTTACGTGAGTAAGGGTCGATCCCACAGAGATTGTCGGCTTGAAGCAAGCTATGGTCACCTTGTAAATCTCAGTCAGCCGAATATCAAATAGTTATGGAGTTTTCGAATATTAATAATAAATAGAAAATAAGGATAGAAATACTTATGTAATTCATTGGTTAGAATTTCAGATAAGCGTATAGAGATGCATTCGTTCCTCTGAACCTCTGCTTTCCTGCTGTCTTCATCCAATCAATCTTACTCCTTTCCATGGCTGGCTTTATGTAAGGACATCACCGTTGTCAATGGCTACTTTTTATCCTCTCTGGAAAATGGTCTGATGCACTGTCACTGCATGGCTAATCGTCTGGAGGCATCACCCTTGTCAATGGCTGCATCCCATCCTCTTGTGAAAATGGTCCAAATGCTCTGTCACAGCACGGCTAATCATCTGAGGTTTTCGATCATACTGGAATAGGATTCACCCTCCTTTTGCGTCTGTCACTACGCCCAGCACTCGCGAGTTTGAAGTTCGTCACAGTCATTCAATCCCAGAGTCCTACTCGGAATACCACAGACAAGGTTTAGACTTTTCGGACTCTCATGAATGCCGCCATCAATCTAGCTTATACCACGAAGATTCTGATTAAGAGATCCAAGAGATACTCATTCAATCTAAGGTAGAACGGAAGTGGTTGTCAGGCACGCGTTCATAGGGAATGATGATGATTGTCACGTTCATCACATTCAGATTGAAGTGCGAATGAATATCTTAGAAGCGGAATAAGTTGAATTGAATAGAAAAACAGTAGTACTTTGCATTAATCTTTGAGGAACAGCAGAGCTCCACACCTTAATCTATGGAGTGTAGAAACTCTACCGTTGAAAATACATAAGTGAAAGGTCCAGGCATGGCCGAATGGCCAGCCCCCAAAACGTGATCACAGGATCAAAAATATAATCCAGGATATCTAATACAATAGTAAACAGTCCTATTTATACTAAACTAATTACTAGGGTTTACAGAAGTAAGTAATTGATGCATAAATCCACTTCCGGGGCCCACTTGGTGTGTGCTTGGGCTGAGCTTGAATGTTACACGTGCAGAGGCTCTTTTTGGAGTTGAACGCCAGGTTGTAACGTATTTCTGGCGTTCAACTCTGGCTTGTGACTTGTTTCTGGCGTTTAACTCCAGACAGTAGCGTAGAACTGGCGTTCCACGCCATTTTACGTCATCTAAACTTGGCCAAAGTATGGACTATTATACAATGCTGGAAAGCCCTGAATGTCTACTTTCCAATGCAATTGGAAGCGCGCCATTTTGAGTTCTGTAGCTCCAGAAAATCCACTTTGAGTGAAGGGAGGTCAGAATCCAACAGCATCAGCAGTCCTTCTTCAACCTCTGAATCTAATTTTTGCTCAAGTCCCTCAATTTCAGCCAGAAAATACCTGAAATCATAGAAAAACACACAAACTCATAGTAAAGTCCAGAAATGAGAATTTAACATAAAAACTAATGAAAACATTCCTAAAAGTAACTAGATTCTACTAAAAACATACTAAAAATAATGCCAAAAAGCGTATAAATTATCCGCTCATCACAACACCAAACTTAAATTGTTGCTTGTCCCCAAGCAACTGAAAATCAAATAGGATAAAAAGAAGAGAATATTCTATAAATTTCAAACTATCAATGAAACATAGCTCCAATTAAATGAGCGGGACTTGTAGCTTTTTGCCTCTTGAATAGTTTTGGCATCTCACTTTATCCATTGAAGTTCAGAATGATTGGCATCTATAGGAACTCAGAGTTCAGATAGTGTTATTGATTCTCCTAGTTCAGTATGATGATTCTTGAACACAGCTATTTTATGAGTCTTGGCCGTGGCCCTAAGCACTTTGTTTTCCAGTATTACCACCGGATACATAAATGCCACAGACACATAATTGGGTGAACCTTTTCAGATTGTGACTCAGCTTTGCTAAAGTCCCCAATTAGAGGTGTCCAGGGTTCTTAAGCACACTCTTCTTTTGCTTTGGACCTTGACTTTAACCGCTCAGTCTCAAGTTTTCACTTGACACCTTCACGCCACAAGCACATGGTTAGGGACAGCTTGGTTTAGCCGCTTAGGCCAGGATTTTATTCCTTTAGGCCCTCCTATCCACTGATGCTTAAAGCCTTGGGATCCTTTTTATTTACCCTTGCCTTTTGGTTTTAAGGGTTATTGGCTTTTTGCTCTTGCCTCTTGGTTTTAAGAGCTTTGGCTTTTTCTGCTTGCTTTTTCTTTTTTTCTTTTCGCCATTTTTTTTCTTTCTTTTTTTTTCTGCAAGCTTTGTTCTTTGTTGCTTTTTCTTGCTTCAAGAATCATTTTTATGATTTTTCAGATTATCAAGTAACATGTCTCCTTATCATCATTCTTTCAAGAGCCAACATATTTAACATTCTTAAACAACAACTTCAAAAGATATATGCACTGTTCAAGCATTCATTCAGAAAATAAGAAGCATTGTCACCACATCAATATAATTAAACTAAGTTCAAGGATAAATTCGAAACTCATGTACTTCTTGTTCTTTTGAATTAAAATAGTTTTCATTTAAGAGAGGTGATGGATTCACAGGACATTCATAACTTTAAGACAAAGTTACTAAATACTAATGATCATGTAATGAAGACACAAACATGGATAAGCATTTAACATAGAGAAAACAAAAAAACAGAGAATGTAAGAACAAGGAATGAGTCCACCTTAGTGATGGTGGCGTTTCCTTCTTGAGGAACCAATGATGTCCTTGAGCTCTTCTATGTCTCTTCCTTGCCTTTGTTGCTCCTCCCTCATTGCTTTTTGATCTTCTCTTATTTCATGAAGGATGATGGAGTGCTCTTGATGTTCCACCCTTAATTGTCCCATGTTGGAACTTAATTCTCCTAGGGAGGTGTTGATTTGCTCCCAATAGTTTTGTGGAGGAAGATGCATTTGAGGCATCTCCGAGATCTCATGGTGATGAGCTTCATGCGTCTCTTGAGATCCATGAACGGGCTCTCTTGCTTGCTCCATCCTTTTCTTAGTGATGGGTTTCTCTTCCTCAATGGGAATGTCTCCTTCTATGAAAGCTCCAGCTGAGTAACATAGATGGCAAATAAGATGAGGAAAAGCTAGCCTTGCCCCACGAGAGGGCTTTTCGGCTATTTTGTAGAATTCAAGGGAGATGACTTCATGAACTTCTACTTCCTCTCCAATCATGATGCTATGAATCATGATGGCCCGATCCACAGTAACTTCAGATCGGTTGCTAGTGGGGATGATGGAGCATTGGATGAACTCCAACCATCCTCTAGCCACAGGCTTGAGGTCCAGTTTTCTTAATTGAACTGGCTTGCCTTTGGAGTCAATCTTCCATTGAGCTCCTTCCACACATATGTCCATGAGGACTTGGTCCAACCTTTGATTAAAGTTGACCCTTCTAGTGTAGGGGCGTGCATCTCCTTGCATCATAGGCAAGTTAAACGCCAACCTCACATTTTCCGGACTAAAATCTAAGTATTTTCCCCGAACCATTGTAATATAATTCTTTGGGTTTGGGTTTTTACTTTGATCATGGTTCCTAGTGATCCATGCATTGGCATAGAACTCTTGAACCATTAGGATGCCGACTTGTTGGATGGGGTTTGTTAGAACTTCCCAACCTCTTCTTTGGATTTCATGTCGGATCTCCGGATACTCATTCTTCTTGAGCTTGAAAGGGACCTCGGGGATCACCTTCTTCTTGGCCACAACATCATAGAAGTGGTCTTGATAAGCTTTGGAGATGAATCTTTCCATCTCCCATGACTCGGAGGTGGAAGCTTTTGTCTTTCCTTTCCCTTTTCTAGAGGATTCTCCGGTCTTAGGTGCCATCAATGATAATGGAAAAACAAAAAGCTTATGCTTTTACGACACCAAACTTAGAATATTGCTCGCCCTCGAGCAAGAAAAGAAAGAATAGATGAAGAAGAAGAAGAAATGGAGGAGAGGGAGAAGGGTTTATGTTTCGGCCAAGAAGGGGAAGAGAGGGTTGTGCTGTGTGAAAATGAAGAAGAATGGAGGGCTATATATAGGGAAGGGAGGGGGTAGGGTTTCGGCCATATAGGGTGGGTTTGGGTGGGAAATTGATTTTGAATTTTGAAGGTAGGTGGTGTTTATGAGGTAGGTTTATGGGGAAGAGTGGATGGATGTGAGTGGTGAAGTGGTGATAGGGAAGAGAGATTAAGGTGATTGGTGAAGAGTGTTTATGGGATTGTGTGAAAGAGGGGTGAGAAGAAGTGAGTGGAGGTAAGTGGGGATCCTGTGGGGTCCACAGATCCTGAGGTGTTCAAGGATTTACAACCTTGCACACAACTCTAGGTGTTCAGCGCCAGATTGGTGCTTGTTCTGGGCGTTGAACGCCCATTTGTTGCCCATTTCTGGCGTTGAACGCCAGAACCATGCTTGTTCTGGGCGTTCAGCGCCAGCTCTTCTCCAGGGTGCAATTCTGGCATTCAAACACCCAGATGCTGCCCATTTTGGGCGTTCAGCGCCAGAACCATGCTCTGTTCTGGCGTTGAACGCCAGCCAGATGCTTCTTAAACGCCAGTAAGGTTTTCCTCCAGGGTGTGATTTTTCTTCTGCTGTTTTTGATTCCGTTTTCAATTTTTATATTTATTTTGTGACTCCACATGATCATGAACCTAATAAAACATGAAAGAACAAGAAAAATAGAATTAGATAAATAAAAATTAGGTTGCCTCCCAACAAGCGCTTCTTTAATGTCAATAGCTTGACAGTGGGCTCTCATGGAGCCTCACAGATGTTCAGAGCATTGTTGAGACCTCCCAACACCAAACTTAAAGTTTGACTGTGGGGGCTCTGGTTGACTCTGCAGTGAGAGAAGCTTTTTATGCTTCCTCTCCATGTTTACAGAAGGATGACCTCGAGTTTTAAACACAAGGGAGTCCTCATTCAATTGAAGGACTAATTCACCTCTGTCAACATCAATAACAGCTCTTGCTGTGGCTAGGAAAGGTCTTCCAAGGATGATGGATTCATCCTCATCCTTCCCAGTATCAAGGATTATGAAATCAGCAGGGATGTAAAGGCCTTCAACCTTTACTAACACGTCCTCTACTTGTCCATAAGCCTGTTTTCTTGAATTGTCTGCCATCTCTAATGAGATTTTAGCAGCTTGTACCTCATAGATTCCCAGTTTCTCTATTACAGAGAGGGGCATGAGGTTTATCCCTGAACCAAGGTCACACAGAGCCTTTTCAAAGATCATGTTGCCTATGGTACAAGGTATTACAAACTTTCCAGGATCCTGTTTCTTCTGAGGCAATCTCAGTTGATCCAGATCACTTAGTTCATTGGTGAACAAGGGAGGTTCATCTTCCCAAGTCTCAATACCAAATAATTTGGCATTCAGCTTCATGATTGCACCAAGAAACTTGGCAGCTTGCTCTTCAATAACATCCTCATTCTCTTCAGAAGAGGAATACTCATCAGAGCTCATGAATGGCATAAGGAGGTTTAATGGAATCTCTATGGTCTCTAGATGAGTCTCAGATTCCTTTGGTTCCTCAGAGGGAAACTCCTTATTGATCACTGGACGTCCCAAGAGGTCTTCCTTACTGGGATTCACGTCCTCAACCTCCCTTACAGGTTCGGCCATGGTGGTTATGTCAATGGCCTTGCACTCTCCTTTTGGATTTTCTTCTGTATTGCTTGGGAGAGTACTAGAAGGGATTTCAGTGATCCTTTTACTCAGCTGGCCCACTTGTGCTTCCAAATTTCTAATGGATGACCTTGTTTCATTCATGAAACTCACAGTGGCCTTAGATAGATCAGAGGCTAAGTTTGCTAAATTAGAGGTATTTTGTTCAGAGTTCTCTGTCTGTTGCTGAGTGGATGATGGAAAAGGTTTACTATTGTTAAACCTATTTCTTCCACCATTATTAAAGCCTTGTTGAGGCCTTTGTTGATCCTTTCATGAGAGATTTGGGTGATTTCTCCATGAGGGGTTATATGTGTTTTCATAAGGTTCACCCATGTAATTCACCTCTGCTATTGCAGGGTTTTCAGGATCATAAGCTTCTTCTTCAGAAGATGCCTCTTGAGTACTGTTGGATGCAGCTTGCATTCCATTCAGAATCTGAGAAATCATATTGACTTGCTGAGTTAATATTTTATTCTGAGCCAATATGGCATTCAGAGTATCAATTTCAAGAACTCCCTTCTTCATAGGCGTCCCATTATTCACAAGATTCCTTTCAGAAGTGTACATGAACTGGTTATTAGCAACCATGTCAATGAGTTCTTGAGCTTCTGCAGGCGTTTTCTTTAGGTGAATGGATTCACCTGCAGAAGTATCCAATGACATCTTAGCTAATTCAGACAGACCATCATAGAATATATCTAGGATGGTCTATTCTGAAAGCATGTCAGAAGGACACTTTTTGGTCAGTCCTTTGTATCTCTCCCAAGCTTCATAGAGGGATTCACCTTCTTTCTGTCTGAAGGTTTGAACATCCACTCTAAGCTTACTCAGCTTTTGAGGAGGAAAGAACTTGGCTAAGAAAGCCTTGACCAGCTTATCCCAAGAGTTCAGGCTATCCTTAGGTTGAGAGTCCAACCATATTCTAGCTCTGTCTCTCACAGCAAAAGGGAAAAGCATGAGCCTGTAGACTTCAGGATCTACTCCATTAGTCTTAACAGTATCACAGATCTGCAAGAATTCAGTTAAGAACTGAAAAGGATCTTCAGATGAAAGTCCATGAAACTTGCAGTTCTGCTGCATCAGAGAAACTAATTGAGGTTTCAGCTCAAAATTGTTTGCTCCAATGGCAGGAATGGAGATGCTTATTCCATGTAAATTGGAATTAGGTGCAGTAAAGTCACTAAGCATCCTCCTTGCATTATTATTATTTTCGGCTGCCATCTCCTCTTCTTGTTTGAAAATTTTTGAAAGGTACTTGCTGGATTGTTGTAATTTAACTTCTCTTAGTTTCCTCTTCAAAGTCCTTTCAGGTTCTGGATCTGCTTCAACAAGAATATTCTTGTCCTTGCTCCTGCTCATATGAAAAAGAGGGACAGAAAGATAATAATAATAGAGGTCCTTTTTACCACAGTATAGAGGTCCCTGTGTGAGTAGAAGAAAAGAAGAAGAAAAAATTCGAACACAGATGGAAGAGGGGGTTCGAATTTGGGTGAGATGAAGTGTTAGTAGATGAATAAATAAATAGAAGGAGATAAGAGAGAGAGAGAATTTTCGAAAATAATTTTTGAGAAAGAGTTAGTGATTTTCGAAAATGGTTTTTGAAAAAGGTTAGTAATTTTCGAAAATTAAAATCAAAAATTAAAATAATTAGTTAATTAAAAAGAATTTTTGAAAAAGAGGGAAGATATTTTCGAAAATTAGAGAGAGAGGGAGTTAGTTAGGTAGTTTTTAAAAAGATAAGAAACAAACAAAAAGTTAGTTAGTTAGTTGAAACAAATTTGAAAATCAATTTTGAAAAGATAAGAAGATAAGAAGTTAGAAAGGATATTTTAAAATCAAATTTTTGAAAAAGATATGATAAGAAGATATTTTTGAAAAGATATGATTGAAATTAGTTTTGAAAAAGATTTGATTTTTAAAATCACAATTAATGACTTGATTCACAAGAAATCACAAGATATGATTCTAGAACTTAAAGTTTGAATCTTTCTTAACAAGTAAGTAACAAACTTGAAATTTTTTGAATCAAAACATTAATTGATGATGTTATTTTCGAAAATTAGGAGATAAAGATAAGAAAAAGATTTTTGAAAAATATTTTAAAAATTTTCGAAAATAAATAAGAAAAGTGAAAAAGATATGATTTTTGAAAAAGATTTTGAAAAAGATAAAATTTGAAAATTTGATTTGACTCATAAAAACAACTAGATTTTTTTTAAAATTTTTGAAAAAGTCAATCCAAATTTCCGAAATTTATGAGAGAAAAAAGCGGGAGATATTTTTTGATTTTTGAAATTTTTTTTTTGATGAGAGGAAAAAACATGAAAAAGACTCAATGCATGAAAATTTTGGATAAAAACAATGAATGCATGCAAGAACACTATGAATGTCAAGATGAACACCAAGAACACTTTGAATGTCATGATGAACATCAAGACTTATTTTTGAAAATTTTTATATGCAAAGAAAACATGCAAGACACCAAACTTAGAAATCTTTCATGTTTAGACACTATGAATGCAAAAATGCACATGAAAAATAAGAAAAGATGCAAAACAAGAAAACATCAAGATCAAACAAGAAGACTTACCAAGAACAACTTGAAGATCATGAAGAACACCATGAATGCATGAATTTTTCGAAAAATGCAAGATGAACATGCAATTGATACTAAACCTTAAATCTGACTCAAGACTCAAACAAGAAATACAAAATATTTTTTTGATTTTTATGATTTTATGAATTTTTTTGTATTTTCTTTTAATTTTTTTTTTCAAAAATCATTTTGAAAAAGAAAAATAAGGATTCCAAAATTTTTAATATGAATTCCAGGAATCTTATGCTCTTTAAACTAAAGCTCCAATCAAAGGGTCAGGCATGGCTTAATAGCCAGCCAAGCTTTAGTATGTAACTCAGACATGACACGCCTGACATTCCCTATCCAAAAGAATTAGACATGGCTTTACAGCCAGCCAGGCTTCAACATGCTTCATGAAACACTAGAATTCATTCTTAAAAATTCTGAAGAAAAATATATTTTTGAAAATATTTTTATTTTAAATTTTTTTTTCGAAAACAAAGGAGAAATTTTTGAAAGATTTTTTTTGAAAATTTTTTTTGAAAATAAAACAAAAGGAAAATTACCTAATCTGAGCAACAAGATGAACCGTCAGTTGTTCAAACTCGAACAATCCCCGGCAACGGCGCCAAAAACTTGGTGCATGAAATTGTGATCCCTGGTAATGGCACCAAAAATGGATGCACAGAACCATGGTCCAAACATAACTTCACAACTTCGCACAACTAACCAGCAAGTGCACTGGGTCGTCCAAGTAATAAACCTTACGTGAGTAAGGGTCGATCCCACGGAGATTGTCGGCTTGAAGCAAGCTATGGTCACCTTGTAAATCTCAGTCAGGCGGATATCAAATAGTTATGGAGTTTTTGAATATTAATAATAAATAGAAAATAAGGATAGAAATACTTATGTAATTCATTGGTTAGAATTTCAGATAAGCGTATAGAGATGCATTCGTTCCTCTGAACCTCTGCTTTCCTGCTGTCTTCATCCAATCAATCTTACTCCTTTCCATGGCTGGCTTTATGTAAGGACATCACCGTTGTCAATGGCTACTTTTTATCCTCTCTGGAAAATGGTCTGATGCGCTGTCACTGCATGGCTAATCGTCTGGAGGCATCACCCTTATCAATGGCTGCATCCCATCCTCTTGTGAAAATGGTCCAAATGCTCTGTCACAGCACAGCTAATCATCTGAGGTTCTCGATCATACTGGAATAGGATTCACCCTCCTTTTGCGTCTGTCACTATGCCCAGCACTCGCGAGTTTGAAGTTTGTCACATTCATTCAATCCCAGAGTCCTACTCGGAATACCACAGACAAGGTTTAGACTTTCCGGACTCTCATGAATGCCGCCATCAATCTAGCTTATACCACGAAGATTCTGATTAAGAGATCCAAGGGATACTCATTCAATCTAAGGTAGAATGGAAGTGGTTGTCAGGCACGCGTTCATAGGGAATGATGATGATTTTCACGTTCATCACATTCAGATTGAAGTGCGAATGAATATCTTAGAAGCGGAATAAGTTGAATTGAATAGAAAAACAGTAGTACTTTGCATTAATCTTTGAGGAACAGCAGAGCTCCACACCTTAATCTATGGAGTGTAGAAACTCTACCGTTGAAAATACATAAGTGAAAGGTCCAGGCATGGCCGAATGGCTAGCCCCCAAAACGTGATCACAGGATCAAAAATACAATCCAGGATATCTAATACAATAGTAAACAGTCCTATTTATACTAAACTAGTTACTAGGGTTTACAGAAGTAAGTAATTGATGCATAAATCCACTTTCGGGGCCCACTCGGTGTGTGCTTGGGCTGAGCTTGAATGTTACACGTGCAGAGGCTCTTTCTAGAGTTGAACGCCAGGTTGTAACGTATTTCTGGCGTTCAACTCTGGCTTGTGACTTGTTTCTGGCGTTTAACTCCAGACAGCAGCATAGAACTGGCGTTCAACGCCCTTTTACGTCATCTAAACTCGGCCAAAGTATCGACTATTATACATTTCTGAAAATCTCTGAATGTCTACTTTCCAACGCAATTGGAAGCGCGCCATTTTGAGTTCTGTAGCTCCAGAAAATCTACTTTGAGTGCAGGGAGGTTAGAATCCAACAACATCAGCAGTCCTTCTTCAACCTCTGAATCTGATTTTTGCTCAAGTCCCTCAATTTCAGCCAGAAAATACCTGAAATCATAGAAAAATACACAAACTCATAGTAAAGTCCAGAAATATAAATTTAACATAAAAACTAATGAAAACATCCCTAAAAGTAACTAGATTCTACTAAAAACATACTAAAAATAATGCCAAAAAGCGTATAAATTATCCGCTCATCAAGGAGCAGCCTTCATACCTTGATTTACTCCATGAAAAGTGACATAGAAATGAAGAGGAGGAAGAGGTAAACACTTTGGTAAGATTAGATTTTTGATAGGGGTTTCGGTTTGAGAAAGAACGGAGAAAGTAGCTCAGGTGTTCATGGAAGCTTCATGGTTTTCTTTCATGGTGTTCTAAGCTTTTCCAAGAACAAAAATGATAGCCAAGCTTTCCAAGGGAGGCCGTGGCTTTTGGATGATGATTATCCAAAAGTTACTTGTCAAAATATCTCAGAAAAGAATAATTACTAAAGCTAGATGTATTAGAACTTAAGTAATTACACTACTATTGGATAAACATCAAGTTACTTAGTGTAAATGACACTAGTAACTGGATAATCATAAGAATAAAAGATATATGATGAAGCATTAGCAGTGCTAAGTTCATCTAAGAATGCCGGTATTATCCGTTACCGGTAGATTTCAAGCTCAATTATTATATTACTGAACATAGATCAACATTAATCACAGTAGAGAAGATAATAATATAATATTCTGAATAAAATAATAATATATGAATATTATATTAATATAATTTTTCTCTCAAAATTCGTGACCGGCTCGTCACATAGAGACTAACCACGGAAATCAGAATTTTGAAATTCGGGCCCGAAGTGGCTCAAAAATGCAACTCTTCGCGACGTGCCTACTTAGATTAGGAGAGGTGTCCTGTGCAATCAAGCTGCTGACTCAGCAGCTTGATGACGCAGCACCTGTGCAGTGGAGGTGCTTATATGCATAGAAATTCCTAAAAATTCTGTAAAAATTCCGTTTGATCCCGAAAAAGCGCCGTTTCTTCGGGGCTAGGCCGTTACATTAAACGCCAGAAACAAGCTACATTTGGGCGTTTAACGCAAGAAACAGGCAGCAGTCTGGCGTTAAACGCCAGGATTGCACAGCAAGGGAATTTTACACGCCTAATTGGAGCAGGGATGCTATGTCTTTGACCCCACTTGATCTGTGGACCCCACAGGATCCCACATCTTCTTCTCTCCTCTTCACACCTTTTCATAACTCTCTTCCCCATAAACCCCACCTACCTTCAAAATTCAAAATAATTTCACTCCCAAACCTAACCCTAATAGCCGAACCCTACACCCTCCCTCACTCTTATATAAACCCCTCACTCCTTCTTCATTTTCACACAACACAACCCTCTCTTCTTCTCCTTGGCCGAATACATCTTCTTCCCCCATCTCCTCCATTTTCTTCTTCTTCTACTACTTTCTTTTTTCTTTTTCTCGGGGACGAGCAAACATTTTAAGTTTGGTGTGGTAAAAGCATAGCTTTTTGTTTTTCCATAACCATTTATGGCACCTAAGGCCAAAGAAACCTCTAGAAAGAAGAAAGGGAAGGCAATTGCTTCCACCTCTGAGTCATGAGAGATGGAGAGATTCATCTCAAAGGTCCATCAAGACCGCTTCTATGAAGTTGTGGCCAAGAAGAAAGTGATCCCTGAGGTTCCTTTCAAGCTCAAAAAGAATGAGTATCCGGAGATCCGACTTGAGATCCAAAGAAGAGGTTGGGAAGTTCTCACCAACCCCATTCAACAAGTCGGGATCCTAATGGTTCAAGAGTTCTATGCAAACGCATGGATCACTAGGAACCATGATCAAAGTGTGAACCCAAATCCAAAGTATTGGCTTACCATGGTTCGGGGAAAATACTCAGATTTCAGTCCGAAAAATGTAAGGCTGGCATTCAACTTGCCAATGATGGAAGAGAGCGCACGCGCCTACACAAGAAGGGTCAACTTTGATCAAAGGTTGGACCAAGTCCTCATAGACATATGTGAGGAAGGAGCTCAATGGAAAATTGACTCAAGAGGCAAGACGGTTCAACTAAGAAGGCATGACCTCAAACCAGTGGCTAGGGGATGGCTAGAGTTCATTCAACGCTCAATCATTCCTACTAGTAACCGGTCTGAAGTTACTATAGACCGGGCCATCATAATCCATAGTATCATGATTGGAGAGGAGGTGGAAGTTCATGAGATTATACCTCAAGAACTTTACAAGGTGGCTGACAAGTCCTCCACTTGGGCAAGGTTAGCCTTTCCTCACCTCATATGCCACCTCTGCAATTCGGCTGGAATTGACATAGAGGGTGACATCTTCATTGAAGAGGACAAGCCCATCACGAAGAAAAGGATGGAGCAAATAAGAGATCATGGACCTCAACATGAGCATGAGGAAATTCCTCACCATGAAATCCCTGAGATGCCTCAAGGGATGCACTTTCCTCCACAAAACTGTTGGGAGCAAATCAACACTTTCCTAGGAGAATTAAGTTCCAACATGGGACAACTAAGGGTGGAGCACCAAGAGCACTCCATCATCCTCCATGAGATTAGAGAAGATCAAAGAGCCATGAGGGAGGAGCAACAAAGGCAAGGAAGAGACATAGAGGAGCTCAAAAGCACCATTGGTTCTTCAAGATGAGAAAGACGTCACTCTCACTAAGGTGGACTCATTCCTTAATCTCCTTGTCTATTTATTTTACTGTTTTTCGATTTTTGAGCTTTATGTTTTATTTATGTTTGTGTCTTTACTATATGATCACTAGTGTCTAAGTGTCTATGCCTTAAAGTTATGAATATCCTATGAATCCATCACCTTTCTTAAATGAAAAATGTTTTAATTACAAAAGAACAAGAAGTACATGATTTCGAATTCATCCTTGAAACTAGTTTAATTATTTTGATGTGGTGACAATACTTTTTGTTTTTTGAATGAATGCTTGAACAGAGCATATCTCTTTTGAATTTGATGTTTATGAATGTTAAATATGTTGGCTCTTGAAGAATAAGGAAAAAGGAGAAATGTTATTTGATAATCTGAAAAATCATAAAAATGATTCTTGAAGTAAGAAAAAGCAGCGAATACAAAATCTTGCAGAAAAAAAAAGAAAAAAAAATATAGCGAAAAAAAAAGAAAGAAAAAGAAAAAGCAAGCAGAAAAAGCCAATATCCCTTAAAACCAAAAGGCAAGGGTAATAAAAAGGATCCAAGGCTTTGAGCATCAGTGGATAGGAGGGCCTAAAGAAATAAAATCCTGGCCTAAGCGGCTAAACTAAGCTGTCCCAACCATGTGCTTGTGGCGTGAAGGTGTCAAGCCAAAAGCTTGAAACTTAGCGGTTAAAGTCGAGGTCCAAAGGCAAAAAAAAAATAGTGTGCTTAAGAACCCTGGACGCCTCTAATTGGGGACTTTAGCAAAGCTGAGTCACAATCTGAAAAGGTTCACCCAGTTATGTGTCTGTGGCATTTATGTATCCGGTGGTAATACTGGAAAACAAAGTGCTTAGGGCCACGGCCAAGACTCATAAAGTAGCTGTGTTCAAGAATCAACATACTGAACTAGGAGAATTAATAACACTATCTGAACTCTGAGTTCCTATAGATGCCAATCATTCTGAACTTCAATGGATAAAGTGAGATTCCAAAACTATTCAAGAGGCAAAAAGCTACAAGTCCCGCTCATCTGATTGGAGCTAAGTTTCATTGATATTTTGGAATCTATAGTATATTCTCTTCTTTTTATCCTATTTGATTTTTAGTTGCTTGGGGACAAGCAACAATTTAAGTTTGGTGTTGTGATGAGCGGATAATTTATACGCTTTTTGGGATTATTTTTACATAGTTTTTGTATAATTTAGTTAGTTTTTAGTATATTTTTATTAGTTTTTAAATAAAAATCACATTTCTGGAATTTACTATGAGTTTGTGTATTTTTCTGTGATTTCCGGTAATTTCTGGCTGAAATTGAGGGACTTGAGCAAAAATCAGATTCAGAGGTTGAAGAAGGACTGCAGATGCTGTTGGATTCTGACCTCCCTGCACTCAAAGTGGATTTTCCGGGGCTACAGAACTCCAAATGGTGCACTCTCAATTGCGTTGGAAAGTAGACATTCAGATCTTTCTAGCAATATATAATAGTTTATACTTTGCTCGAGTTTAGATGATGCAAACTGGCGTTCAACGCCAAATCCATGCTACATTCTGGAGTTAAACGCCAGAAACAGGTTGCAAAGTGGAGTTAAACGCCAGAAACAGGTTACAAACTGGTGTTCAACTCCAAAAGAAGCCTCTACACGTGTAAAGCTCAATGCTCAGCCCATGCACACACCAAGTGGGCCCCAAAAGTAAATTTCTGCATCAATTACTCATTTCTGTAAACCCTAGTAAGTAAGTTAGTATAAGTAGGACTTTTTACTATTGTATTTACATCTTTAGTTTCATCTTTAGATCATGTTTGGGGGCTGGTCTCTCGGCCATGCCTGGACCTTCATCACTTATGTATTTTCAACAGTAGAGTTTCTACACACCATAACTTAAGGTGTGGAGCTCTGCTGTTCCTCATGAATTAATACAAAGTACTATTGTTTTTCTATTCAATTCAAGCTTATTCTGATTCTAAGATATTCATTCGCACCTTAATATGAATGTGATGATTGTGACAGTCATCATTCACATCTATTTTATTTTCTTTTTGTTATTTCGTATTTTATTAGGTTGATGATCATGTGAAGTCACAAAAACTACTGAAAAATTAAAAACAGAATGAAAAATAGCTTTGAAAATAGCACACCTTGGAGGAGAGAAGTCTGGCGTTTAAACGCCAGAAACAAGCATCTGTCTGGCGTTTAACGCCAGAAACAAGCATCTGCCTGGCGTTAAACACCAGAAACAGGCTACAGTTGGGAGTTTAATGCCAGAAACAAGCAGCAGTCCGACGTTAAACGCCAGGATTACACTGCAAGGGCGTTTTACACGCCTAATTGGAGCAGGGATGCTAAGTCCTTGACCCCACTTGATCTGTGGACCCCACAGGATCCCCTCAGGATCTGTGGACCCCACAGGATCCCCACATCTTCTTTTCCCTTCTTCACACCTTTTCTTAACTCTCTTCCCCAAATACCCTTCACCAATCACCTCAATCACTCTTTCCCATCACTTCTTCACCACTCACATCCATCCTCTCTTCCCATAAACCCCACCTACCTTCAAAATTCAAACTAATTTCCCTCTCAAACCCAACCCTAATGGCCGAACCCTACACCCTCCCTCACTCCTATATAAACCGCTCACTCCTTCTTCATTTTCACACAACACAACCCTCTCTTCTTCTCCTTGGCCGAATACATCTTCTTCCCCTATCTCCTCCATTTTCTTCTTCTTCTACTACTTTCCTTCTTCTTTTGCTCGGGGACGAGCAAACATTTTAAGTTTGGTGTGGTAAAAGCAAAGCTTTTTATTTTTCCATAACCATTTATGGCACCTAAGGCCAGAGCAACCTCTAGAAAGAGGAAAGGGAAGGCAATTGCTTCCACCTTTGAGTCATGGGAGATGGAGAGATTCATCTCAAAGGTCCATCAAGACCACTTCTATGAAGTTGTGGCCAAGAAGAAATTGATCCCTGAGGTTCCTTTCAAGCTCAAAAAGAATGAGTATCCGAAGATCCGACTTGAGATTTAAAGAAGAGGTTGGGAAGTTCTCACCAACCCCATTTAACAAGTCGGGATCTTAATGGTTCAAGAGTTCTATGCAAATGCATGGATCACTAGGAACCATGATCAAAGTGTGAACCCAAATCCAAAGCATTGGCTTACCATGGTTCGAGGAAAATACTTAGATTTCAGTTCGGAAAATGTAAGGCTGGCATTCAACTTGCCAATGATGGAAGAGAATGCACGCCCTTACACACGAAGGGTCAACTTTGATCAAAGGTTGGACCAAGTCTTCATAGACATATGTGAGGAAGGAGCTCAATGGAAAATTGACTCAAGAGGCAAGCCGGTTCAACTAAGAAGGCATGACCTCAAACTAGTGGCTAGGGGATGGCAAGAGTTCATTCAACGCTCAATCATTCCTACTAGTAACCGGTCTGAAGTTACTATAGACCGGGCCATCATGATCCATAGTATCATGATTGGAGAGGAGGTAGAAGTTCATGAGATTATACCTCAAGAACTTTACAAAGTGGCTGACAAGTCCTCCACTTGGGCAAGGTTAGCCTTTCCTCACCTCATATGCCACCTCTGCAATTCGGCTAGAATTGACATAGAGGGAGACATCTTCATTGAAGAGGACAAGCCCATCACTAAGAAAAGGATGGAGCAAATAAGAGATCATGGACCTCAACATGAGCATGAGGAAATTCCTCACCATGAAATCCCTGAGATGCCTCAAGGGATGCACTTTCCTCCACAAAACTATTGGGAGCAAATCAACACTTCCCTAGGAGAATTAAGTTTCAACAAGGGACAACTAAGGGTGGAGCACCAAGAGCACTCCATCATCCTCCATGAGATTAGAGAAGATCAAAGAGCTATGAGGGAGGAGCAACAAAGGCAAGGAAGAGACATTGTGAAGCTCAAAAGCACCATTGGTTCTTCAAGAAGAGGAAGACGTCACCCTCACTAAGGTGGACTCATTCCTTAATCTCCTTGTCTATTTATTTTACTGTTTTTTGATTTTTGAACTTTATGTTTTATTTATGTTTGTGTCTTTACTATATGATCACTAGTGTCTAAGTGTCTATGCCTTAAAGTTATGAATATCCTATGAATCTATCACCTTTATTAAATGAAATATGTTTTAATTACAAAAGAACAAGAAGTACATGGTTTCGAATTCATCCTTGAAACTAGTTTAATTATTTTGATGTGGTGACAATACTTTTTGTTTTCTGAATGAATGCTTGAACAGTGCATATGTCTTTTGAATTTGATGTTTATGAATGTTAAATATGTTGGCACTTGAAGAATAAGGTAAAAGGAGAAATATTATCTGATAATCTGAAAAATCATAAAAATGATTCTTGAAGCAAGAAAAAGCAGTGAATACAAAAGCTTGCAGAAAAAAAATATAGCGAAAAAAAAAGAAAGAAAAAGAAAAAGCAAGCAGAAAAAGCCAATAGCCCTTAAAACCAAAAGGCAAGGGTAATAAAAAGGATCCAAGGCTTTGAGCATCAGTGGATAGGAGGGCCTAAAGGAATAAAATCCTGGCCTAAGCGGCTAAACTAAGCTGTCCCTAACCATGTGCTTGTGGCGTGAAGGTGTCAAGCCAAAAGCTTGAAACTGAGCGGTTAAAGTCGAGGTCCAAAGCAAAAAAAAAAGAGTGTGCTTAAGAACCCTGGACGCCTCTAATTGGGGACTTTAGCAAAGCTGAGTCACAATCTGAAAAGGTTCACCCAGTTATGTGTCTGTGGCATTTATGTATCCGGTGGTAATACTGGGAAGCAAAGTGCTTAGGGCCACGGCCAAGACTCATGAAGTAGCTGTGTTCAAGAATCAACATATTGAACTAAGAAAATTAATAACACTATCTGAACTCTGAGTTCCTATAGATGCTAATCATTCTGAACTTCAATGGATAAAGTGAGATGCCAAAACTATTCAAGAGGCAAAAAGCTACAAGTCCCGCTCATCTGATTGGAGCTAAGTTTCATTGATATTTTGGAATCTATAGTATATTCTCTTCTTTTTATCCTATTTGATTTTTAGTTGCTTGGGGACAAGCAACAATTTAAGTTTGGTGTTGTGATGAGCGGATAATTTATACGCTTTCTGGCATTGTTTTTACATAGTTTTTAGTATAATTTAGTTAGTTTTTAGTATATTTTTATTAGTTTTTAAATAAAAATCATATTTCTGGACTTTACTATGAGTTTGTGTGTTTTTCTGTGATTTCAGGTAATTTCTGGCTGAAATTGAGGGACTTGAGCAAAAATCAGATTCAGAGGTTGAAGAAGGACTGCAGATGATGTTGGATTCTGACCTCCCTGCACTCAAAGTGAATTTTCTGGGACTACAGAACTCCAAATGGCGCGCTCTCAATTGCGTTGGAAAGTAGACATCCAGATCTTTCCAGCAATATATAACAGTCCATACTTTGTTCGAGTTTAGATGACGCAAACTGGCGTTCAACGCCAGTTCCATGCTGCATTCTGGAGTTAAACGCCAGAAACAGGTTGCAAAGTGGAGTTAAACGCCAGAAACAGCTTACAAACTAGCGTTCAACTCCAAAAGAAGCCTCTACACGTGTAAAGCTCAATGCTCAACCCATGCACACACCAAGTGGGCCCCAGAAGTAAATTTCTGCATCAATTACTCATTTATGGAAACCCTAGTAACTAGTTTAGTATAAGTAGGACTTTTTACTATTAAATTTACATCTTTAGTTTCATCTTTAGATCACGTTTGGGGGCTGGCCTCTCGGCCATGCCTGGACCTTCATCACTTATGTATTTTTAACGGTAGAGTTTCTACACACCATAGATTAAGGTGTGGAGCTCTGCTGTTCCTCAAGAATTAAGACAAAGTACTATTGTTTTTCTATTCAATTCAAGCTTATTCCGATTCTAAGATATTCATTCATACCTCAATATGAATGTGATGATCGTGACAGTCATCATCATTCCCAACTAAGAACGCGTGCCTGACAACCACTTCCGTTCTACCTTAGATTGAATGAGTATCTCTGGGATTCCTTAATCAGAATCTTCGTGGTATAAGTTAGAATCCATGGACGGCCATTCTTGAGATCTGGAAAGTCTAAACCTTGTCTGTGGTATTCCAAGTAGGATATGGGAAGGGATGGCTGTGACGAGCTTCAAACTCGCGAGTGCTGGGCGTTGTGATAGACGCAAAAGGATCAATGGATCCTATTCCAGTATGATCGAGAACCGACAGATGATTAGCCATGCAGTGACAGTGCATTGGACCATTTTCAGTGAGAGGACAGGATGTAGCCATTGACAACGGTAATGCCTAACATTCAGCTTGCCATGGAAGGGAGTATGAATCATTGGATGAAGATAATGGGAAAGCATAGGTTCAAGAGGAACGAACGCATCTCTATACGCTTATCTGAAATTCTCACCAATGAATTACATAAGTATCACTATCTTTATTTTATATTTATCTTTTAATTATTAAATCTCTATAATCAATTGAATCTGCCTAACTGGGATTTACAAGGTGACCATAGCTTGCTTTAAGCCGACAATCTCCGTGGGATCGACCCTTACTCATGTAAGGTTTATTACTTGGACGACCCAGTACACTTGCTGGTTAGTTGTGCGAAGTTGTGACAAAGAACTAAGATTATGAACGTGCGTATTGAGTTTTTAGCGCCGTTACCAAGGAATGGAACCTTGCTCTGATTATCTGGGAGGTTCCAACCTTGCTCTGATTATCTGTGAGGCTCCATGAGAGCTCACTGTCAAGCTATTGACATTAAAGAAGCGCTTGTTGGGAGGTAACCCAATGTTATTTAATCACATCTATTTTATTTTCTTTTTGTTATTTTGTATTTTATTAGGTTGATGATCATGTGAAGTCACAAAAGCTACTGAAAAATCAAAAACAGAATGAAAAACAGCTTTGAAAACAGCACACCCTGGAAGAGAGCAATCTAGCATTTAAACGCCAGAAACAAGTATCTGTCTGGCGTTAAACGCCAGAAACAGGCTACGGTTGGGCGTTTAATACCAGAAACAAGCAGTAGTCTGGCGTTAAACGCCAGGATTGAACAGCAAGGGCGTTTTACACGCCTAATTGGAGCAGGGATGCTAAGTCCTTGACCCCACTTGATATGTGGACCCCACAGGATCCCCACATCTTCTTCTCCCCTCTTCACACCTTTTCATAACTCTCTTCCCCAAATACCCTTCACCAATCACCTCAATCACTCTTTCCCATCAATTCTTCACCACTCACATCCATCCTCTCTTCCCCATAAACCCCACCTACCTTCAAAATTCAAACTAATTTCCCTCCCAAACCCAACCCTAATGGCCGAACCCTACACCCTCCCTCACTCCTATATAAACCCCTCACTTCTTCTTCATTTTCACACAACACAACCCTCTCTTCTTCTCCTTGGCCGAATACATCTTCTTCCCCCATCTCCTCCATTTTCTTCTTCTTCTACTACTTTCTTTCTTCTTTTGCTCGGGGACGAGCAAACATTTTAAGTTTGGTGTGGTAAAAGCATAGCTTTTTATTTTTCCATAACCATTTATGGCACCTAAGGCCAGAGAAACCTCTAGAAAGAGGAAAGGGAAGGCAATTTCTTCCACCTCTGAGTCATGGGAGATGGAGAGATTCATCTCAAAGGTCCATCAAGACCACTTCTATGAAGTTGTGACCAAGAAGAAAGTGATCCCTGAGGTTCATTTCACGCTCAAAAAGAATGAGTATCCGGAGATTCGACTTGAGATCCAAAGAAGAGGTTGGGAAGTTCTCGCCAACCCCATTCAACAAGTCAGGATCCTAATGGTTCAAGAGTTCTATGCAGATGCATGGATCACTAGGAACCATGATCAAAGTGTGAACCCGAATCCAAAGCATTGGCTTACCATGGTTCGGGGGAAATACTTAGATTTCAGTTCGGAAAATGTAAGGCTGGCGTTCAAATTGCCAATGATGGAAGAAAATGCACGCCCCTACACAAGAAGGGTCAACTTTGATCAAAGGTTGGACCAAGTCCTCATAGACATATGTGATGAAAGAGCTCAATGGAAAATTGACTCAAGAGGCAAGCCGGTTCAACTAAGAAAGCGTGACCTCAAACCAGTGGCTAGGGGATGGGAAGAGTTCATTCAACGCTCAATCATTCCTACTAGTAACCGGTCTGAAGTTACTATAAATCGGGCCATCATGATCCATAGTATCATGATTGGAGAGGAGGTAGAAGTTCATGAGATTATACCTCAAGAACTTTACAAAGTGGCTGACAAGTCCTCCACTTGGGCAAGGTTAGCCTTTCCTCACCTCATATGCCACCTCTGCAATTCGGCTGGAATTGACATAGAGGGAGACATCTTCATTGAAGAGGACAAGCCCATCACTAAGAAAAAGATGGAGCAAATAAGAGATCATGGACCTCAACATGAGCATGAGGAAATTTCTCACCATGAAATCCCTGAGATGCCTCAAGGGATGCACTTTCCTCCACAAAACTATTGGGAGTAAATCAACACTTTCCTAGGAGAATTAAGTTCCAACATGGGACAACTAAGGGTGGAGCACCAAGAGCACTCCATCATCCTCCATGAGATTAGTGAAGATCAAAGAGCCATGAGGGAGGAGCAACAAAGGCAAGGAAGAGACATAGAGAAGCTCAAAAGCACCATTGGTTCTTCAAGAAGAGGAAGACGTCACCCTCACTAAGGTGGACTCATTCCTTAATTTCCCTGTCTATTTATATTACTGTTTTTCAATTTTTGAACTTTATGTTTTATTATGTTTGTGTCTTTACTATATGATCACTAGTGTCTAAGTGTCTATGCCTTAAAGTTATGAATATCCTATGAATCCATCACCTTTATTAAATGAAAAATATTTTAATTACAAAAGAACAAGAAGTACATGGTTTCGAATTCATCCTTGAAACTAGTTAAATTATTTTGATGTGGTGACAATACTTTTTGTTTTCTGAATGAATGCTTGAACAGTGCATATGTCTTTTGAATTTGATGTTTATGAATGTTAAATATGTTAGCTCTTGAAGAATAAGGTAAAAGGAGAAATATTATTTGATAATCTGAAAAATCATAAAAATGATTCTTGAAGCAAGAAAAAGCAGTAAATACAAAAGCTTGCAGGAAAAAATATAGCGAAAAAAAAAGAAAGAAAAAGAAAAAGCAAGCAGAAAAAGCCAATAGCCCTTAAAACCAAAAGGCAAGGGTAATAAAAAGGATCCAAGGCTTTGAGCATTAGTGGATAGGAGGGCCTAAAGGAATAAAATCCTGGCCTAAGTGGCTAAACTAAGTTGTCCCTAACCATGTGCTTGTGGCGTGAAGGTGTCAAGCCAAAAGCTTGAAACTGAGCGGTTAAAGTCGAGGTCCAAAGCAAAAAAAAAAAAGAGTATGCTTAAGAACCCTGGACACCTCTAATTGGGGACTTTAGCAAAGCTGAGTCACAATCTGAAATGGTTCACCCAGTTATGTGTCTGTGGCATTTATGTATCTGGTGGTAATACTGGAAAACAAAGTGTTTAGGGCCACGGCCAAGACTCATAAAGTATCTGTGTTCAAGAATCAACATACTGAACTAGGAGAATTAATAACACTATCTGCACTCTGAGTTCCTATAGATGCCAATCATTCTGAACTTCAATGGATAAAGTGAGATGCCAAAACTATTCAAGAGGTAAAAAGCTACAAGTCCCGCTCATCTGATTGGAGTTAAGTTTCATTGATATTTTGGAATCTATAGTATATTCTCTTCTTTTTATCCTATTTGATTTTCAGTTGCTTGGGGCAAGCAACAATTTAAGTTTGGTGTTGTGATGAGAGGATAATTTATACGCTTTTTGGCATTGTTTTTACATAGTTTTTAGTATAATTAAGTTAGTTTTTAGTATATTTTTATTAGTTTTTAAATAAAAATTACATTTCTGGACTTTACTATGAGTTTGTGTGTTTCTCTGTGATTTCAGGTAATTTCTGTCTGAAATTGAGGGACTTGAGCAAAACTCAGATTTAGAGGTTGAAGAAGGACTGCAGATGCTGTTGGATTCTGACCTCCCTGCACTCAAAGTAGATTTTCTGGGGCTACAGAACTCCAAATGGTGCGCTCTTAATTGCGTTGGAAAGTAGACATCCAGAGCTTTCTAGCAATATATAATAGTCCATACTTTGCCCGAGTTTAGATGACGCAAACTGGCATTCAACGCCAGTTCCATGCTGCATTCTGGAGTTAAACGCCAGAAACAGGTTGCAAATTGGAGTTAAACGCCAGAAACAGGTTACAAACTGGCGTTCAACTCCAAAAGAAGACTCTACACATGTAAAGCTCAATGCTCAGCCCATGCACACACCAAGTGGGCCCCAGAAGTGAATTTCTGCATCAATTACTTATTTCTGTAAACCTTAGTAACTAGTTTAGTATAAGTAGGACTTTTTACTATTGTATTTACATCTTTAGTTTCATCTTTAGATCACGTTTGGGGGCTGGCTTCTCGGCCATGCCTGGACCTTCATCACTTATGTATTTTCAACGGTAGAGTTTCTACACACCATAGATTAAGGTGTGGAGCTCTGCTGTTTCTCATGAATTAATACAAAGTACTATTATTTTTCTATTCAATTCAAGCTTATTCTGATTCTAAGATATTCATTTGCACCTTAATATGAATGTGATGATCATGACAGTCATCATCATTCCCAATTATGAATGCGTGCCTGACAACCACTTCCGTTCTACCTTAGATTGAATGAGTATCTCTGGGATTCCTTAATCAGAATCTTCGTAGTATAAGTTAGAATCCATGGACGGCCATTCTTGAGATCCGGAAAGTCTAAACCTTGTCTGTGGTATTCCGAGTAGGATATAGGAAGGGATGGCTGCGACGAGCTTCAAACTCGCGAGTGCTGGGCGTAGTGACAGACGCAAAAGGATCAATGGATCCTATTCCAGTATGATCGAGAACCGACAGATGATTAGCCAGGCAATGACAGCGCATTGGACCATTTTCACTGAGAGGACAAGATGTAGCCATTGACAACGGTGATGCCTAACATACAGCTTGCCATGGAAAGGAGTTTGAATGATTGGATGAAGATAATAGTAAAGCAGAGGTTCAGGAGGAACGAACACATCTCTATACGCTTATCTGAAATTCTCACCAATGAATTACATAAGTATCACTATCTTTATTTTATATTTATCTTTTAATTATTAAATCTCTATAATCAATTGAATCTGCCTGACTGAGATTTACAAGGAGACCATAGCTTGTTTTAAGCCGACAATCTCCGTGGGATCGACCCTTACTCACGTAAGGTTTATTACTTGGACGACCTAGTGCACTTGCTGGTTAGTTGTGCGAAGTTGAGACAAAGAACTAAGATTATAAACGTGCGTATTAAGTTTTTAGCTCCGTTACCAAGGAATGGAACCGTGCTCTGATTATCTGAGAGGTTCCAACCTTGCTCTGATTATCTGTGAGGCTCCATGAGAGCTCACTGTCAAGCTATTGACATTAAAGAAGTGCTTATTGGGAGGCAACTCAATGTTATTTAATGACATCTATTTTATTTTCTTTTTGTTATTTCGTATTTTATTAGGTTGATGATCATGTGAAGTCACAAAAACTACTGAAAAATCAAAAACAGAATGAAAAACAGCTTTGAAAATAGCACACCTTGGAGGAGAGCAGCCTGGCGTTTAAACGCCAGAAACAAGCATCTGTCTGGCGTTTAACGCCAGAAACAAGCATCTGCCTGGCGTTAAATGCCAGAAACAGGCTACAGTTGGGCGTTTAATACCAGAAACAAGCAGCAGTCTAGCGTTAAACACCAGGATTGCACAGCAAGGGTGTTTTACACGCTTAATTGGAGCAGGGATGCTTAGTCCTTGACCCCACTTGATCTGTGGATCCCATAGGATCCCCTCAGGATCTGTGGACCCCACAGGATTCCCACATCTTCTTCTCCCCTCTTCACACCTTTTCATAACTCTCTTCCCCAAATACCCTTCACCAATCACCTCAATCACTCTTTCCCATCACTTCTTCACCACTCACATCCATCCTCTCTTCCCCATAAACCCCACCTACCTTCAAAATTCAAACTAATTTCTCTCCCAAACCCAACCCTAATGGCCGAACCCTACACCCTTCCTCACTCCTATATAAATCCCTCACTCCTTCTTCATTTTCACACAACACAACCCTCTCTTCTTCTCCTTGGCCGAATACATCTTCTTCCCCCATCTCCTCCATTTTCTTCTTCTTCTACTACTTTTTTTCTTCTTTTGCTCGGGGACGAGCAAACATTTTAGGTTTGGTGTGGTAAAAGCATAGCTTTTTGTTTTTCCATAACCCTTTATGGAACCTAAGGCCAGAGAAACCTCTAGAAAGAGGAAAGGGAAGGCAATTGCTTCTACCTCTGAGTCATGGGAGATGGAGAGATTCATCTCAAAGGTCCATCAAGACCACTTCTATGAAGTTGTGGCCAAGAAGAAAGTGATCCCTGAGGTTCCTTTCAAGCTCAAAAAGAATGAGTATCCGGAGATCCAACTTGAGATCCAAAGAAGAGGTTGGGAAGTTCTCACAACCCTATTCAACAAGTCGAGATCCTAATGGTTCAAGAGTTCTATGCAAACGCATGGATCACTAGGAACCATGATCAAAGTGTGAACCCGAATCCAAAGCATTGGCTTACCATGGTTCGGGGGAAATACTTAGATTTCAGTTCGGAAAATGTAAGGCTGGCGTTCAACTTGCCAATGATGGAAGAGAATGCACGCCCCTACACAAGAAGGGTCAAATTTGATCAAAGGTTGGACCAAGTCCTCATAGACATATGTGAGGAAGGAGCTCAATGGAAAATTGACTCAAGAGGCAAGCCGGTTCAACTAAGAAGGCATGACCTTAAACCAGTGGCTAGGGGATTGCAAGAGTTCATTCAACGCTCAATCATTCCTACTAGTAACCAGTCTGAAGTTACTATAGACTGGGCAAGGTTAGCCTTTCCTCACCTCATATGCCAGCTCTGTAATTCGGCTGGAATTGACATAGAGGGACACATCTTCATTGAAGAGGACAAGCCCATCACTAAGAAAAGGATGGAGCAAATAAGAGATCATGGACTCAACATGAGCATGAGGAAATTCCTTACCATGAAATTCCTGAGATGCCTCAAGGGATGCCCTTTCTTCCAAAAAACTATTGGGAGCAAATCAACACTTCCCTAGGAGAATTAAGTTCCAACATGAGACAACTAAGGGTGGAGCACCAAGAGCACTCCATCATCCTCCATGAGATTAGAGAAGATCAAAGAGCCATGAGGGAGGAGCAACAAAGTCAAGGAAGAGACATAGAGGAGCTCAAAAGCACCATTGGTTCTTCAAGAAGAGGAAGACGTCACCCTCACTAAGGTGGACTCATTCCTTAATCTCCTTGTCTATTTATTTTACTGTTTTTCGATTTTTGAACTTTATGTTTTATTTATGTTTGTGTCTTTACTATATGATCACTAGTGTCTAAGTGTCTACGCCTTAAAGTTATGAATATCCTATGAATCCATCACCTTTATTAAATGAAAAATGTTTTAATTACAAAAGAATAAGAAGTACATGGTTTCGAATTCATCCTTAAAACTAGTTTAATTATTTTGATGTGGTGACAATACTTTTTGTTTTCTGAATGAATGTTTGAACAGTGCATATGTCTTTTGAATTTGATGTTTATGAATGTTAAATATGTTGGCTCTTGAAGAATAAGGTAAAAGGAGAAATATTACTTGATAATCTGAAAAATCATAAAAATGATTCTTGAAGCAAGAAAAAACAGTGAATACAAAAGCTTGCAGAAAAAAAATATAGCGAAAAAAAAAGAAAGAAAAAGAAAAAGCAAGTAGAAAAAGCCAATAGCCCTTAAAACCAAAAGGCAAGGGTAATAAAAAGGATCCAAGGCTTTGAGCATCAGTGGATAGGAGGACCTAAAGGAATAAAATCCTGGCCTAAGCGGCTAAACTAAGTTGTCCCTAACCATGTGCTTGTGGCGTGAAGGTGTCAAGCCAAAAGCTTGAGACTGGGCGGTTAAAGTCGAGGTCCAAAGCAAAAAAAAGAGTGTTCTTAAGAACCCTGGACACCTCTAATTGGGGACTTTAGCAAAGCTGAGTCACAATCTGAAAAGGTTCACCCAGTTATGTGTCTGTGGCATTTATGTATCCGGTGGTAATACTGGAAAACAAAGTGCTTAGGGCCACGGCCAAGACTCATAAAGTAGCTGTCTTCAAGAATCAACATACTGAACTAGGAGAATCAATAACACTATCTGAACTATGAGTTCCTATAGATGCCAAAACTATTCAAGCTGCAAAAAGCTACAAGTCCCACTCATCTGATTGGAGCTAAGTTTCATTGATATTTTGGAATCCATAGTATATTCTCTTCTTGTTATCCTATTTGATTTTCGGTTGCTTGGGGACAAGCAACAATTTAAGTTTGGTGTTGTGATGAGCAGATAATTTATACGCTTTTTGGCATTGTTTTTACAAAGTTTTTAGTATAATTTAGTTAGTTTTTAGTATATTTTTATTAGTTTGTAAATAAAAATCATATTTCTAGACTTTACTATGAGTTTGTGTGTTTTTCTGTGATTTCAGGTAATTTCTGGCTGAAATTGAGGGACTTGAGCAAAAATCAGATTAAGAGGTTGAAGAAGGACTGCAGATGTTGTTGGATTCTGACCTCCCTGCACTCAAAGTGGATTTTTTGGAGCTACACACCTCCAAATGGCGCGCTCTCAATTGCGTTGGAAAGTAGACATCCAGATCTTTCTAGCAATATATAACAGTCCATACTTTGTTTGAGTTTAGATGACACAAACTGGCGTTCAACGCCAGTTCCATGCTGCATTCTGGAGTTAAACGCCAGAAACAGGTTGAAAAGTGGAGTTAAATGCCAGAAACAGGTTACAAACTGGCGTTCAACTCCAAAAGAAGCCTCTACACGTGTAAAGCTCAATGCTCAGCCCATGCACACACCAAGTGGGCCCCAGAAGTAAATTTCTGCATCAATTACTCATTTATGTAAACCCTAGTAACTAGTTTAGTATAAGTAGGACTTTTTACTATTAAATTTACATCTTTAGTTTCATCTTTAGATCACGTTTGGGGGCTGTTCTCTCGGCCATGCCTGGACCTTCATCACTTATGTATTTTCAACGGTAGAGTTTCTACACACCATAGATTAAGGTGTGGAGCTCTGCTGTTCCTCATGAATTAATACAAAGTACTATTGTTTTTCTATTCAATTCAAGCTTATTCCGATTCTAAGATATTCATTCGCACCTCAATATGAATGTGATGATCGTGACATTCATCATCATTCCCAACTATGAACGCGTGCTTGACAACCACTTCCGGAAAGTTAGAATCCATGGACGGCCATTCTTGAGAATGAGTATCTCTGGGATTCCTTAATCAAAATCTTCGTGGTATAAGTTAGAATCCATGGACGGCCATTCTTGAGATTCGGAAAGTCTAAACCTTGTCTGTGGTATTCCGAGTAGGATCTGGGAAGGGATGGCTGCGACGAGCTTCAAACTCGCGAGTGCTGGGCGTAGTGACAGACGCAAAAGGATCAATGGATCCTATTCCAGTATGATCGAGAACCAACAGATGATTAGCCATGCAGTGACAGCGCATTGGACCATTTTCACTGAGAGGACAAGATGTAGCCATTGACAACGGTGATGCCTAACATACAGCTTGCCATAGAAGGGAGTATGAATGATTGGATGAAGATAATAGGAAAGCAGAGGTTCAGGAGGAACGAACGCATCTCTATACGCTTATCTGAAATTCTCACCAATGAATTACATAAGTATCACTATCTTTATTTTATATTTATCTTTTAATTATTAAATCTCTATAATCAATTCAATCCGCCTGACTGAGATTTACAAGGTGACCATAGCTTGCTTCAAGCCGACAATCTCCGTGGGATCGACCCTTACTCACGTAAGGTTTATTACTTGGACGACCTAGTGCACTTGCTGGTTAGTTGTGCGAAGTTGTGACAAAGAACTAAGATTATGAACGTGCGTATTGAGTTTTTAGTGCCGTTACCAAGGAATGGAACTGTCACGATTTCTGCGCACCAGGGGGCAACTCTTTAAAATAAGCTTTCAGCCAACACTCTCGAACCAGTTGGTTCAAGGTGCTAGGTGTTGAAACACCCCTAAGGACTTACTTTCTCAAGTCTCTCTCTCCCATACATGCACACCACAGGGACATGGTTTGTTATTTTCTTTCCTTGAGGCCTTGGTGTCCAGCACCTCTTTGGGTTACTAAATGTTTTGTAGCAAGGTTGCTCTTAATAGTGAATTTTCAGTTGATAATCCCGGGTTAGTTAACCCAAGTTATCAAGTTATGAAGCACTCCTAAGAACTTACTCATCCAAGCAGATCCTTGGTACAGGATCACCACAGACACATCCCTCGAGATTTAAATCCTTGGTGCCTAGCCTTATTTCTTATTATTTCTTTCTTTTTCAAACTCTTATTATTTTTTCTCTTTTTCTTATTAGGATCTTGTTGTTTGGTTAATCTCATAGAATGTGCTTCAAGCATGTTCTTCAGTACACATAAGTGCCCTCATACCTTATAGGTGATCCAACTTAGCTAATCTATTATCCCACCACCAACCTTGAGGACTTATTTCACCATATGAACCCTACTCTAGTTTCTTTCATAACATTCTCTTTCATTAAATTCAAAGGGCAAGCATACAAGTAAGTATGATGAAAATGAAAACAGGTAACTTGGACCAGCACACATAGACTTAACAACTGAAAATGCTAAAGACAGAATTGAAAATTCCTAAGCTACTATGGAAGCATGTTCTATTTCATACATGATTTTCCTTATTTAGACTTGAGTAAGATAAAACGAAGAGGGAACTCCACCACCTTTTACTCATGGGGCTGCCCATGCTCTCTCTCTTGTTTGTCCTCTTTGTGTCCTTCTTGAGTGCTTGAATCCCCATTTCCCTTGCTCTTTCCAATCAACTTTTTCCAGAAGCCAGCATCTTCCATCTTCTTTTTCAATGTTTCCTTCTGTTGTTTCACCTTTCTTTCCTCTTGTTCTGTTAGATCTTTTTGGACTGTATCATACCTGGGGATTGCAGAGTGCAAATTATGCATATGCTCAGACATATAGTTTAACTTGGCTTGAGTGTTTATGTTGAATTCTTCCCTATGTAGTTGCCGTCCTTCATTAAGCATGCTGAACTCGTTGAATGCCTTCGTCTGAGCTAGCTGACGTTGGTTGAGCTCTTGAAGGCGTTTATCTTGATACTCTTGCCTTTCAGTCACTTGATTGATGGCTTGAGTGAGATGGGAGTAGTGTTCCTGTTGCTGCTCCATTTGCTGTTTCTGCCACTCTCCTTGTTGATTCATCCAGTTAGCAAGTAGTTCTTCCTGACGATCCATCCGTTGGGATTGAAAGTGTAGTTGTTGCTCTTGTCCTTCCATATATCTCCTTGCCAAGTCCTCAATGGCTCCTTGAATGTGAACCAGATTTATATTGGTTGGATCATAGTACTCTTCTTGCTGGTATTCTTCTTGATGAGGTTCTTCTTGATGAGGTCCTTCTTGTGATGTTTTTTTCCCTATTTGAGGCCTTCTTTGTTGTTGGGTGGGTGCCACATAAGTTATACGCTGGAGCGTAACTAACCTCCCAGGGTTTACCCAATGTGGATTGCTGTCTTCGAAGACCACCTTGGCTTTCTTACATAGTCTCACGATGGTGCTGGGATACAAAAGCCGAGCACTCGGATCACTCTTTTCGGCTGCCTCTTAGATTTCCTCCGTTATAATTTCATGTACATTGATGTCCCCACCGCTCATAATGCAATGTAGCATGGTAGCTCGAGCAATGTTGACCTCAGAATTGTTTGAGCCTGGAAGGATAGATCTTCTCACGAGTTCAAACCATCCCTTGGCTTCCGGGATGAGATCTCCTCTTCTGATGAACCGTGGCCTCTTATCCGAATACCTTTCCCAATCTGATCCTATGACACATATGTCATTCACAATTTTTTCAAGTTCATCATTGTCGGGGCTATTACTTATTCTTGCTTGATAGCTTGGCTTGTTAGAGGGTTGTGATCTCAGACGAAGAGTCCTTATTATAGCGTTGGGACTGAAGTCCACCTCTGTTCCTCTCACATAGCTTTTGAAGGTAGGAGCCTTGGTATTGTCTTCTTTGGCTACATTGGCATAGAACTCTTTAATGAGATTTGCATTTATCTTTGTTTCTGGGTTCGTAAGCTCTTGCCAACCCCTCTGTTCAATCTTTTCTCCAATCTGTGGTCACTCATCATAGTTGAATTGGAATGTCAGCTCTGGCAATACTTTCTTGTGTTTTATACGTTCGAATTGAAGCTCATGGAAAGCGGTCTTGAATCTTCCTTCATCAAAAGGACTGCTCTCCACCGGTGTCTTTCCCTTTCGCCTTTTGGAGCTTTATAATGCCATAAGTGACTTTTGATATGTGAAGGTATTGAAGGGTGTGGATAGATGATGGAATTCGGCTTCGTTAGGATAGGGTGTAATTAAGGGAGTGGGTGAGAGTGCTTTCGATGGGGTAAGAGGTGTTGAGTTCCAAAAGTGAGAAGTACAAAAAAAGGGGAATTGGAATGTAAAGAGGTACGGACTAGGAACCATTTATATAGAAAAGTGGTGAGTGAATGAAAGGTGTGGATTGATGGTGTAGGCGTATGATGAACGGATGGAGTTTAGCATGGGATGGGCACAAGGATTATCACTTTTATGATGGAGTTGGTTCGGTCTCCAAAGGTGTTGTTCTTCCAATGTTGCATGGCAACATTTCCCAATGCATTCCCCTTGAAGACATGTGTATAGTCCCCATTTTTGAAGTGGCCGAACCCTCCTTCTTCAATTGTCCCATCAATTCCTTCCAATCTTCCTTCCATTTCTCCTACAAAAAAAAGAATGCAATTAATAACTTTTTGGATAATGGCGGCAAAATTTAAAAAGAAAGAATAACTACTTTTTAAAATTTTTGTTTTTTTAAATAACTAAGTACTATTCATGAATCCAAACCAACTGACTATTTAATTGTCCATGTATGCAACATTAGTGACACCAAACTTAGTTTGTGGTCATGTGGTGTAAAAAGATTTGTTCAAGGTTCTAAGAGTGACATGATATGAGTTGCATTTATGTTCTCTTAGTGTGCCTTGAACACCAAATTTGTTCTTCACTATATGTTGCAAAAAAAGGATTCATTTAAGTGTATGTAAAAGTTGATTTGAAATTCATGAACCTTGCATTATTAACTACTTTAAAAGCATATAAAACATGGGTTGCCTCCCATGAAGCGCTTCTTTAGCGTCACTAGCTTGACGTTCTGCCTTTGTCAGGGTGGTTGGTAATGCTTCAAATCTTCTCCCTCGCAGTGAATCTATCTCCATTGGCTTCATTAAGGATCTCCACATGTTCTAAGGAGAGAATTCTGCTGATGGGGAAAACTTTAGGCAGCTGAGATGGGATGGTGGGGAGATGAGGTGGGATAGCTGGGAGATAAGCTGAGATCACTTTATCCCCTGGAGAGAAATCTTTTGTAGGGATCTTCTTGTTCCTCCATCCCTTTGGTGCCTTCTTCCTTGTTTCTTTTAACTCTACCCTGCTCCTTGTGGCCTCCTTTTCCAGGGAAATTTTGTTGCTGGTCTCATATGATTCTGGTGGATTTGGCTCCTCTTGGGTTTCCTTTAGCTGTTGCACCTTCTGACTGTTTTGTTTCTTCCACCAGTGCCTTGTCGTGATCTTCCTTTGGTTCCTTGTTTTCTTGATCTTCTTCTTGTGAGGGTTTGAAGACATTGAATGCGAGTTGTTCATCATGTATCCTTAGTATTAGCTCTCCTCGCTCCACATCTATAAGCGCTCTGGCTGTAGCTAGGAATGGTCTTCCCAATATGATTGGGTAAAGGTGACTCTCTTCCATTTCCAATATGACAAAGTCTGTGGGAAGGAAGTAGTTCCCAACCTTTACCAACACGTTTTCAACCACTCCTGCTGATTGTTTTTTATTTTTGTCAGCCAGCTTGATGACTACGTCTGTGGGCATTAGCTCATTGATCTGCAGCTTCTTCATGAGGGATAAAGGCATTAATTTGATGCTTGCTCCCAGGTCACAGAGTCCTTTATCAAACCTTGTTTCTCCTATGGCACAGGGGATGTGAAAACTCCCTGGATCCTTCCCTTTTGTAGGCAACTCTGGTTGAATGAGAGCACTGCACTCCTTATTCATCACTATTGTTTGCCCTCCTTTGAGTGAGCTTTTCCTGGTCAGCAGTTCCTTCGTGCACTTAATGTATGAGGACATTTGTTGGAGAGCCTTGATGAACGGTATGTTTACATGAAGGGATACAAACATGTCGAGGAACTTTGAGTATATTCTCTTTTCTACAACACCCTTGAGTCTTTGGGGAAAAGGTGCATAGAGGTTCAGAATCTCCTTCTGTATAGTTTGGTTTCTTGGTGACCCTCTTCCTGCTTCTCTGCTGAAGTATCTCCAGAGTGTTCGAAGGGTTTGTTCAGCTCTTCTCTGCTGAAGTATCTCCAGAGTATATTCCCATCTTACTTTCTTTGCTTCACCTCTCAAATTTTTCTCTGTGTCACTTGGGAAGCTGTCAGTAGGTTTGGAAATCTTCTCAGAGAGGTATCCCACTTGAAATTCCAGCCTCTTGATGATGTCTCCCTGGTTTTTGATATTGGCTCGCACCTCCTCTTTGAACACCTTGTTATCTTAGATTTCCTTACATATGCCTTCAAGTAGAGTCTCAATCCTTGAGAGTCTATCTTCGGATGATGGTGAGTTGAGATTGGAGGGATGAGAAGGGCCATTTTGGTTTTGATATGGATGTTGAGAGGTGTTGTTAGGTGGGTGCTGATATGATCTCTGTGTGGAATGTTGGTGAGCTGCATTGTTGTTGGGGTTGTGACGTCTCTGATCTTGGCCTTGATCTTGTTGATTTCCCCACCCAAAGTTTAGGTGGTTCCTCCAACCAGGATTATAAGTTTTGGAGTATGGATCATGGGTCTGCCTAGGTGAGTTCCCAATGTAGTTGGCTTGTTCCTGATCATCCTCTGCCTCTACATTCACTCCTTCTTGAGCTGCTGATGAGGTAGTGATTGCTGCTACTTGGTTCCTTTCCATCTTCTTGGTAAGGTCAGCCAGCTGCTTGGTGATCATCTTGTTTTGAGCCAGTAGTGCATCCACGTTGTTTAGCTCCATCACTCCTCTAGTGTTGCCTCTTTCAGAAGCATAGAAGTAGTCATTCTCAGCTACAGTCTCAATGACATCTATGGCTTCTTCAATGGTCTTCTTCTTGTTTAGAGACCCCCCAGATGAGTGGTCTACTGCCTTCTTTGATTCGTAAGAAAGACCTTCATAGAAAATGTGTACCTGTACCCATTCATTGAACATATCTGGCGGGCACCTTCTTGTCAAGTCCTTAAACCTCTCCCATGCTTCATAGAGAGTTTCACCATCTTGTTGCCTGAAGGTTTGTACCCCAGTTCTCAACCTGTTGATTCTTTAAGGAGGATAGAATCTCGCCAAGAATTTGTTCACCACATCTTCCCAGGTTGTTAAACTCTCCTTCGGGAAAGATTCCAGCCATTTAGATGCTTTGCCCTTGAGTGAAAAGGGGAACAAAAGCAATCTATAGGTGTCAGGATGAACACCATTAGACTTTACAGTATCACATATCCTCAAGAAGGTGGTTAGATGTTGATTGGGGTCTTCTTGGACACTTCCTCCGAATGAACAGTTGTTCTGAACAAGGGTGATGAGCTGTGGCTTTAGTTCAAAGTTATTGGCATGTATGGTTGGCTTTTGGATGCTACTTCCATAGTTTCCTGGGTTTGGATTTATATAAGAGCCTAAAACTCTTCTCTCTTGTCCAGCATGATGCACTGGACCTTCTCTGCCATGGTTGTGAGCCTCTTCTTCATGATGGTTCTCCATATTCTCATCCATGTCTGGTTCAAAATACTCCTCTTCCTCAGCACTAACGACTCTCTTTCCTCTTGTTTCCCTCCTTAATCTAAGGAAGGTCCTTTCAGGTTCAGAATCAAAGGAAGTTGAAACCCTGCTTCTTCTACCTGTCATACAACCAACAGAGCAAAAAGCAAGAGAGAAGTTGAATGGAGTTTACTCTGGTTAGGAATGTTGTTAGGGTGAGTGATGCAATATATCAAACAGTTAGTGGGTTAGTGAACTGAATTGTAAAAAAAATTAAAGATAACACCACAACGGGTAAGGGGTAAAGGGAAGAAAATAACTAAAACTGAAAGTAAATCACTCAAATGAAATTAAATCAAACAAAAGAAAAATGCTCAATCTAGTTATCCACCAATTTAATCATGGTTGATACAAAATCAATCCCCGGCAACGGCGCCATAAATTTGATGCATGAAAACTTGTCTCTCAACAAATTTCCCTCGGCAAGTATACCGAATTGTCGTCAAGTAAAAACTCACAATAGAGTGAGGTCGAATCCCACAGGGATTGATTGGTCAAGCAACTTTAATCAGAGGAATGTTCTAGTTGAGCTAAGCAAAAATTGAGTTGATATTTGTAGAAACGTAAATGACGGGAAAGTAAATAACAGAAAGTGTAAATGCTGGAAATAAAGAGCAAAATGTAAATGGCGGAAAGTAAATTGTAGAATCTTAAATGGGGATTTGGGGAAATGAACATAAAAGTAAATGGCAGAAAGTAAAGAGAATGTGTAAGATCAGAAATGAGGGATTCATTGGGCTCAGGAGATGTTGTATTCTCCAAATCAAGTTCATTCTCATCTCTTCCTCAATCAATGCATTTATTGATCTCCTTGGCAATCTTAAGTGATTGGATTCCAATTCCTTGGCAACCCAATCTCTCAAATCTTGATCAATAGCCAATTCCTTGGTCTAATTGCTCATGAGAAGAGATGAAGTATGGTCACTAATTATACCACATGTATTCCTAAATCAAAGTGTTGGTAGGATTATATGTCACTATATCCATCCAAACCCCAATTTGGTCCAACATGAGAAAGCATTTCTAGCATGATCTCTTCATTCCTCTTCCAAGGTTCTGAAGAGATCAAAGTATGAATAGCTTCTTTTCCAAGACAACTACCCAATAGGATGAAGATTGAAAGCTTTCTAGTAAAATCAAGAGAAAAGAAAGAAGAAGAATAATGAAAACTATTATTGATCCATTAGATTATAACAGAGCTCCCTAACCCAATGAAAGGGGTTTAGTTGTTCATAACTCTGAAAATGGAAAGCATAAATGAAAAGTACATTTTCAAAATAAAACTAGAAGTTACAGAGAGAGTAAAATATACAGAGTGTAGTTCTCCAAAATGCCAAAAGCTCCCTACTAGTTCAAAACTACTCCTATATATACTACTCTTCTGATCTTCTAGTTAGCTCTTCAAGTCTTGGATATGGGCCTTTGGATCTTTAGTTGAAGCAGTTACAGTCTTCAGTGGGCTCAGGTTTGCTTGCAGAGAAAGTGTGAGTTAGGCATGGACGTTAGTTAGGATGTTAGTGGTGTTAACGTTAAGTGAAAATGTGGGTTCGAGAACGTTAGTGACGATCACCTTTTTCACTAACGTTCCAAGCCAAAAATGATCCACGTTAACTTCAACGTTAGTGGCACTAACATGACCACTAATGTTGCCTCTTGGTCCTTCGCAAACATTATTGGCATTCACCTTTTCCAATGACGTTGCTTATTGCCCCTTTTCCCCACGTTAGAGTTCACGTTAGTATAACTAACGTGACCCTTAACGTGGGCATGCCTATGCTTCGAGAGCGTTAGTGACACTTACCTTTGTCACTAAAGCTTCAAACGCCCCTTCTTCCTACGTTAGTGCCTCACGTTAATGTAATTAACGTGGCAACTAACATGGGCAATATTGGCTTAGTCCAACGTTAGTGACAAAGGTGAGTGTCACTAACGTTGGCGATTCCTTGCTCCTCCCACGTTAGAGTTCACGTTAATGTAATTAACATGACTCTTAACGTGGCCAATTGTGCCCTTTTGGAATGTTAGTGGTATTCACTTTTACCACTAACGTTGGAGTTTCCCTTTTCCTCCATGTTAGTGATGAGCGGATAATTTATACGCTTTTTGACATTGTTTTTAGTATGTTTTTAGTAGGATCTAGTTACTTTTAGGGATGTTTTCATTAGTTTTTATGTTAAATTCACATTTCTGGACTTTACTATGAGTTTGTGTGTTTTTCTGTAATTTCAGGTATTTTCTGGCTGAAATTGAGGGACTTGAGCAAAAATCAGATTCAGAGGTTGAAAAAGGACTGCTGATGCTGTTGGATTCTGACCTCCCTGCACTCAAAGTGGATTTTTTGGAGGTACAGAACTCGAAATGGCGCGCTTCTAATTGCGTTGAAAAGTAGACATCCAGGGCTTTCCAGCAATATATAATAGTCCATACTTTGGCCAAGAATAGATGACGTAAACTGGTGTTCAACACCAGCTCTCTGCCCAAATCTGGCGTCCAGCGCCAGAAAAGGATCCAAAACCAGAGTTGAACGCCCAAACTGGCACAAATACTGGCGTTCAACTCCACAAATGGCCTCTGCACGTGCAACACTCAGGCTCAGCCCAAACACATACCAAGTGGGCCCAGGAAGTAGATTTATGCATAAATTACTTACTCATGTAAACCCTAGTAGCTAGTTTATTATAAATAGGACCTTTTACTATTGTATTAGGCATCTTTGGTCTCAGTTTTAATCCATTGTTCATCTTAGGAGACTATTGATCACGTTTAGGGGGCTGGCCATCTCGGCCATGCCTGGACCTTCACTTATGTATTTTCAACGGTAGAGTTTCTACACTCCATAGATTAAGGTGTGGAGCTCTGCTGTTCCTCAAAGATTAATGCAAAGTACTACTGTTTTCTATTCAATTCTTCTTATTTCGCTTCTATGATATCCATTCGCACCCAAGAACGTGATGAAGGTGATGATTATGTGTGACGCTCATCATCCTTCTCCTTTATGAACGCGTGCCTGACAAACACTTCTGTTCTACATGAAATAAGCTAGAATGAATATCTCTTAGATCTCCTAACCAGAATCTTCGTGGCGTAAGCTAGAATGATGGCGGCATTCAAGAGAATCCGGAAGGTCTAAACCTTGTCTGTGGTATTCCGAGTAGGATTCAATGATTGAATGACTGTGACGAGCTCCTAACTCGCGATTGCAGGGCGTTAGTGACAGACGCAAAAGGATAGTAAATCCTATTCCAGCATGATCGAGAACCGACAGATGAATAGCCGTGCCGTGACAGGGTGCGTGAGCATATTATTCACTGAGAGGATAAGATGAAGCCATTGACAAGGGTGATGCCTCCAGACGATTAGCCGTGCCGTGACAGGGCATTGGATCATTTTCCCGAGAGATGACCGAAAGTAGCCATTGACAGTGGTGATGTATCACATAAAGCCAGCCATAGAAAGGAGTAAGACTGATTGGATGAAGATAGCAGGAAAGCAGAGGTTCAGAGGAACGAAAAGCATCTCCATTCGCTTATCTGAAATTCCTACCAATGAATTACATAAGTATCTCTATCCCTATTCTATCATTTATTATTCGAAAACTCCATTATCAATTTATATCCGCCTGACTGAGATTTACAAGGTGACCATAGCTTGCTTCATACCAACAATCTCCGTGGGATTCGACCCTTACTCACGTAAGGTATTACTTGGACGACCCAGTGCACTTGCTGGTTAGTTGTATCGAAGTTGTAACAAATTATGAATGTGTAATCACGATTACGCGTACCAAATTGCTCACGTGCCAGGAATAGTTTGAGCCTGGACATCACAATTTCGTGCACCAGTTAGCTTCCACGTTAATGTAATTAACGTGGCCACTAACGTGGGCTATGATGGCTTTCGAAGGCGTTATTGGTGATCACTTTTTCCATTAACGTTGCAAGCTATCTCCCATTCCACATTAGTGGTCACGTTAGTTAGACTAACGTGGCTACTAACGTGGCTCTTTCTTGCTTCCTTTGTCTTGAAATCAAGCAAATAAAGTGCATCAAAGCTTGGTTCTAAATCATGAGATCATGCATCATCTATTTTATCATTCAATTCATGCATAATTCTCATAAAATCATGTAATGTTCACAATGTTTGCTTGAATCAAGATGTAAGTGAATATCTACCCAAAACTTGCTTATTTACTAAGAAAATGCATGAAACTACCCTAAAACAGTAAAGAAAAGGTCAGTGAAACTGGCCAAAATACCCTAGCATCAGATGATCAAGAGATGGATTCAATCATTGAGGAATTCTTATCTACAATTGAACCCTCTCCCATTGGACTAGACATGGAGATTAAAGAAGAAGAAGCACAACCTCCCATACCCTTGGTAAGCAATGAAGAAGAGATTGAATTGGAAGAAAGCTACCAAGAGGAAGAGGTTGAAATTGAAGAAGCTTGCAAAGAGGTGGAAGTTGTCAAGAAAGAGGACAAGGGCGTGGAGCTTGCAAGACCATTGGAAACCCCTCTCCCAAAGCCATTACCATCCAATACAACATTCAAGTGGGTAAAATCCTTATCCTTGACCTTTACTTTCCCACTTGAATATGGTTTACTTGAGACAGATGGTCAACTTAGAGCTCTTTGTGGCTTTAAGAGTAAGAGGGAGATGGTTAGTAGTAGGAGTCGTCATGCAAGATTCAATATGGTGGAAGGCTCAAAGTTTAAATACAAAGGTTGGTGTAAAGCTCAACTGAATGGGTCTAGGAAATTATTTGGATATCTCCGTAAGAATTCCGACTGTTCACCACCCGGATGGAATCATAATGATCAACAAGAAGACAGGTGCAAAAGCAAGGTTTGGGACCCCGGAATTCATTCTGGCAATCAACACTCGTGGGGCCTTGTCACTTGCTTTAACTTGCTTGAAGGATTTATGCAACTAGTGTGGGATCTCGGAGGCTATTGGAATTGCAAACATTGGTGGATATTTCTGGATGAATTCAAGCACAAGCCACCATAACAGGGAGCTCATCAAATGTCCAACTTAAGGACTTTAACTAAAAGTGCTAGGTGGGAGACAACCCACCATGGTATAATCCTTCCTTTTATTCCTAGTTTATTTTATTTTACTTTTATTAGTGTCATTCATAATGTTTGCATTAGCATCTGCATACTGCATTCTATATTTTGCATAATAAAAAAAAAAAAGAGGCACGCAACGCGTAAGCGTCGCTGACGCGTACGCGTCATATGTGCATGCGTGGAAGAAATGAAAAAAGCAGAGAGTCACGCGAAAGCGTGGCTGGAGGCGTGCCTTAGGCCCAAAATGCCCATGCGACCGCCTCAATGACACGTCCGTGTCATTCTGAAAAAGAGCCTCCCACGCGATCGCGTCACCCATGTGAATGCGTGGCCCTGCAAAATTGATGTAAAGAGGTGTATGGTAGCAAGTTATGATGGAGTAGGGCTGGAATGATGCTGGAAGCACAAGCCCTACCACGCGACCGCGTGCCCCACGCGGCCGCATCGTTTTCAAAATATGGCCATTCATACGATTGCGTCAACCACGCGAACGCGTCACCCAGATTTTTGGCACAATGCATTTAAAACAGAGAGTTGCGCGAACGCACGGCTGCACTCGCGCCAATAGCACAACTCAGGCCACGCGATCGCGTGACCCACACGTCCGCGTCACCTGAACTTATCGCCCACCACGCGATCGCGTGACCCACAGGTCCGCGTCACATGCGACGCAAAGCTTATCCAGATCAGCACCAGATATCATATCTTTTCTTCCCCAAATCCTAATTTTTCTTATCCTTTCTTATTTCTTTCTTCTCTCTTCTTCCTTCTTTATTCTTTATTCTTTTTCCCTTTTTTACTTTCCCCCTCCTTCTTTATCATCATCATCAAGGTTGTTTCTTTTCTTCTTCCCCTTTTTACTTTTTCGTTATTATTTTTATTTATGTTTTCTTCTTCTTTTTTCTTTTTACTTTCATTATCTATATTTTCTTTTTCTTTTTGCATTATTTTAATTGGTGTTAGAAATTTATTTGGGTGATTATTTTCTTCTATAATTGCTTGTGGATTATTAAAGAGTTGTTTGGCAATTATCAATTCTTTTAGGGATACTTGCATGTTCAAAATTCAATACTTTCAATAACATATTTACCATGCATGCTATGTGTTTGTGAAAAAGCCCGTATGGTATTGTGCATTATTTTTATATTACTCTATTCTACTACTCTAATGCCTATTTTTCACAAATGTGTGCCTTTTTATTGGTTATTGTAAATATTTGCTTTTTTATTTCTTTGTTAGTGTTTCTAGTTTTAGGAGTTTATTTTCATTAATTTTTATTAGTTTTTGTTTTTATTTTCTTTAGCTACTATGAATTCTCACCTCTCTGGCTTTAAGTTTGGTTCCAATGTTGTTGTAAGAAATGGAAGCTATAATGAGAACAGGCATCAAGGTTGGAAGAATCAAAGATGGGAGGAGCCACAAGGATTTGATCAACCCTCTTGGCAACAGCCCCCTCCAATGCGCTATAACCAACAACCATTATGTGATGCATACCAAGACAATAGTTATGGTGGACCCTTTCGTGAAATACCACCTCCACCAAATTACTATGGTCAAGAGCCATTCCAGGGAGCGTACCAAGATGATGAATATGGTCCTTGTAGTTACCAACAAGCCCCACCATATGCTTATGAACCACCTCCTCAACATACCTTTGAACCACCATACTCACAAGCCCCTTTACACCATTCACCTCCATATGACCCCAACCCTTATCCACCATACCAACCACCATATGAACCGTATGAACCATACATAGAGCCACCCCAATTCCAACCTAATTACTCCTAAGAACCACCACCTCCATATACACCATGTCCACATCCATCAATTCAAGAGCACTATGATCCTACTTATGATAGTCGAGCGCAACAAGAATCAAAAGATCGTCTCGAGAAAACAGTGGATCGATTTCATGCAACCCTTCATCAATTGGAGCAAGCGATAAATCGATTAGCTTCCCAACGTTCGGACACTCAAGGAACTCCCACGGCTTCATGTGGAGAATCTACTGAAGAACGCAACAAAAAGGAGAAGCTAGAAACTCCGGTGGACAGTGAGCAGCATGACTTTGTATTGGAACAATTGGAGGAAGCCGTAATCATTGAAGAGGAAGAAGTGGTCGAAGAATTAGGAGATACGGAACGTCCATGGAAAAGCCCAGTCATAGAACCCCCTTCTAAGGAGTTTGAATTTGATGTTGAGGAGGGTGTACAACCTCCAAGGCATATCATAGTTGAAGACTTTGAAGGGGATGATCAATTGATGGATTCAATCATTGATGAATTCTTATCTACATGTGAATCCTCTCCCATTGGGCTTGACATGGAGATTAAAGAAGAAGAAGCACAACCTCCCATGCCCTTGGTGAATAATGAAGAAGAGATTGAATTGGAAGAAAGCTACCAAGAGGAAGAGGTTGAAACTGAAGAAGCTTGCAAAGAGGTGGAAGTTGTCAAGAAAGAGCTCAAGGGAATGGAGCTGGAATTCACCTTGCCAAAGTTGTTGGAAACCTCTCCCCCAAAGCCATCACCATCCATTCCTTCATTCAAGTGGGTAAATCTTTCATCTCTAAGCTTAATTAGCCCACTTGAATATACTTTGCTTGAGACGGATGGGCAACTTAGAGCTCTTTGTGGCTATAAGAGTAAGAGGGAGATGGTTAGTGGTAATAGTTGTCATGCAAGGTTCAATATGGTTGCATGCTCCAAATTGAAGTACAAGGGTTGGTATAATTCTCAATTGAATGGGTCTAGGAAGTTGTTTGGATGTCTCAGTGAGAATTCTGATTACTCACCACCCAAGTGGAAAAATGATGATCAACAAGAAGACAGGTGCAAAAGCAAGGTTTGGGACCCCGGAATTCATTCTAGCAATCAATACTTTTGGGGCCTTGTCACTTGCTTTAACTTGCTTGAAGGCTTTATGCAACTAGTGTGGGATCCCGGAGGCTATTGGAACTACAAACACTGGTGGGGATTTCTGGATGAGTTCAAGCACAAGCCACCATAATAAGAGGCTCACCGAATATCCAACTTAAGGACTATAACTAAAAGTGTTGGGTGGGAGACAACCCACCATGGTATAATCGTTCCTTTTTATTTTTAATCTTATTTTATTTTATTTTTACTAGTGTTCATTCATAATTTCTGCATATTCACCTGCATTCTGCATACACATAAAAAAAGGGGGCAAACCACGCGTGCGCGCAGTCCACGCGTGGGCGTCGATAGCAATTTCGCTTCCCCATCCAACGAACAGAAAGTTGTGATGGAATCGTGCAGCTGGGGTGCTCTGCGCACAATTCAACCCACGCATACGCGTCTATGACGCGTGCGCGTCATCTGCCACAAGTGAAATCCATGCGTACGCATCAAGCACGCGCATGCGTGGATAGGGAAATCGGCATAAATAGCATTTTGGAAAGAAAGTTGTGCTGCCCCTACGCTGGAACTGTGCTAGAGGCACAAGGTCACAAATACAGTTCTCACGCGCACGCGTGCCTTGCATGCGCGCGTTGCGTCCTGACTTTTCATTCCCTTCTCCTTTCTTCCTTCATTTTTCTTATTGCATTTAGTTACTTATGCTTAGTTATTTATGGTTTCTTTTTCATTCTTTTCTTTTTCTTCATGCATTTTTATGTTGGTGTTGGAGCTTTATTTGGGTCTTATATTATTATACTTGAGCTTGTGGATATCATCAAGAGTGATTTGACAATTAATATTAATATTTGGATTGCATGCATGTTAGAGTTCTTACTTTCCTTAACATATTTTACATGCATACCAAGTGTTTGTGAAAAGCCCGTATAGCATTATGAATTCCTAATTATTCTATCCTTTCACTCTAATGCCTGTTTTTCACAAAACCCTCCCAAAATTTTATTAATTAAATATAATTGTCAATACAAACGTTATTGTTAGTTTGTTACGACTGACAATACATTTTGGCTTTTAATGCTTGATCTATGCTACTCATACCTTTTCCAGCATGCCAATAAATATCTTGCATTTAACTGCCTCAATTTATCATGCTATATTTCCATTGATGTCCTAATTGCATGGAGTCGCGACCATGTGTTAACGACATTCTTCATTACCTTGGCATGATTATCACTCGTACTGCCCTCTTCCTTACTCTATCCCTTTGAATTCATGTCCCTTTCTCTTCTCCCTTTTCAGGATGGCCACCAGGAAGGGTGCAGAGAGAGCCTCTAACAAGTCACTGACCAGGAGGAGAACGAAAAGCACAAGCATCTTCAATAAATCAACTGCTCCTTCAGATACTTGAGAAGTTAGACCGGCTTGACCGACAGGCAAAGCAAAGAGAGCACCGTAACAAGCGCCGATTTACATACCTCAAGGAGCTGATTGTTACCAACCACCCACCTGAAGAAGAACCAGACACTCCGGACTCCACTTCACCTACCAGCACTGGGAGCCATGACAACCCCGACTGTGGAAATGCTATTACCAGCCCCACTTTGTTCCTGATTGATGGCACTGAGGATGGTGCCAAGCTTTAAGTATGGGGAGGTCGGTCAGTACTGACTTCCGGAGGTAACTGCTCTTTCTTAATACCAATAGGTTATTTTTTCTTTTGTTAGGATAGGATAAATTGCATAGTAATAGGTGTTTGCATGCATGTTCTATTTGTTTGAAAAATAACAAGTTTCTTTTCAAGACTCTATTTTGAAAATTTCACTAATTTAAATTAAAACTTTTGTTAAACTTGTTTGAAGACTGTAAATTGGAACATAGTTATAGCTAAGAACACACAACCCAGTAAGATTTTTGAGCCTAATTATATGGTTACACTATTTAACCATAATATTTTATTCTTGTGTATTTTCTTCTCTATGATTGTAATTTTTATTTTGTTCCATCCTATATATCCAATGTTTAATGTATTTATATGCTTGCATATGATTGAGGCCATTAATTGGTTATTAGCTCACTTATCCCAAATAGCCTACCCCTTCAATTACCTTTGTTAGCCACCTTGAGCCTTTTAATCCCCATTTGTTCTATATTTTACCACATCACTAGCCTTAAGTAGAAAAACAATTAAAAACCCCAATTGAATCTTTGGTTAGCTTAAGATAGAGATTGTGTATCAACTAAGTGTAGGGAAACTGTGGGAACATAGGTTAATAAGGAATGTGTTATGATAAAATATTAGGAATTTGAGTACCTACTCATGTGAAACCAGAAAAATCAAATATCCATGTGCATTGATATGTTATGTTTACTTTTATATAAAAAAAAAGAGAAAAAAAAGAGAAAAAAATAAAAGAAAAAAAATAATAAATAAAAATATATATTTCCAGCATAAATAAATAAATAAATAAATAAATAAATAAATAAATAAATAAATAAATAAATAAATAAGGGGACAAAATTACCCCAATGCTAAGTTAAATAAAAGATCGATGCATATGTGATAAAAATTAAAAGAAAAGTTGATGCATGAGTATGAGATGCAAAAATGGGAATTTTGGGTAGCTAGGCATGATTTAGGAAGAATATAAAGTATGTGTGTGTTAGGTGAAAACTTAGGTTAGTCAAGGATTCAATTTATAGCTCACTTAGCCATACATATATCATCCCCCTTACCTTAGCCCCATTACAACCTTGAAAAGATCTCATGATGTTTGCATTGGTACATTAAATATTTGTTGATTGGTTAGATGAAGAATAAAGTTTAGAAAGAATGATTAGAGAAGAGTAGAGTAATTCACCTTAGACACTTGAGAGATTAGAGTGCATATACACTACAAGTGAGGGTTCAATACTTGATTCTATGTTCCCTGCTTTCATGAGCTATTTTCTTACAAGTTTACTTGTCTTTTATTATATAATTTGAATTAGTGAAATTTGATTTATGTTTGTCTTGAAGAGCTTATTTACTTTTAACCAAGTAGGTAGAAACATCTTAGCATGTAGTTGCATTCATATAGATAGGTTGCATTTCATACATTCTACCATTCCTCTTCACTCCTTTATAGCTTCTCTTGAGCTTAGCATGAGGACATGCTAATGTTTAAGTGTGGGGATATTGATAAACTACTCTTTTATGGTTTATATTGTACTCAATTGAGTGGTTTTTATCAAGTCTTTGCACACTTATTCATACTAATTGCATGGTTTTACATTTTCCTTCCTAATCTTGTGCTATGATTGAAAACATGTTTCCTAGGCCTTTAAATTGCTAATTTTAATCCTCTATTATTACCATTCGATGCCTTGATATGTGTGTTAAGTGATTTTAGGATTTATAAGGTAGGAATGGCTTAGAAGATGGAAAGGAAGCATGCAAAAGTGGAAGGAATACAAGAAGTTGAAGAAATTGCTAAGCTGTCTAGCCTGACCTCTTCGTACTTAACTGACCATAACTTGAGCTACAGAGGTCCAAATGAGGAGGTTCTAGTTGCGTTAGAAAGCTAACATCCGGGGCTTCGAAATGATATATAACTTAACATAGTTACTCTGAAGAAAAGTGACGCGCACGCATGAATCCACGCGCACGCATGGTTCTGCAGAAAATCCAGCGACCTGTACGTATTAGAAATCGTTCCCAGCGATTTCTGGGCTATTTCTGACCCAGTTTTCAGCCCATAAAACACAGATTAGAGGCTATAAAGTAGGGGAATCCATTCATTCATAGGGAAAACTTTCAGATTGATAAATTGAGGTTTTAGATGTAGTTCTAGAGAGAGAGATTCTCTCCTCTCTCTAGGTTTTAGGATTTAGGATTTCTCTTAGTTTATGGTTTATTCCTTCTCAGATCCAGGTTCAATGTTCCTTTAATTTATTTTCTCTTCTACTTTTATTTATTCTAGTACTTTGGTTTATCTATTTCACTTGTTAATTACTTATTTTCCCAATTTAGTTTATGAACCTTTTAATGTTAGATTTGATTTTATATTTAATGCAATTTGAGGCATTTCATATTTATGACTTTAATTTAGCTTTTTACATTCTTAGCTTGAATTGAGTAATTGGTGACACTTGAGTTATCAAACTCTTTGTTGATTGAAAATTAGAATTTTCCGATTGATTTGGATCCCTCTAAAGCTAGTCTTTCCTTAGGAGTTGACTAGGACTTGAGGAATCCCATTGATTAGTCCACTTGACTTTCCTTTATTTAGTAAGGGTTAACTAAGTGGGAGCAATAAAAAATTCTCATCACAATTGATAAGGATAACTAGGATGGAATTTCCAGTTCTCATACCTTGCAATGGTTTTCATGATAATTAATTTACTTTCTTGCCAATTTATTTCCTTGTTCCCTTTTTCAAAAAACCCAAAAAGATACTTTTTTATAACCAATAATAAATCATACTTCCCTGCAATTCCTTGAGAGACGACCCAATGTTTAAATACTTCAGTTATAAATTTTATTGGGTTTGCTTTAGTGACAACTAAAACTTTTGTACGAAAGAATTCTCTGTTGGTTTAGAAACTATACTTACAACGGGAATTTATTTGCGAAATTCTTTACTAGCAGGAAATCCCATTCGTCAAGGGGGCTTTATATATTAGGTTTTTAAGTGAACCGATTCAGTTCGGTTCGGTTAGGGTTTTCACTAAAAGAATCGAAAACCGAACCGAACCGCAAAAAATTGCAAAATGTTATTTTTTCAGTTTTTTGGTTTTCGGTTTGTTCGGTTTTTGGTTTTTTTCGGTTCGGTTGATCGGTTTTGTTCGGATTGAATTGGTTTTGAACACCCCTAGCATCAGTGACATCCTTGCTAACCCATTTTCACATTCTTTGGTAGAAGATGGCTGGTAGACCATCAGGTCCTGGCGCTTTGGTAGGTTGCATTTGCTGAAGCGCTTGATAAACTTTCTCGCTTGTGAAATTAGCGTTGAGGATTTCAAATCTTTCATCATTTATCCTGCCTCTCACCACATCAACTGATTTTTTCACATCTATAGTTTCTTCCAATGTAAACAGTTTCTCAAAAAAAATTTGCATTACCCTTTCAATTTGTTCTTTATCCTCGTACTTGATTCACGCATCATCTGTGATTGAATCCACCCAATTCCTCCTTTTTCTCTAGGAAGCTTTTTGGTGGAAGAACTTGGTATTTTTATCTCCATGGTTCAGTAATGTAGCTCTAGATCTTTGGCACCACCAGATTTCTTTGCCTTGCATCAGGTTGTCTAGTTCGGCCTCTACCTCTTTAATCTTCCTCAGGGTCTCCTCAGATTGTGAGGTTGTTGAGATTGTCCAGTCTCTCTTGGTTCATCCTAATTCTCCCCGGGACGTCCCCAAATGCTTCATGTCCCCAGTTTTCCAGCCTCTCAGTGCATATTTCCAGCTTCTCCTTAATGTCCCCCTGTTGTTTTTCCATGTTCCTCCACTATGTGCTCACATTTTTCATTCGTCACCCATATTTCTTCAAATTTGAATTTTTTTTCTTTTCTTCCTTCTCGATCTTTCACTTCCATTTAAGTCAAGAAGTATGGGATAGTGGTCTGATTTATATCTAATTAAGTGTTGGATTACTGACTTTGGAAACTTCTCCTTCCATTCTATGTTCGCCATAGCTATGTCTAGACGTTCTTGAATATTGTCTTCCCCAATCTTACCATTTGACCAGGTAAAAGAGTTACCAATGAAGCCGAAATCAAGAAGCTCACTCGTCTGGATAGCCTCTTGAAAGCCTCTTACTTGTGATAAAATAACTGGGGCTCCTCCTTGTTTCTCACTTTGGCTCATAACCTGGTTGAAATAACCAATTTTCATCCAGGAGAGATTAGAATTCTGTCCAAGAGACCTTATAAGTTCCCAACTAGCATGCTTGTTTTGATTTTCTGGAAAACTATAAAACCCAATCGCTCTCCAAACACAGCCGTTATCTTCCATTTTCACTTCCATGTCGATGTGGTTGGATGACATGGATATCAATTTGATATCTATTTATCTGTCCCACAACATTGCTAGACCCCTACCTCTTTGTCTTCCTTCACCCTTACAATCAACTCTAATTATGATTTGTAGACTGCCTTTATCTCAACCTCACTATCTCGTTCGCCTTCTTCCTTGTATCCATGAGGAAGACAAGGTTGGGAGCTTTTTGTTGGATGAGCTTGTTTAAAGCTCGTATTTTCCATCGGTTTCCAAGCCCACAACAATTCCAACTCAGAATTTTCATGGTTCTCGGTGGGGCTGCCCAGCAGCCTCTATCGATCTTTGTGTGGTTGCATTTTTCTTGTTCTTTGTTGTCATTTCATCAGTCTCCATTTCTTCCACTGGACTACCTTTCCTCTTTTGTGCTTTGTTTTCTAGATCTGAGCTCATTACTATGTTTTTCAATCCCTCTCTGGCTTGTCGCTCCCATTTTTTCTCCATTATAGACTTCTCTTCTCCCCCTGAGTTGGTGATATCATTTGGTACATTAGAGGCTCTTGTTTTCTGATCTTCTATATTTTCCTTTTCTTCCTTTCCTCCATTCCTCAACTGCTTTGTTCCATTTTCTGGTTGCTCATTTATCTCATTTTTTCAGCTTCTTTCTTTTTCTCCTTGTTTTCTTTCAGTGGCACATTTGAAGACTTTTGAAGATCCTTCCCTTTTTTGATATCTTCTCCCAGATCCCTTCTCGGTGAGAAGATTCCCGAGAGAGTCATCGCAGGGGTCTGGCATGAATCTTTTCCAATTTCAGACTCTTAAAAGTCTGCAACCGACAGACTCGCCAGTTTTTTCATTAACCTATCAGATAGCTTAGCTCTTAGTGCCTTGATGCTAGGGCATCTTGGCCAGTTTCACTGACCTTTTCTTTACTGTTTTTAGGTTAGTTTCATGCATTTCTTTAGGAAATAAGCTAGTTTTGGGTAAATATTCACTTATGCCTTGACTCAAGCACACATTGTGCATTTTACATGATTTCATGAGGATTTTGCATAAGTTTAGTGACAAATATTATGTTGCATTACTCATGACTTGGACTGGAGCTTTGATGCACTTTGTTGCTTGATTTCAGGACCAAAAAGGAGCAAGAAAGGGGAGGTAACTTGCAAGGATTAATGAGAAAAGTGATTGCCAATAACACTCTCAAAGAAAGCCATCAATGCCCACGTTAGAGAGTCACGTTAACCAAGTTAACGTGAACTCTAACGTGGAGAAGAGAAGTTGAGCCAACGTTAGTGACACTCAACATTGTCACTAACATTGGCAATCACTCATAAGTGGCCACGTTAGAAGCCACGTTAACCTAGTTAACGTGGCCTCTAACGTTAAGGGGGAGGAAGAGAAGCCAACGTTAGTGACACTCAACATTGTCACTAACGTTGGCCTATGGTGCTAAGTACCACGTTAACTCCCACGTTAACTTGGTTAACGTGGGAATTAACGTAGAGGATGAAGAGTTGTCGATAACGTTAGTGACACTCAACATTGTCACTAACGTTGAAGCAACCACACAACCCCCAAGAGTCACATTAACCTCCACGTTAACTTGGTTAACGTGGAAGCTAACGATGAGAAATGAAAGATGAGCCAACGTTAGTGACACTCAACATTGTCACTAACGTTGGGATGGCTAAAAGATGGCCACGTTAGAAGCCACATTAACCTAGTTAACGTGGACTCTAACGTGAGACCCAGGGGCACATTGGAACGTTAGTGATAATGTTGAGTGTCACTAACATTCTCGAAGGTTGGCAAGGACCACGTTAGAAGCCACGTTAACCTAGTTAACGTGGGCTTTAACGTGAAACAAGAAGGGGCACACTGGAACGTTAGTGACAATGTTGAGTGTCACTAACGTTCTCGAAGGACTAACAAGGCAACGTTAAAAGCCACGTTAACCTAGTTAACGTGGGTTTTAACGTAAGGCAAAGGGGTGCATTGGAACGTTAGTGACAATGTTAAGTGTTACTAACGTTTTCGAACTTATATTCTCACTAAATATTAACACCCCTAACGTCCTGAGCTGAAGTCTCTGCCCACTTAGCACTTTCTCTCTGCAAGTAAAGCCAAGCCCAAATGAAGGAAAGAACTGCTTCAAACTCAAGATCCAAAGGCCCAAGACTTGAAGAGTAAACTAGAAGCTGAGAAGAGTAGTATATATAGGAGTAACTTTGAATTGTAAAGGAGTTCTGGAGGCTGAAGAACCACTTTCTGTATTTACTTTCTTTGCAATTTCTAGTTTTATGATGTATTCTCCATCTTTGTTTTCATTTTCAAGAGCTATGAACAACTAAACCCCTTTCATTGGGTTAGGGAGCTCTGTTGTAATTTGATGGATCAATACTAATTTTCATTGTTCTTCTTCTATCTTTCCTCTTGATTTTACTTGAAAGCTTTCGATCTTCATCCAATTGAGTAGTTATCTTGGAAGAGAAGCTATTCAAACTTGGATCTCTTTTGAACCTTGGAAGAGGAATGAAGAGATCAAGCTAGAAATGCTTTCTCATGCTGGACCAAATTGGGTTTGGATGGGTATGTGACTGTAACCCTCTCAATACTTGGTTTGGGAAATGCATGTGGTATAATCAGTGACCATACTTCATCTCTTCTCATGAGCAATTGACCAAGGAATTGGCTATTGATCAAGATTTGAGAGATTGAATTGCAAGGAATTGTAATTCAATCACTTAAGATTGCCAAGGAGATCAATGAGTGCATTGATTGAGGAAGAGATGAAAATGAACTTGATCCGGAGAATTGCAACATCTCCTAAGCCCAATGAACTCCCCATCTCTAATCTTACCCATTCTCTTTAATTTCTGCGATTTACTTTTATGAGCAAATCCCCCATTCCCATTTACAATTCTGCATTTTATTTTCAGTCATTTACTTCCAGTCCTTTAATTCTAGCATTTACTTTTCTGTTATTTACATTTCCGCCATTTTATTTTCTGCAACTCTCAACCCAAATTCTGGATTCGCTCAACTAGAATATTCTTCTAATTAAAGTTGCTTGATCAATCAATCCCTGTGGGATTCGACCTCACTCTATTGTGAGTTTTTACTTGACGACAACTTCGGTACACTTGCCGAAGGGAGATTTGTGGAGAGACAAGTTTTCCACGCATCAAGTTTATGGCGCCGTTGCCGGGGATTGATTGTGCATCAACAATGATTAGATTGGAAGGTCACTAGATTGAGCATTTTATTTTGTGTATTTCATTTTCTGTTTGATTGATTTGCTTTTTGTTTTAGTTAAACTTCTTCCCTTCTCCATCTACTCTTTTGTTTTTCTTTGTTATTTTCAATTCTGTTTTCTAACCCACTAACTGTTTGATATATTGCATCACCCACAACTAACATCAATTCTGACATAAATACTGTCTGCACCTATCTTCTCTGCTTGTACTTGTTGGTTGTATGACAGGGAGAAGAAGCGGGGCTTCAACTTCCTTTGATTCTGAACCAGAGAAAACCTTCCTTAAACTAAGGAGGGAGGCAAGAGGAAAACGAATAGTTGGTGCTGAAGAAGAGGAGGAACAGTTTGAGGAATACTTTGAACCAAACATGGAAGAAAACATGGAAAATCATCATGAAGAAGAGACTCACAACCATGGCAGAGGAGGTGGAGCAAATCATGCTGGGGAGGATAGAAGAGTTTTGGGCTCTTACATTAATCCAAACCCAGGCAATTGTGGAAGTAGCATCCAAAAGCCAACAATCCATGCCAACAACTTTGAACTTAAACCACAGCTCATCACCCTTGTTCAGAACAACTGTTCGTTTGGAGGAGGTATTCAAGAAGATCCCAACCAACATTTGATCACCTTCCTGAGAATATGTGACATAGTGAAATCTAATGGTGTTCATCCTGACGCCTATAGATTGCTCTTATTTCCCTTCTCACTCAGAGACAAGGCAGCCAAGTGGCTGGAATCCTTCCCAAGGGAGAGCTTGACAACTTGGGAGGATGTGGTGAATAAATTCTTAGCAAGATTCTACCCTCCTCAACGAATCAATAGGCTGAGAGCTGAGGTTCAAACCTTCAGGCAACAGGATGGTGAGACTCTGTATGAAGCATGGGAGAGGTTCAAAGACTTAATAAGGAGGTGTCTACCTGATATGTTCAACGAATGGGTCCAGCTGCACATTTTCTATGAAGGGCTCTCTTATGAGTCAAAGAAGGCAGTAGATCATTCATCTGGAGGGTCTTTGAACAAGAAAAAGACCATTGAGGAAGCTATAGATGTTATTGAAACAGTAGCAGAAAACGACTACTTCTATGCTTCCGAAAGAGGGAACACAAGAGGAGTGATGGAGCTAAACAATGTAGATGCTCTGTTGGCCCAAAACAAGCTCATTACTCAGCAGCTGGCTGACCTCATCAAGAAGATGGAGATGAACCAAGTAGCAGCAATCTCCACTTCATCAACAACACAAGAAGGAGTGAACCAAGAAGCAGAAGGGAGTCAGGAGCAAGCCAACTACATTGGGAATTCACCAAGGAAAAACTATGATCCATACTCTAAGACTTACAACCCTGGATGGAGAAATCAACCGAACTTTGGGTGGGGAAGTGAGCAAGATCAAAACCAAGACCAGAGACGTTACAATTCCAACAACAATGCAGCTCACCAACAATTCACCCAGAGGACATCTCAACACCCCCACAACAATAACTCTCCACACACTTATCAAAACCAAAATAGCACATCAGCTCCGAACCACTCATCAATTGATGACAGGCTCTCTAAGATTGAAGCCTTACTTGAAGGAATAAGCCAAGAGATTCAAGAAAATAAGGTGTTCAAAGAGGAGGTGCGAGCCAATATTAAGAACCAGGGAGAAACCATTAGGAAGATGGAATTCTAGGTGGGATATTTAGCTGAGAAGATTTCCAAACCTACTGATAGCTTCCCAAGTGACACTGAGAAAAACCCCAAGGGAGAAGCAAAGAAAGTAAGATGGGAAGATTGCAAAATGGTCACTACAAGCGATCAAGAGATTGAAGACAAGCAAGGCAAAATGTGCAAACAACCTGAAGACAACTCAACAAAGGAGGAGGATAGAGATCACAAAGAACCAGAAATCTCACTACAAGAGTTGCTGAAGCTCTATGCACCATTCCCTCAACTGCTCAATGGTGCTGTGGGAAAAAGAATATACTCAAGGTTCCTAGACTTGTTTGCATCTCTGCATGTGAACATACCATTCATCAAGGCAATTCAACAAATGCCTGCATTCATCAAATATATGAAGGAACTTCTTCCCAGGAAAAGCTCACTCAAGGGAGGGCAGACTATAGTGATGAACAAGGAATGTAGTGCCCTTATTCAACCTGAGCTACCTACAAAAAGAAGAGACCCAGGAAGTTTTCATATCCCTTGTGCCATAGGTGAAACTATGTTCGACAGAGCACTATGTGATCTAGGGGCCAGCATCAACTTACTGCCCTTATCCCTGGTGAAGAGGCTACAGATCAATGAGATAATGCCTACAGATGTCATTATCAGACTGGCTGACAAAACTCAAAAGCAAGCAATAGGAGTGGTGGAAAATGTGTTGCTAAAGGTTGGGAAGTACTTTCTCCCAACAGACTTTGTCATTCTGGACATGGAAGAAAGTCACACTCACCCAATCATATTGGGAAGACCATTTCTAGCTACGGCCAGAGCACTTATCGATGTAGAGAAAGGGGAGCTAATATTGAGAATCCATGATGAACGACTCAGCTTCAATGTTTTCAAACTCTCACAAGAAACAGATCAAGAGGACAAGGAACTAAGCACAAATGACAATGAGACACTGAAGGACGAAACAAGCACTGAAGCACAGTCAGTTCACTCTGAGACCCCCTTAACTGACAAACAAGGAAAACAGCAATTGCCACAGCTCAAGGAGAAGTTGGAGGAACCAAAACCTCTAGAGGCAGGTGAAGACAGCATCACAATTCCTTGGAGAAAAGAGGTCACCAAGGGGAAGGCAACCTCAAAAGAAATAAAAAAGAAGGTACCAAGGAGATGGCGAAACAAGAAGATCCCTACGGAAGATTTCTCTCCAGGGGATAGAGTTGTCTCAGCTTACTTCCCAGATATTCCCCCTAATCTCCCTACTGTACCATCTCAATTACCCAAGGTCTTCACTATCAACAGAGTTCTTTCTCTGGAACATATGGAGATCATTGATCCAACCAATGGATACAAGTCCACAGCAAGAGGGGAGGACTTTAAGCACTACCAACCACCATGATGAAGGAAAAACGTCAAGCTAGTGACGCTAAAGAAGCACTTCATGGGAGGCAACCCATGTTTTATATGCTTTCAGATGATAATGAATAAGTCAATCTTTATGAGCTTCAATCCAAACTTAACAAACAATTGGTGAAAATCCTCTTATGCAGAATATAGTGAGGAACAATTTTGGTGTTCAAAGCAAACCAAGTTGCATGCTAGCCTTGGAAGCTTTGAACACAAAACCTTCATCACAATGCCTCAAACTAAGTTTGGTGTCACCCCATGGTGCCACCAAAATGCATATAAGGAACCACCAATAGTTAGTTAGTAGTTGAAATTCATAAACAAACAATCAAATCCTTTCTTTCCATTTATTCTAGCCGTAGAGTTTTAATTTTTTTATTAACTCCCTTATTTCAAATCTTTATAGGAAAGGAAAAGAAGCATGAAAAGGGATTGATGGGATAATTAAAGGGGAGACTTCGCCACTTAAAGAAGAGGGGTTACACACTTGTTCTAAAGAGGGAATACGTTGGAAAATGTTGCCATGCAACATTGAAAAAAGGGACCCTTAGAAGACTGAGCAATCCCCATCATAAAGTGATGATCCTTGTCTTCTAGCCATGCATAACCCCAACCGTCCATCAAGTGACCACTTCATCAATCTACACCCTCCATTCTCTCACAACTTCTCTATATAAACAACCCTTGTCCATACCACCCTTCATTGTCATCACACACCTTCACCAATCTTCATTTCGGTATAATACACCCCCTATTCAATTATAAATATTCTTCCTCTCACTCTCCTCATTGCCATAAAACCCTAAACAACAAAAAATCTCCATAACCTTACCACCTTCACATATTAAATCATCATTCATGGCATCTTCAAGTTCTAAGAGAAGGGAGGGGAAGGAACCCATGGAAGAACACCCATATGATGAGAAGAGATTTAGAAGCTTGCATCATGTATTGCAGTACGGGTGGATGGTTGATAAGGAAATCATTTATGAGCTGGGATTTCAAGTTAAGAAGACTGAATGCCCCGAAATCACAGAGAAGGTAGAAAGGAGAAGATGGGAGCTCCTCACTGACCCAGTCACTAAGGTGAATGCAAATCTCATAAGAGAATTTTATGCAAATGCAGTTAGGTATGATAAGAAAGATGAGTCATATACAAGCTTTGTGAGAGGAACAATGGTGGATTTTGGTCCCATGAGTGTAATGAGGGCATTGAAGCTACGGTCTATACCATTTGAAGAAGAAAGTTACCACTCAAGATTGGACAACAACCCCAATTATGACCAGCTTTTACTAGACCTTTGTGTACCAGGAGCTGACTAGGAAAGGGGTGCAGGAAATAAACCAAAGTTCATTAAGAGAACAGATCTCACCCCTGAAGCTAAGGGGTGGTTCGAGCTAGTAAGGAGGTCTATTCTCCCAGCTGCAAACAACTCGGAGGTGAATCTCGAGAGAGCAACGATGTTGCATTGTATACTCAAGGGAGGAGAAATCAAAGTTCATGAGATCATAGCTCAAGGAATTAGAAAGATGGCAGAGAAAAGTGACTCAAGAGGAACATTGGGTTACCCCAGCACCATTTACCGAATATGCAAGAAAGCTAGAGTGGTTTTTGAAGATGAGGACCCCGTTTGGATAAAGGAAGGCATTCTAATAACGGTCCGAAGGATGAATGCTGTAGCACTTCCCCTGCCTCAACGGAAGCAAAGAAAGAGGACAGCCCCTCCAGTAGTTGAAGGACAGGTCTTAGAGGGACAAGCACCACAAACCTTGGACATGCACCAATTATAGGAAGCCATTGATGGCTTATTTAGACAATATTTGGAAAGCCAAGGAGCACAGAAAGAGCTTCAACTACAGATGATGGGGCAGCAAGATGAGTGGCGAAGGCAAATGATGGAACAGCAACTAAGCCAAGGACAACAATGGGGAGAAGCATTCAACAGGATGGAACAAAGGCAAAACGAGCAACAAGAATCCACCCAGAGGCTAATCAACATCCAAGCACATCAAGGGGCACACATACATGAGATGCATCGAAGACAAATAGAACAGGCAGAACTATTGGACGAGCAAAGGGCATTCGCAGAAGGAGTTTACATGAGTCAAACAGGACATCATATAAATACTCAAGCCAGGCTCGGCTACTTAGTGGGACAGCTGCCAATATTGCATCTAGGAATAGCCAAGTATGATGAAATGAAGGATGAATTAGCACGAAAGGAAAGACAAAGGGTAGAAGAGAGTCATGAGTCAGTGAGGAAGGCACTCGAGGATTGGAAGCAAGCAAGATTGGCACGGATGCGAGGAAATGCAAGAGGGAACAGGGAGGACAAGCAAGGAAAAGAGCGTGGACACCCACAACAGTAAAAGGTGGTGGAGTTCCTTCTTTGTTCCATCTTTCTCCGTGTTTTAAATAAGGAAGATCTTGTATGAAATAGAACTTGCTTCCATGATATGTTTAAACCTTTTTCAAATCATGTTATTTTTAGTTTTTGGTATTGAAGAGAGTCTATGTGCACTGGTCTTTATGTCACTGCATCACTCCCTTGTTTACTTGTAAGCTTGTCCTTTTTTTTAAATCAAATGAAGAAGAGAATGATTGTTTTCAAAAGACCAGGGTAGAGTTCATATTGTGGAAGTGCATTCATGAATCTTTGGGGTAGTCATAAGTTAGCTAAGTTGGTTCAACCACAAGGCTTGGAGGACAACTATCTATCCTGAATACTTTGCTTTGGATACACTCATGAGACTAAGTTAATAACAAGATCCTAATAAGAGAAAAGGGAAAGAACAATGGAAGTGAAAAACAAAAGAAAAAGAGTAAGCAATAAGGCTAGGCATCAATGGTTTTAAGCTTGAGGCAAGTGTCTGTGGTGCCCCTGTGTGAGGGATCTACTTAGATGAATAAGATCTTAGGGGTGCTTTATCACTTGGTAACTTGGGTTAACTAACCTGGGATTATCAGCTGAAAATCCACTATCAAGAGTAACCCTCACTACAGAGCATTTAGTAACCCAAAGAGGTGCTGGACACCAAGGTCTCAAGAAAAGAAAATAAATAAACTATATGCCTGTGGTGTGTATGTATGGGGGAGAGACTTGAGGGAGTAAGTCCTTAGGGGTGCTTCAACACCTAGCACCTTTTTGGCCCAAATCCAAGTCCAGAAGGCACAGATCAGAGGTTATGAAGTGGGGGAATGCATCCATTCAGGAAGAGAGTCTCCAATTAGTTAATTTTCATGATTTAGATGTAGTTTTGAGGGAGAGGTTCTCTCCTCTCTCTTTTAGGATTTAGAATTAGGATTAGGATTTCTTTTGCTTTCAGGATTATCTTTTTATCAGGTTCAACATTCCTTTTTATTTATTTTCTTAATTTAATTTATGAATTCTTCTATGTTACAGATTATTCTTTGAATTAATGTTATTTGAGGTATTTCAGTTTATTATTGCTATCTTTTATTTATGTTACTGTTGCTTCCAATCTAAAGATATTTTTATTCCAGTAGATTTACTTTTCCCCTTTTGGTCTCGGTTAAGAAATCAGTAAATCGGGAGTTATCAAACTCAACATGATTGATAATTGAATTGAACTTCAATAATCCCAATCTTTCCTTAGGGATTAACTAGGATTTGAAGATCAAACTAATTAGTCACTTGACCTTTCTTTGCTTTAAGTAAAGACTAACTAAGTGGAATTAAGATTCAATCTTCATCATCATTGATAAGGATAACTAGGATAGGACTTCTAATTTCTCATACCTTGCCAAAAGTTTATTTTACAGTTATTTATTTATTTTACAGTATTTTACTTATTTTAATTGCAATTCAAATCACTTGTTCCTCATCTTCAAAACCCCGATTTACAATCTTCATAACCAATAATAAGAACATACTTCCCTACAGTTCCTTGAGAAGACGACCCGAGGTTTAAATACTTCGGTTATCAATTTTTAAGGGGTTTGTTACTTGTGACAACCAAAACATTTGTAAGAAAGGTTGATTGCTTGGTTTAGTAACTATACTTGCAACGAGAGTTTACTATAACTTCTAAACCATCAATCTTCAGTTCTTCAAAATGGCGCCGTTGCCGGGGAACTGCAATCGTGTGCCTTATTATTGGTTATTGTAAATATTTTTCTTTTACTTGTTTATTTGTCTTTATTTTCTCCTTTTACTTCCATTAGCTACTATGAATTCTCACCCCTCTCGCTTTGAGTTTGGTTCTGATATTGTTGAAAGGAGTAAAAGTTATAATAGGAACATGCATCAAGGTCAGATCAATCAAAGATGGATGGAGCCAAGAGGATCTGATCAACCCTTTAGGCAACAACACCCTCCAAGATATCATGGACAAAGACCATTCTACAATGCATACCAAGCCAATAGACATGGTGGACAACCTTGTAGTTACCAACAAGCCCCACCCTCGGCTTATAGGCCATCCTCTCAACATAACTTCGAACCACCACACTCACAAGCTCCTTTTCACCATTCACCACTATATGATCCTCATTTACCCAAATTCCAATCCAATTACTCCCAAATACCACTACTTCCCCATATACCACGTCCAAATCTATCACCCCAAGAATCAGAGGTTCACCTCAAGGAAACAGTAGATCAACTTCAAACAACCCTTCATCAACTGGAGCAGACAGTAAGTTTATTATCTTCTAGACGTTTGAACATTCAAGGACCTCCCACAGCCCCATGTGGACAATCTAAAGAAGAACGTAGCATGAAGGAGATACTAGAAACTCCAATGAACGGAATAGGGCATGACTTTGTACTGGAACAAGTCAAGGAAGCTGTCATTGTAAACGAAGAAGAGTTGGTTGAAGATTTAGGAGACGCTGAACTTCCATGGGAATCTAGAGTTATGGAGAATTCTGTTAAAAATGTTACAATTGATGCTAAGGAGGATAGTGCACAACTCCCAAAGCAAGTCTTTTATGAAGAACTAGACGGAATAATCCAAGAAGCAAGTTTCCTTGATGATGATAATCTCAAGTCAAGTTCTCCCAGTAATGAACTTGCATCAGCAAGTGAATTCTCTGAGATTGAAGACTCTTCCCCAAGTGAATACGAAGATGATGCGGAGGTAGATTTCTCTCAACCTCCCGTTTATGACTTAAGTGATGAGGAAGACATAGAAGGCTTTGATCAGGACATGGATGCAATTAAAGAAGTCTGCAAGGAAGTGAAGAAATTCACCAAAGAGCACAAGGGAGTAGAACTCACAGAACCACTGGAAACACCTATCCCAAGGCCATTACCACCCAATACAAGCTTCAAATGGGTACAATCCTTAACCTTTAGCTTTATCTTCCCACTTGAATATGGTTTGCTTGAAACAGATGGCCAGCTTAGAGCTCTCTGCGGCTTTAAGAGTAAGAGGAAAATGGCTCGCACTCAGAGCTGGTGCACAAGGTTCAATAAGGTTCCACGCTTCAACTCGAAGTGCACGGATTGGCATCATGATCAATCGAATGGATCTCGGAAAACATTTGGTCATCTTGGTGAAAATCTACTTTCTAAACCGCCCGGATGGAAAAATATAGATCAAGATGGAGGCGGATTTAAAAGCAAAGTTTGGGATCCTGGAATCTATTCTGACATTCGTCACCCCGGGAGCCTGAGAATCTGTTTGAAGCTGCTCAGAAGCTTTACATGCCTAGTTTGGGACCCCGGAGGCTGTTGGCATTCCAAACATTGGTGGAGATTTCTGGACGAATTTAAGTGCAAGCCGCCATAACAGAAAGCTCATCCAATGTCCAACTTAAGGACTTTAACTAAAAGTGCTAGGTGGGAGACAACCCACCATGGTATGGTCGTTTCTTTTTCAGTTTTATTTCGTGTTATTTATTTTTGTTTTCCTTTTCAATTGAACCTGAATATTATTCATTCGCATTGCATACTGTATAATTGCATACATGCATATAAAAAAAAGAGAAAGGGCGTGCGACGCGACCGCATCACTCATGTGATCGCGTCAGTTGCGAAAAATACTTCCCACGCATCCGCGTCATTCACGCAGCCGCGTGACCCAGAAATCGGCGTAAGGATCCAACGCCCAGAAAGTTGGGCTGGAATCGTGCGGCTGTTGTGCGTTTCGCACAAAATGACCCACGCGATCGCGTCCTTGACGCGATCGCGTCACTTGCACAACACCAATCCCACGCGACAGCGTTCGCGACGCGATCGCGTTGCGAGGATTGAACAACACCCCAAAGGAGACAGAGAGTTGCGCTGAAACGACGCTGGAATTGCGCATTTAGCACAATTTCCAGCGACGCCGTCGCATGCCTCACGCGACCACGTCATTCACCCTTTTCCCCATTCTATGCGACCGCATCACTCACGCGATCGCGTCAACTCCCATTCCACCCCAGCCACGCGACCGCGTGCTCCACGCGATTGCGTGGAGTCAAATTCGATAACCCCCCCAGTCACGCGAACCCTACCCATTCGCGCCCCCCAGCCCCTTCTCATTCCTTTCTTCTCTCCAACCAACCACCACCAACTTCCAGCCACTACCACCGACCACCGCCACCCCCGTCGACCACCCAGAACCCACCGCCACGCCAACCCCCTTCTCCCTTTCCCCTCTTTCTTCTTCTTATTTCCTCTTCTTCCCTCCACCACCACTGCCCCCTCTGCGACCGCCACACCCACCGCGCCGCCGTCACCGCCGCGCATCCAACCGCCACCAACGCCCCTTTCCCTTCCTTCCTCCTACCCACATTACCCCCCAAACCCCCAAAACCCCCTGCCTCCGAACAGCCCTCACCGCCGCACAACCACCATCAACCACCACGTCAGCCGCCACCACCACCATCCCCCAGCCACCTCTCTACCCCACCTTCTTTCATACGCCTTCCAGGTTCCGCCAAACGCCACCTTTCTTTCAATTCCTAGTTAATTACATATTTTTCTGTTTATGTTCCTATTTAGGCTAGTTAGATATGCATGTTGTAGTGGATTCTAGGTGGTTAGGTAGCCTAGGATGTGGTTAGTGGATTTAGGCCTGATTAATTGCGCTGTTCTTGCTACCTGTTTTATTAATTTTGCAATTCTGCTGTTACTGTTAATATTGTTCATATGCTGTAATTTCTTATTTCCTGCTGCTCTTTACACTGCTTTTCCGTGTTCATATTCCTTATATGTAATTGTAGCTATATTTTTGTTTCATATGAACTGTCCTGCTTACTGTTTAATTTCCGGGAACATCCACTTTTAGCCGAAATGCTGCCCAATTTTCTGTAAACTATTTTGTTTCCATTCATGTCTTGGTTTTGGCACTTTGAACTCTGCTTTACTTTGCCTTTACCAAACCACTTCATGAATACCAGGGCAAGCTTTCTTATTCTTTTTGATTTCCTGGTTCATAATCTGCATTTTTGTTGTTTAACTTCCACTTTTTGATTCATCATCAACCTGATTCCCTTGTTTGGATATGAGTTAACTGTAGCTTCTAATTGAGAATGCTTGTTACTTAGAAAATGATCATCATTCCACTTACTCTAACCCACCTTTTACTAATTCACAAATTTTAACTTCCTAAACTCTTTTTTTTTCATTCCTAACCTACTTACCTTTCAAAATATCTTTATTGGTTTTTCACTATTCTCTTTAACCTTCTAACCAAGGCATAATGATACATTTTCCTAATTAACATGATTTCTAATACATTTTGGATTGTGAATTTTCTTCTCAGTTTTCTAATTCCTATACAATCCTTAATGCACATTTACTTAACTCATTTTCATTACTCCACTGATCCTTTGCCATTATATGCTTATTTTGTGATTTGCCTACTTGTTTTCCTGTTTTTATTATATCCTGGTTTTCTGTTTTTCAGGATGTCTGACACCCAAAGAAAAGGAAAGGGAAAGGCAACAACTGGCAAACGGAAAAGAGGAGAATCTTCCATGTCCATCCTGGACATCATGCATGATGACTCCTGGCGGGAGAAACACTTTACCCCGCAGGAGAAGGCTGACCAGCTACTCCCTGCTACTGATCCCATTAAGTTTGCAAACCGATACTGTGAGCTAAAGTATCCGGTGTTTGCAACCTCCAGGAACCTGTACCTGGAGAGGACTCTGAAGATCCCAGAAGAACTCCAGCAATACACCTCTGATCAGATCAAACAAAGAGGCTGGTTCTTTCTGGAGAGAAACCTGACTGAGGTCAATGCATCTTGGGTAAGGGAATTTTACTGCAATTATTTCAAAACTTCCCTAGATGCAGTAAACCTAAGAGGGAAGTAGATACTGGTCACTGAAGAGGTCATAGAGGATGTTCTAAAGCTCCTGCCTAAATCCAATCAACCAGATGGTTATCAATAGGCTGAGGAGGACATGCGCTTCATGAAATTTGACTGGGATGCCGTCAAGGCAAGGATCGCCCTTGACCCGACTGTTCCATGGGTCATGGGTCAGAACACCACCATGCCTAAGGGAATTAAGTGGGCATACTTGAATCATGAGGCTCGGCTATGGCATCAGATCCTAAGCAACTTTATTATGCCGAGTACTCATGAGACGGAGCTACCTGCCGCTATGATCACCCTCCTACAGCTACCCCTGCCACCACCACTGCACCTCCACCTGCCTCAGAGCCAGTTTATCACTTAGTGCACTGCCTGTTTCAGCAGCTAGACCAGATGGAGCGCCGCAACCGGCGGCAATACGAGAGATCTGAGCGTCGCAGCAACCGACGCTATGAGCACCTGAAGCTGATGATCCGTTCTGGCAGCGACATCCCTTCCGAGCCTGACACCACATCAGAGCCATCTGAGGAGGAGGCGGATGATTACAAGGCGGAGACCCATCCACAGAGCAAGGCTGCGCAAGCAGGCACGGAGCAGGCTGCATCACAGCAGGAGGCCCCACCTCAGATTCAGGCTGTAAACCCAGAGATCCCTATTCAGTCAGCACCTCCTTTGCAGCAAGCAGATCCTCAGACCACCACCACAGAGACCCTAGCTACCCATCCTTCCAGTGATGACACCCCTTCACACCCTGCTTGAGTGAGCATCAGGGACGATGCTTCATATTAAGTGTAGGGAGGTCGCCATCTCTGGCTATATTTTTTGGTGAACCACTACAGACTCTTTTTACTTTATTATTTTTCTGTATTTTTCTCTTTATTTCTATTTTTATTTTCTCAGTACATATACATTGCTATTTTCATGTATTTTTACTATATTTCTGCATGTTGCACTTTACTTCATGTTTTAGCCATTTAGTTTAGTTGCAATTCTAACTTATTAGTTATAGAAAATGTGGCTTAATTAGTATAGTTTACCCTTTTTAGCATAAGATAGCTTAGTTTAAATTAAAAATATAAAAAGGAAGTAAACTAGAGACTTTAACAGAATAAAAACAACCCAACCCACACCTTGTATATATAGCATTACATGTTAGTTAGTTAACAACATTTCATCAAGGAGAAAAACTAGAACTTTAAAGCTACCTTAAGATTTACATTGAGAATAAGGGGAACTCTTAATTTTTACTTGCTTGACATATATAACTGATATATGATTTTTGAGTTAGAGAACACACAGCCTGTGAGTTTTGAGCTTAATTGTATGGTTACATTTAAACCATAATTTTTTTCCTGTGTGTTCCGCCCTTCTTATTTATTCTGGTGTTCTTTACTTTGTTTTAATCTATATGTCCGATTGTAGAATATAGATACATACCAAGAAAGTGATTGAGGCCATTGTTTGATTCTAGCTCACTATTCCCAAATTAGCCTACCTTTTACATCACCCTTGTTAGTCCCCTTGAGCCTTTAAAACCCCTCTTGTTTTATAGCCACATTACTAGCCTTAAGTAGAAAAACAAAATAAAAATCCCAAGTTGAATCCTTGATTAGCTTAAGATAGAAATTGTGTATTGTGTAAGTGTGGGAACCTTATGGGAACATGGATGATAAAAACAAAGGGTAGAAAGTTAAAAAGAATAAAATAATTCAAAATAAAAGTTTTGGGAAGCATGCTCATGTGAAATCAAAATAATTGAATGACCATGTGCATTAAAAAAAAAGTTTCAGTATTTGAATAAAGGGGATACAAAAGAATTCCCCAAATACAAAATAAAGCAAATGCACATAGGACAAAATTAAAACTAATGCATGAGCATGTAACATAAAAAGTGGGAAAAATATGGGAAATAGGTAAAGAAGCTTTGCTTTACAAATTATGTATGTTAGGTGAGATCTTAGATTAATCAAGGATTCACTTAATTAGCTCACTTAGCCTTATACATACACCCTTACCTTTACCTTGGCCCCATTACAACCTTACTTAAAGACCTCATGATTTTTGTATGCCTATATTATATAATTATTGATTGGTTAGATGAAGAACAAAGTTATAGAAAATAAGGATAAAAAGAAGAATAGAGTGATTAATCCAATAAACACTGAGTGACTAGAGAGTCAACACAAAATCCAGTGAGAGTTCAATAGCTCATCAACATATATCTTTGCTTAAATTGCTAATTGTCTTGCAAGTTTGTAAAATATTTTTTTCTTTCCCATCTCAATTGTAAAAGTGCTTTATCATTATCCAAGGTTTGGCTATGCATATATGATTCCTTGAGAATGTGAATTAATTTAACTACATGTAAGTTTTATATACAAGTGAATAAAAATTAGAATTGCATGATTCATTTAGGTAATTGCATTTAGAATAGATTGCATTGCATGAGATACAACCACTTCAACTTTACCTTACTCTTTGTCTTGGATTTAGCATGAGGACATGCTATTGTTTAAGTGTGGGAAGGTTGATAAACCCATATTTTATGATATATTTTGTGCCTAATTTAAGTGATTTATTCAATCATTCACTCACTTATTCATGTTAATTGCATGGTTTTACTTTTCCTTCCTTATTATGTGAAGTATGTGAAAAAACATGTTTCCTATGCTTTAAAAGTAATTATTTTAATTACCCTTTACTTCCATTCGATGCCGTGATTCGTGTGTTGAGTAGTTTCAGATCTTCTAAGGCAGGAATGACTTAAAGGATGAAAAGGGAACATACAAAAATGGAAGGAAAGCACAAAACGGAGTTTTTGAAGAAACTGGCAGTGACGCGATTGCATGGACGACGCGACCGCATGCCAGCCCGAAATGGTAGTGACGCGACCACGTGAATGACGCGATCGCGCGCCTTGAGCGAAACGTATATGACGCGGACGCATGATTGAAGCGACCGCGTGACAAGGAAAACTCCAAATGACGCGACCGCGTGACCCACGCGGACGCGTGACAGAGGCTACACACCAGAAAATACAGAAAATGTTCCCAGCGATTTATGAGGCCCTTTTTAGCCCAAATCCAAGTCCAGAAGGCACAGATCAGAGGTTATGAAGTGGGGGAATGCATCCATTCAGGAAGAGAGTCTCCAATTAGTTACTTTTCATGATTTAGATGTAGTTTTGAGGGAGAGGTTCTCTCCTCTCTCTTTTAGGATTTAGAATTAGGATTAGGATTTCTTTTGCTTTCAGGATTATCTTTTTATCAGGTTCAACATTCTTTTTTATTTATTTTCTTAATTTAATTTATGAATTCTTCTATGTTACAGATTATTCTTTGAATTAATGTTATTTGAGGTATTTCAGTTTATTATTGCTTTCTTTTATTTATGTTATTGTTGCTTCCAATCTGAAGACATTTTTATTCCAGTAGATTTACTTTTCCCCTTTTGGTCTCGGTTAAGAAATCAGTAACTCAGGAGTTATCAAACTCAACATGATTGATAATTGTTATCTTTGCTAATTGAATTGATCTTCAATAATCCCAATCTTTCCTTAGGGATTAACTAGGATTTGAAGATCAAACTAATTAGTCACTTGACCTTTCTTTGCTTTAAGTAAAGACTAACTAAGTGGAATTAAGATTCAATCTTCATCATCATTGATAAGGATAACTAGGATAGGACTTCTAATTTCTCATACCTTGCCAAAAGTTTATTTTACAGTTATTTATTTATTTTACAGTCTTTTACTTATTTTAATTGCAATTCAAATCACTTGTTCCTCATCTTCAAAACCCCGATTTACAATCTTCATAACCAAGAATAAGAACAAACTTCCCTGCAGTTCCTTGAGAAGACGACCCGAGGTTTAAATGCTTCGGTTATCAATTTTTAAGGGGTTTGTTACTTGTGACAACCAAAATGTTTGTAAGAAAGGTTGATTGCTTGGTTTAGTAACTATACTTGCAACGAGAGTTTACTATAACTTCTAAACCATCAATCTTCAGTTCTTCACTGGCACCTCTGTCTCATGAGTGCTTGGCATCACATAGTTACTCATAATCTGCTGCCAAAGCCAAGCCTCATCATTCAGATAAATGATATTAGTTCCTTTGGGGGCCACTGCGGACTTGCCCATGACCCAGGGAACAGTAGGATCAATAGCAATTCTCTGCTTTACTGCGTCCCAGTCAAATCTCATGAATCTCATATCTTTCTCAGCTTTTTGGTAACCATCTGCCTGATCTGACTTAGGCTGAAGTTGGAGGATTTCTTCAAGTGCCTTCTCAGTAACCAGTATCTGCTTTCCTCTGAGTTGGACCGCATCCAGGGATGTTTTGAAGTAGTTGCAATAAAATTCTCTGACCCAGGATGAGTTTACTTCTGTCAGGTTCCTTTCCAAGAAGAACCAACCTCTCTATTTAATTTGTTCCAAAGTATATTGTTTGAGTTCTTCTGGAATTTTGAGGGTCCTTTCCAGGTATAGGTTCCTGGAAGAGGCAAAAACTGGATACTTTAGCTCACGGTATCTGTTGGTAAACTTGACAGGGTCTGTGGCAGGTAGTAGCTAGTCAGCCTTTTCCTGCGGGGTAAAGTTTTTCTCCCGCCAGGAATCGTCGTGGAGGATATCCAAAATAGAGGCAGAGGATTCTCCTCTTTTCCTTTTGCCAGTAGTTGCTTTACCCTTTCCCTTACTTTTGGGATTAAACATCCTGAAAAGCAGAAGTTGCAGGATATAGTTTAAAAACTAAAATAGGAAAACAGGTAAGCAAATAGGATTTATCAATATAGGTATAAAGGCAAAAGAGAAATAAAAGCATGAGATGAGTTAAATATAAGTAAATTTTGGACTGTATACAAGTAAAAGGTCTGAGAGTAAAAATCACAATCTAAAATATATGATATGTGGAATTCTTGTTAATTAGGAAAAATAGTAATCATGCCTTGAGTTAGAAAGTTTAAGTAGTTAGGTAAAAAGAAAAGTTAGGAAGTTAAAGCAGTTAGTAAGTAAAAAGAAAGTTAAAGTAAGTGGCATGATAATGGGTTTCCTAGTTAACAATAAATTCACAAACTTGAAGAACAATCAACTCATATTCAAGCAAAGATTTCAGTTTATTGATGATAATTTATAAAATTTGCAAAATGAAAAAGAAATCATCAATAATGCAATTTAGTAATCCGAGAACCAGAACGAGTGAGAATGCAAGCCCATTCATTCATGAATTGGCTAGCTTGAAACCAAATAGCGCAAAACTTGAAATTGCCAAAACCAATTCATGAATGGGAGTTGAGTGAAACAATTTGCTGAAAAAAAAATTGGGCAGCATTCCGGTTAAAATTGGATGTTTCCAGGTAATAAACAATAGCAAAAAAAGTTCATATGATAATAAGGAAATGCAGAAAAGAGTAATAAATAGTAATTCTCATGAATTCAATTTAAACAAAACTCAATTTGCATCAAGGAATAGTAAGGGATAGCATATGAACAACATTATCATCACAGCATATTCGAAATTGCGAAACAGATTAAACAATTAACAAGAACGATGCAATTAGCAGGCCTAAATCCACTAACCACATCCTAGCTACCTAACCACCTAAAGTCCACTACAATCATGCATCTCTAACTATCCTAATTTGAACAGAAACTGAAAAATATTCAACTAACTAACTGACTGATAGAGGAATTGGTGTTCGGCGAAACCTGGTGTGTAGAGGAACAAATGTATGGATCAGAGAGGTAGTAAGGTTGTGGTGGTAATGGCTGTGACGCGACGACAATGGAAGGCGGCGCGGTGGCAATGGAAGGCGGCGCGGCGGCGGTCCGTGGTGGAGGCAGAGGCAGTTTGGTGGTTGTGAGTGGATAAGGGTTAAGGGGGGAAGCAGAGAAGAAGAAGGGTGAGGGTTATGGTGGTTAGGGGGTGTGGTGGTCGGCGGTTCTGGGTGGGTGGCGCGGTGGTGGTGGCTCGGTGATGGGACGGCAGTGGGTGAAAGGGGTGGAAGAGAGGGGGAAAGAAGAAGAGAAAGAAGAGAAGAAGAGGGGGTTTCGACGAGGGTGGCACGGCGGTCGGGATGGCGGCACGGCGGTCGGGATGGCAGCGCGGCGGTCGGAGCTGGATGGATGGGAGTGGTGTTGGTTGGGGGATGGGAGACGAGAGAGTGCAGAGGGGGAGGGAGAAGAAGTGTGACGCGAAGGGGTAGGTGATGAGCGGATAATTTATACGCTTTTTGACATTGTTTTTAGTATGTTTTTAGTAGGATCTAGTTACTTTTAGGGATGTTTTTAATAGATTTTGTGTTAAATTCACTTTTCTGGATTTTACTATGAGTTTGTGTGTTTTTCTGTGATTTCAGGTATTTTCTGGCTGAAATTGAGGGACTTGAGCAGAAATCAGATTCAGAGGTTGAAAAAGGACTGCTGATGCTGTTGGATTCTGACCTCCCTGCACTCAAAGTGGATTTTCTGGAGCTACAGAACTCAAAATGGTGCGCTTCCAATTGCGTTGGAAAGTAGACATCCAGGGCTTTCCAGCAATATATAATAGTCCATACTTTGGCCAAGAATTGACGACGTAAACTGGCGTTCAACGCCAGCTTTCTACCCAAATCTGGCGTCCAGCGCCAGAAAAGGATCCAAAACCAGAGTTGAACGCCCAAACTGGCACAAAAACTGGCGTTCAACTCCACAAATGGCCTCTGCACGTGCAACACTCAGGCTCAGCCCAAACACACACCAAGTGGGCCCCGGAAGTGGATTTATGCATCAACTACTTACTTCTGTAAACCCTAGTAGCTAGTTTATTATAAATAGGACCTCTTACTATTGTATTAGACATCTTTGGATCCTGGATTGTATTTTGATCCTGTGATCACGCTTTAGGGGGCTGGCCATCTCGGCCATGCCTGGACCTTCACTTATGTATTTTCAACGGTAGAGTTTCTACACTCCATAGATTAAGGTGTGGAGCTCTGCTGTTCCTCAAAGATTAATGCAAAGTACTTCTATTTTCTATTCAATTCATCTTATTTCGCTTCTAAGATATCCATTTGCACCCAAGAACGTGATGAAGGTGATGATTATGTGTGACGCTCATCATCCTTCCCCCTTATGAATGCGTGCCTGACAAACACTTCTGTTCTACATGAATTAAGCTAGAATGAGTATCTCTTAGATCTCCTAACAGGAATCTTCGTGGCGTAAGCTAGAATGATGGCGGCATTCAAGAGAATCCAGAAGGTCTAAACCTTGTCTGTGGTATTCTGAGTAGGATTCAATGATTGAATGACTGTGACGAGCTTCAAACTCGCGAGTGCTGGGCGTTAGTGACAGACGCAAAAGGAGGGTGAATCCTATTCCAGCATGATCGAGAACCGACAGATGAATAGCCATGCCGTGACAGGGTACGTGAGCATATTATTCACTGAGAGGAGGGGATGTAGCCACTGACAACGGTGATGCCCTTACATACAGCCAGCCATGGAAAGGAGTAAGACTGATTGGATGAAGATAGCAGGAAAGCAGAGGTTCAGAGGAACGAAAAGCATCTCCATTCGCTTATCTGAAATTCCTACCAATGATTTACATAAGTATCTCTATCCCTATTCTATTATTTATTATTCGAAAACTCCATGATTATTTTATATCCGCCTGACTGAGATTTACAAGGTGACCATAGCTTGCTTCATACCAACAATCTCCGTGGGATTCGACCCTTACTCACGTAAGGTATTACTTGGACGACCCAGTGCACTTGCTGGTTAGTTGTATCGAAGTTGTGACAATTATGAATTAAGATCAAAGCACCAAGCTTTGGAGCCATTACCAGGGATTGTTCGAGCCTGGACATCACAATTTCGTGCACCAAGTTTTTGGCGCCGTTGCCGGGGATTGTTCGAGTTTGGACAACTAACGGTTCATCTCGTTGCTCAGATTAGGTAATTTTCTTTTTGTTTTCTTTTCAAAAAAATTTTTCAAAAACCTTTCAAAAATTCCTCACTTGTTTTCGAAAAAAAAAAAATTTTACTAAAAATAATGTTTTCAAAAATAAATTATTCTATGACTTCAAAATTTTTAAGAATGAATTCTAGTGTTTCATGAAGCATGTTGAAGCCTATCTGGCTGTAAAGCCATACCCAAACTGCTTTGGGATTGGCTAATCACTTCAGTGGAGTCATGCCCAATCCTTCTGGATAGGGTATGTCAGGCTTGTCATGTCTGAATTACACTCATATTTTTATTAAAGCTTGGCTGGCTATTAAGCCTTGCCTGACCCTTTGATTGGAGCTTTAAGACTAACATGGCAAGATTCCTGGAATTCATATTAAAAATTTTGAAATCCTTATTTTTATTTTTCACAATAATTTTCGAAAAAAAAATAATAAATAAAAATACAAAAAAATTAGAAAATCATAAAAATCAAAAATATTTTTGTGTTTCTTGTTTGAGTCTTGAGTCATGTTATAAGTTTGGTGTCAATTGCATATGCATCTTGCATTTTTTCGAAAATATCATGCATTCATAGTGTTCTTCGTGATCTTCAAGTTGTTCTTGGTAAGTCTTCTTGTTTGATCTTGATGATTTTTTGTTTTGTGTCTTTTCATGTTTATCATATGCATTCTTGAATTCTTAGTGCGTAAGCATTAAAGAATTCTAAGTTTGGTGTCTTGCATGTTTTCTTTGCATTAAAAATTTTTCAAAATTGTGTCTATGATGTTCATCTTGACATTCAAAGTGTTCTTGGTGTTCATCTTGACATTCATAGCATTCTTGCATGCATCACATGTTTTGATCTAAAAATTTCATGCATTGCATAATTTTCACGTTTTCATAAAAATTCAAAAAAAAATCAAAAAAATATCTTCCCCTTTTTCTCTCATCAAATTCGAAAATTTGAGTTGACTTTTTCAAAAATTTTTAAAATCAAGTTGTTTCTTATGAGTCAAATCAAATTTTCAATTTGAAAATCTTATCTTTTTCAAAATTCAAAATCTTTTTCAAAATTCATGATTATTTTCGAAAATTCCAAAAAAATAATTTTCAAAAACCTTTTTCTTATTTTATATCATAATTTTCGAAAATAACATAATCAATTAAAGTTTTGATTCAAAAATTTGAAGTTTGTTACTTGCTTGTTAAGAAAGATTCAAACTTTAAGTTCTAGAATCATATCTTGTGATTTCTTATGAATCAAGTCATTAATTGTGATTTTAAAAATCAAATCTTTTTCAAAAACTAATTTCTATCATATCTTTTCAAAAAAATATCTTCTTATCTTATCTTTTTCAAAATTTGATTTCAAAATATCTTCTCTAACTTCCCAACTTCTTATCTTTTCAAATTTGTTTCAACTAACTAACTAACTTTTTGTTTGTTTCTTAACTTTTTCAAAACTACCTAACTAACTCTCTCTCTCTAATTTTCGAAAATATCTTCTCTCTTTTTCAAAAATTTCTTTTTTATTAACTAATTATTTTTATTTTTTATTTAAAAAAAAATTTTCGAAAAAAATACTAACCTTTTTCAAAAACTATTTTCAAAAATCACTAACTCTTTTTCAAAAATTGTTTTCAAAAATTCACTTCCCCCTCTCATCTTCTTCTATTTGTTTATTGATATACTAACATCTTTCCTTCAACTCTCCAAAAATCCGAACCCCCTCTCTCTCTGAGTTCAGATTTTCTTCCCTTCTTTTCTTCTACTAACACAAGGATCCCTATACCGTGGTGTAAAGGATCCATATTATTATTACTATTTTTTCTGTGCCATCTTCTTTGTCATATGAGCAGGAGCAAGGACAAAAACATTCTTGTTAAAGCAGATCCAGAACCTGAAAGGACTCTGAAAAAAAAAATTAAGAGAAGCTAAAATACAACAATCCAGAGATAACCTTTCAGAAATTTTCGAACAGGAAAAGGAGATGGCGGCCGAAAATAATAATAATATAAGGAAGATGCTTGGTGACTTCACTGCACCTAATTCCAATCTACATGGAAGAAGCATCTCCATTCCTGCCATTGGAGCAAACAACTTTGAGCTGAAACCTCAATTAGTTTCTCTGATGCAGCAGAACTGCAAGTTTCATGGACTTCCATCTGAAGATCCTTTTCAGTTCTTGACTGAATTCTTGCAGATATGTGATACTGTTAAGACAAATGGAGTAGATCCTGAAGTCTACAGGCTCATGCTTTTCCCTTTTGCTGTAAGAGACAGAGCTAGATTATGGTTGGATTCTCAACCCAAAGACAGCCTGAACTCTTGGGATAAGCTGGTCATGGCTTTCTTAGCCAAGTACTTTCCTCCTCAAAAGCTGAGCAAGCTTAGAGCTGATGTTCAAACCTTCAGACAAAAAGAAGGTGAATCCCTCTATGAAGCTTGGGAAAGATACAAACAGTTGACCAAAAAGTGTCCTTCTGACATGCTTTCAGAATGGACCATCCTGGATATATTCTATGATGGTTTATCTGAGCTATCAAAGATGTCACTGGACACCTCTGCAGGTGGATCCATTCACCTAAAGAAAACGCCTGCAGAAGCTCAAGAACTCATTGACATGGTTGCTAATAACCAGTTCATGTACACTTCTGAAAGGAATCCTGTAAGCAATGGGACGCCTATGAAGAAGGGAGTTCTTGAAGTTGATACTCTGAATGCCATATTGGCTCAGAATAAAATATTGACTCAGCAAGTCAATATGATCTCTCAGAGTCTACATGGAATGCAAGCTGCATCCAACAGTACTCAAGAGGCTTCTTATGAAGAAGAAGCCTATGATCCTGAGAACCCTGCAATAGCAGAGGTAAATTACTTAGGTGAACCTTATGGAAACACCTATAACTCAACATGGAGAAATCATCCAAATTTCTCATGGAAGGATCAAAAGCCCCAACAAGGCTTTAATAATGGTGGAAGAAACAGGTTTAGCAATAGCAAGCCTTTCCCATCATCAACTCAGCAACAGACAGAGAACTCTGAACAAAATGCTTCTAATTTAGCAAATCTAGTCTCTGATCTATCTAAGGCCACTGTAAGTTTCATGAATGAAACAAGGTCTTCCATTAGAAATTTGGAAGCACAAGTGGGCCAGCTGAGCAAAAGGATCACTGAAATCCCTCCTAGTACTCTCCCAAGTAATACAGAAGAGAACCCAAAAGGAGAGTGCAAGGCCATTGACATAAGTGCCATGGACGAACCTGTGAGGAGAGGAGAGGATGTGAATCCCAAGGAGGAAGACCTCCTGGGACGTCCAGTGACCAATAAGGAGCTTCCCTCTGAGGAACCAAAGGACTCTGAGGCTCATCTAGAGACCATAGAGATTCCATTGAACCTCCTTATGCCCTTCATGAGCTCTGATGAGTATTCCTCTTCTGAAGAGAATGAGGATGTTACTGAAGAGCAAACTGCCAAGTTTCTTGGTGCAATCATGAAGCTGAATGCCAAATTGTTTGGCATTGATGCTTGGGAAGTTGAACCTCCCTTGTTCATCAATGAACTAAGTGATCTGGATCAACTGACATTGCCTCAGAAGAGACAGGATCCTGGAAAGTTCATAATACCCTGTACCATAGGCACCATGATCTTTAAGGCTCTGTGTGACCTTGGTTCAGGAATAAACCTCATGCCCCTCTCTGTAATAGAGAAACTGGGAATCTATGGGGTGCAAGCTGCTAAAATCTCATTAGAGATGGCAGACAGCTCTAGAAAACAGGCTTATGGACAAGTAGAGGACGTGTTAGTAAAGGTTGAAGGCCTTTACATCCCTGCTGATTTCATAGTCCTGGATACTGGAAAGGAAGAGGATGAATCCATCATCCTAGGAAGACCTTTCCTGGCCACAGCAAGAGCTGTGATTGATGTTGACAGAGGTGAAATATTCCTTCAATGGAATGAGAACTCCCTTGTGTTTAAAACTCAAGGATCTCCCTCTGCAACCATGGGGAGGAAGCAGAAAAAGCTTCTCTCCAAGCAGAGTCAACCAGAGCCCCCACAGTCAAACTCTAAGTTTGGTGTTGGGAGGCCACAACCAAACTCTAAGTTTGGTGTTGAACTCCCATATCCAAACTCTAAGTTTGGTGTTGGAGAGTCTCAACAAAGCTCTGCACATCTGTGAGGCTCTATGAGAGCCCACTGTCAAGCTATTGACATTAAATAAGCGCTTGTTGGGAGGCAACCCAATGTTTATCTAATTCTTATTTTTATTGTTTTTCATGTTTTCTTAGGTTCATGATCATGTGGAGTCACAAAATAAACAAAAAATTCAAAAACGGAATCAAAAACAGCAGAAGAAAAATCACACCCTGGAGGAGCATCTGTCTGGCGTTCAAACGCCAGAACAGAGCATAGTTCTGGCGCTGAACGCCCAGAATGGGAGCATCCTGGCGCTGAACGCCCAGAACAAGCATGGTTCTGGCGTTCAACGCCAGAAATGGCAGCAAATGGGCGTTGAACGCCCAAAATGGGCACCAACCTGGCGCTGAACGCCCAGAGTTGTGTGCAAGGGCATTTTGCATGCCTAAATTGGTGTAGGGATGTAAATGCCTTGACACCTCAAGATCTGTGGACCTCACAGGATCACCTCAGGATCTGTGGACCCCACAGGATCCCCACCTACCTCCACTCACTCTCTTCTCTCTTCTCAATCATCCTCTATTCCCAATAAACACTCTTCCCTAATTAACCCTTTACCACTCACATCCAAACACCCACTTTCCTTCAAAATTCAACATCTCTTTCCCACCCAATCCCACCCATATGGCCGAATACACATCTCCCTCCATCTCCTCCATATCTTCTTCTTATTCTTCTATTCTTTCTTCTTTTGCTCGAGGGCGAGCAACATTCTAAGTTTGGTGTGATAAAAGCATAGCTTTTTTGTTTTTTCCATAACCATTGATGGCACCTAAGGCCAGAGAAACCTCTAGAAAGAGGAAAGGGAAGACAAAAGCTTCCATCAAGGGTCTATAGCTCAGTGGTAGAACATTTGACTACAAATCAAGAGATCCCTGAGATACCTCAGGGGATACATTTTCTTCCACACAATTATTGGAAGCAACTAAGGGTGGAACATCAAGAGCACTCCATCATCCTTCATGAAATCAGAGAAGATCTAAAAGCAATGAAGGAGGAGCAACAAAGACAAGGAAGAGACATAGAAGAGCTCAAGGACATCATTGGTTCCTCAAGAAGGAAACGCCACCATTACTAAGGTGGATTCATTCCTTGTTCTTATTTCTTCTGTTTTTCGTTTTCTATGTTATGTGCTTATCTGTGTTTGTGTCTTCATTACATGATCATTAGTAGTTAGTAACTATGTCTTAAAGTTATAAATGTCCTATGAATCCATCACCTCTCTTAAATGAAAAATGTTTTAATTCAAAAGAACAAGAAGTACATGAGTTTCGAATTTATCCTTGAACTTAGTTTAATTATATTGATGTGGTGACAATGCTTCTTGTTTTCTGAATGTATGCTTGAACAGTGCATATGTCTTTTGAAGTTGTTGTTTAAGAATGTTAAATATGTTGGCTCTTGAAAGAATGATGACTAGGAGACATGTTATTTGATAATCTGAAAAATCATAAAAATGATTCTTGAAGCAAGAAAAAGCAGCAAAGAACAAAGCTTGCAGAAAAAAAATAGGCGAAAAAAAAAATAGAAAGAAAAAGAAAAAGCAAGCAGAAAAAGCCAAAGCTCTTAAAACCAAGAGGCAAGAGCAAAAAGCCAATAACCCTTAAAACCAAAAGGCAAGGGCAATTAAAAAGGATCCCAAGGCTTTGAGCATCAGTGGATAGGAGGGCCTAAAGGAATAAAATCCTGGTCTAAGCGGCTAAACCAAGCTGTCCCTAACCATATGCTTGTGGCGTGTAGGTGTCAAGTGAAAACTTGAGACTGAGCGGTTAAAGTCAAGGTCCAAAGCAAAAAAGAGAGTGTGCTTAAGAACCCTGGACACCTCTAATTGGAGACTTTAGCAAAGCTGAGTCACAATCTGAAAAGGTTCACCCAGTTATGTGTCTGTGGCATTTATGTATCCGGTGGTAATACTGGAAAACAAAATGCTTAGGGCCACGGCCAAGACTCATAAAGAAGCTGTGTTCAAGAATCATCATACTGAACTAAGAGAGTCAATAACACTATTCGAAATCTGAAGTTCCTATAGATGCCAATCATTCTGAACCTCAATGGATAAAGTGAGATGCCAAAACTATTCAAGAGGCAAAAAGCTATAAGTCCCGCTCATATGATTGAAGCTCTGTTTCATTGATAGTTTGGAATTTATAGTATATTCTATTCTTTTTATCCTATTTTGATTTTCAGTTGCTTGGGGACAAGCAACAATTTAAGTTTGGTGTTGTGATGAGCGGATAATTTATACGCTTTTTGACATTGTTTTTAGTATGTTTTTAGTAGGATCTAGTTACTTTTAGGGATGTTTTTAATAGATTTTGTGTTAAATTCACTTTTCTGGACTTTACTATGAGTTTGTGTGTTTTTCTGTGATTTCAGGTATTTTCTGGCTGAAATTGAGGGACTTGAGCAGAAATCAGACTCAGAGGTTGAAAAAGGACTGCTGATGCTGTTGGATTCTGACCTCCCTGCACTCAAAGTGGATTTTCTGGAGCTACAGAACTCAAAATGGCGCGCTTCCAATTGCGTTGGAAAGTAGACATCCAGGGCTTTCCAGAAATATATAATAGTTCATACTTTGACCAAGAATTGATGACGTAAACTGGTGTTCAACGCCAGCTTTCTACCCAAATCTGGCGTCCAGCGCCAGAAAAGGATCCAAAACCAGAGTTGAACGCCCAAACTGGCACAAAAACTGGCGTTCAACTCCACAAACGGCCTCTGCACGTGCAACACTCAGGCTCAGCCCAAACACACACCAAGTGGGCCCCGGAAGTGGATTTATGCATCAACTACTTACTTCTGTAAACCCTAGTAGCTAGTTTATTATAAATAGGACCTCTTACTATTGTATTAGACATCTTTGGATCCTGGATTGTATTTTGATCCTGTGATCACGCTTTAGGGGGCTGGCCATCTCGGCCATGCCTGGACCTTCACTTATGTATTTTTAACGGTAGAGTTTCTACACTCCATAGATTAAGGTGTGGAGCTCTGCTGTTCCTCAAAGATTAATGCAAAGTACTTCTGTTTTCTATTCAATTCATCTTATTTCACTTCTAAGATATCCATTCGCACCCAAGAACGTGATGAAGGTGATGATTATGTGTGACGCTCATCATCCTTCCCCCTTATGAACGCGTGCCTGACAAACACTTCTGTTCTACATGAATTAAGCTAGAATGAGTATCTCTTAGATCTCCTAACAGGAATCTTCGTGGCGTAAGCTAGAATGATGGCGGCATTCAAGAGAATCCGGAAGGTCTAAACCTTGTCTGTGGTATTCTGAGTAGGATTCAATGATTGAATGACTGTGACGAGCTTCAAACTCGCGAGTGCTGGGCGTTAGTGACAGACGCAAAAGGAGGGTGAATCCTATTCCAGCATGATCGAGAACCGACAGATGAATAGCCGTGCCGTGACAGGGTGCGTGAGCATATTATTCACTGAGAGGAGGGGATGTAGCCACTGACAACGGTGATGTCCTTGCATACAGCCAGCCATGGAAAGGAGTAAGACTGTTTGGATGAAGATAGCAGGAAAGCAGAGGTTCAGAGGAACGAAAAGCATATCCATTCGCTTATCTGAAATTCCTACCAATGATTTACATAAGTATCTCTATCCCTATTCTATTATTTATTATTCGAAAACTCCATGATTATTTTATATCCGCCTGACTGAGATTTACAAGGTGACCATAGCTTGCTTCATACCAACAATCTCCGTGGGATTCGACCCTTACTCACGTAAGGTATTACTTGGACGACCCAGTGCACTTGCTGGTTAGTTGTATCGAAGTTGTGACAATTATGAATTAAGATCAAAGCACCAAGCTTTGGAGCCATTACCAGGGATTGTTCGAGCCTGGACATCACAATTTCGTGCACCAGTAGGGTTTCGCGTGGGTTGGGATAAGTGATTTTGAATCCACGCGGACGCGTGGGTCACGCGATCGCGTGTTTTGGCCGAAAAGGGAGTGATGCGAATGCGTCATTGACGCAATCGCGTGATTGATGGATAATGGAAGTGACGCGTATGCGTGGGGAACGCGTACACGTCGCTGAGAATTGTGCTAAATGCACAATTCCAGCTTCATTTTGGCGCAACTCTCTGTTTCCAATAGGGTCCATAAAATCCATGCGACGCGTACGCGTCACTCACGCTTTCGCCTGGGGTGTGTGTAGTGTAAGTGACGCGTTTGCGTCAGGGACGCGAACGCGTGGGCCAATTTGTGCTAAACGCACACCAGCCGCACGATTCCAGCCCAACTTTCTGAATGTTGGATCTTTACGCCGATTTCTAGTCGACGCCCACGCGTAGCCCATGCGCACGCGTGGGGTGCTCACTTTTTTTTTTATTTATGCAGGATGCAACATGCAATGCTAATGTGGGTGCTGTAAACAATTCCAAGTTCAATGAAAATAGAATAAAATAAAACTCAAAAACAAACAAAAGGAAATAAAATCAAAATTGAAAAAGGAACGATCATAGCATGGTGGGTTGTCTCCCACCTAGCACTTTTAGTTAAAGTCCTTAAGTTGGACATTTGCTGAGCTCCCTGCTATGGTGGCTTGTGCTTGAATTCATCCAAAAATCTCCACCACTGTTTGGAATGCCAACAGCCTCCGGGGTCCCAAACTAGGCATGTAAAGCCTTTGAGTGAATTCAAACAGGTTTTCAGGCTCCCGAGGTGTTGAACGTCAGAATAGATTCTAGGATCCCAAACCTTGCTTTTATATCCGCCTTTGTCTCGATCTATATTTTTCCAGTCGGGCGGTTTGGAAGTTGTATTCTCACCAAGATGACCAAACGTTTTCCGAGACCCATGCAATCGAACTCGAAACCAATCCCTATACTTCAAAGTGAAGCGTATAGCTTTGTTGAATTTTGCATACCAGCCTTGAGCACGAACCATTTTCCTTTTACTCTTAAAGCCGCAAAGAGCTCTAAGCTGGCCATCTGTTTCAAGTAAACCATATTCAAGTGGAAAAGTAAAGATAAAGGCTAAGAATTTTACCCACTTAAAATTTGTATTAGATGGTAATGGCCTTGGAAAAGGTGTTTTCAGTGGTTTTGCAAGCTCTACTCCCTTGTGTTCTTCTATAAATTCCTCCACTTCCTTGCAAACTTCTTCAACTGCAACCATGTCTTGATCAAAGTCTTCGATATCTTTCTCATCACTCAAGTCATAAGTTGGAGGTTGAGAAAAGTTGATGAGCGGATAATTTATACGCTTTTTGGCATTGTTTTTAGTATGTTTTTAGTATATTTTAGTTAGTTTTTATTATGTTTTTATTAGTTTTTAAATAAAAATCACATTTCTGGACTTTACTATGAGTTTGTGTGTTTTTCTGTGATTCCAGGTATTTTCTGGCTGAAATTGAGGGATCTGAGCAAAAATCTGATTCAGAGGCTGAAAAAGGACTGCAGATGCTGTTGGATTCTGACCTCCCTGCACTCGAAGTAGATTTTCTTGAGCTATAGAAGCCCAATTGGCGCGTTCTCACTTGCGTTCGAAAGTAGACATCTTGGGCTTTCCAGAAATATATAATAGTCCATACTTTGCCTGAGATTTGATGGCCCAAACAGGCGTTCCAAGTCAGCTCAAGAATTCTGGCGTTTAACGCCAGAACTGGCACAAAAGCTGGAGTTAAACGCCCAAACTGGCACAAAAGCTGGCATTTAACTCCAAGAAAAGTCTCTACACATGGAAGCTTCAATGCTCAGCCCAAGTACACACCAAGTGGGCCTGGAAGAAGATTTCTGCATGAATTACCTATTTCTGTAACCCTAGGCTACTAGTTTTCTTTAAATAGGACCTTTTGCTATTGTATTTTCATCTTTGGATCATCTTGGAATCATGTTTTGATGATTGAACCCTCTTTGGGAGGCTGGCCATTTGGCCATGCCTAGACCTTTTGTTCTTATATATTTTCAATGGTGGAGTTTTCACACACCATAGATTAAGGTGTGGAGCTCTGCTGTTCTTCATGAATTAATACAAGTACTATTAATTTTCTATTCAACTCAAGTCTATTTCTTCTCCAAGATATTCATTCGCACCCAAGAACATGATGAATGTGATGATTATGTGACACTCATCACCATTCTCACCTATGAACGCGTGACTGACAACCACTTCCATTCTACATGCAAACAAGCTTGAATGTGTATCTCTTGGGTTTCTAATCTAAGATTAGAACCTTCGTGGTATAGGCTAGAATTATTGGCAGCTATTCCTAAGGTCCGGAAAGTCTAAACCTTGTCTGTGGTATTCCGAGTAGGATCTGGGAAGGGATGACTGTGACGAGCTTCAAACTCGCGATTGTTGGGCGTGTGACAGACGCAAAAGGATCAATGGATCCTATTCCAACATGATCGAGAACCGACAGATGATTAGTCGTGCGGTGACAGCGTGCGTAGAACATTTTCACTGAGAAGACGGGAGGTAGCCATTGACAATGGTGATGCCCAACATAAAGCTTGCCATGGAAAGGAGTATGAATGATTGGAAGAAGGCAATAGGAAAGCAGAGGTTCGAGAGGAAAAAAGCATCTTCATACGCTTATCTGAAATTCCTACCAATAAATTACATAAGTATCTCTATCTCTATCTTTATTTTATGTTTTATTCATATTTTAATTATCAATCCTCCATAACTATTTGAATCTGCCTGACTGAGATTTACAAGATGACCATAGCTTGCTTCAAGCCGACAATCTCTGTGGGATCGACCCTTACTCACGTAAGGTATTACCTGGACGACCCAGTGCACTTGCTGGTTAGTTGTGCAAAATTGTGACAAAGTGTGATTCACATTTGAGAGCTCCAAGTCTTTGGTTCCATTGTTGATGATCACAATTTCGTGCACCAAGTTTTTGGCGCCGTTGCCGGGGATTGTTCGAGTTTGGACAACTGACGGTTCATCTTGTTGCTTAGATTAGGTAATTTTACTTTTTGTTTTTGAAATTTTTTTTAAAAAAAAAAATTTCTATTTTGTTCTTCAGAGTTTTTAAGGATGAATTCTAGAGTTTCATGATGATCTGTTGAAGTCTGGCTCGCTGTGAAGCCATGTCTAATCTTATTGAACCGATGTTTCAACTTATCATCACAAGAGCTTGTTGATTTCTATCAATTTTGCTGTTGTTAGCAATGATCTGCTAAAGCTTGGCTGGCCATTGGCCATGTCTAGTGTTTTGGACCAGAGCTTTCATTGAAAGCTTGGCTGGCTAGTAAGCCATGTCTAGTTCCTGGACCGGAGTCTTAGACTAGCATTGCAATGATTCCTGGAACTCTTATTAAAAATTTTGAATCCCTTTATTTTTTTTCCACTCAATTTTCGAAAAATCACAAAAAAAAAATTTATAAAATCATAAAAATAAAAAATATTTCTTGTTTGAGTCTAGTGTCAATTTTTTTAGTTTGGTGTCAATTGAATGACTTTCTTCTTCTTGCATTTTTTCGAATATATGCATTTTGTTCTTCATTAATCTTCAAGTTGTTCTTGATGATTTCATTGCTCTGATCTTTAAATTCTCTTATTTTTTGTGTTTTGTTGTTTCTCATATGCATTTTCAAATTGTTATAGTCTTTAGTATACAAAGTTCTAAGTTTGGTGTCCTGCATGCATTGCTTATTTGATCTTAGTTTTTCATGAATTAGTTGCATTTTAGTTGTGTCTCATTATTTAAAATTCAAAAAAAAATTTCAAAACTAAGTCTTTTCAAGTCAATAATACAGAGAATTGAAGATTCAGAACATTCAGCAGAGGAATCAAACAGAAAAAGCTGGGCGTTCAAAATGCCCAGTGAAGAAGGAAAACTGGCGTTTAAACGCCAGCCAGGGTGCCTGGCTGGGCGTTAAACGCCCAAAAAGGTAGGATTTTGGGCGTTAAATGCCAGAATGGATGCCATTCTGGGCGTTTAACGCCAGGAGGACACTAGAGGAAAGATTTTGTTTTTAATTCAAATCTTTTTCAAATTTTCATAATTTTTCAAAATCAAATCTTTTTCAAATCATATCTTTTCAATCATATCCTTTCAAAATCAATTTCTTTCTATTTTTTTATTTTATTATTATTTTCGAAAATTCTTGCTACAATTAGTAATTTAATTCAAAATTTTCAAGTTATTACTTTCCTATTAAGAAAGGATCAAAAGTTTTAATTCTAGAATCATATCTTCTAATTTCTTATTAGTCAAGTAATCAACTTTAATGTTAAAACTTTCTTCTTTTAAATTTCATTCTCAATCATATCTTCTCAATTATATCTTTTCAATCACATTTTTTTCAAAATTAAGTCTCAATCATATCTTTTTTATTTCTAATTTCAAAATCTTTTTCAAAAATCACTTTATTTCTTTCCCAATCTTAGTTTTCGAAAATCATCAATCAAATTTTTAAATTTCTTTTAATTTATTTTCGAAAATTCTTCCCCTCTTTTCACACCCTTCTATTTAAGGACTAACTCCCCTCCTCAATGAGCAATTTGAACTCTATCTCCCTTGACAAGTTTGAATTCTCTCTTCTCTACCTCCTCCTTCTATTCTTCTTTTCCTCTGACACCTCAAGGAATCTCTATACTGTGACATAGAGGATTCCATATTTTCTTATTCTCTCTTTTTATATAAGCAAGAGCAAGGAAAAGGGCATTCTTGTTGAAGCTGATCCTGAACCTGAAAGGACCTTGAAGAGAAAGCTAAGAGAAGATAAAGTACAACTCTTTATAGAGGACCTAACAGAACTTTTCAAACAAGAAGAAGCCATGGCAGCCAAAAACAGCAACAATGCCAACAATGCAAGGAAGGTGCTTGGTGACTTTACTGCACCTACTCCTGACTTTTATGGGAGAAGCATCTCAATCCATGCCATTGGAGCAAACAACTTTGAGCTTAAGCCTCAATTAGTCTCTCTGATGCAACAAAATTGCAAGTTTCATGGACTTCCATTGGAAGATCCTCATAAGTTCTTAGCTGAATTCTTGCAAATTTGTGATACTGTCAAGACCAATGGGGTTGATCCCGAGGTCTACAGACTTATGCTCTTCCCTTTTGCTGTAAGAGACAGAGCTAGGACATGGTTGGATTCACAACCCAAAGAAAGCTTGAACTCTTGGGAAAAGCTAGTCAATGCCTTCTTGGCAAAGTTCTTTCCACCTCAAAAATTGATCAAGCTTAGAGTGAAAGTCCAAACCTTCAGACAGAAGGAAGGAGAATCCCTCTATGAAGCTTAGAAAAGATACAAGCAATTGATCAGAAGGTGCCCTTTTGACATGCTTTCAGAATAGAGCATCATAGGTATCTTCTATGATGGTCTGTCTGAACTGTCCAAGATGTCATTGGACAGCTCTGCTGGAGGATCTCTTTATCTGAAGAAGATGCCTGCAGAAGCTCAGGAACTCATTGAAATGGTTGCAAATAACCAATTCATGTACACCTCTGAAAGGAATCCTGTGAATAATAGGACAAATCAGAAGAAAGGAGTTCTTGAGATTGATACTCTGAATGCCATACTGGCTCAGAATAAAATATTGACTCAACAAGTCAATATGATTTCTCAGAGTCTGTCTGGAATGCAAGCAGCAACAGGCAGTACCAAAGAAGCTTCATCTGAAGAAGAAGCTTATGATCCTGAGAACCCAGCAATGGAAGAGGTGAATTACATGGGAGAACCCTATAGAAACACCTATAATCCTTCATGGAGAAATCATCCAAACCTCTCATGGAAGGATCAATAGAGGCCTCAACAAGGCTTCAACAACAATAATGGTGGAAGAAATAGGTTTAGCAATAGCAAGCCCTTTCCATCATCTTCTCAGCAACAGACAGATAATTCTAAGCAGAGCCACTCTGACTTAGAAACTGTAGTCTCTGATCTAATTAAAATCACTCAAAGTTTCATGACTAAAACAAGGTCCTCCATTAGAAATTTGGAGGCACAAGTGGGTCAGCTAAGCAAGAAAGTTAATGAACTCCCTCCTAGTACTCTTCCAAGCAATACAGAAGAGAATCCAAAAGGAGAGTGCAAGGACATCACCATAACCCACACGGCCGAACCTGGAGAGGAGGAAGAGGCAGTGATCGCCACTGAGGAAGACCTCAATGGACGTCCACTGGCCTCCATGGAGTTCCCTAATGAGGAACCATGGGAATCTGAGGCTCACACTGAGACCATAGAGATTCCATTGAATTTACTTTTGCCATTCATGAGCTCTGATGAGTATTCTTCCTCTGAAGAGGATGAAGATGTCACTAAAGAGCAAGTTGCTAAGTACCTTGGAGCAATCATGAAGCTAAATGCCAAGCTATTTCATAATGAAACTTGGGAGGATGAACCCCCCTTGCTCACTAAAGAACTGGATGACTTAACCAAGCAGAGATTACCTCTGAAGAGACAAGATCCTGGAAAGTTCTCAATACCTTGTACCATAGGCACCATGACCTTTGAAAAGGCTCTGTGTGACCTAGGGTCAAGCATAAACCTCATGCCTCTCTCTGTAATGGAGAAACTGGGAATTTTTGAGGTACAAGCTACAAGAATCTCATTAGAGATTGCAGACAATTCAAGGAAACAAGCTTATGAACTTGTAGAGGATGTCTTAGTAAAGGTTGAAGACCATTACATCCCTGCTGATTTCATAATCCTAGAGACTGGGAAGTGTATGGATAAATCCATCATCCTTGGCAGACCCTTCCTAGCCACAACAAAAGCTGTGATTGATGTTGACAGAGGAGAATTGATCATTCAAGTGAATGAAGACTCCCTTGTGTTTAAAGCTCAAGGATATCCCTCTGTAACCATGGAGAGGAAGCATGAAGAGCTTCTCTCAATACAGAGTCAAACAGAGCCCCACATTCAAACTCTAAGTTTGGTGTTGGGAGGTTCCAACATTGCTCTAAACATCTGTGAGGCTCCATGAGAGCCCACTGTCAAGCTATTGGCATTAAAGAAGCGCTTGTTGGGAGGCAACCCAATCTTTAATTATCTATGTTAAATTTCTATTTTCTTTTGTTATTTTATGTTTTCTGTAGGTTGATGATCATGTGAAGTCACAAAAAAAAATTGAAAAAGCAAAAACAGAAAGAAAAACAGTATTAAAAATAGAACACCCTGGAGGAGAAAGTTACTGGCGTTTAAACGCCAGTAAAGGTAGCAGAATGTGCGTTAAACGCCCAGTCTGGCACCATTCTGGGCGTTTAACACCAGAAATGGGTACCAGACTGGCGTTTAATGCCAGGATTGGGCAAGAAGCTGGCGTTAAACACCAGAAATGGGCAGCAGCCTGGCGTTTAACACCAGGATTGGCAGAAAAGGGCATTTTGCACGCCACTTGGTGCAGGGATGAAAAATCCTTGACACCTCAGCATCTGTTGACCCCACAGGATCCCCACCTACCCCACCTTTCTCTCTCCTCTTCACCCATTCACCAATCACCTCAATATCTCTTCCCCGAAAACCCCTCACCTATCAAATCCTACCCTCTTCTCCATAAACCCATCTTCACTCCCTCCTTTTCCACATCATAACCACCTAAAACCCCCTTGGCCGAACATTTCACACACCTCCATCTCCTCCATCTCTTCTTCTTCTCCTCCTTTCTTTATTCTTTTGCTCGAGGACGAGCAAACCTTTTAAGTTTGGTGTGGAAAAGCTCAGCTTTTTTGTTTTTCCATAACCATTTATGGTACCAAAGGCTGGAGAAATCTCTAGAAAAAGGAAAGAGAAGGCAAAAGCTTCCACCTCCGAGTCATGGGAGATGGAGAGATTCATCTCAAAGGTCCATCAAGACCACTTCTATAAAGTTGTGGCCAGGACTCCTCATTGATGAAGACAAGCCCATCACTAAGAAAAGGATGGAGCAAACAAGAGATCCCACTCATGGACAAGAGCATGAGGAAATTCCTCATCATGAAATCCCTGAGATGCCTCAAGGGATGCATTTTCCTCCACAAAACTATTGGGAGCAAATCAATACCTCCCTAGGAGAACTAAGGGTGGAGCACCAAGAGCATTCCATCCTCCTCCATGAAATTAGAGAAGACCAAAGAACCATGAGAGAGGAGCAACAAAGGCAAGGAAGAGACATTGAGGAGCTCAAGTAACCCATAAGATCTTCAAGAGGAAGAACTAGCCGCCATCACTAAGGTGGACCCGTTCTTTGATTTCCTTGTTCTTTATTTTCTATTTTTCAAATTTTTATGCTTCATGTTTATTTATGTTTGTGTTTTTATTACATGATCACTAGTGTCTATGCCTTAAAGCTATAAAAATGAATCCATCACCTTTCTTAAATGAAAAATATTCTTAATTGAAAAAGAAAAAGAAGTACTTGAATTTTGAATTTTAAAACAATTTAATTATTTTGATATGGTGGCAATACTTTGTGTTTTCTGAATGAATGCTTGAACATTGCATATTTTTGAATTTGATTGTTTATGAATGTTAAAATTGTTGGCTCTTGAAAGAATGATGGAAAAGGAGAAATGTTATTTGATAATCTGAAAAATCATAAAATTGATTCTTGAAGCAAGAAAAAGCAGTGAAAAGCTTGCGGAAAAAAAAAGGGCGAAAAAAAAGAGAGAGAAAAAAAGAAAAAGCAAGCAGAAAAAGCCAATAGCCCTTTAAACTAAAAGGCAGGGGTAATAAAAAGGATCCAAGGCTTTGAGCATCAGTGGATATGAGGGCCCACAGGAATAAAATCCTGGCCTAAGCGGCTAAACCAAGCTGTCCCTAACCATGTGCTTGTGGCGTGAAGGTGTCAAGTGAAAGCTTGAGACTGAGCGGTTAAAGTCGTGGTCCAAAGCAAAAAGAGTGTGCTTAAGAGCTCTGGACACCTCTAATTGGGGACTCTAGCAAAGCTGAGTCACAATCTGAAAAGGTTCACCCAGTTATGTGTCTGTGGCATTTATGTATCCGGTGGTAATACTGGAAAACAAAATGCTTAGGGTCACGGCCAAGACTCATAAAGTAGCTGTGTTCAAGAATCAACATACTTAACTAGGAGAATCAATAACACTATCTGGATTCTGAGATGCTATAGAAGCCAATCATTCTGAACCTCAAAGGATAAAGTGAGATGCCAAAACTGTTCAGAAGCAAAAAGCTAATAGCCCCGCTCATCTAATTAATACTGATCTTCATAGATGTTTTTGGAATTCATTTTATATTCTTTTCTTTTTATCCTATTTGATTTTTAGTTGCTTGGGGAGAAGCAACAATTTAAGTTTGGTGTTGTGATGAGCAGATAATTTATACGCTTTTTGGCATTGTTTTTAGTATGTTTTTAGTATATTTTAGTTAGTTTTTATTATGTTTTTTATTAGTTTTTAAATAAAAATCACATTTCTGGACTTTACTATGAGTTTGTGTGTTTTTCTATGATTTTAGATATTTTCTAGCTGAAATTGAGGGACCTGAGCAAAAATCTGATTCAGAGGCTGAAAAAGGACTGCAGTTGCTGTTGGATTTTGACCTCCCTACACTTGAAGTGGATTTTCTGGAGCTACAGAAGCCCAATTGGCGCGCTCTTAATTGCGTTGGAAAGTAGACATCCGGGGCTTTCCAGAAATATACAATAGTCCATGTTTTGCCTGAGATTTGATGGCCCCAATAGGCGTTCCAAGTCAGCTCAAGAATTCTGGCGTTTAACGCCAGAACTGGCACAAAAGTTGGAGTTAAACGCCCAAACTGGCACAAAAGCTGGCGTTTAACTCCAAGAAAAGTCTCTACACATGGAAGCTTCAATGCTCAGCCCAAGCACACACCAAGTGGGCCTGGAAGAAGATTTATGGATGAATTACCTATTTCTGTAACCCTAGGCTACTAGTTTTCTATAAATAGGACCTTTTGCTATTGTATTTTCATCTTTTGATCATCTTGTAATCATGTTTTGATGATTGAACCCTCTTTGGGAGGCTGGCCATTCGGCCATGCTCAGACCTTTTGTTCTTATGTATTTTCAACGGTGGAGTTTTCACACACCATAGATTAAGGTGTGGAGCTCTACTGTTCTTCATGAATTAATACAAGTACTATTGTTTTTCTATTCAACTCAAGTCTATTTCTTCTCTAAAATATTCATTCGCACCCAAGAACATGATGAATGTGATGATTATGTGACACTCATCACCATTCTCACCTATGAACGCGTGATTGACAACCACTTCCATTCTACATGCAAACAAGCTTGAATGTGTATCTCTTGGGTTTCTAATCTAAGATTAGAACCTTCGTGGTATAGGCTAGAATTATTGGTAGCTATTCCTAAGGTCCGGAAAGTCTAAACCTTGTCTGTGGTATTTCGAGTAGGATCTGGGAAGGGATGACTGTGACGAGCTTCAAACTCGCGATTGTTGGGCGTGTGACAGACGCAAAAGGATCAATGGATCCTATTCCAACATGATCGAGAACCGACAGATGATTAGTCGTGCAGTGACAGCGTGCGTAGAACATTTTCACTGAGAGGACGGGAAGTAGCCATTGACAACGGTGATGCCCAACATAAAGCTTGCCATGGAAAGGAGTATGAATGATTGGAAGAAGGCAATAGGCAAGCAGAGGTTTGGGAGGAACAAAGCATCTTCATACGCTTATCTGAAATTCCTACCAATGAATTACATAAGTATCTCTATCTCTATCTTTATTTTATGTTTTATTCATATTTTAATTATCAATCCTCCATAACCATTTGAATCTGCCTGACTGAGATTTACAAGATGACCATAGCTTGCTTCAAGCCGACAATCTCTGTGGGATCGACCCTTACTCACGTAAGGTATTACTTGGATGACCCAGTGCACTTGCTGGTTAGTTGTGCGGAATTGTGACAAAGTGTGATTCACGTTTGAGAGCTCCAAGTCTTTGGCGCCATTGTTGATGATCACAATTTCGTACACCAAAAGTCTACTTCCGCATCATCTTTGTATTCATTTGAGGAAGATTCTTCAATCTCAAAGAATTCACTTGCTTCTTGAGTCGTGATTATCATTATCAAGGAAACTTGCTTCTTGAGTCGTTCCGTCCAGTTCTTCATAAGATATCTGCTTTGGGGGCTGTGCACTATCCTCCTTAGAATCAATTGCAAATTCCTTGACGGAATTCTCCACAATTCTGGATTCCCATGGAGATTCAGCATCTCCTAAATCTTCAACCAATTCTTCTTCTTCGATAATCTCAGCTTCGTCTACTTGTTCCAGTATAAAATCATGCTCCTTACTGTCCATTGGATTTTCTAGTATCTCCTTCATGCTGCGTTCTTCATTAGATTGCCCACATGAAGCCATGGGGGTTCCCTGAGTGTCCGAACGTCGGCAAGGTAATCGATTTATCGCTTGATTCAATTGGTGAAGGGTTGCATGAAATTTTTCCACTGTTTCCTTGAGACGCTCCCTTGATTCTTGGAGTGATGGATATGGACATGGTGCATAAGGAAGTGATGGTTCTTGGGAGTAATTGGGTTAGAATTTGGGTGGATACGGGTTAGGGTCATATGGAGGTGAATGGTGGTAGGGGGCTTGTGAGTATGGTGGTTCATAGTTATGTTGATGAGGTGGGTTATAGGCGTATGATGGGGCTTGTTGGTAATCCCAAGGGGGTCCACCATATCTATCATCTTGGTATGCACCTCGGAATGGCTCTTGACCATAGTAATTTGGTGGGTGTTGGTTGTCACGAAAGGGTCCACTATAACTATTGTCTCGACATGCATTGTTGAATGGTCGTCGTCCATGGTAGTTTGGAAGGTGTTGTTGCCTAAAGGGTTGAACATGTCCTCGTGGCTCTGTCCATCTCTGATTGTTTTGACCTTGATACATGTTCCTGTTATAGCTTCCATTCCTTTCAACATTGTTAGAACCAAACTCAAAGCGACGGGGGTGAGAATTCATAGTAACTAATAAAAATTAAAAACAAAAAAAATAAACAGGTAAAAGGAAATATTTACAATAACCAATAATAAGGCACACGTTTGCAATTCTCCGGCAACAGTGCCATTTTTGATGAGCTGATGTTGATGGTTTAGAATTCACAATAAATTCTCGTTGCAAGTATAGTTTCTAAACCAACCAATAATTCTTTCATACAAAAATTTGGTTGTTACAAGTAACAAAACCTAATAAAATTTATAACCGAAGTATTTAAACCTCGGGTCGTCTCTCAAGGAATTGCAGGGAGGTGTATTTCCTCACCTTTGTTATTTAAGATTTTATTTTATACAGAGGGATAGGAATTGTATTTGAGTTTCTTTTAGATTCTTTTGTATAATATTTATTATTATTAATAATTATGTGATTATTATTACTTGGTGTCCTTTGATGAATGAGTTTGATTGATAAGAAAAAGAAAAGTTTTTGGCATGTTCTGAAAATCAAAATGTGAAATCGAACTAAAGTCTCAATATTAAATAGTAAATAAGGAAAACAGGTTAGTAATGCCTCACTTTGGTACGATCATGACGTGCTAAAAATTAGAATGTTACAATATACATTCAGTATAGTTAAACAAGTTTTAGTAGTATGTTAGTGTCAAAATAGTAGGCTAAAACTTCCCCTGCTTTCTTATTTACCATCCTTTTTTTTCTCTTTGAAAATTCTCAAAATGATAAACACTTGTTAACTTGTTCTATTGAATCTTGATATATACACATGTAAGCTATGTTTGGTAAGTGTAGTTGTGTATGTACAAGAGTAAATTTTCTCAGTTGAAATGTATCCTTTGCATTGATCTTTGTCACAGGTGCGGGCAACCGGTTTTTCTTCTTGCTTCTGGGTCAGTGGCTCAAGGATCTAAAAGCCGAGGTTGCTTTGCTCTGTGTCGCCAAGGTCACTGGTCTTTTCTCTGTTTACTTTGATGGGTTTCTTTCTTTCTAAATTAATTTTGGTGGTTCATGAATTATGACCTATTTCTTGTTCTATGAAAATGGGTTGTTTGCTTTTGGGTTGGTTGAGTGTGTGTGGTGTTTTACTCTGTTTTATTTTTGTCTAAAGGTGAATCCTGGATGCTGCTATTCTTTGATTGCTTCTATGTACTCTTTTTCTCTTCATGTTATTTGGTTTAATACTTTAATTGACTCCTTGGGTTGTTTTGTTATTTCTAAAGTTTTAGTTTTTATTGGAATTTACATGCCAATTAGAGTAATATGTAACTGGGATGAGGATTGAAGCTATTGGTTAAGGAATTTGTATCTCTTACAACTCTGTGATGATGTAATATAATATTCATACAACTATACAAGATTGTCCATTCTATAAATTGCGTCTATTGTTTTGTCTTAGAACCTTTTGTAATGGAAAAATGATACAATCCTATAATCCACTATAAGTTATCAAATATACATCTAAAACATGGTTAGGTCAAAACACTATAAGTTAATTAATTGATTATTGATTAGCTCTTACTACTGTTTATGATTATTCATTATAAATGTGATGCTGTCCTGCTGTTCTTTGTGCTTTTATGGCTTAATTGTTATTAGATTGTGACTGTCTTGATCAAATTGTTGAGGATTGTTGCCTCCAGATTTGGGTGCTCTAATTGAATATCTATAGTTTCTGTTTTCATGATTTGTTGGTTTGTTTGTGATTATTTGAAATTTAGAATGCTCTGGCTGGGTTGATATTGTTGCTGGACTTTGGCTTTGTTGTTGCATTTTCATTTGAATTTCTGGATATGGTTCCTCTTCAGCTTCAATTTTCATTTCACATGGCCTTGCACTAAACTAAGCTTTCAACATAGATTTTGGATTTTTATAAAAAATGTCTCTAGGAATCTGAGATTTTAAGCAACCATGGAAGTGCAAAAAATCATAGGTGAAAAGAGGGTTTGGGCATGTTTACAAAGGGACACTGTCGGACGGAAAGGTGGTCGCAATTAAGAAACTACAGGTTGGCAGCGGCCATGGGGATAGGGAATTTAGAGCAGAAGTGGAGATCATCATCCGTGTCCATCACAGGCGTTTGGTATCTTTAGTTGGTTATTACATATGTGAGGATCAAAGATTGCTCGTCTATGAGTATGTTCCTAAGGGGACACTCCATCACTTGCATGGTAACGTGAGTTTCACTTAATTTTTTCTTAGACAAAGTTGATGACCTCATTGATTTCTCCTCTTCTGTGATTTGGTTGTCATATGTGAAATGTTGCAGGAAGTGGAATGCTAGTGTTGACTTGGGACAAGAGGTGCAAGATCGCTATTGGTGCTGCAAAGGGCTTGGCATATCTACATGAGGAATGTATGTATATCTTTGTATTTTGTTATTTAATTATAGATTCTTATAGTTAACACTGAGGCTATTAGTTTGCATCATGTGTAGAAAATCTTAGCAACGTGGTTTTAGTTTTTTAGTTCTTTTTGGAGATAATTTTTGCACAACTTTAGCATGAAATTGAAACAAATTCTGGACTAAATTAACATACAATTGATGGGCAACATTTTGCCTTAGCTTAGCTATTTCAGAATCAGTAATAAATTGTTGTAGTCTTGGCTAAGAAATTTTTAATTAGTGGTTGCTATTCAAGCTACTTGTGTTGTTTTAAATCTAAATTCTAATACGAGTTTCAAATTTATTTTATTGTTTTGGAATAGTATGATGATCATATATATTTTAGTATTTCAATTCATTTTGTGATATTGTATATGTTATTAATATGTTAATTATTTTTTTCTTGTTGCACTTTTTCAAATCATAATTATATTATATAATTATGCAGGATAATTCTGAAGATGTGAGAGAAGATTGAGATGCTTATCATGATGGTTTATTGGCAAAGATGGAGCTAGTGTTCGAAATTGAAAGATGTATGGTTGATGATGATGTCTTTTATTAGAAGATATATTTGTATGATATACTATTTGGTTTTTCCTAGTTTATTAGTAGTAAACTCTAAGAGGTTTCATGCATATTTCGATAAGAGTATGCTTATTCTAGTGTGAGATGTATAAATACTCAAAATTATGATCATCCTAATTTTTTTATTCATTATATAAATATATTTTGTTTCATGATAATTTTTATTATTTAAAGATTATTGTATGGTATTATTATGTATTTATTTTTATTTTATAATAAACAGAAGTTTCTAATAATCTTTTTATCTAAAATCTAATATTTGAGAATATAATTATATATATATATATATATATATATATATATATATTTAAAAAAAATGAGGGACAAAAGGCTACACTTATATAGAGTAGCTATAGGTATACTATTTGTTACGTTTATAAAGTGATGCAGTAGCCTCGAAAAATGTAGCCTATTCTTTTTAATTCTGGTAACCATTAGTGCTGAAAAGCGTAGCCTTTGGTCCTGGATAGCATCACTTAAAAAGTGCACGCTATTCTCAAAGGCAAGAAGCGTAGCCTTTGATACAGAAAAGCGTAGCCTTTGAGAATAGGCAACAATAGTATAGGCATCGTCCAGAAAAGTGTCTCCAAAGCCTAAAAAGCGTAGCCTTTGCCTAAGGCATCATTATTTTCACTTTTGGCTACATTTTTCAAGTGTACCTGAATGGGTATTTTTCTTGTAGTATTAAAAAACCAACCAGCTTGACTACATTGGACCAACCTAATTCGATACTACTAACTTAGGTGAATGAACTCATCCAGTACCAAAATAGGTCATCGATTTCTCATTGCCCTATTAGAGGTAGGCAGAAAAGGCAGTGCATTAGAGGCAACTTCACCCATATATATAAATTCAAGCTGATAATAAAAAAAATTCAATAGATCACAGCGAGAGAGAGAGAGAGAGAGAGAGAGAGAGAGAGAGAGAGAGTATCCAACCTGAAGTGGAAGAGGAGGACCAATGGCGTCGCTTCCTATATACCAGAACCTTCTTCGTTGAAGAGCCTCTAGACAGTTTCAATTTCAAATCAATCTGCATTACAACAATGCGATTTCAGTTCCCAAAACTCAAAAGAAACTAACAAAGACGTGCAGTTACTGCAAGGATGTACTTTCCACTAAAGATCCCAATAGGGTTCCAGAAAAACAAAAGGAAAGAAGCATAAAAACTTGAGGAGAGAGATGGACGAGTACTATGGTATCTAAGATCATAGTCAGAAGCTAATAGGCTATATCACTGTGTCAAGGAATATATTCACCAAAAACCAACATCACGAGGTATTTAAGTAACTAATACCCTACACTCCAACTTTTTTCCCTTCCCCTATCTACCGAGTCATAAACATTGCAAAACTAATTGTTAATCCACCAACCTACCATCAAATATATTAACCCTGTTTTCTTAGTTATTCCATGACTTAGAAAAATTAAAAATAAAACCCCACAAATAGAAATCCAGTATTTTTGAGGAACACACTAACAACTTAATTAATATTTTGACCCACAAATCTAATGGAAATCCTAACTTTCTGCAGGAAACAAGCATATTGGAATAGAGATAACGAGACTACCAGCTGAAGAAGCTAAAATTGAGATGCAAAATCAATCCGGAACAAAATTCTGGAAAACAAGACAAAACAAAGCAAAACATAGATAACGGTTTCACGCACGATCGAGGAGATGCTCAACTTCGACGCCAATGAGAGAAACACGGATGGAAGCTGCGCGACTCGATAACCCACACAGAGGCGCAGGGTGGAGCAGAGGTCAGGGATTTCGCACACTGTGGATGAGGGAGTATGGGTTTCATGAATTGTTGATGAGAGGCAAAAGCTCAAAAAATTGGGGGGTTTCTGCAAAATTGGGAGAATCGATTAATGGTTGTAAGATGACAAGGGGGAATGGAAAAATTGAATTATGATAAGATCCTCACCTGGGTGGGTCTTCCGCTGATGTTTCGCGCCTCTGCTCTCGCTCTTGTTTGGCGCGCTACCAGGCTCAACTCGCGGGTTTCTGTAAAATTGGGGGAAATCAATTACTGGTTGTAAGATAAAAAGGGGAATTGAAATAATGAATTATGATAAGATCCTCACCTAATGGCGTTTCTTGAAGTAGTCGTCGGCGTTTCTTTGTTTGAGTTTTTTATTTTTATTCTTGTTAAGAGAGTAAAATAAGAAGAAACTTGAGAAGATAAAACAAGAAGAAAAATATGAATAATAAAAAAGAAGATGATGATGATGAGGAAAAAGAAGAAGCAGCAGCAATAGAAGATGAGAAGGAGGAAGAGGAAGAGTTTTGAATTATGCAGAACTTATCAGAATAAAAATACACCGAAATATTTCTAAAATACACCATAAGATTTCCAAAATACACTGAAAGTTTTTCAAAATACACTGAAACAATAATAGAACAAATTCATCACAATAACAATTCAGATTTAGAACTCCTACATTGAAATTTGCTACAAATGCACAAAAATGATTTCTTTAATGCATTTTTTCTTCTTTTTTTTTCTTATTTCTTTCTTTCTTTTAGTTGAATGAGTGTAAGTTCATCCTCTTCTAAGTAATTTTACAAGATTATTTGTTTTTTTCTTATTTGTTTGATTTTTTTTGTTTTTATTCTTGTTGAGAAAGTAAAACAAGAAGAAACTTGAAAAGGTAAAACAAGAAGAAAAAGATAAATAAGAAAAAAAAGATGATGAAGATGATGAAAAAGAAGAAGTAGCAATAGAAGATGACGAGTAGGAAGAGAAAGAGTTTTGAATTATGAAAAACTTATCAGAATAAAAATACACCGAAATATTTTCAAAATACACTACAAGATTTCCAAAATACACCGAAAATTTTTCAAAATACAGCAAAACGAGAATGGAACATATTCATCACAATTACAATTCAGATTCAGAACTCCTACATCAAAATTTTGCTACAAATTTACAAAAATATTTTCTTTAATTTTGAATCAGTTGGCAACGTCATCAAAATGGCAAAAATTCTACGATAACGATAATGACGATACGTATAAGAAGAAGAAAATGATAACTATGATGATGATAATCATGATGATGATGATGATGAAGATGATGGAGGAGAAGGAGGAAAAGAAAGGAGGAGGAGAAATTACAATGAAAAAAGAGGAAGAAAAGGAGGAGGAAGAAGTGGTGTTGGTGACGACGATAACGAAAAAGAAAAATAATGAAGAAGAAGAAGAAGAAGAATACAAGAAATTACCATAATAGCGACCGATTTTAGCGACCGAAAAAATTGGTCGCTAATAGCGACTGATTTAGCGACCGATATAAGATTTATAGGAGAAAAAAATTTTGGTCGCTAAATCGGTCGCTCAGTTTCAATCAGCGACCGATGTTAGCGACCAACGAAAATAGTCACTAATATCAACCGATTTGGTGACCGATAATAATTTTCTTCTACCAAAATATAATTGGTCGCTAAAATCGGTCGCTATGTTTTAGTTTAGCGACCGATTTACCAACCAAAACAAAAAATTTTGTCTTTGGGTTTTTGGGTCACAAAATCGGTGGCTATTTTTAATTTAGCGACCGATTTTACAACCAATAAAGAAATAGGCTAAAACTAGTTGGTCGCTAATTTAGTCGCTACCCTAAGTTAGCAACCGATTTTAGCGACCAATTATAAAATATTGTTTTAAAAGATGCTAGTCGCTAAATCGGTCGCTAAATCGGTCTCTAGTTTAAATAAAAGGAAGTTACTGAGTTAATCTAACCCTAACCTAGCCACACCATCCTCAGATCCCTCACACTTCTCACTAATCCTAATGTGACCACCGCTGGAAGAACATCACCCTCTCCATTTGCACCGTCGTCGTCGTCGTCGCTGTCGTCTACTACCTGAAGCCTTCAACCTTCTTCGTCACTGGCTCACGTTCTTCGTCGCTGGCTCAGCGTTTCTCACTTTCTTCTTGCTATCAAGCTCTTACGATTTCTCTCAGCTCGATCTCGATCTAACTCTAACGATCTCTCTCACCTTGATCTCGATCTCACTCTCTGTTGCCGCTCACAACTCACATTGCATTTCCTTATTGCTCCGTTGCAAGAAGGTATTCTCCTTCTCTTCCCGTCGATTGTTTTGATATGTTTGATTTGTTTTCTGTGTGTAATTAATGGTTCTATTTTTACTGATTTTGAAATTGAACTTCAAACCAGAAAACAAGCATACAATTGTTGTTGTAGAACTTTGCTTCTTGTTATTGCATACAATTTGAGAACGACTTGACGATATTCTATGTAATTAATACGTTAAACTATGTGGATCATGGAGCTATTGCTAGCAATGATATTAATGGAAACCTTGAGATTTGTGACGATTTTGGTATTTGCACTACCGCTACTGGAATTTAGTAAGCTCTAATTTTGTTCTTTTTCTTCCCTAATTATTTTTGTTATTGTTGTTATTGTTAGCATCATCTTCTCAGGGTTGATATAATTTTATTTTCATCTCAGGGAGGATTTTCACTTGAGAAATTTTCAAGATGGAGTTCTCTCATATGCATTTATGGTTGGACTTCTAATTGTTTCTCCAATATTTGCTTCTCTTGATAAAAGGTGATACTAACTCCACGTTGTTGCTAAATTGAAGTAGCTTAGAGTAGGAAGAGTTAACTATATGAGACCAGGCCTACATGATTCCCTTTCAATTGCATGATTTTTTTAATGCATTTTTATGTTTTGCAGTCACAATCCGTTTGGTTTTATTGGTGTTGAATTGTCAGTTTGGACGTATGGTTTCTTCTATTTTTATTGATGGAAGAAAACAACATGACTTGCTACCTTCTATATGTGCATACCAGCTGGGACATCTTTAGGCTATGTTTATGGTGGACTTGTAACTCATAAAATCTAGCTTTTTAGATGGTTCTCTTATAGTTTTCTTAGTTTGCTCGTTTTTAAATAATCATTTTATCTGTCATGAACTGATGTTGTTTGAGTATTAGTATAGTTTCTTATGAGTTCATTTATTGTACATATATGGGCTTGTGTAATGTGTAACACCCTAACTACCAAAGCTCACACTTCCGGCTGCGCGACTCTGATAGTTCGGACATTACGACGACTTTTATATTATTTAATACTAAAATATGAGCCTGTTTAAAACTTTAAACCGCAAAACCGCTCCCACAAATACATTTGCTATACAACGTACATCCATACATACCATACAACTTACAGAAACTCATAAAGAGTACATCCATATATATACATACAAATATATAAATATTATTACAAGCTTTAACTAATACAATCCCTATCCTTCTTACAGAATATATCAAGATAAAGGCGAGGGTTCAATAAACCATAACTAAAACAATACAGAGTATCTCAACAACAACTAAATGAACTCTTCGTAACTTCGGCGCCATATCCTGAAAGGAGAAAAATGTAAGGGGGTGAGAACATCATCCTCGAAAGGGTTCTCAGTAGAGGGTTTTTGGGAATTACTGTAATAGGATACGTGAAGGTAAACCGTACTAGTGATTAATAACCGTCTTATGCCTCCTTTTCAAAAACAACGGTTTACAGTAAAAGTAAAGTCAAAAAAATCTTTTCTGAAGGAAGAACCGTTCAATTCTCAAAAACTCAAAAGCCTTTCAAAATAGTTTATCTATGCTGAACCAAAACAGCCTTTCATATTTTATTCCAAACCAGAAACACAAAACCGAAAGCAACCATCGGTTCATCTCATTTCAACCACGGCCCTAGGCCCAAACAATCCAACCATCAACCAATCACCACAGTCCAACAGAGTCCCAATAGCAAACACAAATAGGAAGATGCAAGCACAAACAAACAGTTATTGCAAGTAGAACAATTAGCAATTATTCACATAGGCAAACCAAGTATAATATGCACACCCAAACAATGTCACATAGATGCATATGATGCATGCCTGTCCCTAGTGGCTGATGATATCATCTGTCGGTTATAGAGCCAACCCGACAAGTCCTGGTAGCTAACCATTGGACTGTCCCTCTGTCGCGCATCCCCAACTCGAGTTATACTCAATATAAACTTGATCATAATCATGATCCATATCCAACACCCTCACTGGTGTATATTCACGGGGGCGAGCTCATCCGGGCTTTCACAGTGCCTGGCCACACTTACGACATAGGGTCAAAAGAGCTTCGAGTCTCAACCTGGAGCACGTGGTGGCTAGCCACTGCTTCCTCCTAGGGAAACTCTCATCTCCGATAGTGGAAGTGCAACATTCACATTTATCAATATCTCAGCATATATGCATTCATTCTCAGCCATGGATCAACATCCATCTCAGCCATCCGGCTCACGGTTCAATCCAGAACCAGCCAATATTGATAATCATACACAGCCATTCCGGCTCAATGTTCAATCCAGAACCAGCCAATATTCATAATCATACATAGCCATTCCGGCCCATAATAAAAACAACACTTCCACTATTCAAAATCATCAAATTCATAAAACTGGCTTTTAGGCCATAAATCACTTTTCTCAAGTCATTTCACTTTGAAATCAAATTTCAACTCTTTTCAGCCTTGGCTTTAAAGATCTCATTTCTCAAATCATCTCAGACTCATAAGCCACTTTTACTCAAGGTAAATTCCCCTTTTAAAAAAACAATGCCACTCTCAGCACCCTCTTTCCAAAACTTCCATAATCATGGCAAGTTAAAAATCTCTTTGAGATATTCAAAATCACCCATCCAACAATGGGATTTTATAACAAAAGTTTCTCGGCAGAGTCCCAAGTCTTTAGGGAAGGTCAACCTATATCAATTCCTTAAAATTCATTGAAACTCTTAAAATCATGGATTCTCGGTTCAAGTAAATAAAATTGAATTTATTATGAAACCGACCATACAAAATCACAAGTTCCAACCCGGTCCAAAAATCAACTCATTTGAAAGGAACCGGTTCATTTGAATCAAACCACTTTTAGGTTTCTTTTTGGAACCCATTTTTCTAACTCTTCTAAAATGCCTCAAACTTAATTACTCAATCAAAAGTCTAGATTCCTTTGAAATCACTAAAAGCTCCTTTTTATATTGAAATCAATATTAGAGTATCATTATTTCCTTCAGTGATTCAAACGGTAAAAATAGTTCCTTTCTAAATAAGCCGAACTCAATGCATAAAGTTCATTAAATAAATTAAGCTTGAAAACATAAATATTCTCTTAATAAATCAAATAATACAATTTCTCAAATCCAACCCTTTTTAAATAACTTTTCAAACAAGACTAGGATTTTGTAGAAATTTCGGCAGCACCTCCCCTAAAACTTGGACTTTTGCCACCCGGTTTGGGTCCCAACTAAACCGTTTCTCATTCCTTTTCAACAGCCCAAAACCAAAAATCAATTCAAAAGCAAGCTAAATCCAACAATCGCCTCAGTGGCATATCTCAAGGAAACCATTTCAAAATCAACTCAATATCAACCGATTTAACTCATTTCTAAAGCTTTAAAGAATCGGGTCAGCAATAAATCATTTATCAAAACCAACTCAATTAAAGCAACCCAGGCTGAATTTCAAGAGTATTCTATCTTTCATATCATCAAAATAATTGACTCACTTCAAACCAATCCTCAACGGATTAAACTCATATTCCAAATCTTTAAAGAATCAACTTCCAAACATTACATTTCACAAGCCACACAACAATTCAGCCAAACCAACATCCATAGTCATTCGAGTCAATCAAATAATACATAAGGCAGATACAATCACCGAATACACAATATCTCACACCAGTATCCATATGTAATAATTCCAATATACAAAACATAGCTTTTGGAAAGCGCCCCTACCTTAAAACGCAATTCCATAGCCCAAAAGTCTCGCAGAGTCCTCTCTGCCTCAACCCAAAACCAACTGCAGCCAGCAACTCGGCTTCACTTGCGTTCTCAACAATCTCACCAACTTTAATCGCAACACATAACAATTAGGACTCGACCCCACGTTACCAAAACTCATATTCATTAACCAAGCACAACAAGGTACTAACGTAAGGCTTTCGAAACATAAATACCTACTGGGATGACGAAACAAGGCAGCTGCAACTCCGAGCACAGAATGCAAGCACGAATCCACAACCCTATGATGGACAACACCGCAATGCCTCAGCATAAGTTTACAGAGCAGCGACAAAAGGCCTTGCGACTCAGAAATTCTTACCAAACAGAGAATTCGGTGGCTGTTTCCGGCGACAGAGGCAGCGGAGGCCAGGTGCGGCGACACCCAGTGGCTCTTTCTCCCTCCACGCGACTCAGATGACCGCTGCAGCAACAAGCCGTGACTATGGTATTCTCAAAATTCAAAAGAAACAGGATCCATTGACAAGACCTTACCAGCAGAGTTTTTCGGCAACGGCAGCGGGGTTTTTCCGGCGGCAGAAGCGGCCAGAAGCTTCGGCGGTGGTCCCGATGGCCACAGAACTCCGGCAACAGTAGCAGAAGCTCCAGCTAAGCATCGCAGAGCAGCAAGTCGGTAGTGACGGGAACAATCTCAGCCTCGGACCTCTCTCCCCTTCTTCACGCACGCCGGTCTCCTCTCTCTTGGCAGAACCCCTTTGACGGCAACGGCGGAACGGCGGCGGTCAGTGGCGTGATAGCGGCGACTGGATGCAGCTCCTCCAGCCCACGCCTTTCTCTCTCCTAGTGGCGCTCAATCTCAGGCTTCCACTCCGACGCGACACGGCGGCAACCGGCGCAGCTCGTGACTCCATGGGTGACGGCGGTGAGGCACGAGCTCCCTCTCTCCTTCGATGCGAACTCCCTCTCTCTCCTCCCTCTGTCTTCCGCACGGTTTTGGAGGCAGCGTCACAGGTCGGCGGCGACGAGGTCTGGACGTGATCTGGGCACGGCGCCGAGGTGACCGACGACCGCGCGGCTCATCCCCTCCCCGGATCGCAGCTCTGCTCCATCTCTCCCCTTCTGCTTCTGTTGCTTTCCGTTCATGGAAAGAGATATAGGAAACTGCGTGTTGTTGTTGCTGCGCAGTGAAGGCAGTGAGGAAAGGGGGAAAGCAATTGCATTGCTGCTACTAGGTTGAGTGAGAAGGGAACCGGGTCATGGGTTAGGGTTTTTGAGAAAATTAGGGCTAGGGGTATTTTAGTAATTTCTGATAAAATTGTGGACAACATAGTAATTGAAACCCAAATTAAATCCAACACTAATTATATATAGAAAATACTATCTGCTCATCAATTGCACCACTTATTTTCAATAAAATGTCCAAATCAAATAATTAGGAATAATATAATTAAATCATTTATTTTCCAAAGTAGCAGTACTAATATTTAAAATATTAATTATTTAATCCAAACCATACAGAAATCCTTATTATTTCACCACTATCAACTTTATAATCAAAATATAGGAAATAATCCAATAATTATAAAATTGGATAATAATCTCAATTTATTTCAAATTCAATAAATCAAAACTTGCTTTAATTATCCTTAAGAAAGTAGTCTCTGAAATTAAGGCTATAAATAACTATATGATTTGAGACTTGATCATAATAATACTTTTCAAAAGTTCTGGGTCTTACATAATGCTAACTTAAAAAATTGTTCATTGGAAAATTTTCTACACACTTCGCATCTATTATTTTTTTTATTGTGTCATCTCAAATGAGTCAACTTCAAAAATTCAAATAATGTGTAGGTTGGAGGCCAATTTAATTGGCTATTGCATTTTTGGGTGAGGTAATTTTGATGCTTCCTTTTTCCATTTTGGGTTTTATAATGAAACCTTTGCAGTTGAAGGGTAACCATTTCTCCTGAATGACTTGTTTTTAGAAGTTAGTCAATTTTTTGCTCCTTCTAATAGTATCACAATATTTGATTTATTACCATAGATTTCACTATGAATGTGGAAGTACTGTTAACTCTTGACAATTATGTTGGTAAAATTATTTTTTGCTGTAATCTTTGTTGTCTTTTAGAATTTCAAATGATAAAATGAAATTTATTTTCTGATGCTCAAAGTTAGTAGGTTAAAGCTTGATTGTTGTTGTAGTTGTGCATTTATTAATATTTATGAAAATTTTGCTTCTTTGACAATTTTGTTATTTATTTATTTTTTTGGATAGAGTAATGTTGACTTATTATTTGGAGGTATTACAATTGTTTGTGAGATTTGTGGTATATTAGCTGGAGGCTTGATTCTTAATAAAATGACTTCAACAATCTCTAATGCCTTCAAGGTAGGCTTAGTTAATTTCTTTTATTGTTCATCACGGAGGAATGATAAGGCTATTGTTGTCACAGGTATTACAACATGCTTTTGAGTTGAACAACTTTTATCTTGGATGGAATGGCACTTTATTTATTTTCCAATTTTATAAGATAATCTAGTCCTTATGCCAAGATATATCCTTGTTAGTTAATCTCACTCTTCCTGAAAGTCCCAATGCATTTGGTTGAATTATGATTTTGCATAAGCTTGGCCTAGTTTCTCAAATACAGAGGATGGTCAATGATTCGCACATGGATATGAAGGTCTTTTATTCTTCATCCTAAACTAAATTTGTTTTACACTTTTGTTAAGTATTATGTTAATTTTTTTCTATTGTTGCAGCTTCATGCGAGACATGCACTTGGGCAGATTATTACTTTTGGTGATAATTAAATCTAATCAAATCCTTAGATACAATCCCTTTAATTGGAGCAGGTAAAGATGGGATATTTCAATAGAAATTGTTTCCTTTTGTATTCATATTTTATGTATATTGCATCCTACATTCAAAATTAGCTTTTAATATGGTATGTTAATTTTTTTTAGCAGATGATGTTCAATAGGGCACTCTGTTTACTAATTGTGGGTGTCCCGACAAGTTTTCTTAGAAGTTGAGAGTTGTCTATTATGGCATATATTTGATTGCTTCTTTAATGTTTCCCTTTTCACATGTATCAAGTTGCATTAGAAGATCAATGTAGATTTATAGGCTTAGTGTTGTAAGATATGAGTAGTAAATGTACCATGTACTATGAATTTGGATTGTGGATTGTAAGCCATCAATGTACATTTGGATTGTGGATTATAAATTTAATGTATTTATGAATTTTGTCTCTTTTAATTTCTATATTTCGATATAGATATTGTGAATATTTATAAATTTTGTCTCGTCTATATTTCGATATAGATATTGTGAATAATTAGTAAGAATATATAATTAGAAACTCAGTAACAGTGACCGATTTAGCGACCAATTTTAGATTTTTAGATTAGACATCAGCGACCAATTTTATTAGCAACCGATTTAGCGACCGATTTTTTCAGCGACCAATTTAGCTACAAAAAAGTAGTCGCCATTTAGTGACCGATTTTATTAGCGAAAAATATTGTTTGGTACTAATTTGGTAGCATTGGTTGAAAATCGGTCGCTAATTAGCGATCGAAGTTGGTCGCTATTTTCAAATTAGCGACCAAAGTTTTAACCACCACCAGAATTGGTAGCTAAATCGGTTGCTATTTTGGTAATTTCTTGTAGTGAAGGTGCAGCACTGGCACAAAAAAGAACGTGTGCGCGTGAATATAAATGACTTGTATGAATTTGTATCAAAAAATGATTTGTATGTGAAAAATAATTGATAAAATAATAAATATAATGTTACTCACAAGTCTAATATTGTCATTTAATACATAAATTAAATAATTGTAGGGTAATAGACTTTTAAAATTGTACAAATAAAAAATCCATTAGTATAGTAGAATTTATGTATAAATAACCAAAAACCTAATGCATCGAATTTTATTGAGCAAACATCAAATAAAATATAAAAAATTATATGTTATGAATAACATTTCTAAAAAAATAACATTCATAAATTTATAATAATAAAATATTAATCGATAATACAAAGTTAATATAGAAGAAATATTATAATTATTTGCAAACTAATATTTGAAATATATTTCTCTTTGACTAATTAATACCTCTAATATATTTTATCATACTTGTAAAATAAAAAAATCGTAATGTTTCTAGGATCTTAATTTAAAAATAAATAATAAAATTCTTCTAATAATAATTTGGAATCATAGTAATATCTTTGTATCATAGTGTTTCTATTCTGATAAAAAAAAAATAATACATTTCAAATATAATTAAATGATAATTAATCTTTATGACAAAATAATTGGTTAAATTATGATATGTTTAAAATACAAGCTTACGAGTAGTTATAATATTTTTTTCCTCTCATTAATTCTGTCCAAAAATACAATACGCGCATATATATAATTTTTTATATAAAGTGTATTATGACTTTTTCTATAAGACGATCTTTACATTATTAGTTTAAACTTTGTATTATCATTTAATATTTTGCTATTATAAATTTATAAATGTTACTTTCTTTTTATGAAAATATTATTCATAACATATATCTTTATATTTGATTTGACTTTGATTAAATAAATTTTGATAAGTTAGGTTATTTGTTATTTATACATAAATCATGTTGGCCTATTGAGTGTTTGCATTTTTATACATAAAAATTAAAATCATGCTAGGCTAGTGGATTTTATATTCAATTTTAAAAGCATATTACTCTGCCATTATTTTTATGTGTTAAAGGATAGCATTGAACTTGTGAGTAAATGGTGACAGAGTATTGTGATTTAGTGTTTCTTTATATTGCACTAACCTGACATGATTTACGTATTAAAAGGCAATACAATTTTTCAATGAATCGTGACAAAATAGAATTATTTATATATGAATAAATAGTAATTTTTTTATTCTGTGACTATTTATATAAATTATAAAAAGAACTTATACGTAATAAATTTCAGTTTAAAACATTTTGATAAATATAATTTTTTAATTTCATTTTAATAAAAAACCAAATAACTCACTCCTGTAGACGCAAAAATAATAAACATTCTAATAATATTAAAATATTGTAAAAGTTTCTTTAGTATACATGTATACGAAAGTGGTATGAAGATTAATTTTGTGATTTGGGGTTCGGTGAGAAAAGAAAAATTGGAGCTTAGAGAAGTACCCTTGAATATTCTATTTACTTGGCTGCGATTGAATCTGGACAAGACTTTCGTATTGTCTATGAAGATGAAATAAATTTTAAGAATTGTTAAATGGCCATAATCAATTTATTAGGCGGCAAGATAAAAACATAATCTGGATGAATGAAATGTTTAAAAAAAATGTAACATTTATTACTAAAATATAATTCAGGGCAATTTTGATAAGAAGTTTATGAAAATAAAAATAAAAATACCTGCCTTGTATGTTATATTTAATTTGTTGTTAGAAAATAATAATAACAATAATAATAATAATAATATTTAATTACTGCTTATACTATTATTATGATATTATAATTATTAAAAATGATAATTATATATTAAAAATGCTTATCGTTATTTTTAAAAGCCTAAGTACGCTTTTTTTTTTTAATGTTTATCAATTGAGTAATTGACCAATCAACTCTTTTTTAATAGAAAAAACAAATCATAAATCTTAGAAGTCCAGAACATTTCCCAATGCTTGTTAAAAGAACAGTATAGGACAAGATGGTAATTTTATCTTTCTCTTGGTGGATGAAGAAAAGGACAAGTCTCTTCTTCACCATAGTCATTAGACAAATAATTCTACCTACAAAATTTTCAATCGATCTCATCCTTTGATCTATTTTATTATAAATCTCAATGTTTATAAAGAATGGAATATCATATACCGAAAAAAATAAAATAGACCGATATATGTGAAACGCTTCCAATACAATATTTGATGGACAAAACACTTAAAGAAATCAGAGGAAAGAATATTACATGAAAGTCCTAAAACAAATAATATTATATGAACATTTTTATTTATATTTTTATATAAATCAAATTTATTAAATTTGAATTAGGTCTTTTGTTACTAAATCAAATTAAATAAATTTAAATTAGTAAATAGTATCGATCAGAACCGAACCAAAAATTAATCTGGTCGCACGACTAGGTCACTGAATCATTGATTTAACTGATAAATTACTAATTAAATCGGTTAATTTGGTCTAATTAAATATAAATATAAAATTATAAAAAAATAAGCTTAAAATTAAAAGTTCAAAAGTATGTCTTTACAAACACACTAACAAAGATTAAGTATTAATTTTTAAATATAACTAATGTTACAAAAATATATAACAAATTAGTCACTAATACAAAATATTTTTTTAATTTAAATAAAAAAAATAACATAATAAGTAAATTAAAGTTCAATGATGATTTATGACAACAAAAAATTTAACTACAAAGATGATTTACAACAACAAAATTATGTTATGTAAAATGACTGAAATCCTCTTAGCAATGGCAGACTTGAATCAGTTGCATCTGTTGCAAGCCTTGCTGCCACCACGCTTGAGTTGTGTTCCTCCTCATTGAACCATCCTACTTCATTCCTCAATATAGCTACCATAAACAAATCAAATTCACATTAACAACATTACATGTTTGTTTTAACATCAATTTATCAGTATTAGTCACTTAATTAAGTGTCTGCAAGCATTCTTCTAACTCTAGTGGTGAGGTTTTCACCCGTACTAAAAAAGTAATGTTGAATTAAATATGCAACAACTGCATAGTGTTCAGCTCCAATATATATAAACACATACTCTTTGATTTTCTTCTTCATAGATGCATAATTTCTATAGTAAAATGTTTCAATCATGTTACTCATCACAATTGTAAATGTTGAACTAATGAATTCGAAGAGAATAGAACCAATGAATTCAGCTCATTGATAATTTTTAGCAACAAAAAATTTACCTCCAAATATGATTTAGAACAACAAAAAATTTAGCTAAATTATTATTTTAGTAACACAGCAACAAATTCAACCACCAATGATGATAATCAGCAACAAGTGATGATTTTTAGCTAAAAAAATAGCTTAGTCATATTTTCAGCAACAAATTCACTTTCATCAACAAATTCAAGGCATAGTTATGATTTACAACAAATAAATTGAAACAAAAAAGAATATGGCCGAAGGAAGCTCACCTGCCCGGGGATCAACTGCTGGTGAAGGAAGCTCACCAACTAACGGCTGAAGACGATAACCACCAAATACTGGTTTCGTCTGATTCTGCTGCCGACGATGACGATCGAAGGGAAGGCGATGACTGAGTGCGAGATGGTAACGACATAGAACGCAAAGACTAATGCGTGAGCATCTTATACCCTTTTTTCTAGTTGTTTTTATATTGTTTTTAGTTAGATTTTACTAAGTTTTATTATATTTTAGTGCAAAATTCACCTTTGAATGCTACTTTGAGTTTTTCTTGTGTTTTTATGTTTTAGGTGAGATTCAGAGCAGTTTGGAGAAGTCTGGAGTAAGAAACAAAAAAGCTGTCAGCTCCCCCCTTGGGTGCTGAACGCCCAACTTGACGTTCAACGCCAGCAAGGGGGCAGGAAGTCAGAAGCGTAACCCCCTTCTGGGCGTTCAACGCCCAATCCTGGTGTTGAACACCAGCTTGCTGCCCGTCTCATATGCTATTGGGCCTCCAAAGTGGATTTTAACACTTCTTAGGTTTATCTTATTTTATCTTTGTAATTTTTAATTTAAAATAATATCTTTTCGTTTTAGCATTTATTATTTTAGTATTTAAGGAGGAGATCACTTAAGTTTAGAAGAACCAGATCTTCTTCCTCTACATCTTTTCAAAAACTTATTTTCTTTGTAAAATTGTGAGCAACTAAACCTCTTGGTTAAGGTTAGGAGCTTTATTTATTTCTATGGATTAATATTATTACTTTTCTATTTTAATATATGTTTGATTCAATTCTAAGGTGTGTCTCATTCTTAATCTAATGAAACTGGGTGGAATGGAAGTAGGATCCTTTTTCTACATGAGTTCTTGTGATACTCTAACCAAGGTCAGCTAAACTACAGCTTGAGAACACACCTCCTAGATGGCTAATCCATAACTCGTTGGGGACATGGGAACATCTATTCATCCGGGATCTGGGGTGATTAGGTCCTTTGTGGTATAAACTAGTTTTCTGAACTTCACCCTCCAATTCGAATTGAATGACCACTGACCATGGCGTTTGATGAGGATCAGAGGAGATTAAATTGCTAAGGAATTAGGGTTTAATCACTTACAGTTTGCCACAGAATGAATCATTCATTGTTAAAATAGTTAGTAAGAAGTTTTAATCCAGAAAGATAAACATCTCTGAGACCTTAATTGTTTTTCTTATATTGAGTTCATACTAATTCTTTACTACTTTCTTTATTATCTTGTTTTATGCATTTTCAACAACAACTCTCTTTACTGTTCACCTGTCTAAGCCTAGCAGATAACTATTGCTTGCTCAATCCAACAATCCTCGTGGGATCGACCCTCACTCACCTGAGGTATTACTTGGATGGCTCGATGCAGTTGCCGGTAAAGTTGTGCGAGTTCTAATTCGTGGACCAAAAACCTCTCTGAGACAATGAGTGCAAGACCGAGAGAGAAGTGAGAGACTGGAGATGAGTCACGAGAGAGCTTGAGTGTGACACCGTGAGAGAGCTTGAGCGAGGGTGAGAGGGTTTCTTCAGAGTTCAGAGAAGTGAGTGTGAGAGCGCTTGAGTGAGAGTGAAAGAAGCTGCTTCAGAGTTCAGATTAGGGCATTAAGGTTGGGGTGAGGGGCGTCCTTGAAACAACGCCATTTTCTATTTTTTTTTTAAATTGAACATGACCCGGTCCGGGTTTTATGAACCGGACGGGTCACCGATTTTCACAGAACTCGTCCGGGTTAAACCGATTTTCACCGGGTTCAATGCTTAAGCGATTCAACAAGTGGCTCGGCCCGACCAGATGATCGGGTGACCGGGTTTTCGGTCGAACCGACTGGGGTCGAGCCGGGTTTGATAAATATGGTAAGTATTCGTGTAAAATGAAGCTATTAGTTTCGATTTACTAAGGAAGAAAATTCAAAATGCTACCCATATTTTTATACCCCTAGTAAATCGATATAAGTAGTTTTGATTTAGCCTATAGTTTTATGGGTCATAGTAAATCAAATGGATTAAATTCGAATTACAAGCTCATAGTAAATTGAATGAGTTAAATTCGATTTATGAGTGTAACGTGCTATAGTAGTAAATCGACTCCAATGGCATCGATTTAGCATATATTTCTCTATATATAGAATTCGAATCCACTTGTTTTGAATTATATTTCACCAAACTCAACAAACACAAAACCCAAAGAAACTAAGAAGATTTATACTATAAGATTCAAACTGTGAAAATAGAAGATGACACAAATTAGATCTATCAGTTAGACGGAGTTACCCATATTGCTGGTAGCGTCCATGAAGAGGTCAGTAAATGAAGTTTAATTTATTTTTTTTAAGAAATAAGGTCTTATAAGTGATATTAAATCGCTTAGAACTTGATTAGACGTGTTATTAGAATTTTTAAACATCAAATACTAGTTAGAGTATCGATTTAGGGGTAGTAGTTTGTCAGAGCATTGAAACTACAAATGCATGTTGGATGAGGAATAACTAAGTATTAGTTAGAGTAGTGATAACAAGTTTGTTAGAATTTGTAAGTTTTAAATGTTAAAATTTTAACGAGGTTAGAAATTTTGTTGGAGTTTAATTTAATTTAGTTTAATTTAGGTTTCAAGTGTTAGATTGACTAGGTAGTAAAAGATTAGCAAGGATTTAATATAATTTAATTTACTTAAAGAATTTAATTCTTAAATGTTTGATTAATTATGTTATGTTAGAATTTAATTTGATTTAGGTTAATTTGGTTTAGTTTAATTTAATTTAATTTTTAAATGTTAGATTATCTATGTTCATGTTTGCAATATCTATTACATTAAAGTATATTTTTATTAAAATTATCCGTTTTAGGTTATTTTTGTTTGCTAAATTGTTATGGTTCTTAGAGAATTTTATCATCGTCATGCAGCCCCACCGATGTATTACTAGCATGAGGAGGCAGCATGGTATGCTCCTAGATGAGAGGATCATGCCATACCTGCAGTGGCTGGCTTAGCCCATCTCACGAGACTTAACGACCACTAGTTTAGGTTGGATGAGCCGTTAGTTAGTGTATTTGTTGAGCGATGGCGTTCTGAGACCCATACCTTCCACATGCTGTTCAAGAAGTGTACGATTACGGTACAAGATTGTGTAACAGTTAGGCCTCCCCATAGATGGACAGTATGTCAGTGGATGTCTGACGGACTTCAAGTGGTACATTGACGGCAGCCGACTTGCATGGGATTTGTTCATGGAGTTATTAGGTGTCTTGCCTCTGGCGGATTGCATCGACAAGTTCACTGTGAAGTGCACTGGGATGCAGGAGACATTTAGTGACCTTCTCTAGGACGCAGACGAGGAGACAGTAAGAATGTATGTGAGAGTGTACATCATAATGCTACTATCGACACAGCTCTTCAGTGACAAGTCCGGTACACGCATGCATATTAGGTGGCAATTTCTCACAGCTCTTCGATGATAAGTCTGGTACACAGCTCTTATTAGTTCTTCTTGTTAATTTCTCATTTTGGTCACTTTTATGTTTATGAATTCTTGTTGATTTTGATTTCTATTTAATGCAATTTCATATTTTTATGTTTATGGTTGCTTAATTTAGTTGTTATTATTATTTTCTTGAATTGGGTTGTTGTAGATTTTACTAATTCATGCAATTTACCATACTTTATATTTATGTACATTAGGTCTTTGATGAAATACTTGAATTGGTTTTAGAGTAGATTTTTGCACTCTTGGCTTGAGGGTTCAGTAATTGGAGACTCTTGAATTATCAAAATCTAATGTTGATTGGTAATTGAAAGTTGCTAGTTGGCTTGAATTCTACTAAATCTAATCTTTCATTAGGATTTGATTAGGACTTGTGGACTATAGTCAATTGTGCTCACTTGACTTTTCTTCATTGTTAGAGGATGACTAAGTGAGAGCAATATACACTTACTATCGCAATTGAGGATGACAATAAGGATAGGAATTCTAATTTTCACCCCTAGCCAAGGCTTTTTATATTGATTGATTAACATTCCCTTTTATTAGCTTTGATTTATTAGTTCGTTTAGCATTTATAGTTTCATAGTTGTAGCTTTACTTTCTTGTCATTTACATTTCTTGTTAATTGTCATAACAACTCCCATTTTGTCATAACCAATAATATGCATACTTGCATGCAATTTCTTTGAGAGACGATCCGAAGTTTAAATACTTTCGATTTTTATTGGTTTGACTTAAGTGAAAAACAAATTAAACTTTGATTGAGAGTTATCTATTGGTTTGGATCTATACTTCAACGCAATTATTTTGTGAAAATTTCGAACCGACAATTTTCCTCCATCAGCTACCGAACGTAGCGAGATTAGAAGACATGGGCAGATATAGTTAGGATCCGCCGCTCTATCGTGGTTATACTGGTGCTTGTGCTATGTGGCCGACAGGAACGTGGTTAAGTTGGCCGGTCCATTGCATCTCCCGGAGTCATGGATCTTCTGGCGGTTTCCGAATTCATGCTCGATGAGTTTGACGCCTTTCATTGGCTGTTGGCAACGAGGTACTTAATGGTTATTGTTGTTATGTTTAATAATTTATATTAAATATTATTGTCGTTGTTTATAACATGTATCAGGTGTCAGATGGTCCGTTTATTAGCCAACATTGAGCGAGAAAGGGCCAAGAGTTGCGCAGTGGAGGCTCAGGATAGATTTACTTTGGGCAAGGGATGTGAGTGTTTTAACTTTCAAGCATTTAATATTAAGTGTTTTAAACTACTTACTGGATGTAAATTGACCTGCAATACTCGTTTCTCTTTACCAGTTCGCTTGGATGTCATATAGCACACCGGATATTGTTCAGGTCATTCATCCTGAGATCCTAGAGCCCCAACATACGGAACTATGGAAGATTGTGATGGTATTGATATACTTTGCTATGAAAGTGTGGCATCAGGTGGATAGGGTGCTACCACATCTTGGTAGAGTACAGTATCGCCTACTGCCCGTACTCAATATTGATTTTCTGATGTCAAAGGATGGCAGAGCAGATACCAATGGTTTTCGAACATGTTACAGAGATGACACATATATTGGACCAAGCGGGCTGACCATGTGTTACAATTTGATGTGGTGGCAGACCCAGGACCTTCACAAGCTTACTTGGAGTGGTGACATGAGCATGGGAGGAGATTCTTATCGCTAGAGCTTTTTCTTGGGGACCCTAGAGCAGATGCTATACTAGCCGAGGTGACACAAAGAGGTCCAGGACGGGTCCTTGATATGGATCAGGTGTCAGATGTTCCTGATAAACATCGAGTAGAGCAGAGACATGGTGTTGGGACACGAGCCAGCGATCGTGAATGGAGATGGCTTGATGATGCGATTGATGCCATGGAGGGGAGGGGTCAATCCCACGAGGATTGTGGCTTGAAGTAAGCAATGGTTGTCTTGCAGGTCTTAGTCAGGCGGAATCAGAAGGTTGTTGTTTGATTTAAAGGTTGATAGATAAATATTTATGAGATTATTATAATAGGGATAGGAATTATATGCTGGGAATAGTAAATAATAGGAATAGAGTTGAGAGTCAGAGTTGCTTTGTCTTTCTGAATGAACTCTGGTATTACTGTCTTCCTTGCTTGTGAATGATCTTCTTCTATGACAGGCTGTAAGTGATTGACACTGGTTTGAGCAGCTGCCAATACTTCTCCAGATCTGAACCCCAGGTTTAGTGTAGATCCATCTCTACTTGAGGGTGAAGCACGTACAATCCATTCTCTTAGCAATCCTACTCAAAATGCTACAAACAAGGTCGGATCTTCTGGATCAGAGAATGCTACATCTATGGATTCTAGCCTCTACCATAAAGACCTTAATTTCCCCGAAAATTGGCTGAACTGGTGTCTCGAGAAGTCCCCAATGAAGTCGTGATTAACCGTCTGAGAGATGTATAAACATAGTTGTTGGCTCGTGCTTTCCGGCCAAGTATTCACACGAACACAAGTAGACGCGGGAGTTTGTTAGGCACATTCCATCTTAATGTGATGAACAGAGCTAATTTGTCAGATCATCCTATTCACCACGATGAAGATAGGATATACATCTTAGAGATAGATCAAACACGGATCGAAGAAGAAACAAAAATACTTTTATTCATTCATAAGACTCAGCAGGGCTCCTCCCCTCAACCTAGGAGATTTAGAAACTCATATTGAAAGTAAAAATAATGATAAACGTGTATGATGACTGAAGGTGTCTAAAGATCTGATGTAAAAGTGTGAATTACATAAACATAATCCCTTAAATGCTAAACAAATGACTAGTAAGGGTAAAACAGTCTATTTAGTACTAAAATCAACTTCTGGGGCCCACTTGGTGAGTGTTTGGGCTGAGTTTTGATGAAATCCACATGCTTAGGCTTCCTTGAGCGTTGAACTCCAGTCCTTGCACCTTTTTGGGCGTTAGACTCTAGCTTGGAATCCCTTTCTGGCGCTGGACGCCAGAACTGGTCATGTGGTTGGCGTTGAACGCCAGTTTTGGGCCTTCTAATCCGAAACAAAGTAAGAACTATTATATATTTCTAGAAAGCTCTAAAAGTCAGATTTCCATATCCATTGAGAACACTTCATTTGGACTTCTGTAGCTCCAAAAAAGCTCTTCCGAATGCAGGTAGGTCAGATCTAGACAGCTTCTGCAGTGCTTCCTCTGTCTCTGAATCAGACTTATGCTCCAGCTCCTCAATTTCAGTCAGAAATTATCTGAAATTCTCCAAAAACACAAAAACTCATAGTAGAATCCAAAAATGTGAATTTAACACTAAAATCTATAAAAACTCAATAAAAACTAAATAAAAACTACTAGCTATATGAAAATGATGTTAAAAAGCGTATAAAATATCTGCTCATCACAACACCAAACTTAAACCGTTTCTTGTCCCCAAGCATCTAAAAACACAGCAGGATAAAAAGAAAATTAAGATACAAATAAATTTCTAAGTTTCAAATGAAGCTTAGTTACAATGAGATGAGCTGGACTTAGTAGCTTTTTGCTTCTAATAATTTTGGCATCTCACTATCCATTGAAACTCAAAGATGTTGTCATCCTTAGGAACTTAGAATCTAGATGATATTTCTTATTTAAACTTATTTTGATTCTTGAACACAGCTTTCTGAGTCTTGGCCGTTACCATAAGCACTCTATTTTCCGCTGTATTACCACTGGATACATTCATGCCACAGACACTTTACCTGGGTGAACCCTTTCGGATTGTGACTCAGCTTTGCTAGTGTCCTCAGATAGAGGTGTCCAGAGTTCTTAAGTACACTCTTTTTGCTTTGGACCACGACTTTAACCGCTCAGTCTCAAACTTTTCACTTGACACCTTCACGCCACAAGCACATGGTTAGGGACAGCTTGGTTTAGCTGCTTAGGCCAGGATTTTATTCCTTTGGGCCCTCCTAACCACTGATGCTCAAAGCCCTTTTACCCTTGCCTTTTGGTTTAAATGGTTACTGACTTTTTCAATCTGCCCTCCTTTTCCTGCATTTTGGGCTATAATGGATTTTTTTTATTTTTTTCTTTTTCTTTTTTGCCATTTTTTTTCTTTCTTGCATGCATATAATAATTTTTTTTCTTTTGCAACATGCTTTTTTTTCTTACTTTTTCTTGCTTTAAGAATCAATTTTCAGATTTTTCAGATTATCAATAATATTTTTCCTTTTTTCTTATTCTTTCAAGAGCCAACATTCATAGATTTCAACTTCAAACATGCACTGTTTAATCATACATTCAGAGAACAAAAGCAAATGACACCACATCAAACTAATTAAACTAATCTTATTTTAAACTTAAAATTCATGTATCTCTCAATTCTTTTAAGATAAAATTTTTTATTTAAGCCAGATGAGAGATATATGGAACATTTTACAACTTAAAGACATCAAATGCAAATGATCATGCAACTAGGACAAAAGAGCAGCTAAATAAACATATAGAAAATAGAAAAATAATAGGAAAGGAGTAAAAGAGAACGAATCCACCTGAATGATGGTGGCCAATGCTCCTCCTTAAGGATCCCATGTAGTGCTTGATCTCTTCTATATCACTCCTTTGTCTTTGTTGAGGCGGCTGCACAGGCTTATGTGCATGCTCTCTAGTTTGCTCCATCCTCTTCTTCTATACTTAAAAGTGATAGAAGTCACAAAGCAGAGCTTTTGCAACACCAAACTTAAGAGTTTTGCTCGCCCTCGAGAAAATATAATCAATGGGGAGGAAGAAGGTGTGGTAGGTGGAGCTTCTGTGGGACCTCTTGGTCCTGAGAGGCTACGGAATTTTAGATTCCCTACTTCTCTGCATTGGCATTTGAATGTCCAGGGGCTGCTCCCTAGCTGGCGTGCAACGTCAGCAATGCTCCCATCTTGGGGCGTTGAATGCCCAGTGAGGACTTCCCCACTGGTGCTCAACTTTGACACTCTTTTCGGAGTGTTCTGTTTTCACTACTATGAATTTTGTCTCTTGACTGGTGCACATGATCATGACTCTGACACTGAAAAGAAAATCAAAATGAAAATAAAATAAATAAGGTTGAGTAAAAGTTAGGTTATCTCCCAACAAGCGCTCTTTTAAAGTCACTGGCTTGACCTTCAGCTCCTTAAGGAGGTGAGTAAGGGCTCATATTTTTGCCATTTACAATGAATTTTCTTCCTATCCTCTCATGAATGAGCTCTACATGCTCTAAAGATAAGACACGGTTCACTGTATATGGTAGGACTGGATTTTTAGTGAAGACAACTCTCATGCCAGGTGAGAGGCCTTCAGTTGGGACTTTCTTATCCTTCCAACCTTTAGGTACTTTTTTTTAGTACCTCTGTGCTTAGAGCTTGTTGAGGGCTGTCCAACACCAAACTTAGAATTGATGTCTGGGGGCTCTGTAAAGTTCTGCATAGAAAGAGAGGGTTGGCACACTAGGTGTTTGATGCGTGAGCATCTTTCCTATTTTTTCCTAGTAAATTTGCATGTAATTTGTTGAGTTTAATTAAGAATTAATTATATTTTAGCCACTATGGATGCTATTTTGAGTTTTGTGCAATATTGTTTATTTTAGGTAGCATTCGGCTGGATTTGATGGAGTTTTTACAGCACAAGAATCAAAGGAGATGGCAGCGAGGAGCAACGCGTACGTGTCAGCGTGACTGACACGTACGCGTGATTTAAAGATTTGCAAAGCAACGCGTTCGCGTGACCGACGCGCACGCGTGACATGCGCAACATGCAAAAAAACGCAGAAAGACACTGAGAGCAATTTCTGGGTTGTTTTGACCCAGTTTCCAGCCTAGAAAACACAGATTAGAAGCTGCAGAATGGACAAATCAAGTGGTCCCCACCCATCAGCTGAAGACTTGTTAATTAATTCGAATTTAAATTCAAATTTGATTTTTAAATAGGAAAATATATTATTTTAATTTTAATTTTAGAAATTTGATTTTTAAATTATTAGGATTAGTTATAAAAGGGGATTTAGATCCATCAGATTAGAACGCAGTACATTTTTACCTGAATCCTTATTTTCTACTTTGAACCATGAGCAACTAATCCTCCATTTTTAAGGTTAGGAGCTCTGTCTATTTCTATGGATTGATTTTATTGCTTTTTCTATTTTAATTTATGTATGGATTTATAATTTAAGAATTGTTTTCGCTCTTTATTTTATGAATTTGGGTGGAACGGAAGTATGACCCTCTTTCTATTTGAGTTCTTGTATAACTTGGAAAAGCTCTTTACTTGAACAACAGCTTGAAAACATATTCTCCTAAAGTTTAATTATCTGGATTTAACGGGATACGTGACATATAATCCTTTTATTTTTAGGTAATTAGAGTTTTTGTGGCATATAAACTGGAATTTGATCATCACTCTCTAATTGAAATTAATTGACCAAGGAATTGGCTGTTGATGAATTTTAGAGGAGACTAGGAAGGACTAAGGAATTAGGGTCTAGTCACATATAGTTTGCCATAAATTAAATCCTACATAATTAAAATAGTTAGTAAGAAAAGTAAATCCGGAAAAATAGATAACTCTGAAGCCTTAACTATCTTCTCCATATTTTTCCCAAAATATTTACTTGCCTTTCTTCAATATTCTTTATATTGTTTAATGTCTTTTATATTGCATCTCAATACCATTTTCTGTTTGTCTAACTAAGCCTATCAAACACTATTGTTGCTTAATCCATCAATCCTCGTGGGATCGACCCTTACTCACGTAAGGTATTACTTGGTACGACCCGGTGCACTTGCCGGTAAGTCTGTGGTTAGAAAATCCGCACCAGTGTTGCACTGTTAGCTCTCTCATAAAAGGAGAATTAGGATGAGGCATCTTGAATAAGATGTGATCCTCCCCTAACTTTAGGGTTAGTTCTCCCTTAGCCACATCAATGATAGCATTAGCTTTGGCTAGGAAAGGTCTTCCAAGGATGACACAGTCATCTTCATCTTCTCCAATGTCCAAGATAATGAAGTTTGCAGGATTGTAGTGGTTTTCAACCTTAACCAAGACATCCTCACTAAGCCATATGGCTTCTTCATGGTCTTGTCTGCCATCTCTAGTGAGATGTTTACAGGTTGTACCTCAAGGATTCTTAACTTCTCCATTATGGAGAGTGGCATGAGGTTGATGCTTGACCCTAGGTCACATAGAGCCTTTTCAAAGGTCATAGTGCCTATGGTGTAAGGAATTAGAAAGCGTCCAGGATTTGGAAGCTTCTGAGGTAGCTCTTGCTGAACCAAAGCATGGAATTCTTTTGTGAGCAGTGGAGGTTCTTCCTCCAGAGGCTTTGTACCAAATAACTTGGTATTTAGCTTCATTAAAGCTCTTAGGAAACGAGCAACTTGCTCTTCCCTGGTGTCTTTATCCTCACTTGAGGATGAGTAGTCATCAGAGCTTATGCATTGCAGAAGTGCATTCAAAGGAACCTCAATTGTCTTGATGGTTTCCTTTAGTTCTAGGCTAGAGAGTTCTTGAGTGGGCTTTGAGCACTCAAAGGGTGTGCTGTGGCTAGCATTCAACGCCAGCTCTGTGAGGTTACTAGGCATTGAATGCCTTTGCTGTCCACCCTAACTGGCATTAAACGCCAGTCCCTCTAGCATTTTGGGCGTTGAACACCCAGCAGGGATGTTCTTGCTGGCGTTCAACACTATCTTCTCTGAGCTGATGGGCGTTGAACGCCCAGTGAGGGGTTCCTCACTGGCGTTCAGCGCTTGCATGACTTCCTGGTTGGGCGTTGAACACCCAGTGAGGGGTTCCTCACTGGTGTTTAACACCAGGAAGCCTTCCTGTTTGGGTGTTGAACGCCCAGCCAGTGCTCCCTGGCTGGCATTCAACGCCAACTTTTTTGCCAGGATGGGCGTTAAACGCCCAGTAAGGACTTCCTCACTAGTGTTTAACGCCAGGCTTGCTGCCATTGTGGGCGTTAAACGCCTAGTGAAGGCTTCTTCATTGGCGTTCAATGCCTTCCCATTCTCCTCCAATTCGGCCTCAACCTCCATGGTTATGGCCTTGCACTCTTCTCTGGGATTAACCTCAGTATTACTGGGAAGAGTGTTAGGAGGGATCTCAGGGATCCTCTTGCTCAGTTGACCAACTTGTACTTCCAAGTTTCTAATCGAGGACCTTGTTTCATTAATGAAACTATGAGTGATCTTAGTGAGGCTGGAGACTAGAGTGGCTAAGTCAGAAAGGCTATGCTTAGAGGTCTCCATATTCTCTTGAGAAGATGGGAATGGTGGTCTGTTATGGAACCTATTCTGGTTCCTACCACCTTGGTTGTTATTGAAAACTTGCTGAGGTTTCTGTTGATCCTTCCATGAAAGGTTAGGATGATTCCTCCATGATGGGTTGTAAGTATTTCCATAGGGTTCTCCCATGTTATTCACCTCCTCCATGGTGGGTTGATCAGGATCATAAGCTTTATCTTCAAGAGAAGCTTCCTGACTACTTCCAGGTGCAGTTTGCATCCCAGTTAGATGTTGAGAGATCATGTTGACCTGTTGGGTCAAGATCTTATTCTGAGTTAGGATGGCATTCAGAGTCTCAACTTCATGAATTCCTTTCTTCTGAGAGATTCCATAGTTTACAGGATTTCTTTCAGAAGTGTACATGAACTGGTTGTTAGCAATCATTTCAATGAGTTCTCTTGCTTTTGCAGGTATCTTCTTCAAGTGAAGAGATCCACCTGTAGAGCTATCCAAGAAAATCTTGGATATTTCAAACAAACAATCATAGAACACGCCTATGAGGGACCATTCTGAGAGCATGTCAGGAGGACATCTCCTGATCAGTTTCTTGTATCTTTTCTAAGCTTCATAGAGGGATTCACCTTCTCTTTGTATGAAGGTTTGAACTTCTACTCTAATCTTGCTCATCATTTGAGAAGGAAAGAACTTAGCCAGAAAAGCATTTACAAGCTTTTCCCAAGAGTCAAGACTCTCTCTTGGTTGGACATCCAACCAAAACTTAGCTCTGTCTTTTAAAGCAAAGGGGAAAAGCATCAGCTTATAGACTTCAGGATCAACTCCATTAGTCTTTATAGTATCATAGATATGTAAGAATTTAGCTAGAAACTGATGTGGATCTTCCATTGAAAGTATATAGAATTTGTAGTTCTGCTGCAGAAGAGAGACTAACTGAGGCTTAAGCTCAAAATTGTTAGCTCCAATGGTAGGTACAGCAATGCTTCTGCCATAAAAGTCAGAGGTAGGCATGGTGAAGTCACCAAGGACCTTTCTAGGCTCCTCTTGTGGTTCGGTCATATCCCCTGTTTCTTGTTCAAAACTTTCTGAAATGTCTCTTCCGGAGTGTTGTGCTTTAGCTAGGTGTAAACGCCTCCTTAGAGTCTTCTCAAATTCAGAATCAGGAGTCAAGAGGGGTTTTTTATCCCTATTCCTGGTCATAAACAAGAAGAAAAGAAAAGAAGAAGATAGACTATGCCAATAGACAAGAAGCTCCTTCTTAAAGTCAGAAGTAGAGAAAGAAGAAGAAGATAAAAATAAAAATAAATAAAAGAAGTAGAAAAAAATACCTTGTAAGTAGTAGATAAGAGTAAACAAAAGAAGATAGAAGAAAAGAAATCACAAGAAAGCTTTTTGTACCACTTGGACAAAAGAGCTTCCAGTAAAATATGAAGAAGAAAGGAAAGAAGATAAAGAATTGTAGGTAAAGAGTCAAAGGAAGTAAAGTTGAATGAATAGAGATGAGAAGAGAAGAGGTATAAATAGAAAAAGTAAATAACAATTAAAATATTTTTGTTTTTATTTTATTTAGTAATTAATTTTCAAAAATTAGATTAAATTAATTTTAAAAAGATTTAAATTTTAATTGTTAAATTTTCAAAAATAGAGGAGGGAAGAGAAGAAGAAGTTTTCGAAAATTAAGAGAGATGAGAGTTAGTTAGGTGGTTTTGAAAAAGAAGAGAGAGAAGAAGGAGAGATGTTTTAAAAAATTAAGAATAGAAAAGTTAGTTAGGTGGTTTTGAAAAAGATGAGAGAGAAGAAGAGAGATATTTTTGAAAATTTGAGAGAGGTGAGAGTTAGTTAGGTAGTTTTGAAAAAGAAGAGAGAGAAGACGAGAGTTAGTTTTCGAAAATTAAGAAGAGAGAGTTAGTTAGGTGGTTTTGAAAAAGATGAGAGAGAAGATATTAATTGAAAAAAAGATAAAAATGAAAATAAAAGATAAGATAAGAAAAGATTTGAATTTTAAAAATAAGATAAGATAAGAAATTAAAAAGTTTTTGAAAAAGATATGATTTGAATTTTGAAAAAGATAAGATAAGATGTTTAAATTTTGAAAAAGATATGATAAGTTTTGAAAAAGATAAGATTTTTGAAAAAGATATGATTTTTAATTTTGAAAATTTTGATTTTTGAAAACTTGACAACTAAGATATGATAAGATAAAAATTTAAAATCTAAATCTGAATTTTTATGTTCATTTTCGAAAATTAAGGAAAAAATTAGTTAGAAAAGATATTTTTTTATTTTTTGAATTTTATGATGAAAGAGAAAAATACAAAAAAGACACAAGACTTAAAATTTTTAGATCTAGCACCCCTTTATTTTCGAAAATTTGGAGGAAAATACCAAGGGACACCAAACTTAAAAATTTTAAGATCAAGACAAATACAAAACTCAAGAACACCTTGAAGACTCACAAGAACATAGAACAAAATTTAAAGACTCAAAGAACACAAGAACATAAAAAAAACACCAAACTTAAAACTTTTAGAAAACCAAAGTAAAATTTTTGAAAAACACAAAGAAAAACACAAGAAAACACTAAACTTAAAGATTTGACACAAGATTAAAGTAAAGAAAAATTATTCTTGAAAAAATTTTTAGAAAGAAAGACTCATAAAAATCGAAGAACACAATAAGAACAAAAACAAAAGACTCAAAACAAGAACAAAGATCAAACAAAGAAAATAAAAATATTTTTGAAAAAGTTTTTATGGTTTTCGAAAATTTGAAGAAGAGTAAAACAAAAATAAAAGACTCAAAGACTCAAACCAAGAACACTAATTAAACAAAGAAAAATAAAAATATTTTTCAAAAGGGTTTTGAAATTTTCGAAAATTTGAAGAAGAAGAAAATAAAAATAAAGGACTTTAATCAAAGTTATACTCTTGCAAAAATCAGAGACTCCAAAAGAACATAAATTGAACAAAGAGAAGAAAAATATTTTTTTGAAAAAGGTTTTAATTTTTTTTCGAAAAAATAGAGAAGAAGAAAATCAAAATCATAGACTTAACAAAAAAAAATTACTTGATCTAGAGAGCAAGACAATCTGGCAGTTTGTCCAAACTCAACAATCCCCGGCAAGGACGCCAAAAACTTGGTGCGCATGTACGCAAAACCCACACTATTTTGTACAGCAGCAGTACCAGCAAGTGCACTGGGTTGTCCAAGTAATACCTGAGCGAGTCAGGGTCGATCCCACGAGGATTGTGGCTTGAAACAAGCAATGGTTGTCTTGCAGGTCTTACTCAGGCGAAATCAGAAGGTTGTTGTTTGATTTGAAGGTTGATAGATAAATATTTATGTGATTATTATAATAGGGATAGGAATTATATACTGGGAATAGTAAATAATAGGAATATAGTTGAGAGTCGGAGTTGCTTTGTCTTTCTGAATGAACTCTGGTATTACTGTCTTCCTTGCTTGTGAATGATCTTCTTCTATGGTAGGCTGTAAGTGATTGACACTGGTTTGAGCATCTGCCAATACTCCTCCGGATCTGAACCCTAGGTTTAGTGTAGATCCATCTCTACTTGAGGGTGAAGCGCGTACAGTCCATTCTCTTGGCGATCCTACTCAAAACGCCATAGACAAGGTCGGATCTTACGGATCAGAGAATGCTACATCTATGAATTCTAGCCTCTACCACAGAGACTTTAATCTCCCCGGAAATCGGCTGAACTGGTGTCTCAAGAAGTCCCCAACGAAGTCGTAATTAATCGTCTGAGAGATGTATAAACATAGTTGTTGGCTCGTGCTTTTCGGCCAAGCATTCACACAAACCCATGTAGACGCGGGTGTTTGTTAGGCACGTTCATCTTAATGTCATGAACATAGCTAATTTGCCAGATCATCCTATTCACCACGATGAAGATCGGATATACATCTTAGAGATAGATCAAACACGGATCGAAGAAGAAACAGAAATACTTTTATTCATTCATAGGACTCAGCAGGGCTCCTCCGCTCAACCTAGGAGGTTTAGAAACTCATACTGAAAGTAAAAACAATGATAAACGTGTATGATGACTGAAAGTGTCTAAAGATCTGATGTAAAAGTGTGAATTACATAAACATAATCCCTTAAATACTAAACAAATGACTAGTAAGGATAAAACAGTCTATTTAGTGCTAAAATCCACTTCTAGGGCCCACTTGGTGAATGTTTGGGCTGAGCTTTGATGAAATCCATGTGCTTGGGCTTCCTTGGGCGTTGAACTCCAGTCCTGGCACCTTTTTGAGCGTTGGACTCTAGCTTGGAATCCCTTTCTGGCACTGGACGCTAGAACTGGTCATATGGCTGGCATTGAATGCCAGTTTTGGGCCGTCTAATCCGAAGCAAAGTATGGACTATTAAATATTGATGGAAAGCTCTGAAAGTCATATTTTCATAGCCGTTGAGAACGCTCCATTTGGACTTCTGTAGCTCCAGAAAAGCTCTTCCGAAAGTAGGCAGGTCAGATCTGGACAACATCTGCAGTGCTTCCTCTGTCTCTGAATCAGACTTCTGCTCTAACTCTTCAATTTCAGCCAGAAATTACCTGAAATTGTCCAAAAATACAAAAACAAAAAAACTCAATAAAAACTAAATAAGATGAGGTATCTCTCGCTCAGAGAGCACAGAAGATCAGGCGCCACATTGCTACTTCACAAGGTCGCATCTATTCTAATTATTCAGATGACTGTTATGTTATATGTTATTATGTTATCATGCTATGTCATTATCATTGTGTTGTTGTATTCATTATTATGTTATCATGCTATGTTATCAGGTTATTAGGTTATCATCCTATGTCATTATATAATACTTGAATGAATTTTGAAACTATATATTAAAGATGTTCTTAATTGATGTCTGTTGAAATTTTACGGAAAAAAAGTGAAGGTAACACCATGATGAAAAAGAAGACGCAATAATATTATAACAATAGCCCGTTGGACAAGGCAACAATAAAGACAACTACAAACACGGAGAAGATAACACAAAATGCCACAAACATTGCTAAACAGCAATAAAGCATAATACAGTGGACATAAGAAAAGGCAACACAATAAGGAAAACACTAAACTCTACTAGCTACTCCAAACCCCCCGGCGACTTCTCCCTGTGGACAATTCTACCGAGTATGACAGGCTGTCTACATAGTCCATACCACTTTGGTCTATTCGGATCGACCTCATCCATATGAGTGCAAATTCTAGTGCTCCTCGGATGACCTTCAGATGCACGTCTCTTACAGGGATCAGAGATGATTGTTGGATCATCATATGGTGGCCAGAAGCCTTTTGGAATTGGAGGATTGAATCCCATCCTATATACATTAAACACCGTGCTGATGTGATATACCTGATAAATCCCAATTTTGTGGCTTATCTTGTGTTGATTTTAGGGGATTTTATCATCTTTTCTCACATTTATCCAATGAAATAGCATGGTTTTGTGAATTTCTCCTAATTTGAGTTTAAGTGTAAAAACATGCTTTTTAGGCCTTTAAATTGCTAAATTTAATTCACTTTGATTTCATTCGATGCCTTGATATGTTTGTTAAGTGATTTCAGGATTAGAAGGCAAAGATTGGGTTGAAGGAATGAAGAAAAAGCATGAAAAAATGGAGAATTTATGGAAAACAAGGATTTTGAGTGCATTCATCGACGCGCACGCGTGACAGATGCGCACGCGTGGTGATGGGGTCGCCAGGCGACATGTACGCGTGAGAAGTAAAACGCCAAGCGACACGTACGCGTGGCCCATGCGTACGCGTCACAGCTCGCACGTGACCTCATTAAAGTGAAAACGCTGGGGGCGATTTCTGAGCTTCCCAGGCCCAAATCCAACTGATTCCAGAGACTATTTCATGCAGAATTCAAGATGAGTCAAGGGGGGTACTTAGTTGTAGGATAGTATCATGTCGGTTAGATTTCTAGAGAGAGAAGCTCCTTCTTCTCTCTAGAATTAGGGTTCTTAGGTTTATTTTGCATATTAGATCTAGGTTTGTGTTCATCTTGTTTCCTTTACAATTTCTTGTTCTTACATCTTTGTTCTTCTTAGTTTGTAGTGTTAATTTTCCTTTTATGCCTCTCTTTAGTTTTATGAATGCTCATGTTGGATTTGGATTTCTTTTAATGCAATTTGATATTTGATGTTCTTTTATTGTTAATTTGAGTTGTTATTGTTGATTCCTTGTATTGGATAGTTGTAGATTTTACTATTTCATGCCATTTGCCATGCTTACCTTTTATGCCTTCCAAGTGTTTGACAAAATGCTTGGTTGGATGTTAAAGTAGCTTTTTGAGCATTCTTGGCTTGGAAAGAGAAATTGGGCAATCTTGAGTCATTAATACCCAAATTAGATTGGTGATCTAGAGTTGTTAGTTAATATTATTTTCATTGACTCTAATCTCTTGCTAATTCAATTAGTGAGTTGATTAAGATTTTTGGATTGAGATTAACTAGTCTTATTTGACTTTCTCTCATGGAAGATAACTTTACACCTTTTTCCAATATTGGAGATGACGAAATAAGATAAATTCTTGTTAATCACTGTTATGATTAGTGACTAGGATAGAAAGCCTATATTCTCAATCCTTGCCATGAATGTCTCTCTTTATTAATTGCTTTCTTTAATTGTTTCCTTTATTTTTCTTGTCATTTATTTCCGTGCCCTTTTATCAATCAAACCCAATGTTCCTTCATAGCCAATAATTGATCACTTCATTGCAATTCCTTGTGAGACGACCCGAGGTTTAAATACTTCGGTTAATTTTCATTGGGGTTTGTACTTGTGACAACCAAAATTATTAAAATTTGATGTGAGTATTGCTAATTGGTTGGCAACTATACTATCAATGGAACTATTTTGTGTGAAATTCCTAACCATACGAAAATATTCTTATCAAATTTTTGGCGCCGTTGCTGGGAAATTGGAATGGTGTTATGTTATTGGCTACTGTTCATATGTGAATATTGTGAATAGTTTGCTCTTTTGTTGATTTGCTTGTTTGAGTTAGTAGTTAGATTTTATTCCTTTGTTTTGTGCTTTTTGTTTTTGTTTCTTTAATATGAATTCTAATCCCTTTGGCTATGAGTTTGGCTCAAATTATGTTGTAGAAAATGGAAACTAAAATGACAATATGCATCAAGGATGGAACAATCAAAGGTGGGAGGAGCCTCAAGGAATTGATCACCCTTCTTGGCAACAACCTCCTCCGGTTCCGTATAGGTATAATTCCACCCCTAATGCATATCAATCTAATGGATGTGGTGACCCTCATTATGGTTGTGAACAACCACCACCATATGCCTATGAACCATCTCCCCAACATAATTTTGAACCACCATACTCACAAGCCCCTTATCACCAAACACCTCCATATGACCCTAATCCTTATCCACCATACCAACCACCTTATGAGCCATATGAACCATATATGGAGCCACCACAATTCCAACACAACTACTCCCAAGAACCAACTCCATATACACCATCTCCATACCCTTACCAAGATGAACCACCTTTCAATTATGAGCCCTTTCCCCCAAACAATAAACCCTCTCTTCCACCACCTCCAATGGATGAATCTCTCCATGCCTTCAAGATAGCACAACAAAGAGATATTAGCTCTTACCTCCAAAGGCAAGAAGAGACACAAAAGGAGTTCAAGAAGATAGAAGCCATGCTTGCCACCGTGGCAGAAGCCATTTGCAATATGGTCTCTTCCCGCCTATGTCTATGCGATCAAGGTACTCCCATTGTTGAATGTGGAGAAGCAATCAAGGAGCATAGTGAGGGAGTGAGTTTGGTGCTTCAAGGTGGGGAAGAGGAGTTGAAGTAAGGAGTGCAACAAGAGGGGGAGGTAGAGATGATTGAAATGGAAGGAGTGGTTAAAGACCTAGGAGATGTTGGAAGTCCATGGGAATGTAGAATCATAGAGCCCTCTTCCAAGAAGCTTGACATTGATGTTGAGGAGGGTGCGCAACCTCCAAAGCATATCATGGTTGAAGACTTTGAAGAGGTTGATCAAGAGATGGATTCAATCATTGATGAGTTTCTATCTACAATTGAATCCTCTCCCATTGGACATGAAATTGAGATCAAAGAAGAAGATATACAACCTCCTGTAACCTTGGTAAGCAATGGAGAAGAGATTGAATTGGAAGAAAGCTACCAAGTGGAAGAGGTTGAAATTGAAGAAGCTTGCAAGGAGGTGGAAGTTGACAAAGAAGAACACAAAGGAGTAGAGCTTGCGAGAACATTAGAGATACCTCTCCCCAAACCATCACCATCCAACACAACATTCAAGTGGGTAAAATTCCTATCCCTAAGCTTTATTATTCCCCTTGAATATGGTTTGCTTGAGACAGATGGTCAACTTAGAAATATTTGTGGATTGAAGAGCAAAAGGGAGATGGTTAGTGGTTGGAAACATCATCCTAGGTTCATTATGGCATGTTCAGAGTTTGATTGCAAGGTTTGGTGTAGAGCTAAATTGTATGGGTCTAGAAAGTTGTTTGGAAGCTTCTTTGAGAACTCCAAGGCTAAACCACCCAAATAGAATCATGATGATCAATTAAAGATGGATGTGAAAACAAGGTTTGGGATCTCGGACTACAATATGAGGATCAACTTTAGGAGCTCCAAGCTTGTGAAGGACTCCATCAAGACCTGGTGCAACTCATTAGAAATCTTGGAGCACAATGGAGAACCACGCATTGGTGGGAGTTCCAAGAGGAATTCAAACACAAGCCACCTTGACAAGGAGCCTCCCAAATGTCCAACTTAAGGACTTAAACTAAAAGTGTTAGGTGGGAGACACCCCACTATGGTAAACTCTTTCCATTCTCTTGTATATATAATCAATGAATGAATTGGGTTGCCATTGTAGGTAGTTTTCTTCTTTGCATACTCTTGTTTTAGTATTTTGGTTGTTAGTTTATTTGATTATATTTATGCCTTAAGTTGTAGAATAGTTGTTGTTAAATTTTATTTTGCTTGAAGTGTAAGTTTTGTTTGTTTTGTATTTGAAAATTTTCCAAAAACCAAAAAATTTGTTAAATTTGAATTTTGGTTGCTTTAGAATGCTTGTAGATTAGGAGAGTGCCCTGTTTCTATTTTCATATTCCATAAAAAAAAAGAGTGCACACCACGCATAAGCGTGGCCGACGCGCACTCGTCGTATGCCATTTTGGACTCCTGATACAAAAATCAGAGAGTTGCACTGGAGTGGTGCTGGTTTTGTGTGAATAGCACAATTTGATTCCACGCGTACGCGTGGGTGACAATTGCGTGTCACCTGTACTTTCTGCGATCCATCTGTATCCCTCGTGCCTCCTATGCGCATGTGTGGGTGACGCTTACGCGTCGCCTCCGCGCCCTGTTTCTCCCCTGTTTCTTCTCCTTTCTCCTTTCTTCTTCTTTCTTCTCTCCTTCTTCTTTCTTCTTCTCTCTTCTTCCTTTCTTACTTTCTTCTTTTCCCTCTCTTCAATATATATATATATATATATTTCACTTTTTATTTTTCTCATCTTTCATTTTCTTTTATTTATTGCATTTGCATACTTTTATTCATTGCATTTTAATTTTGTTTTTATAGCTTGTTCTTGTTTTCTCTTCTAAGTTTCTTATTTTAATAATGCTGTTGAATTCTTCTACTAAATTATTGAGAATTTCTTGGTTAATTTTGGTGCTTCTTGACTTGTTTGATATTGTTGGGTGATGAAATTTTTAAGTCAATGCTCAACCTTTCATGACTCTTGTGTTCTTTGTGCATTGATATGAACTCATAATGTCTTTCATGACCCCCTTTTTCTTGTTTGAACTTGATGCTCAACATGCTCTTCATGCTTTGACTTTACTCTTGCATCAAGTATTAGTTAATATGCCTTAGCTTATATTGTTTTCTCACTCACATGCGTAGCTAACATGTAGTGAGAATCCTACTCTTATTTGGCATTAGCCCTCGCCTATGTTCTATTTGCTTTAATATTTTTGCTGTAGGCTTAATTCACTTTCTTTTTCTCTCCTTTTAGGTTGGCCACCAAGAGGGAAAGAAAAAGCTTCAAAATAGGACAACAAACAAGTTCATCCACATAATCTTTTGAAGGAGCTCATCAGTTGTAGCAATCCGTCCACCTTGCGTTTCTTTGCATGCACCGAGGACGGTGTAATCTTCAAGTGTGGGGAGGTCATGCGACCGACTTCTGTGGGTAATCACTTCCTCTTTCAACACCAATTTTTAACTTTCTTTGTTAGTTAGTTGTTGCATTGCATGTTAGGTTACATGTTAGTTAGAATTTGTACATATTTTACTACTTCTTTTTATTTTAGGACTACTTGTTTAGAGTGATGATTTCTTTTCCAAGAAAACTATTTTCAGGGAACCCTACCAATTTGAAAAAAAAAATTTGTTGAACTTGCTTGAATAATTTATTTTGGAACATGGTTTTTCAGCTAAGAACACAAGCATGTGAGTTTTGAGCCCAATTATATGCTTACATCATATAACCACTTATTTCCATTCTTGTGTACATTATTCTCTTCCTATGATTGTAATCTTTGATTTGCTTGATTCTTTATGTCCATTATTCCATATATACATGCATTTATATGATTGAGGCCATCATTTCATTTAGCTCACTTATCCAAATAGCCTACCTTTCATCAACCATTGTTAGCCAATTTTGAGCCTATTTAATCACTTTTGTTCTTAATTTTAGCACATCACTACCCCTAAGTAAAAAGTAATAAATGTTCCTTAATTTGGATCTTTGATTAGCTTAGGCTAGTGAGGGTGTGTATCATTTGGGTATGGGAAACTTGGGACATTGGTTGAGGTAAAAGTATATTTTGTATTTTTGTTGGAAATCATGGGATTAGGTACATACTCATACATTAAAAATGTAAAACCATATGCATTGATATGTTTGTATATACTTTAGTAAAAAAAATGATAAAGAAAAATAAAAATAAAAAAAATATGTATAAAAGAAAAAGGAAAAGAGAAAAAGAAAAGCAATAACAAGGGGACAAAATGCCCCAAAGTAAAATAATAATAACAATTCATATGGAATGTGAATTAAAGAGAATGCATGAGTATGTGAAAAAGTGGAAATCATGGGTAGCTAGGTATTGTATTAGAATTGTATAGGTTGTTATATGTGTTTGGTGAGAGCTTAGGTTAATCAAAGATGCAAATTTCAAGCTCACTTGACCATATGCATCCCTACCTTTACCCTAGCCCCATTACAACCTATGAATAAGACCTCATGATAAATGTATCCATGTATTGAATAATTGTTAATTGTTAGAAGAAAAATAAATCTTGGAAAGCATGAGTAGAAGAGAATTGAGTGATCAACCCTATACACTTGAGCAACTAGAGCGGATACACTTCCGGTGAGGGTTCGATGCTTAATTCCTTGTTCCTAGCTTTCATGAGCTTTCTTCCTTGCACGCGTGACAGACGTGCATGCGTGGTGATGGGGTCGCCAGGCGACGCGTATGCGTGACATGACGCGTACGCGTGAGAAGTAAAATGCCAAGCGAAGCGTACGGGTGGCCCATGCGTACACGTCATAGCTTGCACGTGACCTCATTAAAGTGAAAACGCTGGGGGCGATTTCTGAGCTTCCCATGCCCAAATCCAACTGATTCCAGAGACTATTTCATGCAGAATTCAAGACGAGTCAAGGGGGAGTACTTAGTTGTAGGATAGCATCATGTAGGTTAGTTTTCTAGAGAGAGAAGCTCCCTCTTCTCTCTAGAATTAAGGTTCTTAGGTTTATTTTGCATCTTAGATCTAGGTTCAATTTCTTGTGTTCATCTTGTTTCTTTTACAATTTCTTGTTCTTACATCTTTGTTCTTCTTAGTTTATAGTGTTAATTTTCCTTTTATGCCTTTCTTTAGTTTTATGAATGCTCATGTTGGATTTGGATTTCTTTTAATGCAATTTGATGTTTGTTGTTCTTTTATTGTTAATTTGAGTTGTTATTGTTGATTCCTTGTATTGGGTAGTTGTAGATTTTACTATTTCTTGCCATTTGCCATGCTTACCTTTTATGCCTTTCAAGTGTTTGACAAATGCCTGGTTGGATGTTAGAGTAGCTTTTTGAGCATTCTTGGCTTGGAAAGAGAAATTGGGAAATCTTGATCATTAATACCGAATGGTAATCTAGAGTTGTTAGTTAATATTATTTCCATTGACTCTAATCTCCTGCTAATTCAATTAGTGAGTTGACTAGAATTTTTGGATTGAGATTAACTAGTCTTATTTGACTTTCTCTCATGGAAGATAACTTTACACCTTCTTCCAACATTGGAGATGACGAAATAAGATAAATTCTTGTTAATCACTGTTATGATTAGTGACTAGGATAGAAAGTCTATATTCTCAATCCTTGCCATGAATGTCTCTCTTTATTAATTGCTTTCTTTGATTGTTTCCTTTATTTTTCTTGTCATTTATTTTCGTGCCCTTTTATCAATCAAACCCCGTGTTCCTTTATAGCCAATAATTGATCACTTCATTGCAATTTCTTGTGAGACGACCCGAGGTTTAAATACTTCGGTTAATTTTCATTGGGGTTTGTACTTGTCACAACCAAAATATTAAAATTTGATGTGAGTATTGTTAGTTGGTTGGGAACTATACTATCAACGAAACTATTTTGTGTGAAATTTCTAACCATACGAAAATGTTCTTATCAATACCTCGTGGACATAAGTTGGCCAACTCAAGCGGGAATATGCACTGCAGGGGACTGCATGGAGACATGGGTAGTGAAGTGCCTGAAAGTACCCGCAATCGCAATTCCAATCTCTCAATGAGACTCTGTAAGTACCAAGTGAGAAGATATCCATTGGTGTAGTCTCGGAGCCTCAAAAATAAAGAGGAAAAATAAATTCTAATAACTCAACTCATGAATATAATCTTCTATACTCCTGTAGCTCCACACTAAACTTTCGCATCTGTAGCTGAAAGGGGTGGAAATAGGGGGTAAGAACTGGGGAATTCTTAGTAGGATCGAGGTTAGAAGTATAGTTCATTTTATATATACTTGGTTAGCAATAACAGTCAACAAGGAAAAATCTAATTCAACAATTATAGAACACAGAATTCGAACAGCCATTTAGCACAGCCACAATCACAGAAAACACACTCACAAACAAAGATGTGAAGACAAGCATGATGCATGTCTATTCCTATCGCAGGCCATGAGCTCATGTGTCGGTTGCCTACTGGTACACAAATTGTAAATCACACTTTTCACAACTCGTACCACTAACCAGCAAGTGCACTGGGTCGTCCAAGTAATACCTTACATGAGTAAGGGTCGATCCCACGGAGATTGTCGGCTTGAAGCAAGCTATGGCTATTTTGTAATTCTTATTCAGGAAATCAATGATAAGAGTGATTATATTTATGAAGAGTAAATAGCATAAAATAAATAATACTTTTTATGCAGTAATGGAGAACAGATTGAGGATTTGGAGATGCTCTGTCTTCCGAATCTTTGCTTTCCTACTATCTTCTTCTTCATGCACGCAGGTCTCCTTCTATGGCAAGCTGTATTTTGGTGGATCACCATTGTCAATGGCTACCATCCATCCTCTCAGTGAAAATGGTCCAAATTCGCTGTCACCGCACGGCTAATCATCTGTCGGTTCTCACTCATGTTGGAATAGGATCTATTGATCCTTTTGCGTTTGTCACTACGCCCAGCACTTGTGAGTTTGAAGCTCGTCACAGTCATCCCATCCCAAATCCTACTCGGAATACCACAGACAAGGTTTAGACTTTCCGGATCTCAGGAATGGCCGCCAATAATCTTAGCCTATACCACGAAGACTCTGATCATGAACCAAGAGGCTAAGAGATACACACTCAGTCTAAGGTAGAACGGAAGTGATTGTCAGGCACGCGTTCATAGATTGAGAATGATGATGAGTGTCACGGATCATCACAGTCATCACGGTTAAGTACAAGCGAGTATCTTAGAATAGAAACAAGAGTGATTGAATGAAATAACAGTAGTAATTGCATTAATTCATCGAAACACAGCAGAGCTCCTCACCCCCAACCATGGGGTTTAGAGACTCATGCCATCAGAAATACAATATGAAATGTGTAAAATGTCATGAGGTACATAGTAAGTCTCTAAAAGTTGTTTAAATACTAAACTAGTAACCTAGGTTTATAGAAAATGAGTAAACTACGATAGATAGTGCAGAAATCCACTTCCAGGGCCCACTTGGTGTGTGCTGGGGCTGAGACTTGAGCTTTACACGTACCTAGCTGTTTCTAGAGTTAAACGCCAGGTTGTAATCTGTTTTTGGCGTTTAACTCCAACTTGTAACCTGTTTCTGGCGTTTAACGCCAGAATGGAACATGGAACTGGTGTTAAATGCCAATTTACGTCGTTTGTCTTTAAGCAAAGTATGAACTATTATATATTGCTGAAAAGCCCTGGATGTCTACTTTCCAACGCAATTGAGAGCGCACAAATTGGGCTTTTGTAGCTCCAGAAAATCCATTTCGAGTGTAGGGAGGTCAGAATCCAACAGTATCTGCAGTCCTTTTTTAGCCTCTGAATTAGATTTTTGCTCAGGTCCCTCAATTTCAGCCAGAAATTACTTGAAATCACAGAAAAACACACAAACTCATAGTAAAGTCCAGAAATATGATTTTTATTTAAAAACTAATAAAAATATAATAAAAAGTGACTAAAATATATTAAAAACTACCTAAAAACAATGCCAAAAAGCGTATAAATTATCCGCTAATCACAACACCAAACTTAAATTGTTGCTTGTCCCCAAGCAACTAAAAACAAAGTAAGATAAAAAGAAGAGAATATACAATGAATTTCAAAAACATCTATGAAGATCAGTCTTAATTAGATGAGCGGGGCTATTAGCTTTTTGCTTCTGAACAGTTTTGGCATCTCACTTTATCCTTTGAAGGTCAGAATGATTGACATCTATAGGAACTCAGAATTCAGATAGTGTTATTGATTCTCCTAGTTCAGTATGTTGATTCTTGAACACAGTTACTTTATGAGTCTTGGCCGTGACCCTAAGCATTTTGTTTTCCAGTATTACCACCGGATACATAAATGCCACAGGCACATAACTGGGTGAACCTTTTCAGATTGTGACTCAACTTTGCTAAAGTCCCCAGTTAGAAGTGTCCAGAGCTCTTAAGCACACTCTTTTTTGCTTTGGACCACGACTTTAACCGCTCAGTCTCAAGCTTCTCGCTTGACACCTTCACGCCACAAGCACATGGTTAGGGACAGCTCGGTTTAGCCGCTTAGGCCAGGATTTTATTCCTGTGGGCCCTCCTATCCACTGATGCTCAAAGCCTTGGATCCTTTTTATTTTACCCTTACCTTTTGGTTTAAAGGGCTATTGGCTTTTTCTCCTTGCTTTTTTCTTTTTCTTTCTTTTTCTTAAATTTTTTTCGCCCCTTTTTTTTCAAGCTTTCTATTCACTGCTTTTTCTTACTTCAAGAATTATTTTTATGATTTTTCATATTATCAATAATATTTTTCCTTTTCCATTATTCTTTCAAGAGCCAACAATTTTAACATTCATAAACAACAAATTCAAAAATATGCACTGTTCAAGCATTCATTCAGAAAACAAAAAGTATTGCCACCACATCAAAATAATTAAACTATTTTAGAATTCAAAATTCATGTACTTCTTTTTCTTTTTCAGAAAACATTTTTCATTTAAGAAAGGTGATGGATTCATAGGACATTCATAACTTTAAGGCATAGACTCTAATCTTTATTTATTATTTAATAGAAATAATATAAAAGAGGCATAAAAAGCAGACAATTAGTAATAAAAGAAAGGAAATTAAGGACATAAAGACAAATGACTCTAATTCTAATACTCATGTACTTTTAAAATGGATAAAAGGTTATCACAGAGTTAGGACTCAACAACCTTTATTTTGGGAGGTAGATGCCTCTTTAGTCTGTGGGGTGCTTGATCCTTCAAGAGATAGCTTCTAGCGCTTTAGTTCCTTCCGTTCACACCCTTGCTCTTCTTGTTCCCTAAACAGTTTGCAGAGCATGCTGTTTTGATTTTACTGTTCTTCCTTCAGTTGATCAATAGCTTCTTGTAACTTGGTGATAGATGCTTCTAGGCGCCCCCAGTATTCAAATTGAGGAATTTCGGGGAGGAATGATGCGAGCGGAAATTGTAGGTCGTCTCCCAACAAGTTGCAGAAAAGTGTGCTGTTTTATTAATCAGACGTTTTCAAAAAGATTTGAGTTGAATGGCAGAAAATTAAATTAGAGAATTTATATAAATTTAAATAAAAGCCTTGACTGGGAGTTGATTAGCTGGAAGCCCTATTCTTGTCGGAGTACTCTCAAGATTAATTGACAATTGAGGGTTATTATGTTTAGTTGTCCCTTACTAAGTAAGGGAAAGTCAAACGAATTGGAGTGTTGTATCTATCCACAAGTTCCAATCCGCTCTTGGGAGAATTGGTGTTAATGACTAGAGAGCAATCCAACAATAAACCCAATTGCAATCTTTCTCTTGAGCATCCCAACTCAAAGGTTCCTTTCAATCAACTCCCCATCAAGTTAGGGAACTACTCGCTCATTGTAAATGTAAAATTCATAACATAAGAAAGGGGATTAAAGAAAGACATGATAAATAATGATCAAAAGATTAATTAAAAATAAAAGTAATTCTTGTATTTAATAAATGCTAAAATAATCCAATAGTAAAATTAAGTAAATTAAGGAACATGGAAGAGTAAGAGACAAGTAAAGAGAACGAACTAGAATGTCGAAGTCTTGATGAGGCAATAACTCTTCTCAATATCCCAATGCAAAAACAATGAAAATAACAAATCCTAAAAAATTATGAATGTGTAGAGTGAAAACCTAGAGGAGAGAAAAACTAGATCTAAAAACTAAAAACTATGCGGAATGAATGTTGTTTTTTGGTTTCTGCATGTTCTCTGGCTCTAGTCTGCTTTTTTGGGCCAAAAACTGGGTCAAAATAGGGCCCGAAATCGCCCTCGGCGATTCTGCAGATTATGCAGATCGTGCATGTCACGCGGTCGCGTCATCCATGCGGCCGCATCACTGCGATTTCCTCTTCTTCGCGCGGTCGCGTCATCCATGCGGCCGCGTCGTTTCTCATTGGTCATCTCCTCAATTCCTTGTGTTCCTTCCATTTTTGCAAGCTTCCACTCCAATCTCCAACTCATTCATGCCCTATAAAGCCTGAAACACTTAACACATAGATTACGACATCGAATAGAATAAAGGAGAAACAAAATACATAATTAAAAGTCTCTAGGAAGCAAGTTTTCAATCATGCAATAACTTTAGGAAGGAATTATAAATGCATGCTTATTTAGTGAATAAGTGGGAAAAGATCATGATAAAACCACATAATTAAACACAATATAAACCATAAAATAGTGGTTTATCAACCTCCCCACACTTAAACATTAGCATGTCCTCATGCTTAGTTGAAGGAGATAAAATGAATGAGTAAGAACATGTAAAACCCATGCAATGCAATGCAGCCTATATATGCGAATGCAACTATATGATTCTTGTCCACTTGATCTAAAGTAAATAAGCTCTTCAAAATAATTACAAATCAAATTCCACTAACTCAATTCTTATACAGTAAGAATAGATAAAAATGCAAGAAGATAGCTCATGAAAGCAGGGAACATAGAAATTCAAGCATGGAACCCTCACTGATGATGTATGTACACTCTAGGGTCATCACTCTATCCTTCTCTAATCATGCTTTCTAAATTTTTTTTCTTCTCCTAACCAATCAACAACATTTAATATACCAATGCAAACATCATGAGGTCTTTTCAAGGTTGTAATGGGGCCAAGGTAAGGGTAAGGATACATATATGGCTAAGTAAGCTTATAAATTGAATCTTTAATTAACCCAAGCTTTAACATAACCTATATATATTCTATATAACTTTAGAATTCATACCTAGCTACCCAGAAATCTCTTTCACATCCATACTCATGTATCAACCTTTTATTTTGATTTTATCATACATGCATTGATCTTTGAATGCTTGACTTAGCATTGGGGTAATTTTGTCCCCTTATTTATTTATTGAGTATTTTTGGATTTTTTTTTCATAAACATAGAAACATAAAAATAACATAGCTTATCAATGCACATAGATTTTTAATTCTTACAGTTTCACATGAGTAGGTATCCAAATTTCCATTATATTATCATGATTTATTCCCTTATTATCCTTTGTTCCCACAATTTCCCATACTTGGATAACACACACAATTCTATCTTAAGCTAACCAAAGATTCAGTTTGGGGTATATACTTGTTTTTTCGCTTAAGGCTAATAATGTGGTAAAATGTAGAACAAATGGGATTTAAAGGCTCAAAGTGGCTAACAAAGGTAATTGGAAGGGTAGGCTTTATTTGGATAAGTGAGCTAAATAAATAATGGCCTCAAT